>NC_043973.1:36449624-37170874 GCF_902148855.1 Sphaeramia orbicularis
TAGATAGATAGATAGATAGATAGATAGATAGATAGATAGATAGATAGATAGATAGATAGATAGATAGATAGATAGATAGATAGATAGATAGATAGATAGATAGATAGATAGATAGATAGATAGATATGCAGTAAAGTCCAGTCCCCACAATGTGTCCTTTCAAAAAATCTGATCCAAATACAGTTGACGACCATATTTACTTCATTTTCCATTCAGGCTCAGTGTTTTCCATGATGAATTACTACTATACTGTGTAACGTCTGCACGATACGCTTCATTTATCAAAGAGGAAAAAAAAATCTAAACACTAAACTAGTTTGTCGAGAAGCCGATTAAACATTTCTGCCCAGGGGTCTGAGTTCATTACACTTTAATGCTGAGGAAATTAAAACAGAAGAACTAAGCATTTCTGATTGAATTGAAGTGCACAGAGCTGACCACTTCATTAAAACACCACCAAAGTCCGGTTGTTCCTCTATAGAATCCAACAGACCATAGTGAGTCTTGAACATGGTGTGTGCTTCACAGGTAGGAGTCGTTCCGTTGTCTGTGCCGCTGCCTTTCAACAGAACCCACTGTGGATCCGTTCATTCTTTCAGACTGAACTGACCTGGTGCTGACACCCACAGCTCTGTGTTACTGAGATGCCATGTATTGTTCTGCTCTGCCGCCGGAGGAAGCTGCCTCAGACAAGTTCTGTGAGCTTGTTCCGGCTCTTGAGCCTGACCATTTTCCTGTAGACCCTCACAGATATCACTTAATTACAGAATTTACTGTTACTTGGCTCACACTCCAGTCTAAATATAGACTTTGTCATTCAGTTAACAATAGTTTTTTCCACTGTCAGGCTATATTTAGGCACAGCTATTCCCAAAAAAAGACAGACATGAGTTATCCCCCAGGTCAGGAATGTACAAAAAGACACAGAAATCCACACATTTTACCATCGCTGAGAGAGCTTTTATCACTGCTAATGTAGCATAATTTATTCTTCCGCTATCTTCAATGTGTTGAAGATAATGAGGTAAATAAAGAAGTAGAAATGGGACGTTAAAAGCATTATCATCATGTTTTTTATTACTCTGCTCCACCATCTGTTTTAAAATTGTCTTGTAACACACTTCAATCTAATATAAAGTAGTAAAAACAATGAAACCACCAAAATACGTATGGTTTCTTTAAAGAAAACCTTTACCAGTGAGTTTAGTACATATTTACAGGTCCCGTACACACTTGAGGTTTTACTTAATTCCACATAATTAGACTCAAATAAATGAATTAAATTTTATATAATCATTTAAGGTCATACTGTGGATGTAATTAGTAAAGAGAGGAACTGGAAGTGACCATATTTGGACAAAAGGGGTGGAGCTGCAGGAGTGTGTGAGGGTCAGAGGTGAGTTAATGCTAAATGATAGCATGCTAGGAGTCAGTAAAATGATACACATCATCAAATTATGCATAACAAAGTAATTTTACAGTCTAGTTAGTGAACCTTACAACTACAGTTGAGCTGTCTGTTGTTGAGATGAAATTTGATATAATAATAATAATAATAATAATAATAATAATAATAATAATAATAATAATAATAATAATAATAATGGATTTGATTTCTATATTGCTTTTCAAGGCACCCAAAGCACTTTACCTTATTGACCCATTATTCATTCCATCTCACATTCACACTCTGGTGGAGGTAAACTACTTTATTATTTTATTGAATAAGTGAGCTGATGCACACCTGTCAATCAAACCCCAACATGGATGATATCACAGCTTTCTGTTCAATCCTGTATCTCTGGATGAGAAAAATAATTTAAAGATGAGCAGAAGGCTTGTCAGAGGATCTGAATAAAACAGATGTGAACCGAATGACTTAGTATTTTCAGAGAAATGTTCAACATAAGTCTGTGAGAACTGGGGCTTTTTGGATCCTGTTGTTATACTACTATTTTATAACTTAAAGATACTTCAGCATTGGCTTATCTTTATCTTATCTTATCTTATCTTGTCTTATTTTATCTCATCTTATCTTATCTTGTCTTATTTTATCTCAACTTATCTTATCTTGTCTTGTCTTATTTTATCTCATCTTATCTTATCTTGTCTTATTTTATCTCAACTTATCTTATCTTATCTTATCTTGTCTTATTTTATCTCATCTTATCTTATCTTGTCTTGTCTTATTTTATCTCATCTTATCTTATCTCATCTTATCTTGTCTTATCTTATCTTATCTTGTCTCTTCTCATCTCATTTCATCTCATCTCATCTCATCTCATTTCATTTCATCTCATTTCATTTCATTTAATTTCATTTCATCTTAATTTTATACTATAAAAAATTAACAAAAAGGGACCAAACTTTCTGGTCTCATTCTAAACTGGTCTTGCTTTATCACGTCTATCGCTGCAATTTGTTACCACTGTGTCAACGCTGGAAATAGATCTGACACCCTATGTTATCATTGTCTGGGTTGCTTGAATAGTTCCTTAAATGAACAACAGGAGAGGCTGTTTTGGTAACATGCATAAGAGGAAGTATGATGTGGTATTTAAAAGGACCAAACCTCAGACGAAAGAAAAGTCCACATAAAACAGTGTGTATCTGTCAAAACTGGCCACTCTCAGTTTGTGGTTTCAGATCAGATGTTTTTCTCTCACGCTGTAAAAGTGACATGGAGATAAAGAAGAAAAGAAAAGGGGAAGCCCTCATCAATATAATGTTACATATTAACCCATAAAGACCCAAACATCCAAAAGCATCTACTGATCTAAACTGTTCAATACCTGTTGATCCATTAATCCTATCAATACATGTAAAGATTTGGTGTTTGTCGTATTTTCATGGTCATCAGATATGACCCATTTGGACATTCAGAGACTCTGTAGTAACCGTGGAAACACCATCATTCTGTGAAACCTATGGAGTTGGATCAATGACAGCGGATGGGGATACTGGGTTTATGTTCAGTTAATGAGAGATTTTGCTGAAAAAGTCACTTTTTCTTCATTTTTTTCTGTTTTAATAGAATAACCTTTGAATTTACTCAGAGCTTTTATAAACATCTACGTGATCAGTCAATTAAACATAGAAAAATAGATGATTTTCGCTGGAAAACATGCAAAATTCAGAGGATAATATGGATGGACACACTTGTTTCATATTCAGTTAATGATATATTTTACTGAAAAAGTCACATTTTCTTCAGTTTTCGCTGTTCTGATATAAAAACCTTTGAATTTACTCTGAGCTTTTGTGAACATCTACATAATCAGTGAATTAAAAATAGGAAAATTCATGATTTATATTGAAAAAAACACAAAGTACAGAAGATAATATTACAATAGATGGTGATAAATCACTTAAGAAAGGTTAAATAAAGAAAAACACATCATTTGGGGACTGCCATAAAAGAAGCATTGGGTCTTTTTGGGTTAAATATGAATGGAACAAATAATAAAGAAACAAAACATATCATAGCACAGTAAGAATGAACAGTATCTGTGCACATCAGTATAAGTGTGAAGGGTTTAGGTCTGATTTACCACATCAGTTATTTAGCTGACATTTATGTAACATTTACGCTCTTTTAAATATGATACAACTATAGACTAAAATATTAAACAGTAGTGCTGTTAAATTAATAACAGTTGAATTATTTAGTTTAGTAGTTTGTAATATTTCAGGAACATTAGCTGAATAATGTAATATATCATCACCTAACATCATAAAATGGTTAATTCTACTTAATATTTGCTTTTTATAACATTTCGGACGTGTTGTACTGTAACATTTATGATTAAAGGGGATTTCTATGATTATCTCTGATGTTGTATGTGTCAATCCATCAAAGTGAGGACTATAATGTCCTCACTTTAGGGGATTTTCTATCCAGGAGTGAACATGTGGTTCTTAAAAAAAAAAAAAAAAAAAGAAATGTCAGAACACACTCAAACATCTCCACACAAACACATACACACCACCAGTGAGCAAAGACACATTTACGAGGTCTGAACTAATCCCGTCACCGCAACAATCACATGTTATTCAGCAGTGAGGAAGTCGTCTGCAGGAAAATCTTTGGAGTCTCCTCATCCACCCACAGGCCTCGTCTCATTGGCTGAGAGGTGTGACATCACAGAGTGTACTACCCTATAAAAAGCCACTCTCTTACTCACAGACGGCAGAGCAGCTGAGAGCAAACTGACTCATGACAAGGAACACAAGTCAGTGAGACACTTCACAACCGACTGAGAACACCTTTGGACTTATTCACAGAGCAGAAAAAAACATCTCAACATGTGCCGAGGACTGGAAGCACTGCCCATCACCTGCCTGGAAAAGTGAGATTCTTCACATATTTATCTCTTTTAGATGACGAGAAAGACTAGTAACTTTAAAAGCTAGTTGGAAGACTTTTTTTAATTAACATTTTCACTTTATTTTCACAGGGCAAAGGAACTCAAAGCTCTGTTTGGGAGTTTGTTACAGAAATCCGACAGCATCACAGCACAGTCGAAGAAAAATGACAAACTGAGGTGAGATTTTGTTTAAGTTCTTTATCATTTACCTTAATAAGTGTTTAAAAGTGTGTGTTTTTTGTTGAATTTTGTATTTAAATTTTGTATTTTCCTGTTGCAGGTTAAATGAAGATGAGCCTCTGAAATGGAAGGAGTCATTTGAGAAACTCTTAAGCAGCCAAAGTAAGTACAACTATTGAGATATAGAATAGAATAGAATAGAATAGAATAGAATAGAATAGAATAGAATAGAATAGAATAGAATAGAATAGAATAGAATAGAATAGAATAGAATAGCTTTATTATTGTAACAAGTTCAACAAGATTTAAAAAATATCATCCAATCTCTACATCACCTATATGAATGAAAGAATGAATGAATGAATGAATTTTGTAAGACACCAAAAATACAAACCAAAGACCAAATACCAGACAATAGGCACAAATAGATATAAAGAAGACAATGTACTGACCTATTGAAACGAACACATCTGACGTTTTTTCCAGGCTTTACAAAAAAAACAAACAAACAAAAAATGATTTACATTTGAACTAAACAACCATTTCATCAAAAAATCATATAAAATTATATTTAACCTCCTCAGACCCAGGAATTGTCAGCAAAGTACCAGCTTTTTTTCTTTTTTATTAAATCAGTGCCTATATTGGAAACATCATGATGCAACAGTTTTTTCAGATGCAGTGTTAAAAATTTTGATGGAATGTCCTTCATGGTGGACAGTTTTCTTTTCTTTTTTTTTCTTTTTTTTTGGGGGGGGATAAAGTTGTGAAACTCTGTGGACAGAAAACCCATAGCTAGATCTTAGGAGGATAATCATATAAAATCATATAAAATTATCCTATAAAATTCATATAAAACAGACAAATAAAAGCAGATTTTAAAAAAAGCAGGTATAAAACAAGAAAATCCAGCTGTTCCAGATGATAATAACTACCAGATGTTAACCAGCTCCACTCTTTTTCTTGCAGATGGATTGTGTTTATTCAGAGCCTTCCTGGTGTCAGAGTTCAGTGAGGAAAACATCGCCTTCTACTTGGCATGTGAGGACTACAGGGCGACCAAATCCTCAAAACTGGCCCCAAAAGCGAAGAAAATCTACGACGAGTTCATCGGCTCCAACGCCCCACGAGAGGTAAATATCACACAAAAGTAAACATTAGTAAATGCATTTATGAGTGGATACGGTGCGTCCTGGAGTCTCCTGTCCTGCTGTTAAAAGCTCATCACCACCTTTGTGCTTTTGCAGGTAAACCTCGACCACACCACCAAGGCCATCACGAAGGAGAACGTATCGCAGCCCTGTCAGACCTGCTTCGATCTGGCCCAGGCTAAAATCTACACCCTGATGGAGAAAGACTGCTACCCTCGCTTCCTCAAGTCCTCCATGTACCTGGAGCTGAGCAGAAAGGCCAAGACACGCTAAGAGACTTTTAGAAAAAATAAATAAATAAAAACTGCCCAGGAAAAGCAGCAGAAGTGAGGCCATCACTCCTCAAAAGGGTCGTATAAGCTAAATGACTGAGGCTGGAAAGGTTCAGGCGGAACAGAACAGCTCAGTCGGTGGAGCTACGTGCAGAAACGTGGACTTAAGGTTGGACTCTGGAGGTTCGGCAGATCTGTGTCCATGCTGGAATCTAAAGGACACATGAAACTTATGTGAGAAGAACAAGTGAGAAGACGCATGTACTGTCAAATCAAACCGCAGCATCAGCAGCAGCCACAGTGGCATCAGTTACAACATATAAGAGTTACCAGACACTTTATCTGCATTATTAAGAATTATTTATTTGTTATTTATTCAAAGTTTTCTATGTGAATGTATTAAGTACTGTACGTCAAAATAAATGGCATTGAATATAAGTGTGCAGGAACAAAGGGTTTCTGTTTTCCTTGGAAAATGTAGAGAAGTGGAAGTTGTTAGTGTGCTTGGAAAAAATGTAGTGGTAGGAAGAAGAAGAAAAAGAAGAAGAGGAGGACGTGTGCAATTATAGCTGCAGACTAATACGTGATGTCATTACTTCCACTTCACAGCTAGGTAACGGATGACTCTTGGTACTAGTGAAAATATGACGTGTAAGAAACAATGGTGTTCAAAGTTTTATTCAGAGTCTTTACTTTTATTTATATCACACTGTCAAAATTTTCCACTATGTAAAACATCTGCACACATACCTATTCTTGAGTGATTTTATTCCTCTTTAAGGCATGAAAAAAAAAAAGGAAATGATTTTTTTTTTTTTTTTTATGAATCTATTTTTCGTGGAGTCACAAAAATGTCTACTCAGCTGCATTTAATTTTTGAAGCAAAGAAACATGTATTTAAAACTCATCATCAGAAAGTGATATACTGTGTGAAAACTATGAAATAAAAACATTTTTTAATGCCAAACAAATTTAATTGCCAAATCACTAATGTTTTCTCACATTTTATCATACTCTATTATTAGTTATTATTCATTTCATGGAGATAAAATCCTCCTGAGACCCAGGAATTTGACAGTTTTAGCTTTTTTTACATTAAAAAATTGTCTTGATTGAAAACTGCATAATACAACAGTTTTTTCAGATACATTTTTAAAATAATTTTTATTTATTAATTGATTTTTTTAAAGGAATGTCCTTTGTAGTGCACAGCATTTTTTAAGTAAAACTGTCAAACTTTTGTCCCCAAATGAGGACAAAATGCATTGCTGGGTCTCAGGAGGATATGGAAAAAAATAAAAAAATAAAAAACTTTTTGTTTTAGAAAACTGTTAATTACTGTCTAATAACAAGTAGCAGCTGAGTTACACTAAAACATGTTACTGCAAATCAGGTTTATCATGAGCAGAAAAGTTACAGTGATGGTCTGAATGTCAGTGTATTATGGGATGGTGCATAAGTGTCCACTGTGTTGGCTGATATGGAACTAAAACAACAAAACCCATGAATATACAAGAGAACAGCTGGAGAAGAACTGTCCACTGGAGTGACCGCTATGCATGAAAGGGTTAAACATATGAGTATTAACAGTAAAATGTGCTTAACCCATAAAGACCCAGTGCTACTTTTCCAAAAAAAAAAAAAAAATCTCTGTATTTAACTTTTCGTAAGTAATTTATCACCATTTCTCATAATAATATCCTCTATATTTTACTTTTTTTTTGGTGTAAATCAGACATTTGCTGATATCTAATCATGTAGATGTTCATTAAAACTCAGATTAAAGTCGAGGGTTATTGTATCAGAACTTTTTCTGTAAAATCTCTCATTAACTGAACATAAACCCAGTGTCTCCATCTACCAGCTCCATGGGTTTTACTGGTGAATCAGTGTTGTAGAAGATGACGGTGTTTCCACGGTAACTACAGAGCCTCATATCTGATGAACATAAAAAGATTTTTTAAAAAAAACAAACAAAAAACTGCATTTTACAACAATTATTTATATGTATTGATAGGATTAATGGATCAGCAAGTTAAATGTGGAAGTTTGGGTCTTTATGGATTAAAGTGTAAAAAGCAAAAATAGTCATTTTACAGTAAAATAATCCCTTTTGATGTTTTACTGTTAAATATGATGTTTTGGATACATTTTTCTGCCCCATTAATGAGTATGTTGTATCTCACTGGTGTAAATATTCATATTATTTTTAATTATTTTATTTACTGTTGCTTATTTCATCTACAACAATGCATTATATTCAATAAGAACATTTTCTGTTTGTATTGTCACTGTCCTATTGGAGCTATATATTTACACAAAGGCAACTTTTTATGAGGTTTTTTTTTCAGTTTTCTGACACTTTCCAGCAAATCCGAGAGGGTTTTTAAGGAGTGCATTCAGTTTAAGAAGGGGATAAAGGATGGCCTCATGCTTCAGTTTATCTCAAATATTAAAATCAGCACAAATGGAGATACATGGTTTCACTGGATGAAAGACTTACGTGAAAAGTAAAGTTGTCAGATAAATGTAATGAAGGGGGAGTGCAATATTTGTTTCTGATATGGAGTGGAGAAGAAGTGTAAAGTTACATGAAATGAAAATACAAATACTACTAAAAAAAAAACCAAAAAAAAGGCATTATGAGTTAAATAAAGTGCATTAAATTTGATCTTAAGCTCAATATTTGCTTCCAATATGGCGTGAAGAAGACGTGTGAAGTTGCATGAAATGAAACTACAAATACTAATTAAAAAAAAAAAAAAAAAAAGGCATTATCAGTAACAAAAAAGTACATTAAATTTGATCTTACGTGCAAAATTTGCTTCTGATATGGAATGGAGAAGAAGCGTAAAGTTGCATGAAATGAAAATACAAATACTAATTTTAAAAAAAAGGCATTATCAGTTAAATAAAGTGTATTAAATTTGATCTTAAGCTCAATATTTGCTTCTGATATGGAGTGGAGAAGAAGTGTAAAGTTGCATGAAATGAAAATACAAATACTACCAAAAAAAAAAAAAAAAAAACATTATCAGTAACCAAAATTACACTAAATTTGATCTTAAGCTCAGTATTTGCTGCTGATATGGAGTGGAGAAGAAGTGTAAAGTTGCATGAAATAAAAATACAAATACTACTAAAAAAGGCATTATCAGTTAAATAAAGTGTATTAAATTTGATCTTAAGCTCAATATTTGCTGCTGATATGGAGTGGAGAAGAAGCGTAAAGTTGCATGAAATGAAAATACAAATACTAATTTTAAAAAAAGGCATTATCAGTTAAATAAAGTACATTAAATTTGATCTTAAGCTCAATATTTGCTTCTGATATGGAGTGGAGAAGAAGTGTAAAGTTGCATGAAATGAAAATACAAATACTAATAAAAATAAATAAATAAATAAAAGCATTATCAGTAACAAAAAAAATTCATTAAATGTGTTTTTAAGTGTAGCACCTGAGTTAATTTACTCATATTTTCATAAGAGGACATGTAGCCAAATGGTCCAAAAGTCACTTGAGAATAAAGACGAAAAAATATCCTGATTGAATATGATTTAATATAATTCAAAATATTCAGAACAGACTCAAAATGGACTCTTAGGTGATATTTCAGAAAAAAAAAAGTTTCACCGTGAATCACTTCAGTATAGTATGATATGTGTTTGTCTGCAAAATGACCCTGATGGCTGGCAAGCACCTGCGTATGAGCGCCGGTTGCCATGGAGACAGCAGCCACCTACTGAGCGCTTCCACAGCCACAGGTTTGTTTACCACCTCAGCAACCTCTGAGTCACAGCAGCATCCCCTCCTCTAGTTGAATCTGCCCCATCCTTCAATTGTCCTGGCGTTCATCATCACCAGCCTCCTCCTCCTCCTCCTCCTCCTCCTCCTCCTCCTCCTCCTCCTGCTCTACAATCAGTCGATTCCTGTTCAGACAACCAACACCTACCGAGGCGAGGGCAAACTCATTAACACAGCTCACACGTCTGGGAAATAATAGGATAATACGCCTCTGCATTTTTTTTTTTTTATATTTGAATGGTGTGTTACGTTATCTCCTGTGATCCTGGACATATAGTCATTTAGATGAAGTGTCTCCAGTGGTAGAAGTCTCAGGTTCCTCATTAAGGGATTAAATATGAACACACTGGTGTCTATTCTGTATCATTTTAAGACGGGAATGTCTTTATGTGAAGGAAAAGAAATTTGACACCAGTGCAACACAACTTTAAGGCACAGCTTTCAAACATTTATTCTCTTATTGTCTGTACAACAACTGTTCTTATTTATTAATAATAATAATAATAATAATAATAATAATAATAATAATAATAATAATAATAATAATAATAATAATAATAATAATAATAATAATAATACATTTTATTTGTAATGCACTATACATTGCATTGTGTGTCTTTTAGTTCTTGGATTTTCTTTTCAGAAACAAAAGGAAAAACTCGTGGTGAATTGATTTTGTTTTAAAATAGAAGAATTAAAGTTGAATTTCAAGGCGTTTTTTTCTTTTTCAGTGTCAAAACAGATAAAAAAATTGTAAAAATTGATTGATTTTCATTTTGTCTTTCTAACTAACAAAAAAAATGTTGCTACCTGACAGAAATGGAAAATAGACCAAAAATGGCTGTTTTTTTTTTTATTTTTTTATTTTCTGTGACCGGATATTGTCATTTTCAAGGAAAAGCCCTAATGGCTTGGTCACAAAGATTCTTACGAACAATGGGTTTGTACGAATCTTCCACTTTGTATGAAATCTGGAGTTTGTAGTCATTCGTGGAAGGAGCAAGTCTACGATGTCCAGATTTTGTCCTCCTTCCTTATGTGTGAAAATAATGAGCTTTATACTTTATTCAGTGAGTGATACAGTCTGTGGATACATATGTGAAGGAAAAGAAATTTAATACCAGTGCAACGCAACTTTAAGGCACAGCTTTAATAATAATAATAATAATAATAATAATAATAATAATAATAATAATAATAATAATAATAATAATAATAATAATAATAAATAAATAAATAAATATTTTATTTGTAATGCACTTTACATTTTTATCTAAAAACCTAAACATGCTACAGGCAGGGTACAATCCTCATATAATGATCCTGTTTCCAAGTCAATCTATCACTATCAGCCTTCTGTGTAATAGTTATTTTTATTAGTGATAATTGCTTTTATTTACCTTAAACTATTGGTTGCAGTGTTTTGGGGGTTTTATTTGTAAAATTTCTAATTGACACACTGTATATGTGTAAATCAACTATAAATCTTTGCGTTGTTTCAGATAAAAATCTGATTTTATTATCTATCATGCGTCTAAATTCTTGTGAAAATAAATTAAGCGTGTAAAGACTTGATGGGGCGCAGCTACTCTACATGTGGGTGGACTTGTCTAGACTTTTTGTCTTGGAGTAACGTGATATTGTGTAATAAAGCTTCAGTGTGGACGTTTTTCAACTCTAACATCCAGGATTACACAATCTTTCAAAAATATCAAACCTGCCCAGTGTTTGTCTGTTGTTTCTCATCCTAACCCTGGTTTTGTCAAATGTTTCTTCCATTAAAAGGCTTTTTTCCTTCTCGCCGATGCCAAATATTCACTCACTGGGGATTTGTTGGGTTTTTCTTCTAGTATTAAAAGGTCTTACTGGGATTTCTTTTGTTGTGATTTGATGCTGAACAAATTAAATTGAACTGACCTCAATTCATTCGATATCATCTATGATTTTTTTACTGCCTGAAGGAAAATTCTTTCATTCCAGCCACAAAAAAACAAAAAAAACCCCAAACTTGAAAACTGTGCACGTGACCATTTCCTCCATTTCTGCCAGTCCAGCTGTCGAGTGCAGGCAGGAAAACTGGTCCACTGTGATTCCAGCGTGGGTATTTTTATGTGATGTGTGTGTAAGTGAATACAGATGGAAGAACAAACCAGGAGAAAAGAAGACAAAGAATTTAAACATTGACAGAAGTGAATTCCTGGTGAATCATATTGATTTGAAGGCCAGTCAGACCTTGTTCAGTGCTTCTGCTCATTTCCTGCATTCTTTTGCTGTTTTGCGTCACGTATTTCAGTATGTATGAGCCTTCACGTGTCCTCAGTGTTGACGAGGTATATGAAAAAAGTGGCATAGAAATACAAAGAGTCTCATATCCACAACAAGGAGCGTTTCTCAGATGTAGTGGGAGAAAAGAATATCCTGCATAAATCATATTCACATAAATTTAAATGACATTAAACTGAGCAACATCCACTGGTCCAGACTGACTCAAGCATATTTGGTCAGTGTGTCTTTTGGTAATTTGGATTTTCTTTTTAGAAACATAAGAAAAACAAGTGTTTTTCTTTTTCAGTGTCAAAACAGATAAACCAAATTTTTTTTAAAAAATTACTGATTTTCGTTTTCTCTTTCTAATGACAAAAAAGAAACTTTCTACCTGACAGAAATGGAAAAACGGACCAAAAACGGCAGGTTTTTTCCTCTTTCTGAGACTGGATGTTGTCATTACAAAATCAGGAGTTCACATTTGTGGAGGAAGCATGTCTACGATGTCCAGATTTTGTACAAACCAGAAGATTCATACAAACCCATCCTTTGTAAGAATCTTTGTGACCTAGCCATTAGTGTTCTTTCAGTCAGTGTATCTTTTGGTAATTGTATTTTTTTTTTTCAGAAACCAAAGAAAAACTAGTGGTTAATTGATTTTCATTTTAAAATAGAGGAATTAAAATTTAATTTCAAGGTGTTTTTCTTTTTCAGTGTTAAAACAGATGAACCAGATTTAAAAAACAGATTTTTTTTCTTTTTTTGTTTTCTCTTTCTAATAACAAAAAAGAAAGTTACTACCTGACAGAAATGGCAAAGCGGACCAAAAACGCCCATTTATTTTCACCTTCTGAGACGATGGGTTTGTGTGAATCTTCCAGTTCGTACAAAATCTGGACATCATACACATGCTCCCTCCATGAATGTCTACAAACTGGAATATTTGCACAAACCCATTGTTCGTAAGAATCTTTGTGACCTAGCCATTAGCGCTCTTTCCTTGAAAATGACAAGATCTGGTCTCAGAAAATGAGAAAAAAAAAAAACATCCGTTTTTGGTCTATTTTCCATTTCTGTCTTGTAGCAACTATCTTTTTTGTTAATAGACAGAGAAAATGAAAATCTATCATTTTTTTAAATTTGGTTTATCTGTTTTGAGACTGAAAAAGAAAAACACCTTGAAATTCAATTTTAATTCCTCTATTTTAAAACAAAAATCAAGTAACCACTAGTTTTTCTTTTGTTTCTGAGAAGAAAATCCAATTTACCAAAAGATACACTGACCATGGAGGGAGCATGTCTATGATGTCCAGATTTTGTACGAAGTGGAAGATTCGTACAAACCCATTGTTCGTGAGAATCTTTGTGACCTTGATGGCATTGATGCTCTTTCCTTGAAAATGACAACATCTGGTCTCAGAAAATGAGAAAAAAAAAAAAAAAAAAAAAAAAACGCCGTTTTTGGTCCATTTTTCCATTTCTGTCAGGTAGTAACTGTCTTTTTTGTTATTAGAAAGAGACAACGAAAATCAATCCATTTTTAAAATTTGGTTTATCTGTTTTGACACTGAAAAAGAAAAACGCTTTGAAATTCAATTTTAATTCTTCTATTTCAAAACAGAAATCAATTAACCACTAGTTTTCCTTTTGCTTCTGAAAAGACAATCCAAATTACCAAAAGATACACTGACCATATTCGGAGCTTTTATCCTTTTTCTCATTTGTTTTTCTGCTCTTTTGTCTCTTTAATTTTGCTTTAGTAAATGGTTTAAATCTTGTATTGTCACCTCAGATATGGTTCTGGTACCTCCAGTTTGAGCTGCACTGGGAACTGAAGTCCTGCAGTTTAGGCTCATACTTATAAGTTTATTTAGTGGATTATTAACTTTGAAAATGGTGATCAATCATTGACCAGAAACTTAGTAAAAAACTACTGATGAACAGATCAACCAACCTACCTTCAACCTTGGAGGCAGATCAATAGCAGATATTTATCATACCTATATTATATAAATGCATTCCTACTAAACAGAACATAAATACTCAGACCCTTCTTTGTTTGTACAAAATTCTCGGTAACAGGTATAGTGTGGGTTTGATGTGTCCTTGATATTTCTTTTCAACCTACTTAGATTTTTTACATTTTTATTTCTCACATTCATACAATTGCGTTTAATCTACAATGACTCCTTTACTCTTCAAGTGTTTTGCCAATAACATCTGTTTACTTTCCACAGTGTTTCTACTTTCAAATACTTACAAAAAAATGACCAAAAGTTACATTTATACAAGAGAAAGAGCAATTCAGTGTACTGGAATGTAGAGATATGAACTGAATATATTTATACCAATGGGCAGGGGGATTTATGTGACCAATGGAGGGAGTAGTGAGTCGCTCTGACAAAACTAACACCACAAGGCCTTTGACTAAAGTGTCACAGAGTGATCAGATGTAAACAGAACCACTTAGAAACAACCATTAATATGTACATTTTGATGTACATTTGACAAGTGATAAAAACTAGAAGCACTGTTGTTGTTTTCTTCTACATGGGTGAGTTTGTTTATGAACCTCATGAAGGTATAAAGTTATTATGTGATGTTATTGTCTTTGTTAAGTTGCCATTTGTTTGATTTACAGTTCAGACTAAACTGTGAGAGTTCTGAACTTATTTGGATGATTCCAAACAGATCTTTAGTACAGCTACTGACAACACAAACCAAAAAACGGAGGTGATTTGTGTTTTTACTGTGGCTGTTTTCAGTCTAAAAACAGAGCTAAGCTAACAGAGCTAATGTAAACTATCAGCTGATGCAGCATGTGAAGACTGAAGACAGTGTTACTTTAAGCACCTGAATTTTTTTTTTTTTTAACCCATAAAGACCGAGTACTACTTATGTGGCAGTTCCAAAATAGTTTTTTTGTTTAATTGTTTTATATTCATGTACCTGCCTTTTGCACCTGCTTTTATCTGTTTTTAATGTGTTTGGTTTCTGTTTTTATCTGCTTTATGTAAAGTGTCTTTGAGTTCCATGAAAAGCACCATACAAATAAGATTTATTATTATTATTATTATTATTATTATTATTATTATTATTATTATTATTAAATCACTGATGTTCATTAAAGCTCAGATTAAAATTGAGGGTTATTGTATCAGAAACAGAGAAAACTCAAGAAAATGTGACTTTTCAGCAAATATATATATTAAAAAAACATGTTTCCATCCACTGTCGTTGATCCAACTCAATAGATTTTGATAGTGAGTCAATGTTGTAGAAGATGACAGTGTTTCCACAGTAACTAGTGAGCTTCTAAACGTCCAAATGGGTCATATCTGATGACCATGAAAAGATGACAAACTGCATTTTACACCAATTTTTTACATGTATTGATAGGATTAGTGGATCAACAGATATTAAACAGTTAATATCTGTAGATGGTTTGTGTCGCCGGTGGCTGTTTGGTTCTTTATGTTTTAAGGAGAAAACTTGATGATACCACAATACAGATGTGTGAAAACAATGAGCTTTTTACTTTTTTCAGTGAGTGATACAGTCTGTGGATACATAGCATTGATTGGTTGGTGGTTTTAGTCGTCCATATCCATACAGATGATCTGATTGTTTCAGTGCCTCCTGACTTCATCGTCTGGAGTCAATCAATAGATGTCTGATTTCTCAGTGTTGTAGACACTGACCTGTTCAGGGTGGATCCAGTGACGCCTGGGATGGGCTCCAGACCCCGGCGGCTCTGGACGGATTAAGGGAGTATAGAAAATAGATGGACGGATTATTCTAATGGCTTTGAACAGGCCCAAACAAGACTGGGAACAGAAACACAGACGCAAACACAGTCACACTGTCAGCTGGAAGTCTGAAACCCTACTGCATGTATGAGAAGCATCAGATACACTGTAAGACCAGATAAGTTGAGGTGACTTAAAAAAAATCTCAGGTAACTCATTGCCTTAAAAAATTTTAGAAATGGTAATGAAAACTTGATTGTATTAAACTTAAATGTTTGATTTGAATGGAATTGCTATTTTAAGTACAACACACTAAATGCCAAGTTAATTTAATTTAAAACTGGTTGCAATGTCAGTTGCTTTGTATAATCACTACACTGTAAAAAAAAAAATCCTGTTGTTTTTACGGAAAAAAACTGGCAGCTGTGGTTTCCAGAACAGTACTGTAAAAAACACATCCAACTGTAAACATATTTACAGAGTAACATGCAGATTTAACATTTTAAACATGTAGATTTAACAGTTTAAACATGTAGATTTAACATTTTAAACATGTCGATTTAACAGTTTAAACATGTAGATTTAACATTTTAAACATGTAGATTTAACATTTTAAACATGTCGATTTAACAGTTTAAACATGTAGATTTAACAGTTTAAACATGTAGATTTAACAGTTTAAACATGTAGATTTAACATTTTAAACATGTAGATTTAACTGGTAAATGGACTGCATTTATTTAGCTCATTTTCTCCACCCTCATGGAGTCCAAAGCTCTTTCTCAATCCACCAGGTCCAACTGGGAACAATTTAGGGTTCAGTGTCTTCCATGGACACTTGGACATACGGACAGTTGGAGCCAGGATTTGAACCACCAAACCTTTGGTTATTGGACGAGCCGCTCTACCACCTCTACCAACCCATTCATTTACAAATTTAAAATGCTACATTGTTAAATGTTTACTTTTTATAACTTTACATACACACACACACACACACACACACACACACACACACACACACACACACATATATATATATATATATATACATATATATATATATATATATATATATACACATATATATATATATATATATATATATATATATATATATATATATATATATATATATATATATATATATATATATATATATACATATATATATATATCCAATGGAAATTAGGGGATGGGTGTGTGGTACAAAGTTAAAATAATAAATAGCATAAGCACAATAAGTTCATAAGTTCATTAGTGGAATACATAGGGTTAAAAGTTAAAACCATTTCAGTGTGGTAGTATTAAAAAGCTCATGTCTGTGAAAAAGTATGTATTTTGTTGTAAGTTCATGCATTGTATTATTGACAGGATGTTAAATGCAAAGTGTTTGTTAAAATACTTAGTTAAAAATAATAACATTATTAATAATATGGAAAAGTTGTGCAAATGTTTTATGTTTTGTTGAAAAGTAATGAAAATGTATATTTATGTTATATGTATTCTGATCCTGCAGAATGGAGTTCGGGGTCAAGGGTAACAGGAAGAAGGGGAAGACGACAGGAGCGTGAATGAGAACATGGAATGACACGGACAGTGTATTCAAGAAGAAAAGAACACCAGTTTAGTTCATGAAAGTAATCGGATAGATCACTAAAAGTCACTTTAATGGTGAGATACTCTGTGTTTTAACAGTACTTCGGCTAGAAGTCCAAAGGTGTAAAACAGATGTCGAACTCAGTGAGTTAGCTGCATGTGGCTAACTGTGGACTGACTGAGCTAGCAGGTTAGCTAACAGCTAAGCGGTCAGCTAACAGCTAACGGCGGATAGCATGGAGACCCGGAGGACCCAGACTGAGCCCACAGCCAGCACTGGAGGAGACGGACATCGCGGACGATTGCCACGGACAGGGGGATTGCTGTTTACCGGATTCTGGATTTCCTTTTCCCTGGACCGTACGGATTAACGTTTCTCCGGAGCTTGTGATACAGGTACCTTTTTTTTTTTTTTATTGCCCTGTGAGGTGAAGAGGCCATCTGGTTTCAGGCTGCAGCGCACAGGCCTGCAACAGTGAACATTTGGGTTTATTATTGAATTTATTATTACTGGTTATTGGAAAAAGACATTTGAATGTGAAAGCTATGATTTTTTTGTTGGTTAATTGAATATTAGTCATAGTAAGTAGTTGAATATGTTTTATAAACTGTGTGTGTGTTTTTGCATAGGAGGTGGAAGATTTAGTGTTTACAGTGTTTCTAAGAATTCATTTAAAGGTTAAATGCTTTAAAAAGGTATATTAAGTTACATTTCACTAAAAATAGTACAGAAAATAAAACAGAATCATAGTTTAAATAAACGTTAATACTGTTAGAGATTACATGTTTAACAAGGACCCAGGTTAGCTACTCCTGTCAAAGCCTGAAGAGCAAAGGGGCGCTACATACATATATATATATATATATATATATATATATATATATATATATATATATATATATATATATATATATATATATATATATGTAATGCAAATAGGCCATTATTTCAACATTATGGTCTTGTAATTTAAACAGCACCACATTGTATTTCAATTTGCACTTTTATTTTCTAAAAACAATAGAAATACATCATTTGTACATACAAATCTGGTTTTGTTCACATACTCTTCCTGTACAAACTACAGCTATATTTGATTTAATCGTTAACACAAAAATCTTGTCAAATAAATAACTTTGCATTGTATTGTCACTTACAGTTTTTTTATGTTGCAATTTTACAACTTTTTGGTGTTAATTCTACAGTCATTTTTTACAGTGTAGACTTAATATCATCAGTTCATTGGACTCAATTCCAAGTTGGTTAAAATTTAAATCTTTTGCAGTATAAATGGCTTTGTATAATTATTCAACTTAAAGATGGGGTCTGAGATCTTAGAAAAATGGTTCGAGCTAGCTGCATTTTGAAAAATACTCAGTTCAAAAGTCCAAACCCCTTTCTTCAGATGTCCCTCCATAGCCACGCCTCCAGAGTAGTGGCACGTGCAGTGCTTGTTCCCGAGGGTTCACGAGCACTGCACAGCAACAATTCGCCAGCTGAGGCTCTGCTCCATAACTGGGTTGGGCTGCGATGCCGTCTACGGTCCGGTCCGGCCGAACCGGCACCGGCTGAGGCTCCGTCCCCTGCTTTGCTCCCATACGCCTCAGGCTCCTACCCCAACTATGGCCCCGGCTGAAGCTCTGGCTGGCGTATCCATGCATACCTCATTCAGTTTCCTCCAAACCCCCACTCTTTCAGAACAGCCCCAGTTCAGACCTGTGTTCCATAACCGGTTCCGTTTACAGATCATGGAACGAGTTTCGTTTACAGAACTCAGAACCAAGCTGTGCTGCGACCTCCAAGCCCCGCTTTGCGCACGTATCGAGCCCTCCAAGTGCACCGGTATGGAAACCGGACAGGAGCCGGTGCTCGGAGCCTGTAGCCAGGCTTCCTGACAGGACACGACGTGGTGACGGGAGTTGGCATTAATGAAGTCAAATAAAATGACATTCACCAGCATTAAAGAAAATATAAACAGCAGAAGAGTGCAAATGTGCATTAATTTATTTGTCGGACCTGATGGAAAGCATTACTCAGAAGTCGATCCATGGAGGAGCAGCTTGGTGTACCGGATTGTCGTCCCCCCCCCCCCCCCCCCGGATAGCTTTCCACCTGGAGCTGATGGAAAGCTATTGGGGGGGGGGGGGTACCAGTCCACCAAGCCGCTCCTCCATGGATCTAGTTCTGAAAACACATTTTTTTCAGAAAACAGTATCTCGTAAATTCAGAAAAACAGCGCCGATTTTTTTTTTTAACTTTTTTTTTCTTGTAATTACGAGATAATTATCTTGTTAATTCAGAAAAACAGCCGAATTAAATTTTTTGTGTGAATGCAATATGCTTCTGTAACATATATATATATATATATACGTGTGTGTGTGTGTGTATATATATGTGTGTGTGTGTATATATGTGTGTGTGTGTGTGTGTGTGCATATATATATATATATATATATATATGTATGTATGTATAAGGAAAGTATGAAAACAAAAATGCATCAGTGAGTGATAAAACCCACTTCAAATATCAATTTAATAAATAAAAATGTCTATGTATGTTTTTGATTATATCTATAGTAGGTTCATCCTACAGTAAATCATCTAAACTATTTCTATCAGTCACATAAACAACATTTTACGCCAAATTAACATCTGTTTAAGGACCTCAAATGCGCTATTTATACTGTTGGACTTTCTGCTGGCAGCAAAACACAAAAACCCTGGCCAAACCAAACTATAAAAATGATAAAGCACTGGGGGGGTTTGACAGTTATTTTAAGGAACAGAGAAAATAAAAAGGGAAACTCCTGACAAGAGTATGAGGAGCTTTTATAAACGGTCACTTCATAGGAGTGTTACTGTTACTGTTGTGACAGAAGCTGAAAGGTTGCATGTAATTTACAGTTTACACTTAATAAACAGGACAGAAGCAGGGTTTTAGGGGTTGAAATGTAGTTTCTGTTGTTTATCAGAGAAAAAAACAACACTCAGGATAGATTTCTATCATATCTACAGAAAAAATTATTAGACCACCACTTGTTTTCTTCAGTTCTTGTTCATTTTAATGCCTGGTATAACTAAAGGTCCATTTGTTTGGACAAATATAATAACAAAAATAGCTAATTAGAGTTTAATTTCAGAGCTGATATCTATCCATTTTCCATGTTTTCTTGATAACCAAAATTACTTCAGTTTTTCCATCAATATCTGTGTCATTGTACTGACAAAAACAGTGCTTTTATTCATTCCATGTTTTCTTTTCTGTCTGTTTTAGTCACATGATACACACAGGAGTTAGGACTGGATTGCAGAACCACTGTTTCTGATGACTTTTGATGGTCTAATAACTTTTTTCGTGCCTGTATTGCATTTCCTTTTTGCATCTTGTATTTAGTTAGTTTTTTTTTTTTTTTTGGTCTATTTAGTCTTTTATGTCATTTTTGTTACTTTTCTGTGTCTTTTACATCATTTTCATCTTTTTAAATTTCTTTGTACATATTTTAGGCCTTTTTTTTCAAATTTCTTGAGTTTTTCATCTTGTTTCATTATTTATATTTTCTTCACTTTCACCTTTTTTCTTTTTTTTCTTCGGCATCATTTTCATTTTTTTGTTGTTAACAGTTTTTCCATCTATTACACAGTTTACAGTTGTTTCATCTTCTGTAAAGTGAATGTTTTATTGTTGGTTATTTTGTCACTTCATCATTTTGTCTTGTTTTGTATTTTACATAATTTTCTTCTTTCACTTTCATCTTTTTTTTAACTGTTTAAGTCATTTTCATCACTTTTTTGTGTTCTTACAGCTCACAGCACCTTTAATGATATTTTCTTTTTGCAGTTACAAATAATTTAAAACTATAGCAGCTGATAGTGATGGTTTCAGAATTGGAATTGGATGGAATTGTGTAAAAGTAAAAGTTGAAGAAATCAGATGAGTATTTGTAAATTGTTTTATTGCAAGAGCAGTTTTTCTGTATAATCCTATTTGTAGTTGTGTGTATCTTGTTGTTTTTTCCACTTCATTTTCACATCGGCTAAAATTTGCTTAGAGGTCTTATTTCTGTCTTTGTACGTAAGAAGTCAATCTCAGTGAATCCCCAAAGGAACTTTGTGTTGGTAAATGCCAGTTCTGCAAATGTACAGGATTTCAGTTCTGTTCAACATGTTGATGCTCATATGAACTATGTTTTCAGATCAAAAATGTCCAATTTCATCACAATTAATGCTATATTTTCATGTCACAAATGGACAAGTTATATTTGAACTGAATTTACCTGAAAAACAAATATTCTATTCTTTTAGATTCCCCAATTTTTCTTCCCAGATTCTCTCCTACATATCACGTTTTATTTGTACAGGTTCAATCTGGAGTATGGTGCTGATCCATCCTGCTTATGTTACACCAATACATACATGAAGAATGGCACACAGCACTGTTTAAATCAACAGTTTTCTAATAATAAGCATTTTTATAAAGAAATAACAATTCTATATTGTTATTTCCTCTGTAGTCTGATGATAAACTGTCCAATAAATAATTGTGATCCTAGTTTTTGCACAGGGATCATTAGTGTAAACGCTGACATGGCTGCAGAGCATCAGTATGACGGGATCCACAACAACCATGTCACATCCGTCCACTGACACATTTAGTGTTTTTGTGTCAGCTGGTATTGTTTTAGATCCGCAATACTAACATTTATGAAGAAGAGCAGAATTATCAATAGTAAGTCTATAAGTTTATTCCTAATAAAGTACTGGTACTGACCAGATCATCATGGGTAATGTCACGTCCGTCCACCAGCAAAAGTTTTCACATACACGTGCTATTCCAAATCCAATATTTATGAAAATAGAGCTTCCACTGTCAAAGAATATCAGTAGTCTGTGCACAAATGGATTAACATTATTTACACACACTTCTATGACTTTATGACAACTTTTTTTTTTTTTTTTGACAAAAATGGCCACTCATTTGACCCCCTAAGGAAATTTTAGCCGATATATGAACAGATGTTATGTCCCAACAATCCAAAACAACCCTACTGTTTCCATGATGTTCACACCTGATCAGGTCCAAAACAAACAGATCCAGTTCTATTCTTGAACCTTGTTTTCCAGATATTCTGGATCACTGAGTTTGTGAGTGGAAACTGTACACACAGACGAGGCCCACACCTGGATGAGCTGGCATGGGAGGGGCTGAACCCGGGGCTTTTAAGACAAGTGGGTCTGAAGTGTGGATCAGATTCAGTACGGCAGTGAATGTTCCAAAGGTGGAAACATATTTCAGAACAAAAGAGGTGGAGACCTGTTGAACAGAGGATCTGCTCATCAGGGCGCCCACTTCACTGGTGGAAATGAGTCAACGTAGTCACTCTAAAACATATTTGCTGAACTAGTGATGACTAATGCGATTTCCAGCAGCGCTTAAACTTAGCAGAGTGGAGTAAAAACAAAGAGCTGCTGTCATGGATACCAGGTTACCAAGGGAACAAAACCAGCACAGTGGAGTGTTCTCATAAGATATTCAATCTAATACACTCAACATGAGATGAAATTCATTTTCCTTTTCTAATCTAAAAATAGGCCATTACCACTAATAAAGCACTTTGTGTTGGATAAAAGCCTCTTTACACTCAGATCAGGTGATAAACTCACTGTTCCTATGAATTCTGCATCTGTTTCCCATTATTTCTGATCTTTAATTTCTTAATGCCAGATGAAAACAGCAGGAGCTGGAGCCAAATAATGAGTCACCTCTGAAGTAAAGGCACATATGTTTGCTGTTAGTGTCGACTCAGAGGTGTAGATGCTGGGAGTTGTTCCTGAGGTCTGAGGGCCAGCTCCAGCTTATGATGCCCAAGACCAGACTTAAAATCCGGACCAGGGGGGACAGGGCTTTCTCTGTGGTGTGGACCACCCTGCCCCCCATGTCCAAACAGCCCCCACGGTGGAGTGTTTAAAGAGTCGTCTTAAGACCCACTTTTATTCTCTGGCTTTTAACTTAACGCATGAATTGTGCGGTCCTCTGTGTTTTTTATTTATTTATTTATTTTTATTTTTATTGATTTTATTATTTTTATCTATTTGATTTTATCATTTTATTTAGAGCATTGTTGTAGTTGTATGTACTTATTTATTGTTTTTAGTATTTCTTTCAATTGTTTTATTGTTTTTATGATGTGCAGCACTTTGGACACACTCTTCTTGTTTAAATTGCTTTATAAATTGATTGGATAGGATTGGATTGGATTGGCCTAGGGGTTCACCAGGGCGAACATGATATGCTCAATTTGTCCCCTCCCAGCTCCCAAGCACACACGTCAGTCGAAACTAAAAATTCACAATATTTATTATTAGTATTTTGTTCAACAACTAAGGAAGGGTTAGGGGAGGGAGCGGCTAAAACAGCAAACAAAATCTCTTCTAGTTTAACTAACTTACCTAATCAAAAATAAATGCACGAAATAAAATACAGAAAACTTACCTCACTTCCTAACCAAAAAACAGGAGAAAATGGGAAAACAAAAGAGAGCTGACCTCCCCCACCAGAAAAAGGTTCAATTTACAAAAAAAAACTATTTACAACTATGTACAATCGAATTTTACACGAGCACACAAAGACTGATGGTCACACACAGGAACACAGGGTTGAGAGCTGGCAGGAGGCAAGAGAGAGGACGAACGGAAGCTCCGGGGCCATTTTTAAAGGGGCCGGGCAATCACCCTCCACCAGTCCGCTTCCTGCAACACAAACAGACACAAAAGGGCACAGCACACCTACAGGACGGGGCAGAACACACACACTAAACAGAAAACACATATACATATAAATAGAGAAATTATGACCCAGGGTCATAACATGGGTGTTTTCATTCTCTAGAAGCAATCTAGACCGTATACTGATCCCAACAAAAGGGGTTTGTGTAAATAGTTTTTACTACATTGCCAATTTCATGTCCACGCGACCGACCGACTTTCTTTCTTTCTTTCTTTCTTTCTTTCTTTCTTTTCTTTCTTTCCTTTCTTCTTTCTTTCTTTCTTTCTTTCTTTCTTTCTCTCTTTCTTTCTTTCTTCTTTCTTTCTTTCTTTCTTCTTTCTTTCTTCTTTCTTTCTTTCTTTCTTCTTTCTTTCTTTCTTTCTCTCGCTCGCTCGCTCTCTCTCTCTCTCTCAATCCCCTAGGGGTCATTCAGAATACAAAAATGTGGTCACCACTCCACAAACACAGCCATACCACATCAACACTCAAGAAATAAATAAATGCAGAGTATAAGTAGCTGTGAATAACTTAGATTAAAAAGAAGTAAATTTAAAAGATGACATGTGTTTTCTACCTGTCACATAAAAACATAAAAGCATAAAAACATAAAATCATAGAAACCCACCCGAGGACAGAAGTGTTCCCGAGCTTCTACCTCCTATACACCCTCACCAACCTCCTCCCCTAAAAATATGAGTTTTACTTGCATCAAAAATATGTTCTTTTGGATTACATGTGGAGATTAAAGACCTTCGCTGCTTAACCCATAAAGACCCAGAGCTACTTTTATGGCAGTTCCCAAATGAATTTTTCTCTCTATTTAACCTTTCATAAGCAATTTATCACCATTTATTTTGGCATTATCCTCTGTATTTTTTTGGGGGGAGGGGGGTTTCAGTGAAAATGTTGTATTTTCCTATATTTAAATCACTGATCTTGTAGATGTTCATAAAAGCTCAGATTAAAATTGAGGGTTATTCTATCAAAAATAGAGGAAATTGAAGATAAAGTGACTTTTTCAGTAAAATATATCATTAACTGAACATAAAATAAGTGTCTCCATCCACTGTCATTGATCCAACTCCATGGGTTTTACTGGTGAATCATTGTTTTAGAGGATGATGGTGTTTCCATGGTAACTTCCGAGCTTCTAAACAATCAAATGGGTCATATCTGATGACCATGAAAAGATGACAAACTGCATTTTACAACAATTATTTACTTGTATTAATATTAGTGGATCAGCGGGTATTAAACAGTTTAGATCAGATGGTTTTGGTCGGTGGCTGTTTGGGTCTTTATTGGTTCAGATCATTGCCAATCACTCTGAACAATTACATTAAGATACGAAAACAGTTCATTGACTCTTAAAACATACTTGTTTTTCTGCCAGTGTTTTTGTTATCACTTGATTTGAGTTTAACTTGAGGTGGAGTGGGCGTGGCAAAATACCATTTTGGCTCAGTATCAGCCAAACTCGCCTTGACTTGACTATGATTTGGCAACTGTCACATTTCCATTGCAGGATACAGCTATTTCATCATGGCCTGTCACCATAGCAACATGGCGTAAACTACTGTTTTTACTGCAGCACAACAATGGACCAGAAGGAGGATACTTGTAATGGAAAACACTGAAAAGCCACACACAGTTTAGTTAATCTGATACCATGAGTGGAAAAGTGGTATTCATGCTCAGGTGTGTATTGACACAAATCATTAACCCTTTCATGCACAGTGGTCACTCTAGTGGACAGTTCTTCTCCAGCTGTTCTCTTGTATATTCATGGGTTTTGTTTTTTTTTAGTTCATATCAGCCAACACAGTGGACGCTCATGCATCATTCATCCACTGACATTCAGACCATTACTGTCACTTTGCTGTTGTTGATAAAACCTAATCTGCACTAACATGTCTGAGTGTAAACCACTTGTTTTTGTGAGACACAGGTTTTTTTGCATGTTATCTTCATGAAATGAGTAATAACTGGCATAAGAATATGTTAAAATGTGAGAAAACATCAGATTAGCAGCATTAAAAATGTTTTTATTTCATTGTTTTCATATCACTTTCTTACGGAAGAGGATTAGGGCCACTAGAAAATTAAAAAAGGTGTAATATATTTTTTTTTATTAGTATTCTGAGAAAAAAGTCAGAATTCTGACTTTAAACTCCGAATTTGGACTTTTTTTTTTTTTTTTCCAAAATTGACTTTAATCTCAGAATTCTTACTTTTTTTCAGAATTCTGACTTTAAACCCAGAATTGTGACATTTTTCTCAGAATTCTGACTTATTCCTCAGAATTCTGACTTTAATCTCAGAATTCTAACTTTTATTTTCTCATAATAATAAGAAGAAATACATATTGGACCCTAGTTTATTGTATTTTTTTTTCCAGTGGCCCTAATTCTCTTCTGTACTTTCTGATATGGGTTTTAAAACACACGTTTGTTACTTCAAAAATTTAATGCATGGACATTTTTGTAACTCCATGAAAAAAAACAATCTCATTGTTTTTTTTTCATGCCTAAGGGGGAATAAAAACACTTAAGGAAAAAGAAATCTTGCCTAAAGGTTTCATAAGTCATGCATGAAAGGGTTAATTTATCATTTTTTCTCCTTCAGTTATATTTCTAACTTCACCTGTCAGTGCCGTCCACTTCCTCTGCTCTTTACCATCACATCTAAGTGATAGGAAAGACAACTGGGTGTGTTTTATAGACTCAAGGATACAGTACTGCAGCAGATTGAATAAAGTGATAGAATAGCAATAGAACTTTTGGGTAAAGAAGTGATGTAACATGACAACGGCTTTAGTCTCAAAAGTTTTCAGCTTTATTATCAGAGTATGAACACGTGTGGTGTGAAAAGTGAACAAACAAATGATTGTCAATGCAAAGCTTACAAACATGATTTAACAATGAAATTCTATGGAGTTCATCCTTGGTGTTTGTCCAACCCATTCATTAAGTTCCGTGAAAATAAGAATGGAAGTTTTCATGTAATCCGAGAAGAAAGGAAGGTGGTTAGATAATCACTCCCATTTGTCACAAGTGTTGCACAAAAACTGGTATAACAAGAGCAATTGTATAATTTTGTTGGTGCAGTTACACATGATGTCAGTCTATTGTATGCAGATGAAACAAGGACAAACCTAGAATGATGACAATAAATGATAATGGGAAAAGAATAGGTTGTGTACAATGATGTCCATGTTTAGAAGCTATTGTGTTTATTTGTACTGTTACATAAATTTGTATTTAATGGAAACATATTTCCATTGGAATGCATTTGGCAGGACTGTGAATGTGGCGAGAAAGATGATGGGAGTGAAGTTCAATCGTCTTATTGAGTATTTCAACAAGCAGGTGTTCAACAAAGCCATAAATATCATCCTCTGCATACAGAAAACGTCATTACCATCTGGCTCATGACTTAAAAATCCCATTGTTTTAAAACAGAGGTATGAAAATTCCTTTATTCCTCTTTCTATCCAAACACTGAACGCACACAGAGGATAGTTTTGCCCATTTAGTGACCCCACCCCCATCCCCACTACCATTTTTTTTTTATATCTAATATTGTTTGAAACTGTGCCTGCATATTAAATGACTTTGTTTTTAATGCACTGCTATTATGTATATTTATTTATTACAACTAAATTATTTATTATGCTTCTTGTGCAGATCTGTCTGTATTGTGTGGTGCCTATTATGTAGTATGTGTGTGGTGCTGCTGCAATCGCTCGTTTGAGACAAAGAATAAAACTGAACTGAGCTGAGCTGCATTAAGTTTATTTTGTGATGGAAATTTTTTATGCTATTAAAATACACATCTTAAATAATAACCCTCAATAAATATTATAATAATAATAAATTTTCAGTATATACAGGGTGGGGAAGCAAAATTTACAATGAACATTTAGTTGTTTTTTCTCAGCAGGCACTATGTCAATTGTTTTGAAACCAAACATATATTGATGTCATAATCATACCTAACACTATTATCCATACCTTTTCAGAAACTGTTGCCCATATGAGTAATCAGGAAAGCAAACGTCAAAGTGTGTGATTTGCTGAATGCACTCGTCACACCAAAGGAGATTTCAAAATAGTTGGAGTGTACATAAAGACTGTTTATAATGTAAAGAAGAGAATGACTATGAGCAAAACTATTACGAGAAAGTCTGGAAGATACTACTAAAGAATAATGGGAGAAGTTGTCACCCGAATATTTGAGGAACACTTGCGCAAGTTTCAGCAAGCGTGTGAAGGCAGTTATTGAGAAAGAAGGAGGACACATAGAATAAAAACATTTTCTATTATGTACATTTTCTTGTGGCAAATAAATTCTCATGACTTTCAATAAACTAATTGGTCATACACTGTCTTTCAATCCCTGCCTCAAAATATTGTAAATTTTGCTTCCCCACCCTGTAGAGTCGCGGAAAAATTGAGACTATCAAAAGTCGTCAAAACGGTTCCTACGCAAGTATGGAAAGTATGGAATTTGATTTTATAAATTTCTAGGTGTGGAAAAGTATGGAAAATGGAAACAAATGTGTGAAAAAATATTCGTGTTTCCAAGACTGTTACCTCTGTTCTATTTTCTAAAACATAAAATTATGAATATTGTTATGCCCCAGCTTAGGGGTTTACCAGGGTGAACATAATGTGCTCACTTTTGTCCCCTCCCAGCTCCCAAGCACACATGTCAATCAAAAACTAAAGTTCAGATTTTTTTTTTTTTTTAACAGCTTAAAGGTTAGGTACGGAAGCGTATTGCATTCACAAAAAAAAATAATTTCGGCTCTGTTTTTCTGAATTAATGAGATAATTATCTCATAATTACGAGAAAAAATAAGTTAAAAAAAAAAATCGGCGCTGTTTTTCTGAGTTTATGAGATACTGTTTCCTGAAAAAAAAAAAAACCTCTGTTTTTATGAGTTTATGAGATACTGTTTCCTGAAAAAAAAAAAAAAAGCTCTGTTTTTATGAGTTTACGAGATTACTGTTTTCCCAAAAAAAAAAAAAATAGCTCTGTTTTTATGAGTTACGAGATACTGTTTTCCGGAAAAAAAAAAAAAAAAAAGCTCTGTTTTTATGAGTTTACGAGATACTGTTTTCCTGAAAAAAAAAAAAAAAGCTCCTGTTTTTATGGTTTACGAGATACTGTTTTCCGGAAAAAAAAAAAAAAAAAGGTCTGTTGTTATGAGTTTACGAGATACTGTTTTCCGAAAAAAAAAAAAAAGCTCTGTTTTTATGCGTTTACGAGATACTGTTTTCCGAAAAAAAAAAAATGTGGCTGTGTTTCTCTGTCAGTGGGACAGTGGTCCCTGGTCCCGGCAGGAGCTCCTTCTATCTGTGCTGCTGAAAGCCTCTCGGGGGAGCGTGAAGTTGTTTCCGTTCTCGTAACCGGTTCCGATTACGGATCATGGAACTAGTTTCGTTCACAGAAATCAGAACCAAGCCCCGCTTCGTGCACGGATCAAGCCCTTCAAGCACACCGCCGCTCGGAGCCTGTAGCCCGGCTTCCTGACAGGGCACGACCGCGGTGATGGGAGTTGACATTAATGAAGTCAAATAAAATGACATTCACCAGCATTAAAGAAACTATACACAGCAGAAGAGTGCAAATGTGGATTCATTTATTTGTCGGACCTGATGGAAAGCATTAGTCAGAACTAGATCCATGGAGGAGCGGCTTGGTGTACCGGTTCGTCCCCCCTCCAATAACTTTCCATCAGGTCCAGGTGGACAGCTATCCGCTCCCCGGTGTGTAAGCCGGATTGGAGCGGGTGGACGGAGCAGCTCAACTCGACAGAACAGCGGCGCTCGGAGCCTGTAGCCCGGCTTCCTGACAGGACAGGACGCGGTGATGGGAGTTGGCATTAATGAAGTCAAATAAAATGACATTCACCATGATTAAAGAAAATATGCGTCTTGGTGTCCCGGTTCACCCCCCACCCCCGGACAGCTTTCCATCAGGTCCAGGTGGAAAGCTATGGGGGTGGGGGGTGAACCGGGGCACCAAGAGCTCCTCCACGGATCTAGTTCTGACTAATGCGTTCCATTAGGTCCGACAAATAAATGAATACACATTTGCACTCTTCTGCTGTGTATATTTTCTTTAATGCTGGTGAATGTCATTTTATTTGACTTCATTAATGCCAGGACCTGGAGTACGCTGCTGACACCATCCTGCTCAGCACATCCTACAGTCAGCTGACAGATGCTCTGGGCAGTTACAGTGAAGAGGCACAGAAGCTTGGCCTCCAAGTGAACTGGACAAAAACCAACCTCACGCATGTCAGTGATGGGCCAGATCCACCTCCCTTGCAGCTTAGTAATGACATTGTAGAACCTGTCAAGAGCTTTGTGTATCTGGGGTGATGACAGACAACGGGGACCTAAAACCAGAGATTACCCGCAGAAGGGCCCTGGCAGCATCAGCTCTGATGTCTCTCTGGAAACCACTGTGGCGGAACCAGACCATCTCACGCAGGACGAAGCTCTGGATCTACAACTCTGCCGTCCTCTCCATCCTGCTCTATGGCTCGGAAACATGGCCCTTAAACCAGACTCTGGCTGCCAGAATAGATGGCTTTGATAGCAGGGCTCTCAGAACCATCGAAAACATCAGGTGGACCCGGCGGGTTTCCAATCAGGTGCTTGGAGCCCGCACACGCCAGCCCAAAGCATCCAGCCTGGCCGCGCAACGTCGCCCCCGCTGGTTCGGTCATGTCCTCCGCCTCCCTCCTGACCATCCAACAAGAGCCATCCTTCAGTTTGACCCAAAGGCCACAGACTGGAAACGACCACAAGGCAAGTCCCGCACCCGATGGCTCGACGTCATTGCAGGCGACCTCCAACAACATGGAGTTACCATGGAGGACGCAGAGCAGCTGGCACAGGACCACCAGCCATGGAAAACACTGGTTCACCTGGTCGGCCCAATGCACCGGGACAGGACACCCGCCCCATGGCAGGAGTCCTAGTAGTAGTGGTAGTCATTAATGCCAACTCCCATCACCGCGTCCTGTCCTGTCAGGAAGCCGGGCTACAGGCTCCGAGCGCCGCTGTTCTGTCGAGTTGAGCTGCTCCGTCCACCCGCTCCAATCCGGCTTACACACCGGGGAGCGGATAGCTGTCCACCTGGACCTGATGGAAAGTTATTGGAGGGGGGACGAACCGGTACACCAAGCCGCTCCTCCATGGATCTAGTTCTGACTAATGCTTTCCATCAGGTCCGACAAATAAATGAATCCACATTTGCACTCTTCTGCTGTGTATATGTTCTTTAATGCTGGTGAATGTCATTTTATTTGACTTCATTAATGCCAGCTCCCATCACCGCGGTCGTGCCCTGTCAGGAAGCCGGGCTACAGGCTCCGAGCGGCGGTGTGCTTGAAGGGCTTGATCCGTGCACGAAGCGGGGCTTGGTTCTGATTTCTGTGAACGAAACTAGTTCCATGATCCGTAATCGGAACCGGTTACGAAAACGGAAACAACTTCACGCTCCCCCGAGAGGCTTTCAGCAGCACAGATAGAAGGAGCTCCTGCCTGGACCAGGGACCACTGTCCCACTGACAGAGAACACAGCCACATTTTATTTTTTTTCGGAAAACAGTATCTCGTAAACTCATAAAAACAGAGCTTTTTTTTTTTTTTTTCGGAAAACAGTATCTCGTAAACTCATAAAACAGAGCTTTTTTTTTTTTTTCCGGAAAACAGTATCTCGTAAACTCATAAAAACAGAGCTTTTTTTTTTTTTTATTTTCCGGAAAACAGTATCTCGTAAACTCATAAAAACAGAGCTTTTTTTTTTCCGGAAAACAGTATCTCGTAAACTCATAAAAACAGCTTTTTTTTTTTTTTTTTTTTGGAAACAGTATCTCGTAAACTCATAAAACAGAGCTTTTTTTTTTTTTTTTCGGAAAACAGTATCTCGTAAACTCATAAAAACAGAGCTTTTTTTTTTTTTTTTCAGGAAACAGTATCTCATAAACTCATAAAAACAGAGCTTTTTTTTTTTTTTTTCAGGAAACAGTATCTCATAAACTCAGAAAAACAGCGCGGTTTTTTTTTTTAACTTATTTTTTCTCGTAATTATGAGATAATTATCTCATTAATTCAGAAAAACAGAGCCGAAATTTTTTTTTTTTGTGAATGCAATACGCTTCCGTAGTTAGGGGAGGGTGCAGCTGAAACAACAAACAAAATATCTTCTTCAAAGTACAAAGTAAAATACCTAATCCAAAATAAATGCAAGAAATAAAATACAGAAAACTAACCTAAACTCCCTAAGACAAAACAGGAGACTAACAATATCTAAACTAAGAAATGAATTGATCTGTTTTTTTAAGGCGTTTGCTCGTGCAGCTAAAATGTTTGAGAGTACATACAGTAGACTACATGTCACAGAAAACATTTGGGCAGATTGACAGGTTGAATGCCCCGCCTTCTGCTCTTATCCTCCTCCAACCCATTTTAAGGCCCGCCCAGGTGTCATCAAGTTTCACTGCTGCTTTGACGGACACGTGACGTCCACATACTGTTGGTGAGTGAGCTATTCAACATGCCTTGTATTATCGTTGGCAGAACTCATAATAGGTAGATGGAAATTCTCTGACGACTGGCTCATAAATTCCAAATATAAAGACTGGTTGGAATTTTTTTTACCAAGACATCTGGAAATTAGGGTTTTGGAAAAAGTATGGAATTTTGAAATTTCAAATATCTAGGAACCCTGTCAAAAACAATGGTTATGCAATCCAGTCGTAACTCCTGTGTGTATCATGTGACTAAAACAGAAAAGAAAACATGGAATGAATAAAAGTACTGTTTTTGTCAGTACAATGACAGATATTGAGGGAAGAACTGAAGTGATTTTGGTTATTATCAAGAAAACATGGAAAATGACAGCTCTAAAATTAAACTCTTGTGAGCTTTTTTTTGTTGTCATCATATTTGTCCAAACAAATGTACCTTTAGTTATACAAGTAGTTTAAATTATGTGGAACTGCAAAAAGAAAATATTAAAGGTGCTTCAAGATGTAAGAACACAAAAAAGTGATGAAAACAATAAAAAAAAAGATGAAAGTGAAAGAAGAAAATTATATAAAATGCAAAACCAGACAAAATGATGAAAGTAACAAAATTACTGTAAAAGACAAAAGATGCAGCAACTGTAAAAGATGGAAACACTAAACAACAAAAAGATGAAAATGATACAAAATTTAAAAAAAGGTGAAAGTGATGAAAACAATATAAATGATGAAACAAGATGACAAATTCAGAAAAATTTTAATAAAAAAAATAGTCTAAAAAATGTACAAAGAAATATAAAAAGATGAAAATCATGTAAAAGACAAAAGTGACATAAATGACACAAAAGACTAAAGACAAAAAAAAATAAAACTAAAGACAAAATGCAAAAAGGAAATGAAGAAACAATACAGTTTTGAGCTCTTTTTGTTATTATATTTGTCCAAACAAATGTACCTTTAGTTATACCAGTAGTTTAAATTATTTGGAACTGCAACAAGAAAATATCATTACAGGTGCTTCAAGATGTAAGAACACAAAAAAGTGATGAAAACAATAAAAAAAAAAAAGATGAAAGTGAAAGAAGAAAATTATATAAAATGCAGAACCAGACAAAATGATGAAAGTAACAAAATTACTGTAAAAGACAAAAGATGCAGCAACTGTAAACTGTAAAAGATGGAAACACTGTAAACAACAAAAAGATGAAAATGATACAAAATTTAAAAAAAAAAAAAAAAGGTGAAAGTGATGAAAACAATATAAATGATGAAACAAGATGACAAATTCAGAAAAAATTTAATAAAAAACTAGTCTAAAAAATGTACAAAGAAATTTAAAAAGATGAAAATCATGTAAAAGACAAACAAAAGTGACACAAAAGACTAAACAAGACAAAAAAAAAAAACTAAATACAAGATGCAAAAAGGAAATGAAAAAACAATACAGTTTTGAGCTATTTTCATTGTTATTATAATTGTCCAAACAAATGTACCTTTTAGTAGCACCAGGCATTGAAATGAACAAGACATTGAAGAAAACAAGGGGTGGTCTAATCATTTTTTTCACGACCGTATGTGGAGTGTTTTTCTGTCTTCCATTCGATGCAGGATAAAGCAGGTCATAAAAACAAACAGGCTCATTAATTCAGCACAATAAGTGGAAGGTATAAAAGCTTTTTGAGCACATATTGAGAAATGAGAATGTTGTGTTCCGGTCTGATAATGTGCTAAGTGTTTTGATGTCCACATGCCTGATAAGATAAAGTGTCTTTTTCCTGAGAATCTGTCCTATAAGAAACTCCCACTCAGTCGTCCACAGCGGATCTTTCATCCTCGTTCCCACATTCAGCCTGACCGGAAATGTTCATGCGTTTGTATTAAAAGGTGAGTAAATCTTACGCTAATGTGACATTTTAATGTGAACCGGCTTTTGGTTTACTAATTCTTTTATTCTACATCAGCAGCCTGTATTCCCTTCATTCAAGCATCTGTTGAACCCGGTCAGAGCTGTACAGTCATACTAAAGTGCAGACATTTATCAGACTCTGAATGAATCCACAGTCAGAAGAATCAGGGTCAAAGGATAGAGAACATGTTGAAGCCAAACAGAGGCCAACATCCTCATAATGGCTCTATACACACACTTTTAACGCTAGATTTACTGTGTAGGTCCACATTAAGTTTCATACAGTGCAAACGGTGCTGACACAGTGTTCAGTTTGTTCCTGTTTAATGATCCTCTCCGGTCGTAAGACATCCTAGAAAGACTCTACTTCCAAGGATAATTTGATTCTTATACACTTTTCACATAAAAAGCTCGGCGACCTCATTACATTTCCTAAAACATCTCCTCTGCTATCTCTAAGGATCCAAATAATAACTGCTGAGCACAAAATGTTTCTTACCCTCTTAAGAGTCGATTTTCTGTGTGTGAATACAGATGAGTTTAGAGTTCTACAGTGTATTTTCAAAAGCTGTATAAAACTGTAGAGAAATTTCTTCGTACTATACAGAAATGTGGGCCTGGTATTGATATTCCAAACTGTCATGAGGACCAACAAACTCAACAACAAATCGTTATGTATCCCTCACTGAATAAAGTAAAACTCATTGCTGGTTATTCTGACAGTCACTCAAAATAACAGTGTCTTATATAACACTATGGTCTTATTATCGTCCAGAAAAACACCCTGTTTTAGAAACAGTGACATGTCAGACTACTCTATTTAGTTTACCCAAAAATCTGTCAGTAGTATTTGCTCACTATAAGAATAAGAATAATAATAATAATAATAATAATAATAATAATAATAATAATAATGGACTGGATTTTCTATAGTGCTTTTCTAGACACCCAAAGTGCTTTACATTACACTGGTCAACAACAAATTTATTGTTTAAGTTTTTTGAGCTGATTTAGGATAATTTTGGTGTACTGAATCCAAAAATCACATTAATTTTGCTCAATCAGGTCAACTTTCTGAACTATGCTACATATTGGCTTTTTTTAACATTTTTGCTTACATTTATGGGCATTTTCACATCATATGATACAAAATTCTTTCATGTTTCTTGCAATAAATGAGTTCTGAAGATTTTACTTTTGCCAATTTGTGATTAATGTTTTTTTTAATATTACAGGTGAATGAAATGGCTTCGACTAGAAGATCTTGCAAAAATAAGCCTGAAGTATTCTGCTACATCTGTGGTGAATACACCATTGTACCTAACAGGAATCCTGTTAGAAAATGATTTTTCTTCTCTTAAAACCTATTTTGGGTGAGAACTATGTAAAAAATCAACTGATAAAGTCACAAAAATGTAATCAATTTTGTGAGAAATTTTTCAAATTTTTCAAAGTCAAATTAGCAAAAAAACCTGACCTGACTGAGAAAAACAGATGTCATTTTTGGATTTAGCGGTGCAAAATGGTCCTAATTCAGCTGAAAAAACCTAGACAACTTGCAAAAAACATTTTTTTGTAACCCAGTGTTATTGATCCATTATTCATTCGCTCTCACATTCTCCCTCTGGTGGTGGTAAACTACATCTGTATCCACAGCTGCCCTGGGGCAGACTGACAGAAGCGTGGCTGCCAATTTGTGCCTACGGCCCCTCCCACCACCACCAAACAATCATACGCATTCATACACCAGTGTGAGTGGCACTGGAGGCAGGGAGGGTGAAGTGTCTTGCCCAAGGACACAACGGACTGACTAGGATAGAGCGGGATTTGAACCGCCAACCCTTCGGCTATTGGACGACCTGCTCTACCGCCTGAGCTGTGGCTGCCCCCAAAATAAATAAAATGAAAAAAATAAAATTAATAAAATGATCATGACTTGATCAGGAGCAGTTTGTAGGTTTTACTGGAGACACAAGCAGCTGCATGAATGGAAATGGATTCAACATGAGGCAAATACAAGATAATGTTAGCCTTTCATAACGTTAGCCTACTCGCATAGTTGAACTATTGACGACAAAATCTCTTGTCCTCTAAATGTGCAGTCATACTGTATGTCCAGTCGTTTAAAACAGTGACTCATTCTGAAACCACCTTAAAACTTACCTCAGAACTATGTATTCCATGAAAGTAGATTCTCTCGATATGTGTCACTCACTTAAAAGGCGTTTATTCTGCCTTTCTTACAGTATTTGCATTTTGAATAATCACGCATCTTTCAACAAGAGTGACCTGTCAATCAAATGGGGTGGCACTGGCACCTGAGGTGTCCATCCAATCAGGTTCCAGAGGTGGCCGGTGTTAGTTAGCAATAAAGGGTATGCACATGACATCACTGCTAGCAGAAGTCACCGCGGTTCCACCCACTGAATGGCAGAAAGAGGGAGATGAGTGACAGCGTTGGCTTCAATACTGTCTAAACTGAGGAACAATATTGAATAAAAAATGGGGAAGAGATGTTGTGTGATTGATTATATGAACAGGTTCTTAAAGCAGTGGGAGCTATCGTTTTACAGACACCGAAAGACAAAGAAAAGAGAAGCAGATGGATCCACAAATCCAGGAAACCAAACCTAGATTTGTGAATCCCGATTCGTGTTGGGTAACATTAACTTATGCTGAAACAGGTAGACTAGTGCATCCCAAATGTTTCGACAATAACATTTTAATATAACATTATAGTCATTATGGAGCCCCCTAAGGGACATGGGGGGAAAAATTATGGGTGGAAAAAACAAAACAGACAAACTTGTTACGGGGGTGGAAAGGAGAGGACTCAAATGCTCAGTGCTGAAGGGAGATCAACGAATTTATTAACAAAAATAACAATTTAAACATGGAAACACACAAAAACCTGAGTCAGAGTCCGAGTGGGTAAATGTCCGGGTTATGGATCGTTTGGAGATGAAGTGATGGACCAGTATCGTGCAGCTGCAGCACTGAGCCTTAAATAGGCTGATGTGCTGCAGCCACGTGATGGTCAACAGGTGGATCAGATCATGGGTGATGTGAAGGTGATGTGGAGAGGGAGGAGCTGGCAGTCCCATGGCACAGACCGTGACAGAACTTTTGCCAGATCTCGCAAAGTGGGGTGGGAAAAAAACCTTCCTGTAATGCCAAGGTCACATCTTCTTTCCCCACCCGTAGTCCACATTCTCTGCACTTCACACACATCCATCTGTACCCGTGAAGCTGTCTGGAGTGTTGCATTTGGTTCTCAGTGAAATCAACCAGGACCGCAAGATCCGAATACGCTCAGTGACGAGAAAGTCCTCTCTTGCTGAAGAATCTTTTTAAGGCGTCCATACACTGTGCGATTATTTCGATCGTTGCATGCAGCTCCATCTCAAACTGTGCGAATCAATGGTAAAGTCAGGCTCACGAGTCATGTTCTCACACTGTGCGGACCGATGCTGGTATGCAACCTGACTGCTTACACTGCAGGACCATACACCAGAGGACGCACCACACGTTCCAGTGTTGGATCCGGAAATACAACGTTAAAATACCAAGGAATCCGGAAGTGCATAGACGATTGTGTATTGGCATGAGTCACGAAATGGTAGTGCTAAACAAAAACCAAAGAGCTGCTTTGGCAATATGTGCCATTATCTGTGAGGAATAAACAAAGAAGAAAAGACAACCACGTGTTTGGTGCAGGAATTGTTTGTCCAGACGTGGACAGTATGGGCTGTCAGTCCTACAGCAAAGGGAACTAGAGGGAAGCTGCAAAAGCTAAACTGCACTAGGACAATAGCCAGCTACTGTTAGCTTAGAATTAGCTTACAGTAGCTGGATATTATTGTGTTCGCGCATGCACAGTGTGAGAATTTGAGGCACATGGGCTCGTGGCACTACTTTGACAGTGCCATACCCTCACGAGGAGGGAGCGGATTTCAAACAGCTCCGTTTTCCTTGCGAACACACGATTGCTGGTGGTGAGGTGTTAATGTCTTCTCCTTAGCCCAAGTACACTGCACCAAGCAGGACACACCATTAGAGGCACATCTGGACCCATCCCAGAAAGAGTCGCACGAATGAGAAATCGTCTCAGTGTACGGATGCCTTCAAATGTCTCTCATTAACATCGAACCTGTGTCTACTGCCAAGCACTGTTTTAATATCTCACAAAATGTGTCTTTTTTTACACCCGTAAATTTTTCCCCCAGTGTCCCTTAGGGGGCTCCATAGATCATGACCTCTAGAAACATGTTTTTTGTGGAGGTGGGGTAGTGCACTATAGGCCCCTGTGGTGCAACCTAAACTTTTGTCCTAATGGTATTTTTTTTCCGCTTACATTTACTTTTATACCTTAAGTAGTTTTGAAACCAGTACTTTTACGCTTTTACTTGAGTAAAAAGCTGGAGTTGATACTTCAACTTCTACAGAAGTCTTTTTAAACCCTACTATCCATACTTCTACCTGAGTAATCAATGTGAATACTTTTGACACCTCTGACTCTGTTAGCTTCGTTCTATTTTTAAAACAGACAGGAAAACCACAAATCACCTGTTTTCTGTTCTTTTTGTGTTGTCAAAAGCTGCACTAGAGATCTGTTTGGAATCATTAAAATAAAGGTCAGAACTGTCACAGTTTAGTCTGAACCGTGGGTCAGTACACATTCAACTTGGCAAAGATAATAACATCCCATAATAACATACAAACCTCATACTCAAACTCACCCATGTAGAAGAAATGCTGCCATTTCAGCAAAAATCTCCATTCTTTTTATTTAGAGCTGAGTCCAGTGGAAAAAACAACAACAGTACTTCTAACTTTTATACCTTTGTCACTTTTTTTTACATTAATATTTGTTTCTCAGTGGTTCTCATCAAATCTGGTCAATTTCTGATGCTTTGGTCAAAGGCTCACTACCCCCTTTAGTGGTAAATATCTGTACAATCCAATCCATTGGCGGCTTCAGGGCTCTTTATTCTAAATTTTGTAATCATTTTAGGTCATTTTTTTATGTTTGAATGAATGACTAAATTTATTTTTGGTTTTACATCAATCATTCTACTCAGTACATTAATCATAATAAACATACAAACCAAAAAAGCCTTTTTGCCTATCTTTTTCAACTAATACACCACTTACATCAGCTTAAATGTGTACAGCAGTGAGCATTCACACCATAATAATAAAAAATAAAAAAAAAACAGAAAAATATCTACCATCTCAATTTAGTATTTCAGAATAATTTTAAACTTAAGGTGCTTTTTTTTTTTTTTTTAACTTTGCCAAAGGTGTGGATAACTTAAATGCATCATAAGGTCCAGTCCCAGTTCATCTAGACTTCACATTTGTCCTCACTTTAATCCACTCACACCGATGAAAATCTCTGAAATTCGAATTACTCTCTCTTACAGTACAGTAGTAAAAGTACAATAGGCCTTTTAAGAAGTATAAAGTAAGAAAATGTCATTAACAAAACGCTTAACATATGAAGAGTAAAGAGTATTACACTGTTTTTATTTTCATATTACAGTAGTGTGAATATGTATGTTGAATTATACTGCTGTATATACACAAAAGGACATTAAACAATCACTAATAAATCTGAAATTCACTTGATTGACCTATACGCAGTGAAGTATTCAATTCATAAACACAAATCAAGACAGGTTCAGGTCATGTGATAGCTTTAATCATCATGTCATTTCAGATGTGCAAATGCAAATGGAAGTTTTACTGTCAGCGCTGTGGATGACCATCACTGACAGGAAGTAGTACGCTGACTGTGTGATTTCCAGTCTCAGCTCGTGTTGCAGTAGGTGTCAAGAACATGCCCTGGAGATGTACGAGGCAGAACAGGAGCTGTAAGATGTGGGTGGACGCTGTAAGGTCAATCTCTGGTGCTGACAGTGTGTCTGTGACGTGTGTTCAGCCTTGATTCAGCGCCGGGATGAACTCTCAAGTGCCTTTTGCAGCCGTCTGTGGACATCCTGTTCGAGGCATACTGTAGCAGGAACAGGAAATAGACTGGGAGGTAGTAATTTGAAGAGTTACACTGAAAAAATTGATTCATTCATTCATTTTCTGAATTACGTAATCCTATGGACTAATCTCAGCTACCATCAAGTAAAGGTGGAGTACACGTGGACATGTCACGTTCACATTCACATGATTAACCCATAAAGCCCCAGTGCTACTTTTCTGTTGGTTCATGACTAAATTTTTCTCTAATTTAACTTTTCTTAAGTGATTTATCACCATTTATAATAAATAGGGCTATCAAAATTAATGCATCAGTGTGAATTAATCCATCATCATGATTAATCCCTTCAAAAATTTTAACGCAGTTAACCCATCTGAAGCACAGAACAACTCTGAACATCTCTGGCAATGCATTTCAAGCAGTTTGTCCAAATAGAGTTAGTGTCGTGCATGCACAAAGGGGCAGTTGATCCAGTAGTGACAGGCAGCAGAACTAACCCATAAAGATGGAAGACGATAAACAGCACATTGACCCTCTGGATGGAAATATGAGGACAAAAAAAAAAAAATCGGACCAATGGCCCTGTAGCTTACCGGCCAAATTAAAAGCTTTGGGAAATGTATCCAGATGCCATTTATTCTCACCCAGTTCTGTGTATTTATTCTATTACAGAAATAGCCCATGTTTTGGTCATATTCCAATCAGATTTGTAAAAATTCAAATTCACACTTGATATCATTGATACTGATTTATTGGATCAATCCACTTCCTATCTGTTATAATGGGAAAATTTTTCAAAGTCGCACCAAACCAAGAATCAGATCCAGATAATTTCAATACCTTGTGTTGACATCATCATACAGAAGCTGTATACCAAGTTTGAAGTCAATCAGAAATGGAGTTTGGGAGAAGACGATTGAAATTTTTTCCCAGTAAGAGCCCATGTTAAATTTTCCGTAAGTTCCTGGATCCAGAAGAAGATCCTGATCAGCATGTGGACATTATGTTTAGGTCATCTCCCCATCAGGGCTGTACTGGAGAAATTTATACTGGATATCATTTATATTTACTGAGTTATTGCATCCATCCACTTCCTATCTCTTATAATGGGGACATTTTTCAAAGTTGCACCAAATCCAGAATCAGACCCGGATCCAAATACTTTCACTAACTTTTGTTGACATCATCATAAAGAAGCTGTATACCAAGTTTGAAGTCAGTCGGAATTGTAGTTTCGGAGAAGAAGATGATTGAAAGTTTTGTAACGGACGACGACAGATGACAACAGACGATAGATGACAGACGATGACGACGACAGATGCCGCATAACGACAATAGCTTTTGGCCTGTCAGCCGGTAAGCTGAAAAGACGGAACACTTGTTTCAAGTTGTTTTGTTGAAACTGTTGAAGGTGTTTAATAAACACATTAAGTGCATATATTTTCCCTTCTTTCTTAAGTCTGTTTGCTACTGCAAAATGAATGATATTTAATTATGATTAATCAAAATTAACCTACAGCAACCCTGAGATTAAACTGATCAAAAAATGTTATCATTTGACAGCAGTAATTTTAAAATTATCTTCTGTATTTTGCATTTTTTACTGTAAATCATGTATTTTTCTATATTTGATTTACTTATGTAGACGTTCATTAAAGCTCAGAGTAAATTCAAAGGTTATTATATCAAAACAGAAAAAAACTGAACACAAAGTGACTTTTTCAGTAAAATTCATTATTAATTGAACATAAAAACACGCATCTTTATCCACTGTCATTGATCCAACTCCATGGGTTTTACTGGTGAATCAATGTTGTAGAAGATGGCAGTGTTTCCATGGTAACTACAGAGCCTCTGAAAGTCCAAATGGGTCATATCTGATGACCATGAAAAGATGACAAACTGCATTTTACAGCAATTATTTAGATGGATTAATAAAATTAGTGGATCAACAGGTATTAAACATTTAGATCAGTAGGTGTTTTAGGTGACCGGTGGATGTTTGGGTCTTTATGGGTTAAGGTGCTTGTCTTTGGACGGTGGGGGGAGGATGGGATGCCTGGAGGTAAAATAACACATAAGCTGTGTGCTTTATGATGCTTTGTATTTGAAACAACTTGGCTGTGGTGTCCCTGTAGGTAGCGAAGGACTTTTATTTGCATCAGAGTTCCTGGGACTTATCGACTGTTGTATTTTTGCACTGCTTACTTTTTCTTCATTAAAGATTGATGTTTTTTTTTTTTTATTATTATTATTTTGCCCTTTTGTTTTTCATACATTCCAACCCTGTCCCTGACGAGCATCTGATTACTTTATACACATTCACATTTTTTAATTTTTGTGTCAGTGAAGCTCCTGCTACCAAAATTAATTACTAATTAATTAATTCCTGTATTTATTTTACTGATCATGAGGATTTTCATAAAAACTCAGATTAAAGCTGAAGGTTATTATATCAAAAACAGAGAAAACTGAAGAAAAACAGACTTTTTCAGTAAAATATATCATTAACTGAACATAAACTAAGCATTTCCATCCACTGTCACTGATCTGACTCCATGGGTTTTACTGGTGGATCATTGTTGTTGATTGTTGTTCATATCTGATGACCATGAAAAAGGATTAGTGCACAGGTGTCAAACATGTGACCCGTGGGCCAAAACTGGCCCACCACAGGGTCCAATCCAGCCCGCAGGATGAATCTGTAAAATGCACAAATTACATTGAAGATGTTAATCATTGTAGTTCAGGTTCCACATTCAGACCAATATGATCTCAAGTGGGTCAGACCAGTAAAATACTATCATAATAACCTACAAATAATGAAAACTACAAATTTTCTCTTTCTTTTTGTGTAAAATTACATGAAAATATTCACATTTACAAACTATACTTTTACAACAAATGTGAACAACTTGAACAAATATGAACAAACTGAAATGACTTAAGAAAAGTGAGTGTAATTTTACCAATAGTCTGCCTGTTACTAAATGTTTTGTGTATTTGTAATTGTAATGTAACTTGTAATGCACATGTGTAAATGATAAACTGAGGCATAATATTGTTAAAAATGCATTTATTTTCCTTAAAACATTTCAGGTTGTTCGTATTATTCAGGAAACTTTGTAGATGTAAACATCTTCATCATATAATTTTACTTTTTTCACGTATTATGTTATTGGTCCGGCCCATTTGAGGTCATATTGGCCTTCATGTGGCCCCTGAACTAAAATGAGTTTGACACCCCTGGATTAGTGGATCAACAGGTATTAAACAGTTTACATCAGGAGATACTTTTGGTCGATGATGGATGTTTGGGTCTTTATGGGTTAAATTCATATTTTACTTGTAAAGGTTGTCTGTCAGGCATCGTCCTGTGTGCAGTGATAGTGATCATAAAGGTTGTAGGCCACAGGTGTCAAACATGCGGCCCACTGAAGGGTCCAGTCTGGCCCTTGGGATGAATTTGCAAAGTGCAAAAATTCCACAGATGATTTTTAGTTCAGGTCCCACATACGTACAGACCAATATGATTTCAAGTAAAATAACCTACAAAAAATAATGACTCCATATTTCCTTCTGGGTTTGATGTGAAAAAAATATTATGTCTATAAATAATGACAACTTCAAATTTTTGCCTATTTTAGTGCAAAAAATAACATTAAATTATGAAAATATTTACTGTACATTTACAAACTATCCTGTAACAATAAAATGTGAACAACCTAAACAAATATGAACAACCTGAAATGTTTAAAGAAAATTAAGCACAATTTTAACAATTTTCTGCCTGTTACTAAGTATTTAGTGTTTTTGCAGTTCAGTTCTATTAATGCACATGTAGGAATGATAAATTGAGGCAGAATATTGTTAAAATTGCACTGATTTTTCTTCAGAAATTTCAGTTTTTTTCAGGTTATTCACATCTTTTTTGTTTGGATAGTTTACATAAGTATTTTCATAATTTAATTGGGGTGTTTTTGCACTAAAAGACGAAAATTTGGAGTTGACATTATTTATATATTATTCTGTTATTATTTTACTGGTTCGGCCCACTGTAGATCAAAGTTAGCTGAATATGAGCCCCTGAACTGAAAGGAGTTTGACACCCCTGTTTTAGTGCAACAACACCCCCATTAAATTATGAAACTAGAAGCACTCGGAGAGCGCAGACCTCCACCAAGGCTGATCAGTGGCCCCCCCCTGTGGGCCCCCCCCACGCCAAGGAGGTTATGTTTTTGCCAGGGTTTGTTTGTTTGTTTGTTTGTCTGTCTGTCTGTTTGTCTGTCCGTTAGTGTGCAACATAACTCAAAAAGTTATGGACAGATTTTGATGAAATTTTCAGGGTTTGTTGGAATGGGCCCCCCCGTGGGCCCCCCCACCCCCGATCACCACCAAAATTTAATCATTTCTTCCTTATCCCATTTCCAACAAACCCTGAAAATTTCATCAAAATCTGTCCATAAGTTTTTGAGTTATGTTGCACACTAACGGACAGACAAACAAACAAACAAACTAGAAGCACTCGGAGAGCGCAGACCTCCGCCAAGGCTGATCAGTGGCCCCCCCCCGTGGGCCCCCCCACCCCCGATCACCACCAAAATTTAATCATTTCTTCCTTATCCCACTTCCAACAAACCCTGAAAATTTCACCCAAATCTGTCCATAACTTTTTGAGTTATGTTGCACACTAACGATCAGTGCCCCCCCCCCCCCCCCCCCCCCCCCCCCCCCCCCCCCCCCATGGGCCCCTCCACCCCCGATCACCACCAAAATTTAATCATTTCTTCCTTATCTCATTTCCAACAAACCCTGAAAATTTCATCCAAATCTGTCCATAACTTTTTGAGTTATGTTGCACAGTAACGATCAGTGCCCCCCCCCCGTGGGCCCCCCCACCCCAATCACCACCAAAATTTAATCATTTCTTCCGTATCCCATTTCCAACAAACCCTGAAAATTTCATCCAAATCTGTCCATAACTTTTTGAGTTATGTTGCACACTAACAGACAAACAAACAGACAAACAAACAAACCCTGGCAAAAACATAACCTCCTTGGCGGAGGTAAATACTTACTTATGTAAACTATCCAAACAAAAAAGATATGAATAACCTGAAAAAAATTACATTTCTTAAGAAATATCAGTGCAATTTTGACAATATTCTGCCTCCACTTCTCATTTGTCCATGTGCATTCTGGCTCAGATCTACAAAGACACTAAACACTGAGGAACAGGCAGAAAAGAGTTCAAATTGTGATGGATTTTCTTTTGAAATTTCAGGTTGTTCATATTTGTTCAGGTTATTCACATTTTATTGTTACAGGATAGTTTGGAAATGTAAATATTTTCATAATTTAATGTTATTTTTTGTACTAAAACAAAGACAAAAATTTGAAGTAGTAATTATTTACAGACATAGTGGAATATTTTTTTCACATCAAAACTAAAAGAAAATATGGAGTCATTATTTTTTGTAGGTTATTTTACTTGAGATCATATTGGTCTGTATGTGGAACCTGAACTAAAATGCATCTGTGGAATTTTTGCACTTTGCCAATTCATCCCAAGGGCCAGACTGGACCCTTCAGTGGGCCGCATTTGGCCCCCGGGCCGCATGTTTGACTCCTGTGGCCTATATAAAGGCCCAAAAAAGGCCAGTATTGTTAGTTCAGTGAACGCATCATGCCACGTCTATCACCTGAACAACGTCTCCGGGTTGGCACTGGGTATGATGGAGGCTGCTTTGAGCTCCAGTCATATAGCCAGGCCTATGTATGGGCTGTTCCCAACACACAATCACAAACCTGGGTGAACGCCACAACACCACAGGCTCTGTTGACCAGAGACCTCATAGTCCAGGGAGAGAGAGAGTGACAACTGCAGACCAGGACCGCTACTGTTGGGACTTTGTTTGGCAGGTGACATTTTCTTTTGTTTTTTGTTTTGAAATTATTCTTGAAACTTTAGATTTTTGTTTCTGTATGCCAATATCCTAAACAAATGATTCATATGAAAAAATTCCAGTTTAGGGATTCAAAATAAAAATTATGTCGCAAAATATGATTTCAAAGTTTTCATTGACTGTGATTGTATTTTCATAATTAAATTGGGGTGTTTTTGCACTAAAACAAAGACAAAAATTTGGAGTTGACATTATTTATATATTATTATGTTATTATTTTACTGGTTCGGCCCACTGCAGATCAGAGTTAGCTGAATGTGGCCCTATAACTGAAATGAGTTTGACAGCCCTGTTTTAGACTGAAGGGGGACCAATGAGCAAAGCCTCAAAATGTCACAATGGATGTGACAGTTAAGAGTCTAGGACAGATAATATCTCCTTTGTCACATTCTGACTTTTCCACATCACCTGTTTTTTTACTTTTTAATGTGAAAACATAAGCCACTGAGGTCAAAGGTTAACTTAAGAGTTGGCGGTATCAGTATAAACACAACTACAGTCTACTCTCGTTAAACCGCCCGCCGTTATACCGCCATTTTCCCTCACCGCCGACCAAAACCTTTGCACAAAAATCCCCAATGCATTATTCCATTAGCTACCGCCATTTCCGCCTATCGCCATCCGCCAGCCCAGTTCCATGCACAAACAACACTTATACCATTGATTTCCCGACCATTATACCGCCAGCGTGATTGCCATCGAGTACACATAAATTTTAACAATGCACTGAAACAAACGCGCCAGACGCTGATCGCGACAAGCTACGAGTAGGTCTACGGAACAGCGACCGTTCATTTATCGCAGAACACTCAGTAGGTCAGGATGTCGGGAAGAGGACGTGGGATTAAGCCAAAGCCTCAAGATGATGGGGTGTCATTTCCCGACACGGTATAATAATGCTTAAAATGTTTCCCTACTTTAAATGATCCCTTACAACATAACAGAATCAAAATTTATTTAGAAACGCAATTAGAACGGGTTAACGGAGGCAGCATAGACATCATATAGTAAAGACATGCATATTATGGACGCAACCCATTGTAACGCCATTTTCGCTATACCGCCAATTTGGCTGTGAACGGAAGTTGGCGATATAACGAGAGTAGACTGTATCACCGTGCTTTTACAGATTCAATCAGCATCTTTGAGGGAACGTGATGCCTATAATGTTTCAAAGGCACGGGAAATAATATTACTTATGTCTGGAGCTGCATGTGAGCTATGAAAATTAATGGAAGGCTTGTGTGTGCAGCTCCAGGCTCAGTAATTGGGTTTGTTAGAAGGTCAGCTTTGTATGCGTCTGCTCAGACAAACACAGGCTTTGTGTGTTTATTGACCTAAGAAGAGCGACAAAAGATGTCATATCCATCTGCTCAGGCTCGGTGACATCAACACAACACCTGGTACCCATTCAACAACGCATCAGAATATGCAAAAGAAATTAAAGTGGTTTTAGCAAGTAGAGCAGGAGAAAAATGCACTTTTGAAGAGTTTTCTGGTGTCTGTACTTCACTTTTCTGTCAACTTTCATTTTTTACTCAACACATATATGTAGTTTCTACCAAGGTTATAATCGTTAACGAAAATGAATGAAATGATGAAAACTGAAATTGAAAAAACATTTTCGTTAACTGAAATAAATAAAAACTCTAATTAAAAGAAAAAAATGATAACTAACTGAAACTGCATTGTGAGCTTACAAAACTAACTAAAACGTGTAAAAATTATGGATAAAATTCCCTTCGTTTTCGTCTTTGTCAATGTCGGATTGATATGAAATTAAGCAGTTTGAGCTAGCAGCACCATACACACTTCACAGTCTGTCATGTCTGGTCACTGTGGTTTCCAGTCGTCTTCTGGTCCCCACTTTACCTGGAACATACAGACTAAAGCTGGGACAAAACAGCACAGTCCTGTCTGGGATTTACTTTAGTGATACATGGGGTGTTTTTTTTTTTTTTTTTTTTTTTTTTTTTTTTTTGCGCACCGTGTGTGCCTGAGTGACAGAGTGGAGCTAAATTACAGTCAGACAAGACTAGCATTCAGGTAAAAACTGGAGAGTGGAGAGTTTATCACCATGAAAAGGCCTTCCAAGGCCTTAACTGCACAGTTTAGAAGAGGAGAAAAGAGGAGGATGAAAACTAATCCAATTACAGAGGTATGAAACCTGTTAGAATGTTAAAAAACATTTGATGTTACTAGCTACAGCTAGCTGAACTGAACTGAAGCAAAGTTGGCTAATAATGGAACTGGAGATGATTAAGATATGAGATATATGCTAAGGTGTGGTTTACTGATGATGAACTGGGTTATATATGTTCATAAGTGGTTTATATATGTTACTATCTGGTTTAACTGCTGGTTAGCCTGTTTATATATGTTTCTATGTGGTGTAACTGCTGGTTAGCTGGTTTATATATGTTTCTATCTGCTTTAACTGCTGGTTAGCTGGTTTTTATATGTTCCTATCTGGTTACCTCCGCCAAGGAGGTTATGTTTTTGCCAGGGTTTGTTTGTTTGTTTGTTTGTTTGTTTGTCTGTTTGTCTGTCCGTTAGTGTGCAACATAACTCAAAAAGTTATGGACAGATTTTGATGAAATTTTCTGGTCTGTGCCCCCCCCCCGTGGGCCCCCCCACCCCCGATCACCACCAAAATTTAATCATTTCTTCCTTATCCCATTTCCAACAAACCCTGAAAATTTCATCAAAACCTGTCCATAACTTTTTGAGTTATGTTGCACACTAACGGACAGACAAACAAACAAACAGACAGACAGACAGACAAACAAACCCTGGCAAAAACATAACCTCCTTGGCGGAGGTAATTAGAGAAAAAAAAAGTCAAAACTAATTAAAACTAAACTATAATTAAAAATCCAAAACTATTATAACCTTGGTTTCTACTCCCCACGTGCACTTTCCAAATACTGAGACTGATTTTAATGTAACCCATAAAGACCCAAACATCCACCAGCAACCAAAACCATCAACATATGTAAAATGTTTAATACCTTGTAATCCATTAATTCATTTCATTTCATTCATTTATTTGTTTTGAGCAGAAGAAAAAATAAAAAAATATTTTGTGTACAAGGAACAAATATCCGAGTAAATACATTAATAAACAAAGATGATCAAGATAAAACAGCAATTGCCATGTACACCAGTAATAACAAAATTCAATATGTGCTGCTCAAAAAGGAGTGGGAAGAAGAACACTTATTAAATCCCACCCCCATCTCACATTTATACAACACCACACATTACTTTTGCGTTCTTAATGATACTGTAACATCTGTTAAGAGTTCTAATAATGTAAATAACTGATAGATTTGGAAAAAAACAAGATTTTGGTCCAACTATTTTTTTTGCTTATAAACACTTATAAATAATCCCAAAGGCATCAATTAGTCACATGTGAGGTATTTCACACTGTTTGAAACCATTTTTGAAGGGGGCCATTTTCGACCACCTCTACAGTAAAACATGGGGGGGGTGTATGTGGTTTGGGAAAAAAAAAAACAACTAGATTTTGGTCCAACTTTTTTTTTTCTTAAAAACACTTCTAAATAATCCCAAAGGCATCATTTGTTATTATTATTTATACATACTGTGTATGTTATATTTTCTGTGTAGAGATGGAAATATAAAAGACAATTAATGCAAACACACCCATTTGTACTCTTTTATTCCCTCACCCAATGAGAATCAATAAGGGAATCGATAAGGAATTGGATCGATAAGCAAAATCAATAATGGAATTGGAATCGTTAAATTCTTATTGATTCCCATCCCTACCAGTGACACTACAAGACTGTCATTAATGAGGAAGGAGGCAGAACTTTGCCAGTTTTGAAAAGGAATTACCAATTTGTTAGACATGTTTGTGTTATATTTATTATATTATTATTATTTATTTATTATATTTGTTTGTTTGTGATTTGAAACTCATACATGTAAATTGATATTTGAAAAATTCTTTTAGTTGTTCAGAAGGACCAAAAAAGAGCTGGAATTTTCTGTGAATGATTTAATGTTTCAGGCTTTACAGAGTTGATCATGCAATGGACAGTTTTAACCCAATTAAAGTAGTTTCATCATCCTCTTGACTCTTTTCTTTGCTTGATACAGGCCAATAACTTGACCCTGAATGGAGATATGTCTTTTCTATAACTGCAGCACATGTCTTCTGACATGGTTGTTAAATAAATGAGAAGCTGCTCTCTGTATCGGTTAGGGTTAAAGAATTTGTTGCGGCTGAAATCGTTAGCCAAAGACATGCACTGATAGGTTAATCGGTTAATCTAAATTGTGAATAGGTGTGAATGTGAGAGTGATTGTTTGTGTATACATGTCAGACCTGCGATGAACTGGTGACATGTGCAGGGTGAACCCCGCCTTCACCAGTAGAGGATAGGCTCCAGCGACCCCCATGACCCTAGTGAGGATAAAGCAGGTTCAGAAAATGAATGAAACTGTTATCCTCAAAGCCCTATTGCTTAAGGAATATTTTTGGCCAAATTGCAATATCTGCAAAACTTTATTTTCCTGACAGTGCTGATTTGTTTTTCGTCAGTGGCTATGACCTGAAAAAAATATGACTTAGGCAATTATGCTCTGAGACTAACAGTAAGAGTCACCGCAGTAATTATCCAATGGATCGATCTGAACTGTTTGCTTTGTTAAATCCAAGCAGGATTTTTCTTCTTCCTTTTTTTTTTTTTTTTTACCTGGGCAATGTGTCAACTTAACATAAGGCTCAGTACATTTTACACACAGAGTTGGTGGGTTGGTTTGAAGTGCCCTTCAAAAGCCTATTTTCTGTTTTCACTTTACTGCAGTAGAAAAGTTAATCAAATGCTTCTTCTTTCACAGAAGAATTGAGTAAAGACAGTGTGCACTTTTCACACCTCTGGATAAGATAACTTTATCGTCCATTAAATTTACATAAAATGCTAATGTGTTTTCAGCAATGCAGTAAAAACAAAAACATAAAATACATTAAAATGCAGTAAAATCCATTCTGAGCTGCAGCAGAAGCAGCAGTTCTTGTGGGTTATGGGGGATATTTTGTTACATTCCTGTTATAAACGATAGCAGTAGACGCTTCAAATTATTTTTTGTTTTTGTCTGAAGTAGAGCGAGACTTGGGGGTGGTGTCATTGCAGTCCTGGGTGGCTCTGGCCCTCTTCGTTCTGGACTCATTGTACAGGTCCTGGAGTTGCACTTGTTTTTCTCCAGTGATCTTGCTGGCCTGGTTGACTGGGTCAGCTTGTTTCTGTGCTTAACTGTGCAGTTCTCATACCACAATATGATGTTGAGGGTGAGGAGACTCTCAATGACCTGCAGACCAGGTCAGGTACATGACGAACACTGCTTTTACTTTTTCATAAATGTAGCCTGCATTGGCCTGAATGGTGAGTTTACTGATTGAGAAGTAGGCGGTATGAAACACACCCTGAATGCACTGACTTTCAGATTTTATATCTACACAGCTCTGTATTCACAAGCTACTGGAGCCTCATTTACATTCACACCAAAACACCCCGACTGATTTATTTAATGCTATAATGTGACAATGAGACTTCTGACGCACATTCAGCCCCCTATTCATCTGGAAATAAAACACAACATGAGAGCCGTGACCCTTGTCTTTATTGGTAGAGTGTCACTGATAAAAACCCATAAACTGTGGAAACGTGACAACTGTGTCACCAGTCGTGGTGCCAGCTTGAAAGGGTGTCACGTGACATAGAGTCATGCAGGCTACACGAACCAGATGCATGAACTGGGTTAAAACGAGTCCATCTACTTTTCTCACTGTGTCTTACAGTGTTTCTGTTCTGAAGTGTGACACATGTATCTGAAGGGGGGGGGGGGGGGGGGGGGGGGGGGGCATTGTAGGGGTCTCTCTGTGAACACTTTAGAGCAGTGGTGTCAAACTCATTTTAGTTCAGGGGCCACATACAGCCTAATATGATCTAAAGTGGGCCGGACCACTAAAATAAAATAAATAACAGGATAAAAACTTATAAATAATGTAAACTCCAAAGAATTCTCTGTTTTTGAGTAAAAAAAAAAAAAGTCAAATTCCGTAATGAAAATGTTTACATCTACGAACTATACTCGAACATAACATGAACAAGTATGAACAACCTGAAAATTGTCAAGAAAAATAAGTGCAATTTTAACAATATTCTGCCTCACTTTATCATTTCCACATGTACATTATAACTTACAGATCACAGTGGATCTACAAATGCACCAAACATTTAATAACAGGTAGAATATTATTAAAATTCCACATACTTCTCTTAAGACATTTCAGGTTGTTCATATTTGTTCTGGTTATTCACATTTTTTGTAAAAGGGGTAGTCTAAATGGAAACATTTGTGTGTATTTGACTTTTTTTTTTTTTTTTACACTAAAATAAAGAGGAAATTTTGTGTTTTTTCATTATTTATAGGTTATTATGATAGTATTTTACTGGTCTGACCCACTTTAGGTTGAATTGACCTAAAATGATTTTTACATCCTTGATTGTTAATATCTTCAGTATAATTTTTGCATTTCACACATTCATCCCACGGGCCAGATTGGACCCTTCAGCGGCCCAGTTTTGGCCCCCGGGCTGCATGTTTGACACCTGTGCTATAGTGTTCTGTTCCTTTGGACATTATGAGTCATATGCTTTTACAAAGGCAACTTTACACAGCTTTGTGGAAAACAAGCTACATGTTGAAAAAAGAAAAGGAAAAGAAGGACATGGAGAGGAAAAAGGAACTCTCACAATTTATAGTGGAAGGTCAATACTGTGTGCAGTCCACATACAACCAGTAAAATATAGAGTTCTGTTGCCATCTGCTGGAGAGACTGTATGAGTGAGGAAAACAGTAAAGCAGTAGTGGCCAACCCTGGTCCTGCATGTTTTAGATGTATCCCTCTTCCAACACATCTGACGGTCGTTATCAGTCTTCTGCAGGGCTTGATGATAGGCTTATCATTTGAATCAGGTGTGTTGGAAGAGGGATACACCTAAAACACGCAGGATAGCGGCTCTCCAGAACCAGGGTAGGTGACCCTTATGGTAAAGGGTCATTAGGTAAAATCATGGTAATCTGTAAACATGGTAAAACCTTTAACTCAGGGCTGTCAAACTCATTTTAGTTCAGTTCCATATTTAGCCCAATTTGATCTGCAGTGGGCCGGACCAGTAAAATAATGACTTAATAGCCTATAAATAATGACAAATCCAAGTTTTTCTTTTTGTTTCAGTACAAAAAACCCCCAATTAAATTATGAAAATATTTACATTTTACAAAAAAGATGTGAATAACCTGAAAAAACAGACATTTCATTTGAAAAATTAGTGGAATTTTAACAATATTATGCCTCGACTTATTGTTTATACATGTGCATTTACACACAGTGCTCCATAAACATTTGGTAACAGAGAGAATATTGTTAAAATTCTGGTGTTTGGAACTAAAATTTGAACAATTTCTCCAATATTCCATCTCTTATTATTATGAACACAACTCCAGATCACAGTGGATTCATAAATGCACTAAACATTTAGGAACAGGCAGAATATTGTTCAAATTGTACATTTCAGGCTGTTCGTCTTTGTTTTTATTTATGTATTTATTTGCATTTTATTGTGAAAGAATAGTTTTGTAAATGTTAATATTTTCACAGTGTAATGTTTTGGGTTTTTTTCACTTAAATTTTTTCCATATAATTTTTCACAAAGAAAATTTGTGGTTGTAATTATTTATGGGTTAATGTGTTGTTATTTTTTCTGTAGATCACATTGGTCTGTATGTGGAACCTGAACCAAAAGGATTTGGACAACCTGGACTGTTCAGGTTCATTTTTGCACTTTCATCATTCTTTTGGATTGTTCAGCGGGGGGGCCAGATTTGGCCCCCGGGCCGCATGTTTGACACCTGTGCTTGAACTCTTTAAAACCTAACTCACCCTGTGTACAGATATGTGCAGTTTGGACGGTTGTAACTCTTTCACTGTTTCTGTAATTGGAAAAATTCATTCAATTTATATTGTCTGTTAAAGGCAAAAATGTGCTGGAAGTTTTACCTGCAGTCTGTTCCAGTAGTTCTGGTAAATCCACACTGGGTTCAAAGCTTGTCTGTACTGCCCCCTAGAGGTTCAAACTGCATTATTGAATTCAAATCTGCAGGGCAAGCTTAAATTTTAATATCTGCTTCTGAAATATTAGTGAGCAGGTTAAAGTAAAGCATAGGCAGGGGTTAAAATTCACCTAATTCAGCAAGTTTTCATGAATTTCCAAAACAACCCCAGGCCTATTTTCATCTTTTTTCCCTCCCAGAATAATTGAATCCACTATTAGAATTATTATAATTCTTGATTATTACAATGAAGGCACAAGGAAGGTTCACAAAACTTAGGTTGAACTTACAGACTTCAGGTATGTTTATGTAAATGTATAAATCTGCTGCACAAAGCTGTTTAGTTCTTGGTTATCTTAAGAAGGACTCATTTACCTTGAATTATGAGTAAATTAAGCTTAAAAGATGTCTTCAAACCTCTGAGCTTCACTTTAGTAGAAAAATATACTTTCAGGAAGATGTTTGATATATGTTTTAATAAAATAAAATAAAATGAAATAAAATAAAATGAAATGAAATGAAATGAAATGACATGAAAAGAAAAGAAAAGAAAAGAAAAGAAAAGAAAAGAAAAGAAAAAAACAAAAGAAAACAAAAGAAACAGGAAAAATGCATATACAGAAATCAGAAGGACGTATCTACTATATGGTCAACAATGTAAAAATATTAAAATAATACACATTACTTTTCAGACAAAATGCTTTTTTTTCTTTCTTATTTTATTTTCTTTTTCTGTGTTCACGTGGTTCTGTAGCTTTTCTTGTGTTTTCTGTAAAGGTTTTCATTTGTAAGGTACCACATATTGGTGTATTTCTAGAACACTTTAATTTTTTTTGTTTTCTTTTTAAAGTGACGGGAGCCATTAAAATCAATTTCATGAAGTTTTAGAGACCTTTACCTTTGACTGAGAAAGTGACTTCATATCACTGCACTTTCTAAAACTGTTTTCTCATTTCTTATTCTTTCAAATTATTAAACCCCAGACTAATTGCAGATCATTAGCAGTATTTTCTTCCTTGTTGTCAGTTGGAGGTTAGTTTTTTCTTTGTACTTTAAATAACTAATTAGTCTGTGGCTCTCCAGTGATAAAGAAAGTGAAGAAAAACTTGCTTTATTTTTCCTTTCTAATAGATCTGCTCCATATTTGACTATGTGTTTTACAGTAAAAACAAACCAAACTTTATTTTTATGAAACATTAAAACTTGCATCAAACTAAGAGTGGAATGGTTTAACACTTTTAACCAGATTAAAATACCTTCATAAAACCAGACCCATACCTGTAACTAAAAAAGTGACGTTGCTTCATCACTTTTAATCTGTAGCAGGTTTAAACACATTCTGTTCTCATTTTTCACCCCATGATGTGATAAAACTGCAATCTAATCACAAACTATGACCTATTTTTCCTTCTTTTTGTCCATTAGTGCTGCTGGTTAGTTTAACTCTTATAGACCTACATGTACATCTAACCTTTTCAAAGTGAATAATCATTATTTATCATTTTAAATCAGGTATTTTTTCCTATATTTAATTTACTGATCAAGTAGATGTTCTTAAAAGCTCAGAGTAAATTCAAAGATTATCATATAAAAACAGAGGAAACTGACACAAAATGTATCATTAATTGAACATTAAACAAGAATCAACAACCACTGTCATTTATCAAACTACATGCGTTTTACTAGTGAATCAGTGTTCAATCACATTCACTACAGAGCCTCTGGATGTCCAAATGGGTCAAATCTGATGCACCTGAAAAGCAGAGAAACTGCATTTAACCCTTTCATGCATGACTTATGAGAACCTTAGGCAAGATTTTTTTCTAGAGTGTTTTTATTCCCCCTTAGGCATGAAAAAAAACAATGTGATTGATTTTTTTTTTAAGGAGTTACAAAAATGTCCATGCATTTAATTTCTGAAGTAAAGACACATATGTTTAAAACCCAATGTCAGAAAGTATGGAAGAGAATTAGGGCCACTGGAAAAAAATACAATAAACTAAGGTCCGATAGGTATTTCTTCTTCTTCTTCTTCTTCTTCTTCTTCTTCTTCTTCTTCTTCTTCTTCTTCTTCTTCTTCTTATCATTATTATGATTATTATTATTATTATGAGAAAAAAAAAGTCAGAATTCGGAGAAAAAAGTCAGAATTCGGAGAAAGAAGTTAGAATTATGAGATTAACATCAGAATTCTGAAAATAAAATAAAACAGAATTCTGAGTTTTAAGTCAGAATTCGGAGAAAAAAAAGTAAGAATTCTGAGATTAAAGTCAGAATTCTGAAAAAAAAACAAAAAACAAAACAGAATTCTGAGTTTTAAGTCAGAATTCTGGGGAAAAAAAAAAAAAAAGTCCGAATTTGGAGTTTAAACTCAGAATTCTGACTTTTTTTCTCAGAATAATAATATAAAAAATATATATTACACCTTTTTTATTTTCCAGTGGCCCTAATCCTCTTCCGTAAGAAAGTGATATGAAAGCAATGAAATAATTTCTAATGCTGCAAATCTGATGTTTTCTTGCATTTTAACATATTCTAATGCTAGTTATTACTCACTTCATGGAGATAACATACAAAAAAACCTTTGTGTCTAACAAATAACAGTTGGTTTATACTCAAACATGTTACTGCAGATCAAGTTTATCAAGAGCAGCAAAGTTACAGTAATTGTATGAATGTCAGTGTATTATGGGATGATGCATAAACGTCCACTGTGTTGGCTGATATGGAACTAAAACAACAAAATCCATGAATATACAGAGAACAGCTGGAGAAGAACTGTCCACTGGAGTGACCAGTATGCATGAAAGGGTTAAATAAATAATCGATTAGTGGAATCAAACATAGTATGCATATACACTGTTGCCCATGAACTTGGAATAATTTTTTTTATGTCTTCGCATTAAATGTTTGTGACAATGTGATTTATTCTTGACAGATAAAGTGTAACAGGGACTCAGTGTGTAATCATTGCACCAGGTCAAAGGTCATTACTGATGTGTAGAAATACTAATAAAAAAAGAGGAATGTGTCTGAAATCATAATTATTCCAACTTCATGGGCAACAGTGTATATTGGCCACCAATGCAATCATTCTTTCACACACACAGCAGGCAAATTAGACTGAAAATGTTATTTTTTATATATATATTTTAAAAGCCTCCTTTGGATAAATAAAGTTGATGAACCTGCTATGAGGCAAGTCAGTGCTTTCAATAGTTACTTTTCGTTTTCTAATAAGGTTCAGTGCTCTCGATAATTAATTAGAACTATTCTGTAAAGGTCTTATTCATTAAAAAGAAAGAAAAAAGTATGAACTCCAAACCCGGTCACCCTTGGAGCCCAGTGGTCTGTAACAGTAACTCAGAACAGATAATTTAGAGAGTTTTACAAAACTAAAGTCCATCTTAAGTCTAAAAGTTAGCTACGGCAGTCAACTGATTTATTTACATCTATAGATAGGATTAGTTGTTGAAAGGTTATGAAGTATTTAGATCAGTCGATGTTGAGGTCTTTGAGGGTTAACTGACTGCCATAGCTAACTTTTAGACTTAAGACGAACTTTAGTTTTGTAAAAGTCTCTAAATTATCTGTTCTGAATTACTGTTAGAGACCACAGGGCTCCAAGGGTGACCGGGTTTGGAGTTCATACTTTTTTCTTTCTTTTTAATGAATAAGACCTTTACAGAATAGTTCTAATTAATTATGGAAAGCACGGAACCTTATTAGAAAACGAAAAGTAACTATTGAAAGCATTGACCTGCCTCATAGCAGGTTCATCAACTTTATTTATCTGAAGGGGGCTTTAAAAAAAAAAAAAAGTGTATGTGTATGTATATATATATATATATATATATATATATATATATATATTTTTTTTTTTTTTTTTTTTTTTTTTTTTTTTTTCAGTCTAATTTGCCTGCTATGTGTGTGGAAAAAATGATTGCATTGGTGGCCAAAATACACTGTTGCCCATGAAGTTGGAATAATTGAGTTTTCAGACACATTCCTCTCTCTATTCCTATTTATACACATCAGTAATGACCTTTGACCTGGTGCAATGATTACACAGTGAGTCCCTGTTAGACTTTATCTGTCAAGAATGCTTTTCTTGGCCAGGTCACTCTTGAAAAAGAGATTTGCAATCTCAATGAGGCTTTTTTTTGCCTGGTTAAATAAAGGATATATATAACATTAATTTTGTGCAACCCCAACAAAGGAACTAACATCTGCCTCTCAGACAGTAAAAAGTACTTTTAGGATGATTCAAATAACCATTATTTAATGAAACAGTGTTAAATAATAATAAAGATGTAAACAATAAAGAAAACCAAAAAACAAAAATGAACCTCCACCTTATTTGAATTTGAATAAACACCTAAAAATATCGATACAGTACTTTTTAATATCGATACAGTATTGTGAAATTAAATATTGCGATATATTGCAGAACCGATATTTTCTAACACCCCTATATGTAACCAAACATAAAGGTTGAAACCCTCACTTTTTCAACAACACGACCTGTTTTAGAAAGCGCCTTTAGCTTTTATTTACTGGCCTTCATGAACTGACCATGGTGTTTTTGTTGGGTTTCTTCTTTCTATGACATTTTTTGGTATAAATTTGAGAAAACTGAAGAAAAACTGACTTTTTAAGCAAAATATGTGATTAACTGAACACAAAAACACATGTCTACAGCCATTACAAGGGTTTTACTAGTGAATCAGTGTTATAGTGTTCTCTGTGGAGCCTCTGAACGTCCAAATGGGTCAAGTCTGAGGATGATGAGAAGCTGAGCAGCTGCATTTAACCTGAATTATTTACATGTATCGATAGAATTAGTTGTATGACATCTGTGGTCTGACAGTCCAATTAGGTTCATACTGTCTACTAGAGCTTATACAGATTTCCTTTTCTTTTTTTGTCAGAGGGATGGAAGAAGACATTAATTAAACATCTATCTGACAAAAAAAAGAGGAAATCTGTATCTCTGGTCTGACTTTGTGAAATGCCTGGAGATCATCATGTACTGTGACTGACTCTATATCAGTAGTTTCCAACTTTTTTTGGCTCGTGACCCCATTTTAACATCACAAATTTCTGGCAACCGCAGACTTTTTTTTTTTTTTTTTTTTTTGCTAAAATTTATTTGTTTTTGATTATGTAATAGTTTGCTATACTATGTTGCAAATACATGTTAATTTTAGATGACATTTAGTTTATATAATGATTATTATTTTGGACAGAGGCAGTAAATCCAGGTGTAGATTACTGCACAAAGGGAGAATTTGATTTTCCTTGGTCAGGATATGTACAGTCAGTCCAGCTGTGATTTACAAGGAGGACAATTAATACTGAACAAACAAGAACTGAAACTATGAATAATGAAAGAACTGCAGCACCTGAAACTGACCACAATGAACATTTGACAGAAACAGAACCACAGTGCTGCAGTTTCACACTCACAGTTTATCATGTCTGTTATGGATTGGGATTGTCTCTGTCAACTCACCATATATTTTTTATTATTAAGTGTTTTGTTTTTTGTTTTTTTCATCAATTACTAGAAATTTCAGGCAAACCCATTTGAATTCCAGGCGACCTATCGTGGGGTCCCGACCCCAAAGTTGAAAAATACTGCTCTATCTCCCCCTAAGACCCAGAAAAGTACAAGTTTTGGCTTTTTTTTTTTACATTAAATAATTGCCTGTACTGGAAACAGCACGATGCAACAAACTTTTTCCAGATGCATTTATCATCATCATCATCATCATCATCATCATCATCATCATCATCATCATCATCATCATCATTATTATTATTATTATTATTATTATTATTATTATTATTATTATTAATAATAATAATAATAATAATAATAATAATAATAATAATAATAAATTAATTAACATTTTTAATGTTTTCATCTGGGTTTGTCGGTCTGTCTTTTAGCAAGATAACTCAAGAAGTTCTAGACGGATTTTGATGATATTTTCAGGAAATGTTGATACTGGCACAAGGACGAAATGATTACATTTTGGTGGTGACCGGGGGGGTGCTTGTCTGCCCTGGTGGAGGTCTGTGCTCTTCTAGTTATGGCACAGGTGTCAAACATGCGGCCCGGGGGCCAAAACCAGCCCACCAAAGGGTCCAGTCCAGCTCCTGGGATGAATTTGTGAAATATAAAAATGACACTGAAGATATTAACAATCAAGGATGTTCAATCTAAAGTGGGTCAGACCCGTAAAATACTAGCATAATAACCTATAAATAATGAAACAAGCTATTTTGTTTTCTTTTTGTTTTAGTGTCAAAAAAGTAAAATTACACAAAAATGTTCACATTTACAGACTGGCTTTTCACAAAAAATATTAACAACCTGAAATGTCTTAAGAGAAGTATATAGTATTTAACCCTTTCATGCATGAATTATGAGAACCTTAATCAAGATTTTTTTTTCCTGAGTGTTTTTATTTCTCTTTAGGCATTTTTTTATGAAGCTATTTTCCATAGAGTTGCAAAAACGTCCTCTAAACTGGACACCAAAGAAAGCAAAGAAAACAAGTATTTACTGATATACTGTGTGAAAACTATGAAATAAGAACATTTTATTGCTGTTAATCTGATGTTTTCTCACATTTTAACAAACTCTAATACAAGTCATTACTCACTTCATGGAGATACTATGCAAAAAAAAAAAAATCTTTCTGTTGGTAATTACAGTCTAATAACGGTAAAAAGCGATTGATTTACACTTAAACATGTTAGATCAAGTTTATCAAGAACAGCAGAGTTCCAGTAATGTTATCAGTTGTAGTGTATGGGATGATGCATGTGTTGGCAGATATGAAACTAAAACAAAATCCATGAATATACAAGAGATCAGCTGTAGAATAATTGTCCACTGTAGTGACCACTATGCATGAAAGGGTTAAACAATATTCTGCCTGTTATCAAATGTTTTGTGTATCTGTAGATCCACTGTGATCTGTAAGTTGTGATGCACATGCATAAATGATAAACTGAGCTGTAATATTGTTAAAACTGCACTTATTTTTCTTAAGAATTTTCAGGTTGTTCATATTTGTTCATGTTACATCGAAGTACGGTTCATAGATGTAAAGGTTTTTAGTGATGTGACGTTCACGAAGGAATCGAATCTTTTGAACGGCTCTTTGAAATGAACGATGGGAACGGAGTCTATGTAAAGAGCTGTTCCTTTTTTTTTTTTTTTTAGGAGGGAGTGTCTGATTGCCTGTCACTTTAGCATCACTGGGGAGGCACTGGCTTTATATACAGAGTAGAAGTGAGAGAACTCCTGTTGTGGTATCATTTTGATATTTACATTAGAGATATCAGGTATTTTGCAATGTTACTTGAAGTATTTTATTTGCACTACAGTTTTTTAGGTATTTAAGTACTGGAATTGCAGTGATTAATCACTGCTGTGTTTTGTTCAATTTTTTTTCCATTTGGTTACTCACATTTATTGTTCTTGTTCTGAGAATTGCACTACAGTTCAGGTATTTAAGTAACTGCAGGGATTAATCACTGTTGTGTTTTGTGCAATTTTTTCCATATGTTTACACACATTTATTGTTCTTGTTTTGAGAAGAATAAAATGTTATTTCATAGGAAAATGTTTTATTTTCTTCTTCATTTTTATTCTACAGACTAGTCCACATAATGTACCGTGATGTTTTTGGTCCAGTTCCATCATTTGTGTAATGTCACCTCTCATGTCATGGATTTAACCCACACATTTGAACTAACTATTCTTTTTGACGGTAAGATAATATTTACTGCCATGCCAATTAAACACCTTTAAAATGTAATGTCAATCATCACATGTAGCTTAATTAGTCATTAAAACATTGGTGTTTCAAAAGAATGCAAGAAACATGAAAGAGCCAGTCTGTTGAACGGCTCTTCTCAGTGAACGACTCCTGATTGAACGACTCCCTTCAAAGAGACAAAAGTCCCAGCACTAACCATTTTAATAACAGAATTTTACTTTTTTTCACTCAAAAACATAGAGATAACGTTGGAGGTGATATTATTTCTAAGTTTTTATCTTATTATTTATATTATTTGACTGGTCTGGCCCACTTTATTTCATATTACACTGTAAGCCCGGATAAGTAGAGTTTACTCAAAAAATTTGAGGCAAGTGATTGCACTTAAATGATTTGAGTAAGGATCGACTAATCAGTTGGTTTAAGTAGGTTCAACTTTAATGCTAAAAGTATTGAATTTAAACTATTAGGTAGAAAACACTAAAAGACAAGTTATTTGAACTTTAAATCTATTGTAAAATCAACCCCACTATCCAACCATTTCACTCAACATTTCAGGTTACACTGACTAATTTTCTCATTTACAGCCAGATAAATTTTTCGTTAATGAAGCAACTTTTTTTAAGTTAATCAAACTCAAAGTCCTATTCCTGATCAGTATAGTTATAAAGTTATTCAACTTATTATAATGCAGCATAAATGAAAGTTCGCTTGATGCCAATTGATTGCACAGGATGTACTGTTAACTTCACACAATATGGAAATGTCATTGCACTTCAACAGTTTTAGATGAAAAGGAAAGTCATTGTTCTTCCTCTGGCTCTGACTCATGGTGCAGCTCTGCAAAAATACAAAAACTAGAAGCACTCGGAGAGCGCAGACCTCCGCCAAGGCTGATCAGTGCCCCCCCCCATGGGCCCCCCCACCCCCGATCACCACCAAAATTTAATCATTTCTTCCTTATCCCATTTCCAACAAACCCTGAAAATTTAATCAAAATCTGTCCATAACTTTTTGAGTAATGTTGCACACTAACGGACAGACAAACAGACAAACAAACCATGGCAAAAACATAACCTCCTTGGCGGAGGTAACAAACACAAAAAGGCCAACAAACACTGACATACACACATTAAATCCAAATGAACACTAACACCACAACCCCGCTGAACCCCTGCACAGAAAAAGAACACATTTTCAACAACATGCCCAATACCCACAATGCAATGCGAAGATAAAAAGGTGTGGTCATGACTAAAACTTAGTGATTTAATTCCATTCAACTTTTTTGTACTTTCAGCTATGTCTATCTACAAATTAGTAGAATATACTGAACAATTTTATAGTAACATCATAAAACTTAAATCATTTAAGTGCATTGTAATTAAAGCATTTTAGTAAATACAAATTCTGGGCTTGTAGGCTGTATGTGACTCCTGAACTAAAATGAGTTTGACACCCCTGAGTTGTCCTTTGCAGTGGACAGCATTTTTTTTTTTTTTCTCAATAAAGCTGTGAACCCCCCCCCCCTGCAGAGGACAAAAATGCATTGCTGGGGTCTCAGGAGGATATAAATAAAAGTGAACTGAAAGCAGCCTCAGAGGATTCCCAGAGTCCCCTGGGGGTCCTGAAACCCACTGACAGACAGGGGTTTGGGGTTTTGTGTGTTCCTCCTGAGGCCACTAGATGTCCCACCAGCAGAAGTCCACCTGCGGCAGAGCGCGTCCTGTGTTCCAGCTCAGATCCACTCCTGGGTCTAAGCAGACGCCCACTGCTCCTCTGTATCGATCCTCTACAAACCTGCCTTCCTGCTGAAGCCACGGTACTTCGAAGAACAACCCGGTCATGCGTTGAGATCCGTGCGTCATCAGAGCGGCGGCGGCGGCGACGCGCGGCAGAGACGCGGCAGCTGCGGTTGTGTTTGTGTTTTCCGCCTCTCTATCGCGACTCAAACCGAAGTGAGGGGAGGGGTGTCAGAGGAAACACCGATCAGACATCAACTGAATCCATCAACCAATCAATCCGTCGCGACCAGACTCACCCGGATGACCTCCGGAGTGACGCGTCTGTGCGATGTGAGCGAAGCGGGAGCGGCGGCGGAGGAGATGCGCAAAGCTGCGGGTCTCTAGCGCTGTCGTAAAACAAGCGTCGGGAGCAAAGACAGCGATCATTTAAGAGATGCCAGGGGTAACCAAGTATAATTTAGTGGATGACGCGCACGATTTGAGGATCCCCATGCACAACGAGGAGGTGTTCAAGCATGGGGTCTGCTTCGAGGCAAAGGTAGGGACCCCCTGCAACAGATAGCGCACTTTAAGGCTGGGAGTGGGTTTAGACTTTTATACAAACACTCAAATCTAGGCTGTTTCATTCTCTGCATGCATTCTCATGGTGTTTCCTCTCCTAAAAGTCCACATTAATATACTTTAAATCACTTTGGCATTTTTCCTCATGTGTGCATCTCCTGTTTTCTTGGTTGTAGAAGTGATGCTTTCGTGGAAAACTGGTAAATACTAAATACTCCTGCTGTGTATTTTTGGAGAATACAGAAATGTTACAGCATCTGAGAGCAATGTCGGTGAAAGTTTTATTCTTTGCGGTTTGGCAGCTCATCAAAGTGCAGCCAGGGAGATTGGATTCACATGTATACGCACTATAAACTGAATTTACATTTATTAAACACAAAAGGCGCACATAGGAAATGAAAAAGAGGCATTCTAGAAGTCAAACTTGTTATATGTGCTTACATGCAGTAGGTTTTGTATGATGTCTGTGATTATTAACACATTTCATCATACATCCAGACTCTAGGTTTGTAATATTAATATATTCACCTTATGACACACATAACATAAGACTGTTTATAATGTAACATATTACAGCAAATAATATAGGATTAATAATAGGCTAGATTTCCTCAAAAACGATGCCATTTTAGAAATCAAACTTGTTATTTGTTGCTTAATCATAGTATATTTTGTATGTTGGCCACATTTCTTCATACATCCAGACTCTTTTTGTTTGCACTATTAATAATATATGTAATATGTTAGTAATATGTAATAGGTGAATGTAATATTAATGTATTCACCTTATGTTATATATATGTATATATGGTTTATAATATAGGATTAATAATAGGCTAGATTTCCTCAAAAACGATGCCATTTTAGAAATCAAACTTGTTATTTGTTGCTTAATCACAGTATATTTTGTATGTTGGCCACATTTCTTCATGCATCCACACTCGTTTGTAATATTAATGTATTCACCTCATAACACACAAAACATAAGACTGTATATAATATAGGATTAATAATAGGCTAGATTTCCTCAAAAACGAGCCATTTTACAAAATCAAACTTGTTATTTATTGCTTAATCACAGTATATTTTGTGTGATGTCCACATTTCTTCATGCACCCAGGCTCTTTTTGTTTGTAATATTAATATATTCACCTTATGACACACATATATATATATAAGGCTGTATATAATATAAGATTAATAATAGGCTAGATTTCCTCAAAAACGATGCCATTTTAGAAATCACACTTGTTATTTGTTGCTTAATCACAGTATATTTTGGATGTTGGCCACATTTCTTCATACATCCAGATTCTTCACGTTTGTAATGTTAATATATTCACCTTATGACACACAAAACATAAGACTGTATGTAATATAGGATTAATAATAGGCTAGATTTCCTCAAAAACGAGCCATTTTACAAAATCAAACTTGTTATTTATTGCTTAATCACAGTATAATTTGTGTGATGTCCACATTTCTTCATGCATCCAGACTCTTTCTGTTTGTAATATTAATATATTCACCTTATGACACACATATATATATATAAGGCTGTATATAATATAAGATTAATAATAGGCTAGATTTCCTCAAAAACGATGCCATTTTAGAAATCACACTTGTTATTTGTTGCTTAATCACAGTATATTTTGGATGTTGGCCACATTTCTTCATACATCCAGATTCTTCACGTTTGTAATGTTAATATATTCACCTTATGACACACAAAACATAAGACTGTATGTAATATAGGATTAATAATAGGCTAGATTTCCTCAAAAACGAGCCATTTTACAAAATCAAACTTGTTATTTATTGCTTAATCACAGTATAATTTGTGTGATGTCCACATTTCTTCATGCATCCAGGCTCTTTCTGTTTGTAATATTAATATATTCACCTTATGACACACATATATATATATAAGGCTGTATATAATATAAGATTAATAATAGGCTAGATTTCCTCAAAAACGATGCCATTTTAGAAATCACACTAGTTTTTTGTTGCTTAATCACAGTATATTATATATGATGTCCACTTTTCTTCATACATCCAGACTCTTTAGGTGTGTAATATTAATGTATTCACCTCATGACACACATAATATAATGCTGTATATAATATAGGATTAATAATAGGCTAGATTTCCTCAAAAAAAAACCCAAAAGAATAAAAAAGCAGAACTGGTGCAAAAACTCTGCTACACCCTGGTGTCATTATGTAATCAGGGACATTTATTGTAAAGCTGCAGTAATCGTTGCTTTCATCGGAGTTTTATCTTTCCATTAATGGATTAGTTCTAAAAAAAAAAATTTAAAAATGGTGTAACATGTCATTGTCAGATGTGTTTTTCAATACTCAGCTGTCATATTTTATTGCTATTAATTAATCAGCAATTACTTTGATAATCGCTAATCAGTTTTAGCCATTTTTAGGAGGAAAAAAAGGTGAAATTCAGGGTTATTTTCTTGTCTGTGTCAGAAAACTGAATATTTTTGCGTTGAGGACCAAACAAGATGTTTGTGGTTGTCATCTTGGGTTTTTTGGGGGGAAACACATTTTCAGGATTTATAGTTTATAGACCAAATAATCAATCAAGAAAACAATCAACCAAAAATAATTGTAAGTTGCAGACAATTTTTTTTTTTTTTTTTTAATTTCCAGCAATGACCTGGCCAAGAGGCAGCAGCATGAGGCAAATTATACATTAAAAAAAAGAATGATGGTCAGAACAAAACCACTCATAAAACAATAAAAACACAAACAATATATACATTATATACAAAGAACCCAGTACACTGATTAGAAACTGTAATTTTTAATGATTTATACTTTCAAGAACTGTTTGGCTCACAATGTTAAGTGATTGTTTTTAGGGATTTTTTGTCTTCTTTTCTTTTTGTTTGTTGGTTTTTTTGAGTTTTTTTAATATACTGTTGTATGATCCACTGAAACTGCTGGAGACTGTTAACAGAATTGCCCACTGTGGGATAAATCTATCTATCTATCTATCTATCTATCTATCTATCTATCTATCTATCTATCTATCTATCTATCTATCTATCTATCTATCTATCTATCTATCTATCTATCTATCTATCTATCTATCTATCTATCTAATCTGTTTGTCTTTGTTTTTTTCCATTTTCTTGCCTATTTTGTTCATTTTTTAATTAATTTGGTCTCATTTTGTTAATGTTTGTTCACTAATTTTGCTGCTTATTTATTGTCTTTACTCATTGTGATGGTTATTGTTTGTCAATTTTGGTCTTTTTTTCTTATTTTGTTAACTTTTATGAATTAATCTAGCATTTTTCCTCCCATTATCTAAATGTATAGCAACAAAATGTTAATATTATCAATTTGTTCATTTTGCTACTTACTTGTGTTCATTTTTCTCCATTTTCTTGCCTATTTTCTTCAGTTTTTGTCTTATTTTGTTCATTTTTCACTAACTTTGCTGCTTATTTTTTATCTTTACTCATTTTGATGCTTACGCTTGTCCATTTTTGGCAACTTTATTCTTTATTTTATTAAGTTTTTTTAATCAATCAGACATTTTTTTCCATCTATCTATCTATCTATCTATCTATCTATCTATCTATCTATCTATCTATCTATCTATCTGTTTCTTTGTTTTTTTCCATTTTCTTGCCTATTTTGTTCATTTTTTAATTAATTTGGTCCATTTTTGGCAACTTTATTCTTTATTTTATTAAGTTTTTTTAATCAGTCAGACATTTTTTTCCATCTATCTATCTATCTATCTATCTATCTATCTATCTATCTATCTATCTATCTATCTATCTATCTATCTATCTATCTATCTATCTATCTATCTATCTATCTATCTATCTATCTGTTTGTCTTTGTTTTTTTCCATTTTATTGCCTATTTTGTTCATTTTTTAATTAATTTGGTCCATTTTTGGCAACTTTATTCTTTATTTTATTAAGTCTTTTTAATCAGTCAGACATTTTTTTCTATCTATCTATCTATCTATCTATCTATCTATCTATCTATCTATCTATCTATCTATCTATCTATCTATCTATCTATCTATCTATCTATCTATCTATCTATCTATCTATCTATCATAATGAACCAAAAATGTAAGAAAATGCAGAGAATTTTGACTTTTTTTCACAGTGATTATTAAAACAGTTGGTGTTTGATTTGATAGTTGATCAGTTGCTCTAAGTCCTTCTGTTTTTAACATTTCTTCTTTCATTTTCCAGTACATTGGCAGTTTGGAGGTGGGGCGACCCGGCAGCCGAATGGAGATAGTGGCTGCAATGAGGAGAATCAGAGTAAGACCTTAACACATGTGACATCCCTGAACCTGCACCTGAACCTGAACCAGGCGACCCAGCTCGACCTCTGTGACAGTCGTAGTCCAGACACGTTAACGCCGACACAGCGGTGGCTGGCACTCATGCACCTTTAATCCCTTTTCTCCTTTGTTTTTACGCCTCACCTTGTGCACTGTGCTCAGAGGCTCCTCACTTCCAAATCACCGGTGTGTGTAAAACTACACACCGGGCAGATTCAGTGAGCTGTCAAGAGCGCTTTAAATCACAACGGGATTCATAAGACAGCTCTGATTTTATGGCTGAGCAGAGATGGCGCAGGTTTTATATTTGATACAATCAGAAAAACCAACATCTCTGGAGCCAAGGCCACTGAAAACACTGGCGTGCTGTTGTCGTAACATATCACTGCAGTGTCGCAGAAGCGTGGGGAGGAGAGGATTTAGCCGCATGGTCAGCTGTTAGATCTAATCTAACAACCAAGTTATTGTGTCACTAAGAGGTCAGCCACATCCCCAGTGACACCCAGGACGGGCTTAATCCTGATCTCTCCTCTGCCATGCCGTATAATGACCCTTTGCTTGTTGCCAAGATTTAGCGACAGTATTTGTTTGAATTTACTCATTTTTACAATCCATCTTTGCCTTTAGAAGTACCCGCCTGCAGGGCACAGATGAACATTTTTTCCTTCAGAGCACTTTGAAAAAACACACACTGCTTCTAATCCACAGAGAAAGTGCATTGTGAATTACTGTTTGTCCATCGACAAGGAAACCAATTAAATATCTTTGTTTTGCTTCTCTTATCTGAGAGCAGATTTTGCCAAATACTTCTTTTTGAGGCTTCAAAGTAAAAGTAATGAATTGGTAAGGAAACATAAGGGAAAGAAAAGCACTAAGAGGCCAGAGTGAATGAAAATCAGCAATGCGAACATGGCTGAGATTAAATTGATAACATAAAAGCACGTCTGTAAGAGTCGGGCTGTTAGCCAGCTCTGTAATGAACAGGCTCTGCTTAGTATTCGGGCGCAAATGTGGCCCTAAATAACCTGCAGTACTCAGAGAGGCTTAAAGCTAAGACTAAAGTTGAGTACCTGCACAGCTCTAGTTTACTCCAGGGTAGAGGTAGCATGTGATGTGCATGAGAAAGTGGCACAGAGTCTTCCTGTGATCCACTTTGTCGCCCTCTGACAGCAGCGTGTGCGGAGATGGATGGCCCTCTTGTCCCATTTTACGTGAAGCTGTATTTAGAGGAGACACAGTTTGTGGGAGTTCTGTCCTTCTCCAAAGCTTCAAAGGAGGACTGGGCGGTTTATCAGCTGTTGAAGGTACACAATAATATGAACACAATACAGAGCTGGCAGCTGCGTTTTGACAAATTGTGCCGTTACATTCGATTCTGCAAAGAAAGATCGCAACCCATATCAAGATAAAGTGAAACTTTATTAATCCCACAACAGAGAAATTCACTGGTTAACCCTTAAAGACCCAGTGCTACTTTTGTTGCAGTTGCCAAATGAGTTTTTCTCTATATTTAACCATTTTTAAGTGGTTTATCATCATTTATGGTAATATTATTCTCAGTATTTTGCATTTTTTCAATGTAAATCATGTATTTTCCTATATTTAATTCAAGGGGCACCACAACCAATTGTGGGCCCCATGAAAGGTAAACGTTGTGGACCCCTTCATAAAATTCAGTATCTTGTCAATCTGTTGGAGCACTAGCATGAAAACGAAACTGAAACTTATTTTACTTTCAACGTTCTGTGTCTCTTATACCGCGGATCTCATACCAAATTTTTACAACTTCTAGCCTGTATAGGGATGGGAATCAATAAGAATTTAACGATTCCGATTCCATTATCGATTTTGCTTATCGATCCGATTCCTTATCGATTCTCTTATTAATTCTCATTGGGTGAGACTAAAAAAGTACTAACAGGTGTGTTTGCATTAACGGTCTTTTATATTGTCCATCTCTGCACAGAAAATATAACATGTACAGTATGTACAAATAATAATAACAGATGACACCGGGCCAAGTTTGGGGGGGGGGGGGGGCGGGCAGAGTGAAACTAAAGACTCTTTACTAATTCCTCTATTGCCGCTTTTCCACTACGAGGAACCGGTTCGACTCGGCTCGTCTCCCGTTGTTGTGCACCTCATTTCCTTTCCCCTACCTTCGGAAACTTGTATTTGAGGGGATACGACGTTTGTTTCCCACACCAGAACCAGAATTGAGCCCGGATGACGGCCTGGTGTTCACTCAGCCGCTAGGTTCACAAGCACTGCTAAGTAGAGAATCAAATGAATCACATGTTGTGGACAACTGTTTGAGCAGATTGGAGGGATTCCACCCTTTTGAAGAAATGGAAGCTTTGACAGTGTTCCACTGGACCTGGTGAGGTCTGTTTGGACCGTTTCTGCCTCAACACCATGTTGGCTACGTTCTGACCAAAACAATGCAGCGTACACTCATGCACAACGAAGGCAGAATCGATAAGCAGAATCGTTAAGCAGGCAGGCAAACAATTCCAAGGAATCGAGGTACTGGGATCCGGTTCTCAAAAAGAACTGGTTCTCGATTCCCATCCCTAAGCCTGTATCCACTGGACCCCCTCCTCTGTTCTATGGGCCCCCCCACAAATGCTGGGCCCCATGAATTTATCATGTTTACCCCCCCTTATCAGCGCCCCAGTTTCATTCACTGATCATGTAGATGTTCATGAAAACTTAGAGTAAATTCAGGGGTTATTATATCAAAAACAGAGAAAACTGAAGAAAAAGTGAGTTTTTCAGCAAAAATTTCAGTAACTGAATTTAGAAACAAGCGTCTCCATTCACTGTCATTGATCCAACTCCATGGGTTTTACTGGTGAATCAATGTTGTAGAAGATGACAGTGTTTCCATGGTAACTACGGAGCCTCTGAACATCCTAATGGGTCATATCTGATGACCATGAAAAGATGACAAACTGTATTTTACACCAATTATTTACATGTATTGATAGGATTAGTGGATCAGCAGGTATTAAACAGTTTAGATCAGTAGATGGTTTGTGTTGCCGGTGACTGTTTGGGTTTTTATGGGCTAAAGCAGCAACAGGATAAATGTGCATGCATAAAGATAGTGAGGAAAACAAACAAGCAATTCAAGAAATAATAATAGTACAATACAACTCTATAGGCAATATACATATTTACATAAGAAGTAGAATTGCATCATGGATCAAGATTGTGATATGGGGTTTTTTTTGCAGGTTTTCTAGATGTAGTTTGATGTTGCATTAGATAAATGAGCGTCTCTGCTCATTGCTGTCGTCACATTTTCATGACGACTAAAAATATTTCTACACTTGTCATATGGTGAAGCATCTGTGTAAAACAGGGATTATCATCTGACATCTGCAGTCACCAGCAGCTCAGTTACTGTAGCGACGCATCTGAACTCCTTTAGCATCAAACTTCATTCACTTCATTTCATCTGATGCAGAAAAAAATCAACTCCAGCCGGTTAAATCTGACTAAAGCAACACTTTAACTGCTGACAGGGAAGAAAAATAACACTATAAATAGATGTTATTAATGTAAAAACACTAAAGTAGAACAAGTGTTGTGTAGCTCCCATGCAAAGATTTAGTCCAGCTGTAACATTCTGAGTAAACCTATACAGAGAAGTCATCTTAAATACCCAGAATTCCTTGGTGTTACTTCATGTGATCAATCATCTTATCAAAATAGACATAATATACAAAGAAAGTCGTTTTAGAAAAAAAAAAGATGTTTGGAGAAAACAATGTTCTTGTGTCCAGTCCACGCAGAAATAGATATAAACTAAGAAATAATATAAAAAATTAAGAATTTATGGATTTTAATGGAAAATCAGGTTGCATAGCTGTCGATAATACTGAAAACTTCCCATGATGCAATGCTCTTTTAAATACAGTGATTACACATGTTCTCATCCAGATGAAAATAAATATTACAGTAGTAGGAAACTTTTATATGAAGCAGTTTTTAATGATTCCTCTAAAGAGCAGATAATGTGGAAATTTAACACCATCCGCCACCAGTATGGGCTGATTTTTATTTTAGTATCAAAAGTTTCTTTTTTTTAATTTTTATTTTACATGTCTTACAGCTGTTTGTTCTGTAAAAGAGAAAGAAATACACTTTTGCATTTTTATTCATCACACTCACATAGATTTGACTTTCATCTGAGTATTTATCACATTTTGTAGAAAATACAAGCACATTACATTATTATTATCATATAAAAGAGGCAGATTTTTCCAGGATTGCTGTAAAATAAGACTCTATTTCACAATATATGACTGGGATGGGAGTGGAATGGAAAGGAGGACAAGTCATATTAACAACATATGTGTTTTTAATTACTTGAACTTACTTATTAGAAATTACTTCAACTACACTGTAAAAAATGACTGTAGAATTAACACCAAAAAGTTGTAAAATTGCAACATAAAAAACTGTAAGTGACAATACAATGCAAAGTTGTTTATTTGAAAAGATTTTTGTGTTAACGATTAAATCAAATATAGCTGTAGTTTTTACAGGAAGAGTATGTGAACAAAACCAGATTTGGATGTAGAAATGATGGATTTCTATTGTTTTTAGAAAATAAAACTGTAAATTGAAAAAGAATGTGGTGTTGTTTAAAATGCAAAGACCATAATGTTGAAATAACGGCCTATTTGCATAAAAAAGTAAACGTTTACAATGTAACTTTTTAAATTTGTAAATGAATGGGTTGGTAGAGTTGGTAGAGTGGCTCGTCCAATAACCAAAGGGTTGGTGGTTCCAATCCTGGCTCTGACTGTCCATATGTCCAAGTGTCCATGGAAGACACTGAACCCTAAACTGGTCCCAGTTGGACCTGGTGGATTTGGAAAGAGCTGTGGACACCATGAGGGTGGAGAAAATGAGCTAAAGAAGTGCAGAACATTTACCATTTAAATCCAATGTTAAATCTACATGTTTAAAATATTAAATCTACATGTTACTCTGTAAATATGTTTACAGTTGGATGTGTTTTTTTACAGTGTTGTTCTGGAAACCACAGCTGCCAGTTTTTTTCTGTTAAAACAACAGAATTTTTTTTACAGTGTATGAATGATATGAAATGCAGGCAGAAATCACCTGTTTTGTGAATGTGGAGTTGTCAGAGGTTCCAGAAAAACACTGTATTGTGTGAAAATACTCCCTGCTCTAAAAAAATATATAAGCACAAGACTGAAAATCCACTGGCATGTCGTTCCTGTCTCCCTAATCTACACTCCAAACTGCATGTGAAGGAAAAACTCTCTCTACAGTAAAAGGGATGAAGATTAAATGAGATTAAATTTGAAGTGGAGGGGCCATTAGTCAGACTAACTACCCTAGTTTCTGCTAAAATCATCACATATTTTCATATAACATGACTAAAAGAGTGAGCGGACATGTCCAATCCAGCTGGAAATCAAAAAGAAAAAACAGCTTGAGGTTGTTATTTTTATACAAATGAAAAGAAAGATGTTAGAGAATATGGAAGAGTATCATGGTGCATGGTTGAGGCTTTTTGGGTGTTGATTTCACAGAATTTCATCTGATCAATTAATCATCTGATGTTGGATTTTGTGTTTTCAAAGTAAAGCTTGTTATTTCACATAAGTCCTTGTTCTTAGATCTGGAGGCCCTGATATTGGGAGGCTGAGCCTGCAGTCGAGGCAGAGGGTCCAGGCTCTAGCATTAATCATGGAGAGGGATGAAAGTGTCCCACACAAGCCTGCCTCCCTCTGGGAAGTCTTCGCCTTTGAAAGCCTAAACAGCTCCCAGACACAGAAACTGACAATTTTTCCGTGTTTACTTTATCACAGATTTCCCTCATGAAGACAACAGTCAAACATATCTTCCCGTCTTTCTTTATTTTCCCTTACATCGTTTATCACATGTAAAGAACCTGGTCTCAGTGGAACCGTGTGGTGTTTAATGCTGGTTGGAATTAACGGTTTTATCTCTGTTTTGCACACCTTTGAATGTTAATTTCTTTCTCCGCAGTATGAATTCAAGTTGAAGAACATAAAGAAAAAGAAGGTCAACATTGTCGTATCCACCGATTGCGTCAAAGTGATTTTGCGCAAAAAGAAGAAGGTCAGTCGTGTAAAATGTCACTTATCTCATGATTCATGTCTTTGAAGATAATGTTGGTCTTTTCTGTCTGTTGTGGTGGAGTTACAATTCATGCTTCCATTATGTATTCATGTGGTAGGATTCACATAGATCAGGGGTGTCAAACTCATTTTAGTTCAGGTGCCACATTCAGACCAGTATAATCTGAAGTGGGCCGGACCAGTGAAATAATAACAGTGAAAAAAGTAAAATTACATTATGAAAATGTTTAAAGCTATAAGGTTTCTTTAAAAATGTGAATGGCATGAAGAACCTGAAATAATTAAAGAAAAATAAGAGCAAATTTAACAATATTATACCGCAATTTTTCATTTTTCACATGTACATTACAACTTACAGATCACAGTCGCTCTACAAAATACACAATATATCGACTTAATTCAATAAATTAAGGTTTTAGTCGCTCCATTTAACCTTTAAGTGATTTATCACCAATTATTGAAATCTTATTCTCTGTGAAAATCAAGTTTTTACTTATATTTAATTCACTGATCATGTAGATGTTCATAAAAGCTCAGGTTAAAGTGAATGGTTATTAATCAGAACCAAAGAAAACTGAACAAAAACTGACTTTTTCAGCAAATATATCATCAACTGAACAGAAACAAAGTGCGTCCATTCACTGTCATTGATCCAACTCCATGGGTTTTACTGGTGAATCATTGTTGTAGAACAGGGGTGCAGTCCAATTTGATCTCCAGCGGGCCAGACCAGTAAAATAATAGCAGAATAGCCTATAAATAATGACAACTCAAAATTTTTCAGTGCAAAAAATAACATTAGATGCTGAAACTATTTCTATCCAAAACAAAAAAGATGTGAATAACTGGAAAAAACTGAAATTTCTGAAGAAAATCAAGTACAGTTTTATCAATATTATGCCTCAGCTTATGATTTCTACATGTGTATTACAGATCAGAGCTACCAAGACACAAAACAAGCAGAATATTGTGAAATTGCACTTATTTTTCTTTAGACATTCCAGGTTGTTCATATTTGTTCAGGTTATTAACATTTTATTGTTAAAGGATATCCGAATTTAATGTTCTTTGGAATAAATCAAAGAGAAAAAATTGGTGTTGCCAGTATTTATAAGCATAATGTCATATTATTTTTTTCACATTAAACCAAGAAGAAAATTTGGACTCATTATTTCTAGGTTATTATGCTGTTTTTTAAGATGCTTATCTTGGAGTTTGATGCCCTTGACTGTTAATATCTTCAGGGTAATTTTTGCATTTTGTAAATTCATCCTGCGGGTCAGACTGGACCCTTTGGCGGGCCGGTTTTGGCCCCTGGGCCGCATGTTTGACACCTGCGTTGTAGAAGATGACGGTGTTTCCATGGTAACTACAGAGCCTCTGAACATCCAAATGGGTCATATCTGATGACCATGAAAAGATGACATACTGTATTTTGCACCAATTATTTACATGGATTGGCAGGATTAGTGGATCATCAGTTATTAAACAGTTTAGATCAGTAGATGCATTTGGGTCTTTATGGGTTAAATGTAAAGGTCAGTGTAATTTGCCCACCTGTTGATGCTGTTACATCACCTCAAACTGACATAAGCCTTTTCATTTAAAAGGAATGACATAACATGAATATACATCTCTAAACATAATGTGCATAAAGCTTCAAACTCAGTAAAATGCTCTGAATGACAAAGTTCATTCAGGGTAGATGTTTAGAGGTTTTGTTGTGAAAAATACTGACCAAAAAGATGGATATTCCATGTGGAGCAGCTGATAATGTCTACTTTTGTTGGGAAAAAGCCCTAGATATGAAAAGAGTGGTCTCTCAAAATCTAGTAATAAGTAAAATAGAAGAAATGTAAGAGGTTTTGTAGACTCCATATGTGTATTTTTGCATCAGTTTCTGTAAAAATTTGTCAGAACTATTGATAATGACATATATGCACATACATAATACACGTATACATTGTAGTTCTAAGTGTGTAGTTGTCTCCTACTAAGGTGGAAATGACTTTATATCAACTCTAACAATAGGAAATGTGTTTGTTTTGTTTTGATTTTTTTATCTGTGGGAAACACTGTAACATGTGCATGACTCACCTTAACTCAAAAAGAACCACTGGTACTTTTATGGCAGTTCCCAAGTGAATTTTTCTCTATATTTAATCTTTCTTAAGTGATTCATCACCATTTATTGTAATATTATCCTCTTTATTTTGACTTTTTTCAGTGTAAATCATGTATTTTCCTATATTTTTAATTCACTGTTCAGGTAGATTTTCCTAAAAGCTCAGAGTAAATTTAAAGGTCTTTATATCAAAATAAAGAAAAGTGAAGAAAAACTGACTTTTTTGGTAAAATATATCATTATGTGAACATAAACCAAGTGTCTCCATACACTGTCATTTATAAACCTTCATGGGTTTTACTGGTGAATCAATGTTGTAGAAGATGTTTCCACGTTCACTGTGGTTATATATGGGTCATATCTGATGGCCATGAAAAGATGACAAACTGCATTTTACACCAATTATTTACATGAATTGATAGGATTAATTTATCAACAGGTATTAGGTTGTTGTGGCTGAGTGGTTAAGGCGATGGACTTGAAATCCCTATGGAATGAATCAAGTGTCTATCTATCGAAATAGTTTAGATCACAGGTGTCAAACATGCGTCCCAAGGCCCAAATCCGGCCCACCAAAGGGTCCAGTCCGGCCCTTTGGATGAATTTGTGAGATGCAAAAATTACACTGAGATATGAACAGTCCTTTTAGTTCAGGTACCACATTCAGACCAATTCAATCTCAAGTGGGTCGGATCAGTAAAATACGATCATAATAACATAAAAATAATGACAACTCCAAATTTTCCTCTTTGTAAATGTAAATATTTTCATGTATTTATACTAAAACAAAGTATAATTTTGCAAAAAATCTGAATAACCTGAACAAATATGAACAACCTGAAATGTCTTAAGAGAAGTAAGTACAATTTTAACAATATTCTGTCTGTTATTAAATGTTTTGTGTGTTTGTAGATCCACTGTGATCTGTAAGTTATAATGTACATGTGTAAATGATAAACTGAGGCAGAATATTGTTAAATTACACTTATTTTTTCAGTTTGTTCATGTTATTCACATCTTTTGAAAGGATAGTTTGTAGATGTAAACCTGTTCATAATGTAAATGTACTTTTTTTTCACTCTAAAACAGAGAAAAGTTTGGAGTTGACATTAATTATATATTATTATGTTGTTATTTTACTGGTTCGGCCCATTTCAGATCAAATTTAGCTGAATTTGCAACTGAACTAAAATGAGTTTGACAGCCCTGGTGTAGATCAGTGGATGGTTTTAGTCACCAGTGGCTGTTTGGGTCTTTATGAGTTAAATAATCTAATGGAATATATTAGAAATTAGATTTAAGGGCATGAATTCTATATATTTTAGAAGTAACCCTTCTGATGTTCGCTCTGTGTTTTCATGGTGTGACAGAGAAAAGGGTGGTCATGGGACGAGAATACCATCGTGGTGACACAGGACCCCATTTACAGGTAGGACCTCCAGCTGAATCAACTTTAAAACTGTGATCAAAAACTAGTGCTGTCAAACGATTCAAATTTTTAATCGGATCAATCACAGGGTTGCTGTGGATTAATTTCGATTAATCATGATTAAATATCATTCATTTTTAATCTTTATTAATCGCGCTTCGTTTTGCATGAGCAAACAGACTCAAGAAAGAAGAGAATATATATGCACTTAACATGTTTGTAGCAAGCTGGGCGACATGTTAGCCGAAGTGCTAGCAGAATTCCCAACTAACGTATGCTTTGAGTTAATGTGGTATTGGAAACTGTAAGTGCTTTGGTGAAAAGAAAACTCCTTCCTGCAGAGTGTGTACACTGAACAAAAATATAAATGCAACACTTTTGTTTTTGATCTCCATTTTTCATGAGCTGAACTCAAAGATCTAAAACTTTTTCTGTGTACACACAAGGTTTATTTCTCTCAAATATTGTTCACAAATCTGTCTAAATCGGTGTTAGTGAAAACTTCTCCTTTGCAGAGATAATCCATCCACCTCACAGCTGTGGCAGATCCAGATGCTGATTAGACAGCATGATTGTTGCACAGGTGTGCCTTAGGCTGGACACAATAAAAGGAAGGCCACTCTAAAATGTGCACTTTTATCACACAGCACAATACCACAGATGTCACAAGTTTTGAGGGAATATGCACTGGTCATGTGACTTCAGGAATGTCCAGCAGAGCGTTTACCTGTGAATTGAATGTTCATTTCTCTACTATCAGCCATTTCCAAAGGTGTTTCAGAGAATTCATGAAGAAGACTGCGTGAGGAAAATGGTGGTCACACCAAATACTGACTGGTTTTCTGACCCCCCTGGACCAGCCACTACAGCAAAAGTGCACATTTTAGAGTGGCCTTCCTTTTATTGTGGCCAGCCTAAGGCACACCTGTGCAATAATCCTGCTGTCTAATCAGCATCTGGATCTGCCACAGCTGTGAGGTGGATGGATTATCTCAGCAAAGGAGAAGTGTTCACTAACACAGATTTAGACACATTTATGAACAATATTTGAGAGAAATAAACCTCGTGTGGACACAGAAAAAGTTTATGATTGTTGAGTTCAGCTCATAAAAAATGGGAGCAAAAACAAAAGTGTTGCATTTATATTTTTGTTCAGTGTATAATACTTTATGGTGGTCGACTGTTTTGTCTTGTTTTTTTTTTAACTCATATTTCCATCCAGAGGGCCAACATGCTGTTTATAATAATAATAATAATAATAATAATAATAGATTAGATTTCTGTAGCACTTTTCCATGCACCCAAAGCGCTTTACACTATTGACCCATTATTTATTCACTCACACATTCTCACTCTGGTGGTGGAGGTAAGGAGGGTGAAGTGTCTTGCCCAAGGACACAACGGACTGACTAGGACAGAGCGGGATTCGAACCTCACTCTACCTCCTGAGCCATGTCTTCCATCTTCATGTGTTGGTTCTGCTGCCTGTCTCTACCGGATCCACTGTTTGTTCATGCACAACACCAGCTCCACTTGGACAAACTGACCTGAATGTGTTGGTCCAGACGTTCAGAGTCGTTCTGAGCTGCAGATGGGTTCATTGCATTAAAATTTGAAATCAGATTAATCATGATGATAGATTAATCCGTGTTAATGTGTTAATTTTGACAGCCTTATTAAAAACCCGTCAGGTTAATTATGCAATGTTTTTTTTTTTTTCCTCACCAGGATTTTCTACGTGTCGCATGATGCCCAAGACTTAAAAATCTTCAGTTACATCGCCCGAGATGGACAGAGCAACATTTTCCGCTGCAACGTGTTCAAATCCAAGAGGAAGGTGAGGTTGAATTCTGCTTACCTGTCCATCAGTCTGTCCATCCATTGATCAATCTGTCCATCCATCATCCATCTGTCCATCTATCCATCCATCTGTCCATTTGTCCATCCATCCATCCATCCATCCATCCATCCATCCATCCATCTATCCATCTGTCCGTCCCTCTGTCCATCAGTCCATCCGTCCGTCCGTCCATCCATCCATCCATCTGTCCGTTCGTCCATCCATCCATCCGTCCGTTCGTCCATCCATCCATCCATCCATCCATTCATTCATTAATCCATCCATCCATCTGTCTGTCCATCCATCCGTCCATCCGTCCATCCATCCGTCCATCCGTCCATCCATCCATCAATCTGTTCATCTGTCCATCCATCCATCCGTCCGTCCCTCCGTCCGTCCCTCCGTCCATCCATCCATCCTTCCATCCATCCATCCATCCTTCCATCCATCCATCCATCCATCCATCATCTTAACCAGATCTAGGTCGCGGTGCCACAGCCTAAGCAGACACAATCACTCAAACACATGTTTTTTAATCAATATCGCAGCTTTAATACAGATTGGTGCGGTTTCAGTGATACACAGATGACTGATAGACCTGTCACAATTTTTACATTACCATTATTATTATTATTATTATTATTATTGTTACACTGGTTTATCATAAATATTTGAGATAAAGCATAATTCTTTTTCATAATCACAGTAAGCATCTATATTCTCCTGTATACAGCAGCTGGACAAACGTCTTTTTAACAGAGCCTGATAATAACTGTCTTTTTTTAGTTGCACAGTATGAGTTTAAATAAACTATTGCTAGCCTTATATTTGTGACATAAAAGAACATTTACATAAATCATCACTTAAGATTTCACTATTTAGCCAACCCTACTAATAAAATAAGAAAAAATGTAGAGTAGATAAAATAGACTTAAAAAGAATGAAATAGCATAGAAACAATTAGTTACCACACCTATGAAACATTTGGAAACACCTAGTTTCATCCTTTTTGACAGATACGAGCATTTTCCTTCGCAACAATCCAGGTAATTCCATGTTTTTTTTAACCAAACAAATGCACAGATATTTGCACAAAAGCTTCGTATTCATCAAACTGTCACCAGAGGCAAGGATAGTAGATTTTAGATCACATACATATAGCAATGTCATGTTCCACTTCACAAGGTCTGGAGAACCTACTACACACAATCTAGACCATGATGAGAGTGCACTGATGGATGAAAAATAGTGAAAAAACAGTTTGATGGTTCAGCACAGACACAGGTCACATCTTGTGTAGATGTAATAGTTCCAAAATGACTGATGGGTTCATATAAATTTGACCAAAACTGGATATGTTTCTAGATTTCAGCATCCGGGTACATGATTTTGCACGAGCATACAACCTAAAACCTCTTATATGGAGTCAAATATAATAAAAGTGCAAACATAAAATCAGTAAAATAGAAAAATAAATACATACAGTAACATAGAATAGAACATTTTAGATGCAATTAATGCATATCATACATTAAAAGATCATCTAAAACAGGGCTGTCAAACTCATTTTAGTTCAGTTCCACATTCAGCTAAATTAGATCTGCAGTGGGCCGAAACAGTAAAATAATAACATAATAATATATAAATAATGCCAACTCCGAACTTTTCTCTATGTTTAAGAGCGAGAAAAGTTAATTTACATTATGAAAAGGTTTACATCTACAAACTATCCTTTCAAAAGATGTGAGTAACATTAACAAACTGAAAAAAAATAAGTGTAATTTTAAAAATATTACACTTCACTTTATCATTTTACATATGTACATTATAACTTACAGATCACAGTGGATCTACAAACACACAAAACATTTAGTATCAGGCAGAATATTGCTACACTTGTACTTACTTCTCATAAGACATTTCAGGTTGTTCATATTTGTTCAGGTTATTCACATTTTTTGCGAAATTATACTTTGTTTTAGTGTAAATACATGAAAATATTTACATTTACAAAGAGAAAAATTTGGAGTTTTCTTTTTTTTTTTTTTTTAGATTATTATGATAGTATTTGACTGGCCCTGCCCACTGCAGATTGAATTGGTCTGAATGTGGAACCTGAACTAAAAGGATTGTTAATATCTTAGTGTAATTTTTGCTTTTCACAAATTCATCCCATGGGCTGGATTTGGCCCCCGGGACGCATGTTTGACACCTGTGATCTACAACATCACAGATTACATAAACATTTGCATTTCAATACTGTATACCAGAAAGAAAAACATTAAAAATAAATCAATAAATAGTAAGCAGGAATCTTTATGAAGCCCCAAGATCCAGAGATAAATTTTAAGTGTATATTTTAAGATTTTCAGCTGCCGTTTTCCCAAATTGATTTAATTCTGCTTTACCAGGAACCGATTCAGTTAAATTTCTGTTTAAACGTGATTTCAGTGTCAGTTTTTTTTGTGGGATATACTTATTTTGCTGGAAGATTCCTAGAGAAATAACCCTGTAGATAATAAATAATCCATGTACTTTATATTTAACATGAAAAAATCAAAGCAAGCTTTTTATTTATTGATATCAGATCTTCAACCAAGCCCTGGTGTGTGGTTTTCAGCCTAACAACACACTCCTCAGATGAAGATATTTATGGCTGTTGTCTCAGTGATGTATGGCGCCATTCGACCGCACATGCAGCCAATTTATCTCAGAGCCCGAGCGCCTCATATTTGTCCTGGTAAAAGGTTTGAGAATGAAAGGCATGTTCTCCTCCACATTTCTACACGTCAAAGCCGAACCAATTTTTTTTCCCTCCACGACAACGACAGAGCATCAGCGAGGTTGACTCCCATCCGTTCACCATGGATACCAGACACAGAGTGACTTGGTGAAGCTGAATACTAATCAGATACAGGCAGAGGGGCTTTTAACTCTGCACTTAACCCTTTATAGGACACTTTATAGAAATACTCTGAAATTCAAAACTTCAACCTAAGTGTGTTATTGGAGGATATAACAAGAATGTATTAGTTTTGAAAAAATTTCCAACTTTTTTTTATTCTTATGTAGAAAATCAAGGTCAGTGAAGTTACCATATTTGGTTCTTTACCCGCAAGTGGTTGGAAGCATTTTGAGTCTGTTTTAGAAATAAATATTTACTGAGATAAAAGAGAAACTATTTTTCTGATAAAACACATTTTTATATTTTTTTTAATATATTTTTTATAGGAAAATCTGCATGTAACAGTAAAAAAGACACAAAAGGTTCCATTCCAGCCTTGCGGGATGAAAGTGCAAAAATAAACTTGAACAGTCCAGGTTGTCCAAATCCTTTTGGTTCAGGTTCCATGTACAGACCAATGTGATTTACAGTAAAAATAACAAAACAATAACCCATACGTAATGACAACAAATTTTCTTTGTGAAAAATTATGTGGAAAAAATAACATTACACTGTGAAAATATTTACATTTACAAAACTATTCATTCACAATAAAATGCAAATAAATACATAAATAAAAGCAAAGATGAACAACCTGAAATGTGCAATTTGAACAATATTCTGCCTGTTCCTAAATGTTTGGTGCATTTATGGATCCACTGTGATCTGGAGTTGTGTTCATAATAACAGATGGAGTATTATAGAAATTGTTCAAATTTTAGTTCCAAACTCCTAAATTTTAACAATATTCTGCCTGTTACCAAATGTTTATGGAACACTGTGTGTAATGTACATGTAGAAATAATAAGTTGAGGCAGAATATTGTTAAAATTGCACTAATTTTTCTAATTAAATTTCTTTTTTTTCAGGTAATTCACATCTTTTTTGTAAAATGTAAATATTTTCATAATTTCATTGGGTTTTTTTTTTTGTACTAAAACAAAAAGAAAAACTTGGATTTGTTATTATTTATAGGTTATTAAGTCATTATTTTACTGGTCTGGCCCGCTGCAGATCAAATTGGGCTAAATATGGAACTGAACCAAAATGAGTTTGACAGCCCTGAGTTAGACCATATTTGACCTGATATTGTTGCTTCACTGTCCATACTGTAACTGTTGCTGCCACTGTATGTGGAAATGACCAAAAATAGTCACTTGCCCGATAAAGGGTTAAAGACATTTTCAGCAGTTCCGCCCATGAACACCCACCACCTCTCCGGGGACACGGTCAGCGGCGCCTCATTTGGTCCCCGGGGCTGCGGAGCATTTATCTGGGTTCTGCAGACCAAGCATGTGGCTGAGTAGGAGGAGATGGACCAGATGATAACAGGAGATTTGATTTATTTTCATCACCACATGCTGCAGCTCAGTAGGGCGTACATGTCAGATCAGAGCACCAACAGAGCATTGTGTGTGTTTGGCCTCACAAAGGGTCGGCTTTACAATTTATATCAACGGAGCAAAACAATCCATTTCATGACTCGCTTTAATCCTGTGTTATTTTTCTTGTTTTTCACGTTGAACTTGATTGAACTACTTTCCAGCTTGATTTACCTTGACATATTGGAATGATTACCTTGAAGCGGGATGATCCTCCAAAGCTGGCAACAAAATATTAATTTCCAGTTCTTCTTCTGCCAGCGATCGATATAGAAAACACAAAAACTCACCTTTAGTCATCTTTGCAAAGGACACGGTGGATGAAGTTTAATTCCACTGGATTTAAGACGCTGCTGTCAGACCGCATATAAAGGCTTTCAGCGAATAAGAAGCTGTGAAATCAATCAAGGAAGAGCTGGTGTCTAAACCCAAAAGTGTCTGGCAGATATTGTATTTAAATGTAAATGGAATAGAGACACAAGTGTTTCATTTGTTCATTGGGGTCTGCACTGCAAAAGCATAATGATAAATGTCTTAATTTAATTTTATGTGGCGGTAAATGTCGTGGGAAGAAACATTTTTATTTCATGTTTCATCAGTTTGTTCAGTTTAGTTTTGTTAGTTTGTATTTATGTCATTTTACTGAACATTGACATTTTCATCCTTTTCATTTTTATTATATAATTGTTTTAAATGTTCTACGTCTAGATTTCTGATAGTTGTCAAACTCCGACCATAAATAATCATTTTATTAAGGTCCTTTTTATTTTCAATTTTCAAATGCACAACAAGAAACATACAACTTGAACATGAAACACTTATATCCAGTTCCTATCCACCTGCCCTCCCACCCACCACAGGTACTGGACCTTTGTTAAGTTTATATACAGCCAGACATAATATACTTACATACAGAAATATATAAACCCCCTTCAAACACATACATACACATATATGTACACATATACACACATGCGTATTTGTAAGTTCATGTACACAATAAATAAGTAAGGGGAAGGAAGATTAAAAATAAATGAATTAAAAATAAAATAAAATAAAGCAAAAAGGTACTACATTAGTCTACATCTGGTTTTGAATTTTTAGCCCTCATGTTTTTAGGGACCAGTTTCATAGAAGCACCCATGGATTTTTTTTTTTTTTTTTTTTTTGCCACTTATGGGTAAGGAACCAAATATGGTAACTTCACTGAACTTGATTTTCTACATAACAATAAAAAATGTAGAAAAATTCCCCAAAAGTAATACATTCTTATTATGTCCTCCAATAACTTAATAAGTTAATTTTTGAATTTCAGAGTATTTCTAAGAGTTAAGTGCAGAGTTAAAAAAAAACAAAACAAAACCAAAAAAAAAACCTCTTCCTATATCTGGTAAGTATTTAGCTTTATTTTTAAAATAGACCCAAAGTGCTTCCAAACTTGCTTCATAACATTAGTCTACATCTGGTTTGAATTTTTAGCCCCATGTCCTGTTTTTAGGAGCAGTTACATAGAAGCACCTATGTACAAGTGTACATCAGGCAATGCTTTGTTGATACAATAAATACAGTATAAAAAGAAGAAGAAGAAGAACTATAGAGATGGAAATGAAATGGTGATCAGACAACACAAGTGTTCACAGGTTTGATTAGATTTTAACCATTTTTTTAGCTCTTTTTTTTAAATGTAAAGAACTGTTTTTTACAACCTCCAGAGGAAACCACACACTGACTCCAACAAAATCCAAGAAGGACGTGGCAAAAAACACATTTGAACACTTACTAAAAACTAAAATGAGATCAAAAACAACATCATATTATGCAGCAAGGTTCACACACTGAGAAAATGCAAAAAAAACAAAAAAAACATGAACAGTAAAACAGAACCAGTGCAGGAAATGGAAATTCAAGCACAAATAGACCAAAGACAAATCTGTCCAGAGGCTAAAGCCATTAAACCAGAGTCCCTGCAGATTCTTCAAATGTCTCAAATATAGTTTGGGATTTCCGAGACCTTAAGATGTCTTAAAACGGCAGCGATCAGCCGACTGGGGCTGTAACTGCATGGTGTCTGTAAATAAAACATTTCCTTTTCCATTCATCAGACTACATGTAGCACTTTCCCCCCAAGAGCCATGTTGAAGGCAGGAGATGTGAGGGTTGTGCAGAAGTTGACACCACATCTCACACTTCGTATGATGACATCCATAGAGCCTTCATTAAACATGTCCTGTAGTATAATAAGGGGAATTCTTTTCCCTTGGTAAAGCTATTAGATCTTCCTTCTAGAGCAGAGGTGTCAAAGTCATTTTAGTTCAGGGGCCATATACAGACCAGTGGGATCTCAAATGGGCCGGACCAGTAAAATAATAGAATAATTACCTACAAATAATGACAACTCCAAATTTTTCTCTTTGTTTTAGTTTGAAAATTAGTAAAATTACACAAGCATGCTTCTATGAACTGGGTTCATTTTGGTACCTGGCACTTTTCCAGCTTTTTAGACCCAATAATAAAAGAGAAATGTAGACATATTGCCCCCCAGGATGTACCTAATGATGACCTCAGATAAATGCAAAAAAAATTATACTCTTGCTCTGAGCCATCCCAAAATTAATGAATTTTTAATTAAATATTGGGGCCAAAAATAGGAGCAAAATTGGGACATTAAAGCTACCTAGGTGTCAGTACATTTGATCTGGAAAACATGGCTGTAAATGGACTTATATACGGCTATAAATAAAGATACTGTGTTAAATTTGATGATCCTAGTGGTTTTTCTAATCCAGACATGTTGGTTTTTCATGAATCTCAGTCTCATTCCAGGTTTTGTATGTAACCCATCGTGTCCACTGGCGTTACATGCAGAACCTTCCCTGTTAAACGCATATAAATTGTGAATGATTTTGCAACAGCTGTCATTTTTGTGGAACACTCTGCCTTACATAATTAGTTCAATTCCCAAAATGTACCTGTGAGAGAATAAAGAGATATTTTTTAAAAAATACTAGCGCGTAATTTTCATGTCATTTTGACCGTGTTACATGCAGATTTTTGTATTAAATATAATGTAAAATAGTATAAAAATGTGTTTTATCTGAAAATAGTTAGTCCTTTATCTCAGTAAATATTTATTTTTTTAAATAGACCCAAAGTGTTTCCAAACTTGCTTCATAACATTAGTCTACATCTGGTTTGAATATTTAGCTCTCATGCCCTGTTTTTAGGACCAGTTTCATAGAAGCACCCGTAATGAGAATGAATGAATATGAACAACCTGAGATTATCAAGAAAAATAAGCCCAATTTTAACAATGTTATTTCTCGGCTTTATATGCATTTATATGCCTTTGGTGGCCCGGTTTTGGCACATGGTCCAAATGTTTGACACCTCTGTTCTAGAGATCTTAAAAGTCATTAGATTTGTGCATCAAATTTGTGTAGATTCCCCTTTTAAACATATCAATCACACTTTAATGAGATATGAAGTCTTTTATTCCTCCCTACAGGTGACCTTTACAGAGCGTCATTGAGTCAGTTTCTCTCATTAACTTGACGTATATACTCTAAATGCATGAGAAATCCGCCAACAAAATCTTGACTTTGGCATCTAATTTGTGGTGTTATTGCAAATTAAACGTCTCCTGATGAATGGTTTGATGGAGCGGACACACCTACCGATTCTCCTGCAATGACAACAAACTTTATCTGCTCTCCCTGGGCCATCAAAGACAGTTTCCTCTGAAACAGAGCCATCCATCACACTGACAGTGGAACGCATGCAGAGCAGATAGACAAGGACAAGCAGCCCAAGCTCTGCGCTCATAATATCTCCTGACTCTAATTCCATCTTTATCTCCCTCTGCCTTTGTTTTTCATCTCCCTCTCTGCCTCGACATCCTCTATTTTCATCCTGAAAGTCTATAACTAAAAGACTCATTTTTATGCGCATCAGCTTCATATCATATGTTACTGCAAAGGAATTTATAACACATGTGAGAGGAGAGAATCCTGAAATGGAGGGATATTTTGGATTTTCTTGAGGAAAAGGACAATAAAAGAAGGTTCAAGGTTACTTTATTTGTACCCGTATGTAGATTTGTTTTGCAGTAGAGGTGACTGCTTTGGCATTACAACAAGACATACATTGAACATGTTAGACAGGTACTTGATCGAACTTACGGACAGGACAAAAAGTGCTCAGTGTTCCCACCATTCATAAGTAAAAGAATAAAATAAATAAATAAGATCAAATAAATAAAAACAAGATGCAACTAGAAGCACTCGGAGAGCGCAGACCTCCGCCAAGGCTGATCAGTGCCCCCCCCCCGTGGGCCCCCCCACCCCCGATCACCACCAAAATTTAATCATTTCTTCCTTATCCCATTTCCAACAAACCCTGAAAATTTCATCCAAATCTGTCCATAACTTTTTGAGTTATGTTGCACACTAATGGACAGACAAACAAACAAACAAACAAACAAACAAACCCTGGCAAAAACATAACCTCCTTGGCGGAGGTAATAACACAAAATAAAAACCAGAAAAGATGAAAACAGTCTGGGATAAAAACCAGGAAGCAGGAGGCATAAAATTTTAAAAATTTGAAGTCACAATAATAACTAGAAGCACTCGGAGAGCGCAGACCTCCGCCAAGGCTGATCAGTGGCCCCCCCCCGTGGGCCCCCCCCCGTGGGGCCCCCCCACCCCCGATCACCACCAAAATTTAATCATTTCTTCCTCATCCCATTTCCAACAAACCCTGAAAATTTCATCCAAATCTGTCCGTAACTTTTTGAGCTATGTTGCACACTAACGGACAGACAAACAAACAAACAAACAAACAGACAAACAAACAAACAAACAGACAAACAAACAAACAAACTCTGGCAAAAACATAACCTCCTTGGCGGAGGTAATCAGCACAACTTTATTTATTTATTTATTTATCGATTTGTTTATTTGATAAGGACTATTTGTATTAATGAACACTCCGTACAAAAAACATTACTTTGTGTAAATTTGCCGAATTTAGCTCGAAGTGTTTTTTTCCCTCTGTAGTTCTCAACATTTAAAAACAGACTAAACAAACAAACAAGACAATACAGTAAATACAGCACATTACTATACGGGTGCTTCTTTGAAACTGGGTTTATTTTGGTATCTGGCACTTTTCCAGCATTTTAGACCCAATAATAAAAGAGAAATTTAGACATATTTCCCCCCAGGATGTACCTAATGATGACCTCAGATAAATGCAAAAAAATTATACTCTTACTCTGAGCCATCCTAAAATTAATGAATTTTTAATAAAATATCGGGGCCAAAAATAGGACAAAAATTGGGTGTCAGTGCATTTGATCTGGAAAACATGGCTTGAAATGGTGTTCTATCCCACTATAAATAAAGGCACTGTGTTAAATGTGATGATCCTTGTGGTTTTTCTAAACCAGACGTGAGTTTTTCATGCATCTCAGTCTCATTCCAGGTTTTATATGTAACCCATCGTGTCCACTGGTGTTACATGCAGAACCTGCCTATTTAAATATATATAAATCGTGAGTGATTTTGCAACGTCGATGAGTTTTGTGAAACACTCTGCCTTACATAATTAGTTTGATTCCCAAAATGTACCTGTGAGAGAATATAAAGATATCCGACAAAATCGTGGCATGTAATTTTCGTGTCCTTTTCACCGTGTTCCATGTGGATTTTCTATTTAAAAAATAATCTAAAAAAAATTTTTTAAATGTGTTTTATCTGAAAAATAGTTTCTCTTTTATCTCAGTAAGTATTTATTTTTAAAATAGACCCAAAGTGCTTCCAAACTTGCTTTATAACATTAGTCTACATCTGCCTTTGTTTTTCATCTCCCTCTCATCCTCGACATCCTCTATTTTCATCCTGCTTCTATTGTGTCCATTTTTCACCTCCTTCTTTCTCGTTACCTGTGCACAAATTGCGCACACACTCCATTATATTGATGCTTTTCTTCCCGCTCAACTCCTCTGGCGCCTCGTTTTCTCTCCTGCTGAATCTCCTCATTTTTGCATCCTCCATTATTGTGCTCCTGCTGCTGATTTCCCTCCTCGAACCCCGACACATCACACTAACACACACTGTTTTTTTTTTGTTTGTTTCCACAGTCTCAGGCCATGAGGATTGTTCGGACGGTGGGTCAGGCATTCGATGTGTGTCACCAGCTGACCATGCAGCAGAAGGCCGACGAGGAGGATGAGGAGGGGAAGGTGGAGGAGACTGAGGCGGCGACGAGCAGAGGTGGGAAGTAAAGGAAGTAAAAATATGTGTGTGAGGGACTGAGCTGGAGGGTACAAGGACAAAGAGGCCTGTTTTAGAAATAAAGGCTTTTTTTAACCTCAAAAAAGGAGAAGAAATCAGTTCACACAGGTCAAAATCAGGTTCTCATGGAAGAGGACTAGGGCCACTGGGAAAAAAGTAAAAATTAAGGTCCAATATTTTTTTTTAAAATTATTATCCTGAGAAAAAAGTCAGAATTCTGAGAAAAAAGTTTGAATTCTGACTTTTTTCTCAGAATTCTGACTTTAATCTCAGAATTCTGACTTTTCTTATCATAATTTTGAGAAAAAAGTCAGAATGAGACATACTTTTTTCTCAGAATTCTGACTTTAATATCCGAATTCTAACTTTAATCTCAGAATTCTGACTTTTTTATCATAATTTTTAAGAAAAAAGTCAGAATGCGTCTGACTTTTTTCTCAGAATTCTGACCTTTTTTTGCAGAATTCTGACTTTAAACTCAGAATTCTGACTTTTTTATCATAATTTTGAGAAAAAAGTCAGAATGAGTCTGACTTTTTTCGCAGAATTCTGACTTTTTTCGCAGAATTCTGACTTTAAACTCAGAATTCTGACTTTTTTTTCACAGAATTCTGTCTTTAAACTCAGAATTCTGACTTTATTCTCAGAATTCTGACTTTTTTAAAGTCAGAATTCTGAATTTTTTTCTCAGAGAAATAATAAAAAAATATATTGGAGCTTATTATTATTAATCTTTTTTACCAGTGGCCCTAATCCTCCTCCATAGGTTCTAGGCCAATAAACAGTGTCAAATAAACAGAAGTGAACTCAGGTCAGTTAGTTTCTTATGATCGTATAAGAGTGATCAGTGGAGTCTAACACAGAAGGGAAAAACACAAACACTTAATACTGAATAACTACCAAGTAAATAACAGGAGTTAGCCTCCTCTCAGATCACTTGAATTATAATAAGCTGAAAGGGAATTACTTCCAAGAACAAATAATACTTAAGCCAATCTTAAGTATTACAAACAACAAAAGTTAATTTAAACTAAATAATACAAATCTATGGGAACATAGAGGGCACAGGGGGGTATTTTAGACATTTTTAGAAATCAGGGTGTTTATTGAACCCCCAAAAAAGAGGAAAAGAGGACCCAGGTTGGTTAGTTCCTTAAGTTTCTTTGTATTAAACCAAAACAAAGACACATAACAGGACTCAACTGATTTAATAAAGAACAATGAGGTGTATATAAGTGATCAGTCGAGTCAGACACAAACAAAAAGGGGACAACAGAAACACTTAATATTGAATAACTAGCAAGTAAATAACAGGAGTTAGCCTCCTATCAGATCACTTCAATTATAATAAGCCGAAAGGGAATTACCTCCGAGAACAAACAATAATTAGGACAATCTTAAGCATTACAGAACCACAAAAGTTAAATTAACCCAATCCTGCATACTGGTCACTACAGTAGACAGTTATTCTACAACTGTTCTCTTATATATTCGTGGAGTTTAGTGTTTCAGTTCCAAATCAGTCAACACAGTGGACACCTATGCATCATCCCATACATTGTAATTATTACCATTACTATAACTTTGCTGTTAAATCTGATCTGCAGTAACATGTTAGAGTGTAAATCATTTGCTTGTTATTATTAATAGACTGTAATTAACCATTTTTCTTAAACAAGAAGGTTGTTTTTTTTGCATATTATCTCCATAAAGTGAGTAATAACTAATATTAGAGTATGTTAAAATGTGAGAAAACATCAGATTAGCAGCATTAAAAAAATGTATTTCATAGTTTTCACACAGTGTATCAGTAAATACATGTTTCTTTGCTTCAAAAATTAAATGCATGATGTCCAGCTGAATGGATATTTTTGCAACTCTATGAAAAATAGGTTCATAAAAATTTTTTCAATCGCAGTGGTTTTTTTCAGGACTAAAGAGGAATAAAAACACTCAGGAAACATAACTTGATTAGGGTCAAAAAACGGTATTCAAAATCTCTCTGATGGGACATTTTAGAGACAATTTGACCCACATTTTTACTTTTAAATTCATTTTTGCTTTAGTTGGACCATAAGGGATCATCCAAAACAAGGGGCTACTTTAATATTGAAATAAATGTTGGAATGGTAATCAATTAAAATTCGCTCTCTGATGGGACATTACTGTGTTTTGACCCATTAAGGTTCTCATAATTCATGCATGAAAGAGTTAAACTTTGCCTAATTACTATAAAAACAAACACTGCAACTTTTAAGTAAAACAGCAAAACACTGAGACATTTGGAAGTTTTTAGCTGACAATGTAAAGAAACCCTAAACAAATGTTTGCGATGGTAAATATATTACTTATATTTATCACTATATTAATCACCCACCCTTAGTTGTTTCTGTGCTTCAGTGAGTTTGTAGGTATCTGTATTTATTTTTCTGACCACTTCACCTTTACTCTGTACCAACAATTATTACATAACTGACTTATCCCAATTATTTCAGCTGCAATTATTTGGCATAATCATCTCATTTCACCTCAGTAAAAACAGCAGAATGGAACTAACAGAAAGGTCATAATTGAATCACTTTTTCCACTGTTTAAATCTGACTCATCCTCTATTAACAGCTCATTTCGTTGCCCTTTACTTCCTCTGGTTCCTCCCATTATTCGTCATTTCTTTGTACATTTCAGTAACAGGCTGTGTGTATTCACATTCACATTAGTAAGTCTATAATGCCTAAAAGATGAACGGAAATGTGATTTTATTTATGTCTACCATTGTTCAGTGCCAGTAAATGTCCTTTCTTCTTCTTCTTCTTCTTCTTCTTCTTCTTCTTCTTCTTCTTCTTCTTCTTCTTCTTCTTCTTCTTCTTCTCTTCTTCTTCTTCTTCTTCTTCTTCTTCTTCTTCTTCTTCTTCTTCTTCTTCTTCTTCTTCAGGCATACTATGTGTATAAACTATACACTTCTAATATACTTGAACAGAAACAACTAAAGCTTCATCATCATGACAGCTTTGCTCTTCTCATTTTAACACAAAATCTGTATTTTTTGCATCTTACATGTTGAAAACAGGCTCTTTAGAGGCTCTTTTTAATTTTAAAGCATATGAAGGGAATTATGGATATTTTTTGTTTTATTTTATCAATATTAGGATTTCAGCCAAAATTAATGAAACATATAATCACATTACAAAGTCATAAAATGAGACTTCCCTTGGTGCATCCATTAGTGTTCGTCATATCTATATTATATTGTGCAAAGGAGTCAATTAGTAGCAATCAGGTAGCTTGTACCATAGGAAAAAAAAAATATTTATATGTATTTTTTTTTCCAGTGGCCCTAATCCTCTTCCATAAAATACCATATATATTACTTTAATATTAATATTTTACATGTAACATTACTTTACTTGTCACCAATAAATGCATCTGAGAACATTTTAATGTTGTTTCATCAATGTAGAGTTCATGTTAGAGTAAACTACTAAATTAGTACCATATCATACTGTAGATCACATAAGCATGAGCATTTAAGCATATAACTTTACTAAACATTAAAAAACATTTACAGTAAAAAAAAAAAAAAAGGAAGCTTGTACCATTTCCATATTCGAAATAAATCAATAATCATAAAAAAATACAAATACAACAATTGAAAAAAGAAACAAAACAGAACAAAAACTGAAAAAAACTGAAACTGATTCCAGGGGTGGTTTGCAGGTGTTGTCCCCTCATGTTGTGGAAGGCACGAAGCGATATTCTCCGTAGAAACACTGTCAAAATGCCTCTGGTTTGAGTCATTTAGCATCGCTCTAGTCAGTCAGTTTAAGAAACAACAGGGAGCTTTGAACAAGCAACAACAGATGCTGTTAATGAAGAAAAAATACAAATAACAGAGCACAAAAACTGGTCACGAGCCTTTGTTTCAACTGGATTTTGTGCATTTTACTGTGAGCGTACAATAGTATATTTAAAAGAACAACTAAAAACAATGTCATTAACAATTAAATCATGTTTACAGATACAAAACAGATATAAGTACAGTGGAAAGTGCTTTTACTTATGTCTGTTTTGTGACCAAACCTTTATTTTGTTATCGGCCTCTAAGTCTGATACTCAGATTTACTAGTGATAATTAGGTCCATTTATTTTAACTGCTCCACTGGTGTTTTTTAGATATTTCAGTAGGTTGTTATGATGCTTCAGTCGTGGCCAGTGTTGAGAATTACCCAAGTTATGTTTGCTGCCTATGTTTTTTATGCGGCCCCCCCGAAGTGGAGGCAAGGGGTACTGTTTTTGGGTCAGTTTGTTCATTTTTTAACACACTAGCAGCAAAACTATTGGATGAATTCATACCAAATTGGGTTTGCAGATTGCCAGTGACCCAGAATATATCCCATTACATTTTGGGAACAGTACGTCGAAGTTCACATTTTTAATGAATTTTTTTTTTTTTAAATTTCCCCATTCACTTATAATGGGCAAAATTTCAAATGTCTGTAGCAGCAAAACTATTGGTTGAATTCATACCAAATTGGGTTTATAGATTGACAGTGACCCAGAATAGATGTGATTACATTTTGGGAAAAGTAGGTCAAAGTTCAAATTTTTAATGAATTTTTGACATCTTTTTACATCTTCCCATTTACTCATAATGGGCGAAATTTCACATGTCTATAAAAACATCAATTTTGTTTCAATTTGCTTCAGACTTGGCACATATATAGAGGCGGACATCAGCACATGCACAGACATGATAACATCAGCTGGATTGATGCCAAAATAAGCTACAATGCATGCAAGGGGCGGGGTCTGTTGTGCCTGGCACCACTCGTTTCGACCTGTTTCTGAGGTATAATTACAAACATTATACAGGTGTCAAAGACTGTTATTGAGAAATAAATCACACTTAAGCAAAGAATCAATTTGTGTCATTACCAGAATTTTTGCCAACACTACATATACGATGTTATAAGAAGAAATTCACAATATCTGTGACATGGTTTTAAAAGTGGGACAGTCTTTGTCGTTATTTGAATTTGCGTCCTGATTACAGTGATACACAATGTTTTTTGTTTTTAAGTCACTGAAAAGAAGCCTGTGATGATAAAACTGTTATTTCTCCTCTGACTTTCACCCTGTGGAGATATTACATAACGGTAAATCGATTTGCTTTATGAGAGGAGCTTAATAATATTTAATATGCCGTAGATTTTCATTAACAGAGCATGACTTCAAAGTGCAGCATCTCTAGCCTCAGGTATGAAAAGATGTAAAATATATAGAAGTTCAGTTCATTTTACACAGAAACAGACGGTGACTTTTTGCATTTCAGACCCTTTACTTTTCCACTTTTACCTCAGCAAAGAATCAATACCTCTACTTTTACCAGAGTAATACATTTATGCAAGTATCTGTGTTTGTACTTGTGTGTACTTTTGCAAATCACTCGAAGCTGCATCCATAAATTTAGACCCATCCTCTTCTTTCTCTTCTCCGCTCTCCTTCTGTCACAGACTTTATACTCGAACCTCTTTTTCTTCTCCCCGAGCCCCGTCTCCCCCTCTCCTTCTTGTTTTCTGTCTCATACAAACAATCACCCAGAGCGCCTGCAGAAACAAGCAGTAGCGGTTGAGCACACCTGTCTGAGAACAGATATCATTATCCAGCCGCTGATGGTGTTTTTTAGCAGTTTACCATGTTGCAGCTGCAGGCTTTAGTGACTCGTACAAGCCACTGATCAAAGCCAGAGCCTCTGTGGTCGTGTGCCAGAGCTTAAGCCACTGCTGCTGGCTCTGCTTCTGGATTAGTTTCCCATGAAACTCTAAGTAAAAACAGAATGAAGACCCCTCTCCACACTCAGTAGAATATACTGTATGTAAGAGCATTATGTACTCAGAATACAAAACACAAGAACTGTATTTAGTTATGACTCTTGCAGTTGCTTTAGTTTACCCTCTTAAACCTGTAGATTTCTAATGCCCTGTACGTGCTAATGTGAATATCTTGCAAAAAGGTTATTACCTCCGCCAAAGAATGGAGGAGGTTGTGTTTTCATCGGGGTTTATCTGTTTGTCTGTTAGCAAGATGAGTCAAAAAGTTATGGACAGATTTTGATGAAATTTTCAGGAAATGTTGATACTGGCACAAGGAACAAATGATTAAATTTTGGTGGTGATTGGGGGGGGGGGGGGGTTGTTTGTCTGTCTGTTAGCAAGCTAAATCAAAAAGTTATGGAAGGACTTTGGTCTGTGGTCTCTGAGTGCTTTTCTAGTTTTTCTCTAAATTTATGCTACTTGCGCAAATGTAAACAGTGCTTTAGGTCTATTTGACATTAGATTCCATTCCATTATATTAGTTTAGATTGAATGTTGTTGATCAGTGATATTTGGTCAGAGCCCTCAGGAAATTGAGGTTCCAGTAGCAGCACAACACCGAATATACACACAGAAATACTACAAGAAAACAGCAAAGCAATAACTATATAAAGAAAACTGTACTGAAATAAGAAAAGCACTGGGAGAGTGCAGACCTTCGCCAAGACAGACCCCCCCCCCCCCAATCACCACCAAAATGTAATCATTTCTTCCTTGTGCCAGTATTAACATTTCTTGAAATTTTCATAAAAATCAGTCCATAATTTTTTGAGTTATCTTGCTAACAAACAAACAAACAAACACGCAAACACACAAAACAAATTGATCACAATACCTCCTGGTGGAGGTAAAAACAGACAACTACACTTTGTAAAGTACTAGTACAAACAACAAGTGCCAAAGTGGTCATAATAAAGTAATGATAATATAAATAGCTAATTATGATGTATTTATGTATATTTCATATATACGTGTGTGTATGTATATATATATATATATATATATATATATATATATATAACTGATTAGCACATATATAGAGGACATCAGCACACACATAGACATGATGACATCAGCTTGATCGATGCTAAAATAAGCTACAATATGTGCGAGGGGCGGGGTTTGTTGTGCCTGCCACCACTTGTTTCGACATGTTTTTGAGGTATAATTACAAACATTATACAGGTGTCACAGAATATTATTGGGAAATAAATCACATTTAATCAAAGAATCAATTTGTGTCATTACCAAAATTTTGGCCAAGACTACATATACGTTGTTACAAGAAATACACAATATTTGTGACATAAACATTAGGGATGCACGATACCGATACGAGTATCGGCATCGGCTCCAATACTCAGTGTGTGTACTCATACTCGTACTTGTAAAAGTAATCCGATACAAATGCACTGGCACCACTTACGGCCGTGTGACATTCCCAGTTCAGTGCAGCAGGTACGAGGAGGAGGAATAATGTGTGAAGAGTGTGGAGATTTTTCAAAATAAATGACGGTGATAAAAGTAACACTGACTGACAGTAACGTTAAAGACACAGACAGATACAGACGCAACATTCTGTCCGTCCTCTGCGTACATTCCATCCGTTTACCATGTGCTGGTGGATGCATACCCAGAATGAGAATACCAGCGGGAGTATGGAGCAGTGCGGACCTCCGCCAGCGGAAGTGAAAACCAAACTTCTCACTCATTTCTCTTTTCTCTTCCTGCTGAAGCTAAACTTTTAAACCTTACCAGTGAAAATGCTGCAACATTAGTATCACATTAGTGTTGCCTCTGTCGTCTCCATGTTTGTTATTACTGACTTTCTTCTTCTTCTTCTTCTCAGAAACTTTCCTCTTCTTCGTGGTATTTGTCCAGTATGGTTAATTCAGAGTGGCGCCCCCTGGTGGATTAATTGACAAACGCTCATTCCAACACATTAAATGTCAGTAGCAGCACTTTGTTCCAGTTAGACTAATGACAACGACAATAAAGCACATTTACAAAAGGAACTAACAACTGGAATGGGATTATTAAGTACTTGTATTGGTACTCGGTATCGGCAAGTACTCAAATGTAAGTACTCGTACTTGTACTCGGTCTGGAAAAAAGTGGTATCGGTGCATCCCTTATATACGTGTGGATGTATAGTTAAAATCACAGGATGAAAGTTATAATAAAGTGTAATAGTTGGGTGAGATTCCTGTTTTTGTGTGTCCGTGTGGACAGGGAAAACAAAGACATTGGAAGACATTGGAAACACACCTCCACCACCATTTCTCTCTGTTATTGCTTTGTGTAATGAAGCTGCACCTGAAACATCCAACCCAGGTGTATAAATCAGTGTATGACCTGCAGTAGATGAAGGTCAGCACCGATACCTTTGGGAAATGGACCAGAGCGGCATTATGGACAAATCCACATCATGTAAAGAATCCATTTCAATAACCTGAACTAAAATTGATTATGTTGTTGCTTCACTTTCATGACAGATTAAAGCCTCTGTTTCTGCTACATCTAGTATTATTAACAGTTTTCAGTCCAACAGAAACAATGGTTTTTCTGAGTGGTTGTATCAGTCAAGTAGACAGAGACTTTTTTTTTTTTTTTAACAAAGGTTGTCTGGACAGAATTTTATTAAAAATAAATAAATACATAAAATGGTGGTAATATCGATTTAGAAATATATCTGTGTCAGTGTGGACAGAGCGTGAAAATGAAATGAAACTAAACACTACTTCCCATTTTAAAATTATCCTGTTTCTTTCCACCTTCCTAATGATGTAGAATCAACCATTTGGGATTAATCTACTAGATGCAATTTGTATTTTTAAAAAAAATCAATGTTAATGCCCTCCAATGAGAGGTATTCAGCCCACTTGCCTTTCAGCGGGAACCTTGTTTATTTTCCAGCAGGGAACTGAAGATACAATGGAGTTCTCCTCATCTTTGACAGCCTCCTCAATTAATTAGTTTCTCAGTTTGGATCAAAACAAACGAGTTAAAACGCTACAGTTATACAGTCACACAAATGGGCTGAATGATGGAGGTAGAAGCTTTTGTCAGGTAACGCTGGTTGGTTTGAAGAGCACAACAGGGTTTCAGTTTAAAGATGAGGGAAAGATATTCTATACTGTTTATAAAGGTTTAAACATTATAACAATACACAAACAAAACTAACGCTTTCAGAGCCTCATGTTGTTCTTGTGACTGTAACATTGATGTCCCTGAACTGCTCACAATGGAGACTAAAGTTACACTTTAAAGCAGTGGTTTCCAACCTTTTTTGGCTTGTGACCCCATTTTAACATCACAAATTTCTGGTGACCCCAGACATTCAAAACGGAGACATTTTTGCTAAAATAAATTTGTTTTTGATCATATAATAGTTTGCTAAACTATGTTACAAATAAATGTTAATTTTAGCCAACATTTAGTCTATATAATGTATATTATTATGGACAGAGGCAGTAAATCCAGGTGTAGATTACTGCACAAAAGGAGAATTTTATTTTCCTTGGTCAGGATATGTACAGTCAGTCCAGCTGTGATTTACAAGGAGGACAATTAATACTGAACAAACAAGAACTCAAACTATGAATTATGAAAGAGCTGCAGCATCTGAAACTGACCACAATGAACATTTGACAGATAAACAGAACCACAGTGCTGCAGTTTCAGCTTCAAAGTTTGTCATGTCTTTTATGGATTGGGATTGTTTCTCTCAACTCATCATGTATTTTTTAGCTTACCAGCCGACAGGCTGTAAGCTATTGTCGTCATGCAGCATCCGTCGCTGTCGTCTGTTGTTGTCTGTCATCGTCTGTCGTCGTCTGTCGTCGTCTGTCGTCGTCTGTCGTCTGTTACAAAAATTTCAATCATCTTCTTCTCTGAAACTACATTTCCGATTGACTTCAAACTTGGATTACAGCTTCTTTATGATGACGTCAACAAAAGTTAGTGAAATTATTTGGATCCGGATCTGATTCTGGATTTGGTGCGACTTTGAAAAATGTCCCCATTATAAGAGATAGGAAGTGGATCGCTGCAATAACTCAGTAAATATAAATGATATCCAGTGTAAATTTCTCCAGTCCAGCCCTGATGGGAAGATGACCAAAACATAATGTCCACATGCTGATCAGGATCTTCTTCTGGATCTGGAACTGACCGAAAATTTAACATGGGCTCTTATGGGGAAAAAATTCAATCGTCTTCTTCTTCTCCCAAACTCCAGTTCTGATTGACTTCAAACTTGGTATACAGCTTCTGTATGATGATGTCAGCACAAGGGATTGCAATTATTTCAATCCAGATCTGATTCTGAATTTGGTGCAACTTTGAAAATTTCCCCATTATAACAGATAGGAAGTGGATTGATCCAACAAATCAGTATCAATGATATATAGTTGGAATTTGAATTTTTTACAGATCTGATTGGAATATGACCAAAGCATGGGCTATTTCTGTAATAGAATAAATACACAGAACTGGGTGAGAATAAATGGCATCTGGATACATTTCCCAAAGCTTTGAATTTGGCCGGTAAGATACAGGGCCATTGGTCCTATTTTTATTTGTAAGTTTTTATTTTTATCACTTCCTAGAAATTTCAGGCGACCCCATTTGAATTCCAGACAACCCCACGTGGGGTCCCGACCCCAAGATTGAAAAACACTGCTTTAAAGGTTCCAGGTTGCACTGCTCGGTCCTCACATCTGTGGTGGTCCCTCATTACAAAACCAGTGTTTGTTTTGTCTATTTTGAGCTTTTTAGTTGAGTAGGGCTGCACAATATTGGAAAAAACTGACAGCGATTTTTTTTTAACCCTGCGACATATATATTGCAGTCTGAACAAATACTCAGGAGGATGTAATAGCTGTGTGGTGCCGACGTAAATGGTCAAACAAATTAGTTGCGTTACTTCCCATTGTGGCAACAGGTGCAAGGCACTATTGACACAGAACACATGTTTTGGTATCATCCTTCGTGTAGCCAAAATAATTCCAGATAACTGATATTCCTTTTCTTTTTGGCACCAAGTCTTTGTTTTCAGTGATTTTCTCTTGTTCATTGCTCATTACCTTCACTAAGGAGGTTATATTGTCATCAGAGTTTGTCCGTTTGTCTGTCTGTTTGTTTGTTAGCAAGATAACTCAAAAAGTTACGAAAGGATTTTGATGAAATTTTCAGGAAATGTGGATACTGGCACAAGGAACAAATGATTAAATTTTGGTGGTGATCGGGGGGGAGCGATCTGCCGTGTACATGTTCATAAAAGCTCAGATTAACATTAATTGTCATAATATCGGAAACAGAGAAAAATGAAGAAAATGTGACTTTTTCAACACAATTTATCATTAACTGAACATAAACCCAATGTCTCCATTCACTGTCATTGATCCAACTCCATGGGTTTTACTGGTGAATCAATGTTGTAGAAGATGACGGTGTTTCCACGGTAACTACAAAGCTTCTGAACGTCCAAATGGGTCATATCTGATGACCATGAAAAGATGAAAAACTGTATTTTACACCAATTATTTACATGGATTGATAGGTTTAACTGATCAGAAGTTATTAAACATCTTATATTGGCAGATGATTTTGGTTGCCTGTGGTTGTTTGGGTCTTTATGGGTTAATTAGAAACAATTAGAATTAGAAAAAAAAAGTTCTTCGATAGTCGTGTAAATTCACATAATCTTATTTTAATCTGTGTTTATTGACCTTGTCTTTAACTAAATGCTGAGGAAATCAACATGTTTGCTACAGAAAACAACGTGTTGCTTTAGTCTCTATATAATGATTTTTTTTTTTTTTTGTGTGTGTGTGTGTATGAATGATGCATTCATTCGCAGTAATAATGTAACACAATGTTGAAATAATCCAAAGTGTTTAGAATGTTTGACACTCTTTATGTAATCTAACATAATGTGTTTACAAATGACACTTAAGTATGTATATTCCTATTCTGTGGTGAAATGTGTTTTCTCTGAACACATGCTGTATTTGTCCACTTCTGTGCAGCCAAGAAGAGGTTGGCGTTGTCAGAAGAGACTGACCTTGAAGCCACTACAGAGGAGAGCATTGAGTGCGTCTCTTCATCAGACCTGGAGAAGAGCAAAAAGGACGAGGCCCATGGTAACGGAGGGAAGGTAGAGTACACGAGCTGTCCTTGATCATTTCATTGTGAGTTTTTCAAAGCCCTGCTCAGTGGGAGGTTGTAGACTCCCAGCAGAAATGAAACTGGCTGCGCAAAATGTAATTAACAGACTTTTGTGACACTGTTGTTACTACAGTTATGTAGAAGTTTCACAAGTTTTTATTTTTACTTTTTCTTTCAGTTTTTGTTTTTCAATTTGAGCTTCGTTTTATGAGAGCATTTCATTTTGACTTTGAAATATTTAGGATTTTCTCTATTTGGCATTTTTCAAGTAATATGTTAAAGCAGGGGTCACCAATCCTGGTCCTTGAGGGCCGGTATCCTGCATGTTTTAGATGTTTCCCTCTTCCAGCACAGGTGACGGTCATTATTAGGCTTCTGCAGAGCTTGATGATAGGCTTAGCATTTGAATCAGGTGTGTTGGAAGAGGGATACATCTAAAACATGCAGGATTCCGGCCCTCGAGGACTACGATTGGTGACCCCTGTGTGAAAGGAGTGATATTTTGCTTTTTAAAATGGAATTATGTATTTTAAAACATTTCCCTGTGGTCTACATAAACTGTAAATGCAGTGTTTTTCAACCTTGGGGTCGGGACCCCATGTGGGGTCACCTGGAATTCAAATAGGGTTGCCTGAAATTTCTAGTAATTGATAAAAAAAAAAAGACAAAAAAAGCTTACTAATAAAAAAATATATGGTGAGTTGAGAGAGACATAAAAGACATGACAAACTCTGAGGCTGAATCTGAAACACTGAATTGATAAAAAATTTTAAAAATTACAACTTACTAATAAAAATTTACATTATATAGCTTAAATGTCATCTAAAATTAATGTTTATTTGCAACATATTATAGCAGACTATTACATGATCAAAAACAAATTGATTTTAGCAAATCAAAAAAAAAGTCTCAGTTTTGAATGTCTAGGGTCCCCAGAAATGTGTGATGTTAAAATGGGGTCACAAACCAAAAAAGGTTGGGAACCACTGTGTAAATGCTCTGCTTGGGTCTGAATTCTTCATTCATTCAAGTCCACAGGTCCATCTTCAACCCTATTTCTGAGTAATGACACCAGAAAGGTCATTTTGAGCACTGGCCCTATAAATGCAAATGAGCCACTTCACACCCCGCCCCCTCCAGGTTGTTGACCATGTTTTCTGTCCCGTTCAACCACTTGTGTTCGTTAATACAACCAACAACTGAACATTTTAGGTAATCGGCTCGATACGCCAATGTCTCTCCAAGTGTTTAACTAATACTTAAAGGTTAACTGTGTATACTATGTATGTGAACTAATGCTATGGAATGTGTGGGTGGAGCCTTAATTACCTCCACCAAGGAGGTTATGTTTTTGCCAGGGTTGGTTGGTTGGTTGGTTGGTTGGTTGGTTGGTTAGCAAGATAACTCAAAAAGTTATGGACGGATTTTCATGAAATTTTCAGGAAATGTTGATACTGGCACAAGAAACAAATGATTAAATTTTGGTGGTGATCTGGAGGGGGGGACACACAGATCTGCCTTGGGGGAGGTCTGTGCTCTCCGAGTGCTTTTCTAGTTTTTAGAATATTTCTAATTTTATGAATGCCGGTATTTTACATCTTACCCAGGGACAACAGTTGAAAAATAGCTTTTTGCTAATACTGGCACATGTACAGAAATGTTCATTAATGTGTACTGTCCCTTCTAAAAATAAACCAAATAAAATAAATAAAATAAAGTTGGGACATATTTTCAGTTTTTACTACAACCGCTGCTGCTGACAAACAATTATGGCTTACCCGGAGAAATGTTTGTTGGAAGTCTTGACCTTATATGTGCAAGTGTCGTGATGTAACCAGTTATAAAACATAACAAATTAAGCAGGAATTAGAACAGGTTGTAGAAATCCACTCGATTTTTGCCAAAATGAATATAAAGATAGCTTTGCAGCAGCTGGAGGGTTCAAATTCAAACTTTTGGAACTATTAGGGTCCAAATACACAAATAAATGAACCAAAGACTAATAAAGGTGGGGTTAGCAAAAAATGACCCCTTGAAACAATTTATTTTTTTCCAAAGTAAACAGATAGAACAACATATTGTATAAAGCACCAAGAAATATTAAAAAAAAAATGGCCTCAAGCAAACAGTAAAAAAGATGAGTATTATATAGGAATCAGTCTGTAGGATGAAACAGCCGCTTGTGTCTCACAAAAGCACAAAATAAGACCATTGTATGATACTGTCTTTTTTTTCTCTTTCTTTTTTCTCTATAAATATGTCTATATCACACATAAAACACTTGACATTTTTGGGACAATGAAGACAAATAAATAAAACAAGAAAAGATGGAACACACAGCACGCAAACCAAACAGTCAAGACAGAATAACTCAGCTCACAGATGTAGAAATCTGTACACTCAAAGTCCACACTAGTCAGAAATAGTCCAGAATATGACCAGTTAAAGACGAAAAAGCTTCTCCTGTTCTGTGAAATCAACATGGACTGGATGTATTGAACTGTGACAGAACACCTCCTAAAGCAGAGGTGGCAAACTCATTTGAGTTCAGGGGCCACATTCAGCCTAATATGAAATAAAGTGGGCCGGACCAGTAAAATAATATAGTAATAGGTTAAGAACTTATAAATAATGTCAACACCAAAGTTTTCTCTATGTTTTTGGGTGAAAAAAGTAAAATTCCATAAAGAAAATGTTTACATCTACGAACTGTACTTGAACATAACATGAACAAATATGAACAACCTGAAAATTCTTAAGAAAAATAAGTGTAATTTTAACAACATTATGCCTTAGTTTATCATTTTTACACGTGCATCACAACTTACAGATCACAGTGGATCTACAAATACACAAAACATTTAGGAACAGGCAGAATATTGGTTCAATTCCACATACACGTCTTAAGAAATTTCATATCGTTCATATTTGTTCAGGTTATTCACATTTTTTGTAAAAGGATAGTCTGTAAATATAAAGATTTTTGTGTAATTTCACTTTGTTTACACTAAAACAAAGACAAAAATTTGTATTTTTCATTATTCACAGGTTGTTATGATTGTATTTTACTGGTCTGACCCACTTTAGATTGAACTGACCTAAAATGATTTTCACATCCTTTATTGTTAATATCGTCATAATATTTGCATTTCACAATTTCATCCCAGGGGCCAGATTGGACCCTTTGGCGGGCCAGTTTTGGCCCCCGGGCCACATGTTTGACACCTGTGTCCTAAAAGCTAACATGCTTTATTATACCAATAGGGAATTTTATTTAATATTTTTCCCTATATCAACATTTAAAACCAAAAACAACAATGAAAAAAAAAATTAAACACAATAGGAAATTTTATAATATTTTAACATCCTGTACCTGAAAGAATATACGACTACACTGGACTTCTAATAAACCTCCTACTATTTCTGGATGGATGAAGCTAATACTGGAGCACATTCTGCTTGACTTTTTGACAAGTTTGGCACATTCTAAGATCGACATATTCAACCGCATTTGGAAACCCTTCTTGGACTATATACTGAAGGAAATGTGTCCTCAATTCTGTCTCGAGCTTTCATCTGCTCTCAAATAGACTTTTATTATATTATATAGATATGAATCTGATGGGAATCTGTCTGTTTGCTGACTGTAAATCTCTATTTTTGTTTTGACTGTGGTGCTGAGCTGTTTTGTTTTGTGTTGTTTTGAAAAATGAAAATTTAATAGATATATTCTTTAAAAAAAAAAAAAAAAAAAAAAAAAAAAGAAAAAACATTAAAAAAAAAAAAAAAAAAAACAACCCACAAAACATTCGAAAAGGAGCAGGATGACATTCAACTTACCCCATCTTTTTCTACTTTGGTGCTAACCACTGCTACGCCACCTATAATAATACAGTCTACTCTCGTTATACCGCCAACTTCCGTTCACGGCCAAATTGGCGGTATAGCGAAAATGGCGTTACAACGGGTTGCGTCCATAATGTGCATGTCTTTACTATATGATGTCTATGCTGCCTCCGTTAACCCGTTCTAATTGCGTTTCTAAATAAATCTTGATTCTGTTATGTTGTAAGGCAGGGATCGGCAACCTTTAACACTCAAAGAGCCATTTCGACCCGGTTTCCACGGAAAAGACAACACTGGGAGCCGCACCTCAGAGGTGCCACGGCGGCGCACCTCGGAGGTGCCGCGTCGCGACGCTGGCGGTATAACAGTCGGGAAATCAATGGTATAAGTGTTGTTTGTGCATGGAACTGGGCTGGCGGATGGCGATAAGCGGAAATGGCGGTATAACGGCGGGCGGTTTAACGAGAGTAGACTGTAGTATCATTATAGTGTGATTGTAGTGTATACAATTACTTGCATTTTGTAAAGATTACTTTTTTACAATACCTGTCAGTAAGCATTGCAGTCAAGACTAGGACCAGAGTGTGTCGAGACCAAGACTTTATTTATTTATGTATCTACTCCTCTATTTATGACCACAGTAACACCTATTCTTCACGCAAGGCATTCTAACATTAACAATAAATGAAAAACACAAGTGAAATATATAGTTCATACAGTCAAGCATTTCATCATTGATAATAACCTTTGTAACGTATAACATAAGCGTGGTCTATTCAGTATCAAAAAAAGCCTAACAACAGCTTCAGCATTATTTCTGAATAATAGGAGTTTTTAGACCAAGACCAAAGGACTGAGACCAGACTAGATTCACTGTAAAGTCATCGTGTCTGCAGATTTTTCAGATATTATAGATTGGTTTGGTTTTAAGGGTGAGTAGATTCACACAGCAGAGTGAGATGACAGAAACAAGCAAAAATCTAAAAGTTTTTCAGATTTTTTTCCCAAGCAAAGTAAGGATGTTAACAAATTAAAAAAAAAAAAAAAACGCCATAAATGTATATGGTCTTAGCTGAAATAAAACCCTGCGTTTACTTTGAGACGAGGCCAACAGAACCCACAATATTAACATTAAATATAATAGTTCTATCAGAAGCATATATTTTTAATGTCTTGTCCTTCACTTTTTCAAAACCTCAGTATTTTTCAGCATCTGTTTTAGTTTTATGCTGAGAGGTGAAAGCTGACATTAAACCTGTGTTAGTGGGGCCTTAAAATGTAAAAACTGAATAATATATTCAGTTGAATCCTATTTATTCTATAACAGACACTATCTCATCTGTCATATCTGCATTAAGTTTTTTTAGTCCGTGTTTGATCAGTATTTATACCCATAGTGTCTCACTCATAGTTGTATTTTTCTTGTCTGAGTTTTAAAGAATTATGGTGAAAATCTTGATTTACAGAAACAGGATGACAACAAATAGGATTTATAAAGCCAATTTTTTATTAATGTACCCCATTGTTTAAACCCTTTTTTTTTTGTACAGTATGAATTAGGGATGTAAACAATTAATCGACTATCAATTAATTGTCGATAACAATTTGTTCGATTAAATTATTAATAGTTTGTTAAAAAAGATGGGGGGTGGAGGGCATCTCCACTGAAATCTCGCTCCATCATGTCTCCATCATGTCAGAGATGAAAAGTCAGAAATGCCCATTTCTTCTAAACTGACCCTTTTCAGATCCATTTATTTATTTGCCTGTACTGTGTCCAATGGTACAATAAATCAATAATTAAGGAATATGACATGTTTTTTTCTTGAGGTATATAAACAATATTTAGCTTTTATTGTTATAGACCCTATCAAAAGAGAAATTCAGGTTCTCATCAATTAATCGTTAATCAATCGATAAGGTTAACCAACAAATCATTAATGGATTAATCAATAATTTGCATCCCTAGTATGAATGATTATCATTGCAGGAAACTGAATTTAAAGATGAAATTACCTGTAATTCTATTTAGTTTTAGATGGTGCTGCATTGTTTATTGAAGTGATTATTTCATTGTTTTTTAAAATTGTCATTTTTATTAATGAATTTGTGTTTTCATGGCTAGTTTTAGGTTTAACCCTAATTTTTACAGGACTAGTATAGTTTGTGAATATCTGGTAAATAGTTATAAAAGTGGAGGTTGTCTGGGATCTTAATGCTGTGTGAATAAGACATGTCTATAATTTGTAAAGTCAAACTAAACTACAAATTACTGACATAACTGCGAGCGTAGAAGTCCTATGAAGATATTAATCAAGTTTAAATCAATAATTCTATGATTTGGTGGGATTTGCAAAGTTTTTTGTTTCCTCCGTGTATTTATGTCATCTATTAACTGGGTGAGGATTATGCAGGCTGCGCTGGTGACGATAAAGGAAGGTTTTAAGTTTCTGGGGGGAAACTCAGGAGGCTCATGTCATGATGCAATATGGATATTCACTGATAAAAGTCAACTTTAATCCTCCACAGATGATGGTATGCATGACAGCCACAGTAAACAACATTTTTCTACTTTTTAACAGTTATCCGTAAGTGGTGAACCTGCCCTTGACATCAGGACTGAGGAGAAATGTCAGGAAATCCACATTAAAAAAAAAACAGATTTTGTTTATACACTGCAAATGTGAAATGCAGACATGGGGGGTTAATCTCCAAATTAGAGATTATGTGATTCAGTCTGTTCTTTATGTTAAAACACTAACGTTGAAACTGCCTCACATCTGTCATCTATATCTGGGATCAACAGAACATATTTAACCCTTTATAAGGCACTCACAGAAATCCTCTGAAATTCAGAATTTCAACTAGTGTGTTATTGGAGGACATAACAAGACTTTATTACTTTTGTGAAATTTTTTTATTGTCATGTAGAAAATCAAGGTCAGTGAAGTTACCATATTTGGTTCCTTGCCCGTAAGTGGCAAAAAAAAAATCCAAGAAGTATGTAGAAAAAATCCAAGAAAAAACGCAAGTAATGTGAAAGGAACATCACTTTTAGAACATTACAACAACATAAGTGCTTGTCCAGACACCTGTCAACATACGCATTATCCCAGCGAACCCAAAACATTGGGTTCACCTGGAATTCTAGCCTGAAATTTCTAGTAACTGATTAAAAAAAAGAAATGACTAATAAAAAATATTTTTTAATGATTCAGTATATATTCTTCTAGCATTAATTTAGTAGCACATGTGTATTAATGTTTTATTCTGAAGCCCTTGGACAGTCCACTTTTTCTTAACACTGTAATACTTGTATTTTATTTTATTTTTCTTATACAGTCCCATTCTTATACAGTGTTTTGCAGCTACATTGAGCTGAGCTGCTAAACTGATTTTCATTGTTCCTGTGACAGTGACAATAAACATCTATTCTATTCTATTCTATTCTATTCTATTCTATTCTATTCTATTCTATTCTTTTCTATTCTATTCTATTCTATATATTACAATGTAATTAAAACACCACACACTTTTCCTAATAAAAGACAAGTTCAGATAAAATGCAGGAAATAATATCTGAGAGGGCATATATTGATTGACCCGATCATGTGATCACATGCGTTACTGCGCTTCAACCTGCCCGGACACAGTCACAGTCAGAAAACCAAACCAAACAGAGAATGGAAAGATTTCTTCGCACGCCTGGCCCCGCTAAGACAACTCCAAGACAAACTGAGAAGCAGACACCAAAAAGGTGCATTATACACAGTATATAGCCTAAATGTCCTCTAAAATTAACATTTATTTGTAACATCCTATAGCAAACTATTACATGATTAAAACAAATTAATTTTAGCAAAAAAATGTCTCAGTTTTGAATGTCTGGGGTCACCAGAAATTTGTGATGTCAAAATGGGGTCACGAACCAAAAAAGGTTGGAAACCACTGCATTATCCTTTTGAACATCATTCCTTACATTAGTACTATTACTTCATGGTACCTAACAAAGCAGTTATATTGCGCTCTTCGCCCGGATGTTCGAGGGAGATGGCTACATTGTGTGAGTTTTTGAAAAGACCACGAACTAGCTATGTGTCATCACTCATCCGTAGCTTATTCAACGACAGCCATTACAATAATGACCTCAACGATGCACATGTGTACAACGACTTCCTCTAAGACAGTATCAATCGATCAGACATGAGACATCGAACAAAGCAGTGGATCGCTTGTTTTAAATAAAACCTTTGTAAATGCATTAGCTTTTTAAAGAAAATATGTAATGATTTTAATAACAACCTTTTTAAATTTAATATTAAATTTGTATAAACTTGTATTTTCCCTCGTTAACCCTCCGGTATCTGGGTGTACCTTTTAGGCACACTTTGCACTTCATTTTAAAAAACTTCATATTATTTTTCACAATTTAAATAAGGTTAGAATTCAAAAGTTGTTCATTTTTGCATGATCTTTAAAATTCTGTCCACCAACTAAAATGTGCACATTGTAAACAAAAGAAAATGACCAGACTAGCATCTGTCTGCCAAGTGTGCCTAAAACGCACTATTCCCTCCATTTGATATGTTGATTAGGGCTGACCTTGATTTACAAAAATAAAATCAAATTAGAGCAGAAAAATAAATCAATATATAATATTTAATAGTTTGATTCATAGGTGTGCATTTTACGCACACTTGTTGACGGATGCTACTATTTTTGACCATTTGACCTAGCGCCAAAAATAATAATGCAAATAACCGATGTTGGAGTTAATCATTGACATATGCTAGGATGAAAAAATCAAATAATATGTGATCCACTTTTTATGTAGTATACTGAAAAAAATTAAAATTTTTTGTGTTTTTTTTTCATCCAAAGAAAATGGTTTGTTTACATTACAAACACGGCATTTAAAGGGTTAAAAAATGTGATAATTATTGAGTATTTGGTATTTTTATTTACGGCTCAAGTTGATGAAATAGAAAAAAGTGTAAAAGAATTAAAAACAAACTGCATGAAAAAAAATTTTTTGACATTATTCCACAAGTGTGCCAAAAAGGCACACTTGGCGCTCAGTAAGGGCCTTGCTGGACAGGATACCGGAGGGTTAATTAATATAAATGTAATTATACTGTACCTGTGTACTTCAGTACCAGTAAATATAAAGCTATAATAATACCTGAGAACAAATAGACTTCTTAATGACCCATGGAGACCATTTCACAAAAATGTTGTGCTTTTTAACCTACAAAAAAATAAGGTATTTTCACCTGTCACAGGTACACTCACTGTTCACATAAAGAGGTGGACCTTACAGACCCTGTAGACCACATTGGACCTGAGACTGTTGACTCACTGGAACTGTGGCTGTCACTGTCTTGTAGTGTATGTGGAAATTACCAAAAACAGTCATTTGCCCGATAAAGGATTAACTGTATATATGCCATTCTCTGCAGAGCTGTTTTTAGGTACCGAGCAGCTTTTAAAGAAATGAACCTCAAACAGACCTTGATTCCTCTCAGATTTTAAAGCTTTGTCATAACTCTTGCAGTTTTTTTTTTTAATTCCTTCGTGCAATTTGCTCATGCCAGCTGTTCTTGTGAGCGTTTCTTGTTTTCAGGTCTCGCTTGTGAAAGAGATCTTAAATCTCACCGAGACGGTCTGATTAAATAAAGATTAAACAAAATAAAAAAATAATAAACTCAGCCGCTACGAACTTCAAATATCCACCAGGCGAGGAGACAGCGGCCGCCTACATTAGCGTACAACCCTCCGAGAATTACAGGGTCTGGCGTTTGAGTGACAGCAGAGGAAGCACTAATCTCAGGCATTTTTCACATCATTCAGAAACAAAAGCTGGCCCTACATGGGGGCTGGTTATTCTGTTCTGTGGATTTTATTCTCTTTCATCTTGGTGTAGAACTTGCCAAAGTAAATGATGCCATGTCAAACTGAAGTGTTTTCAAAGGCAGCAGCAACAAAAAAACAAAAAAAAAGATTTTCAGCTGCAACACTTGTATAAATGTCATGTTTTGGATCAGGATCAAAAAGCAACGTTCGTCTTTGCCTTCACCTCAGATTCAGGTACAAATCCATCATAAAAACCCAAATCCTCCCTTTATCTTGTGTATTGATCTTATGTGACAGTTTTTTGAGGCAGAATGACAATCATTGTTTTTTTTTTACCTCATAAAATGCAGGTGAGTCAAATTATAATGCATCCCTCTAGTGCAGGAGTGTCAAACTCATTTTAGTTCAGGGGCCACATCCTCCCAATACACTGGAAAAAATCTGAATCTTACCAAGTGTATTTTTCTCATTTCTAGTCAAAATATCACACTTAAAATAAGACATAATCACCTAAAGCACAGGTGTCAAACATGCGGCCCGGGGGCCAAATCCAACCCACCGAAGGGTTCAGTCTGGCCCTTGGGATGAATTTGTGAAATGCAAAAATTACACTAAGATATTAACAATCCTTTTAGTTCAGGTTCTACATTCAGAACAATTCAATCTCAAGTAGACAGGACCAGTAAAATACTATCATAATAACATATAGATAATATAAAACTTCAATTTTTTCTGTTTGTAAATGTAAATATTTTCATGTATTTACACTAAAACAAAAAATAATTTCGCAAAAAATGTAATAACCTGAAGAAATATGAACAACCTGAAATGTCTTAAGAGAAGTAAGTACAATTCTAACCAGATTCCACCTGTCACTAAATGTTTTGTGTTTGTAGATCGACTGTGATATGTAAGTTATAATGTACATATATAAATGATAAACTGAGGCAGAATATTGTTAAAATTACACTTATTTTTTCAGTTTGTTCATGTATTATTCACATTGTTTGAAAGGATACTTTGTAGATGTAAACCTTTTCATAATGTAAATGTACTTTTTTTTGCTCTAAAACATAGAGAAAAGTTTGGAGTTGGCATTATTTATATATTATTATGTTATATTGTTATATATGTTATATTATTTTACTGATCCGGCCCACTTCAGATCAAATTTAGCTGAATGTGGCCCCTGAACTATCATGAGTTTGACACCCTGACCTAAGAGCAACTTTTCAGTGAGATATAAGAACTTATTTTTAGACAATAGATCTTGAAATTCTTATTTCAAGAAATCTTATCAAGATAATTTTTACTTGTTCCACTGGCAGATATTTTTTTGCTTAATTCAAGATTTTTTTGCTTAATTGAGGCAAAAAATCTGCCAATGGAACAAGTGAATATTATCTTGGTAAGATCTCTTGCACCTGGAGGGTTCAAATTCAAACTTTATGAACTATTAGGGTCCAAATACACAAATAAATGAACCAAAGACTAATAAAAGTGGGTTTAGCAAAATGTGAGCCCTTTAAGGAAATTATTACAGAAATGAATGGATTATTGTAATACAGACAACAGATGAAGTAAACACAAGCCCACATTTCCCCGTACATACAGCTACAGTGTTCCCATCTATGACCAAGGTTGTGTCAGTGTAATTTTGTCCTGGCTGAGTTTTATAATGAATCAAAAACCTTCTAAATCAGCCGTGTGGATCCGCAGCTCATGCACGGACTTATGGTAATTTTTTATCATTATTTGTTCTACAGCAGCAAAACAACACATTATACAAAGTCTTCAAATTAATGCAGACTAAACTTGAACACTTTAGTGCAGACAGATGCAAATGAATCACAGTGAAAACAAAATACTGTAATTACACTGATAGGTGGGCCTTTTTAACCCTTTCATGCACGAATTATGAGAACCTTTATCAAGATTTTGTTTTTTCCCGAGTGATTTTTATTCCTCTTAGGGCATGACCCCCCCCACCCCCCCCCCAAAAAAAGAAAAACAACGAAACAAACAAACAAACAAAAAAACAAACAATGAGATTGAATTTTTTTTTTTATTAACCTATTTTTCATGGAGTTGCAAAAAATGTCCACTCACCTGGACACCATGAATTTAATTTTAGAAGCAAAAAAACAGTATTTACTGATATACTGTGCTAAAACTATGAAATAAAAACATGTTTAATGCTGCTAATCTGACGTTCTCTCACAGTTTTAATACACTCTAATACTAGTTATTACTCACTTCATGGAGATAATATGCAAAAAAAACAAAAACTTTTTGTTTAAAAAGCAACAAAAAATAACCCCTGTTTATTACAGTCTAATAACAATTATCAGGGATTTTTTTTTAACACTCAAACATGTTAGCTCAGATCAGGTTTATCAAGAACAGAAAAGTTACAGTAGTGGTATGAATTGCAGTGTACAGGATGATGGATAAGTGTCCACTGTGCTGGCTGATATGGAACTAAAATAACAAAATCCATGAATATACAAGAGAACACCTTTGAACTGCTGTCCACTGTAGTGACCACTATGCATGAAAGGGTTAAAATAATATATGATCTGGCTGGCACATGCTCTACAATCCATCTGAAAAGTAGATCATCTGAGAAATTAAGATCAGTCACAATTAGGGCTGCAAGATATTGGAAAAAACTGGCATTGCGATTTTTTTAACCCTATGATATATATTGCAATATGAACAAATACTCAGGAGGATATAACAGCTGTGTGGTGCCGACGTAAATGGTCAAACAAATTAGTTGTGTTTCCTCTCATTGTGGCTAAACAATTGCAAGGGACTATCAACACTGAAGACGTGTTTCAATATCATCCTTCTTGTTGCTGAAATAATTCCAAATAACTGACGTTGCTTTTCTTTTTGGCATCAAGTTTTCATTTACGTTGCTCATTTTTCAATGTTGTTACCAGTGACTCACTCCGTGTGTAGGGGCGTGGTCCAAGGTTATTATCTTTAATGAAAATTAACGAAATGACGAAAAGTACAATTGAAAAAACATTTTCATTAAGTGAAATAAATAAAAACTATAATTAAAAGAAAAAAAAAATGATAAGAAACTGAAACTGTATTGTGTGTTTACAAAACTAACTAAAACGTATAAAAGTTATGGATAAAATTCTCTTCATTTTCGTCTTTGTCAGTGTTGGATTGATATGAAATCGATTTATTTTGCTTGAGCAATTTTAGCTAGCAGCACCATATGACACTTCATGGTCCGTCACTTCTTGCCACTTGTGGTTTCCAGTCGTCTTCTGGTCCCCACTCTACCTGGAAACATGGAGACTAAAGCTGGGAGAAAGCAGCAGAGTCCTGTCTGGGATTTATTTGAATAGAGAAGAAGAGAAAAGAGACGACAAAACTACAATTAATACTAAAACTAAGCATTTGGAAAAAACGAAAACAACTAAAAACTAGCAAACCTGCTCAAAAAACTAATTAAAACTAACTGAATTACAAAAAAAAAAAAAGTCAAAACTAAATTAAACTAAACTATAATGAAAAATCCAAAACTATTATAACCTTGGCGTGGTCTGCTTCGGCAAACTGATTAAGAACGATCGTGATTGATGGATCGCTGCAAAAAAAGGACTGGACTGATTAATTTGTTGGTGAAATATTCTCAGTACCTTTACCTTTTGCAATGGCAAAAAAGTGAAATTCAGGCTCTGGAAACAAATAAACCACCAGTTTTTTAAGATTTGACAAGTGTTCTAATATTTTTACACACCACTGTATATCATTTGAGCATTGTCATCGCAGTGTAAGTGTACGCAATAGTCACATTGCAGGTTCTGCACTGTAGGAGGCTAATGAACTCAATGTGTTCTCATCTAATTTTATCCAGGGTACCTGACACACACTGTGCACTGTCATCCACCAATCAAAATTGTTCTTAATCAGTTTGCCGAAGCAGACCACGCCAAGGTTATAATAGTTTTGGATTTTTCATGATAGTTTAGTTTTATTTAGTTTTGCCTTCTTAGTTTGTTTTAATTAATTTTTAAAGCAGGTTTGCTAGTTTTTAGTAGTTTTTGGTTTTTTTCCTAAATGCTTAGTTTTAGTTTAGTTTTAGCTCTTACATATCTTTGATCTTTTAATATTAGAGTAAAATGTAAAAAAAAAAAAAAAAAAGGACTGGACTGATAAATTTGTAGGTGAAATATTCTCAGTACTTTTGCCTTTACCTTTTGCAATGGCAAAAAAGTGAAATTCAGGCTCTGGGAAAAAAAAATAAACCACCAGTTTCTTAAGATTTGACAAGTGTTCTAATATTTTTGCACACCACTGTATTGTGCAGCTCTAATCATAATCATGTAACACAGAAAGAGTGATAAGCAATATTTATGGTTACTAAGATAAGATAAGATACTTTATTGTCATTTTAAAGAATGTACAATGAAATTCAGGTGTACTATCACACTCATAAAATAGCTATAGTAATAAATAGTAATAATAACTATAAAATATATAATAAAAACAAAATATAAAAACAAAATAAGCATCAGTCACATATCAACATCCATACATTCATTCCCTCACACATCCACCTCCTTCTTTATCACACAGCAATATGTCACACACACACACACACACATGCCGTCAGTGCCAGTGTATACGTGCTCTGTATAAAATAGTGCAATTAAGAAATGTCTGTGCTTTAGTGGTTGAGTTCATTGTTCAGTGTAGTTATGGCTGTAGGGAAAAAACTGCTCTGGAATCATGTGGAACTGTACTGCAAACCCTGCAGATTCAGATTCTGGTCATTCTAATAAAATAATTAATTCACTACTCGTTTTAGTGCCATAAAAACCCTGCTCTGTACTGTAAAACGGCAGCTAAAAGCTTCAAACGTCCTCTTAATAAACATCCCCACTGCCTTTTCCACTCACACATGATCTAAACAAATTACTAGATCACTCACTTTGGTTCTGTTTACATAAGATCGTTCACCAGCTGATAAACAGGCTGAATACTGGCAACGCGAATCTCTAATATCTTAAAAGAATTGTGATCTAAGAGGTCCAAAACATCCTAATAAACGCTGAGATGGAATCAAAGTTTCATACGGTGGCGGCTGAAGATCAGACATTTTTAAAGCTTGTTTGTGATGAAATATTCCACAGGGCTCTTCAGTGTTGATGTGATGGTATGTGTTTTTTTTTGTTGGTTTTTTTTGTAAAAACAGACTGTGATGTGCCTGTTTCTGCTGCTCAATTTGTCTCATTTTCCACCCGTGTCCCAGCAGCCCCTGTCAGCTTTATTACCCGATAGAGTCAACTAATGCCGTACCGGGTAGGAGTTAATTAGTTTGGAATGAATGGATATTACATCCAGTTCCACGGCCACCTGAGAACAGGGAAACAGCAGTGAAGCGGCACCTCATTTGGTCAGATTTCACATTTCCTCCCTCTTGTGTGGATTTCAAGTGTCCTTCAGTCGAGTACTAATATCAACATATTGATCCGCCTTCACAGATACAACACGTAAGCAGAGACTTTGTTCCACACAGCGGAGCACTCCAACGCCACATTACTCTAAATTCCCGTACGATCAATCTATGGAACAGGAGCTCATTTCTTCATCTTTTTATAGATTGACTGATTAAAACAACGTCTGTTCAGTTACACTAAATTATGCTCTGCGTCTTGTAATACATCTGCGATTTCTTGGCGTAATTGTTTACAGCCATGCTTGAGAGGATACGTCTGGCACCTTGTGCTGTCATTCTGAAATAACTAGGGCTGTGTATCGGCAAGAATCTGGCGATACGATACAAATCACAATACTAGGATCACCCTACAATATATCATGATATGTCATGACACTGTTAAAAAGGCATTTTTTTGTTAGTTTCTTTTTTTTAAATGATTATTTCCTAAGAAGAATTTCCTAAGAAGAATTAAGAATTGAATTACAGCAGAAATCTGCACAATATTAAACACATTTTTATTTGATCAGAACAGGATCTAATGTTATGTCACAAAATGTTCCTGTGTTCAAACTGGAATACACATTCATGCACCAGTGTGAGTAGCAGCACTGGAGGCAAGGAGGGTGAAGTGTCTTGCCCAAGGACACAACAGCACATGGACAGAGCAGGATTTGAACCGCCAACCCTTTGGTTATACCCACTCTACCATCTGAGCCATGGCTGCCCCATTAACAGCAGAATTCCGTGAAATATGCATTTTTGACCATTTGAGTGACCTTTGACCTATAATTTGACCTTGACACTACTCCTTCTGTAGTGCAAAGCACTCTGAAGACATGACATGTCTCACAAAAAACATGTAAGGGCCCAGCATGAGCAGATTACTACATTGTACTTTATCCAAAGTGAAGAAGGTTTGAAAGTTGACAAAAAACCCATGTTTTCAGGGTTGATAAAGTAGTTTTCAGGGTGGGGGGTGGGGGGTTTGGGCTTGATTTGAAATTTTTTCACGTTTTTGTATTCCCAAGACATGGGAGCATTAGAAAATCTGGGCTAAAGTTGAATGTGAAAATTTTCCTGAAATAACCCCCCCCCCTTGTAGACTTTTTGTTATAGATATGAAAACTCTTTCACTGATTCTTGCATTTCTTGATAGAAAATGTCTTTCACAGTTGACACATGTGGATTTCACAGATTTGAGCTCCCCTCCCTTTGAAGAAGCTGTCTCATCATAAATCTGTGAAATCTCTGGAAGCTTCTACACTGTTTTCAACATTGTTTTTGATGGGATAGTAGTGGCTGTTCTTACACTACAGTGCCTGTTGTTAGCTGTTACTTTGGCATTGGCTTGTGTTTGTTGGTGTTGTTTGTATGTTTTGTTATATTGAAAAGGGCAGTAAAAGTTTAATGAGAAATTACCAAAGCTCTGTGATGTACAGAGGAGAAGCCTTGAGGAAAAATGACATAGAAGGCCTAACAAGATGAAAATGATGTTTAGTTTGTTTATTAGTTTTGATCCTCATTAGCTGCTGCACACCACAGCAGCTACTATGTGAATGGTGACAGGGTTTTTGGGGGTCATTAAAAAGCTTTAAAAGTCATTAAATAGATTTTGTGAAAATTAAGGCCTTCAATGGCATTAAACAGCATTAAATTTGATGTCTAGAGGTATTAAAAAATTGTATACACTTGATGGGAAAAAAAAAAAAACCCATTGTTATTCACAATTTATTTTGATAATATAAATATTTAATGATCTGGATCAGAAGTATAGTGTGATGACTGACAGGTGGAACCCTTTAATTAGCTATTGCTTACAGCCAGTGCATGAAGTCACAACACCGGATGCTTGGAGTGTAATGTGCTGTGAGCATGCTCATGCTGTGGTGAAATTATTAGAAAATGTCCAAAAAATGGGAAAATGCAAGTTTCAGCAGAACCTGGTTAAAGCCTGTTGACGGTAAACCATCGTGTGTAAATAACTGTATCTGCAGTTGGACATGGGCATTAAAGTTGTTTAAAGTGGCATTAAAAAAGGCATTAAAAAGCATTAAATTAGATTTGCTGATACCTGCAGAAACCCTGCTTGAAGACGAAGGTGACCGAACAAAACAAAAAGGCATAAAAGACGAAAATACCACAGAAGACATCAAGTCAGTGTAAAGAACAGAACATCACAGACAGTGTTTTAACACAAGTCAGTGTCTTCATGAGCTGTTTACTCTGGTCCTGTTTAGATGCAAAATAAAATGAAATAATGTTTTGTTTCTTTCCATTGACTTCTACATATTAACCCTTTCATGCATAGTGGTCACTACAGTGGACAGTTATTCTACAGCTGTTCTCTTGTATATTCATGGGTTTTGTTGTTTTAGTTCCATATCAGCCAACACAGTGGACCCTTATGCATCATCCCATACACTGACATTCAGACCATTACTGTAACTTTGCTGTTCTTGATAAACCCTGATCTGCAGTAACATGTTTTAGTGTAAATCAATTGTTATTTGTTAGACAAAAAGGTTTATTTTTGCATATTATCTCCATGAAGTGAGTAATAACTAGCATTAGAATATGTTAAAATGTGAGAAAACATCAGATTAGCAGCATTAAAATGTTTTTATTTCATTGTTTTCATCTCACTTTCTGATATTGGGTTTTAAACAATTGTTTCTTTACTTCAAAAATTAAATGCATGGACGTTATGTAACTCCATGAAAAGAAAAAAAACTCGATCACATTGTTTTTTTCATGCCTAAGGAGGAATAAACACATTCAGGAAAAAAATCTTGACTAAGGTTGTCATAATTCATGCATGAAAGGGTTAAATTATTATGCTATAATATAGTCTCTATATACCACTCAGCCCTATGTGGAGGTGTTTGCATTTCAATAAATGATGCCACATCAAATTGAGTTATTTTCAAAGGTAAAAAATAAATAAATAAATAAATAAATAAATAAATTACTTGTCTCTTCAACATGTGAACTATTGTCATGTTTGGATGAGAATCAAAGGGTGAGTAGACTTTGATATCAGTCTTCACCTGAAGTCTAAGTAGACATCCATCATAGAAGCAGGGAACGGCTCAAAATCCCCCATCAACAGCAACCTTATCCTTTTTATTGATCTTCTAACACTTTGCTATGTCCTGTTTTCCAGAAAAAATTAAGGAATGAGGAATAGCTGCAGTCTGAAGACCATTATGAAGTAAACAAAAGACAAAGAACCCCTAATTAATGTTTCCTTTTACTGTTTTTAGAAAAATGTCCTGTATTTGTGCTCATTTCTTTTGGGTTACATATTTTATTTGCTAAACCTGGGGAAGAAGACAGTTTGAGAACTTGACAGAGAACATAAATAACGGATCTCTTCTGTCAGCTTTCTCTTCACATCTAAAATGTAACTGCCTGTTTGAAGGCACCAAATATGAACTACAGATGCTCTACAAAAAAAAAAAAAACGCATTGCAAGCAGCAAAAAATACTGTGAATGTAGACAGAAAAGTCCTGATCCCTTCATCTTATTCAGTGAAACTTCAACAAAAAGCTCAAAGTACACATCTAACATATGTTTTGATACTTTTAGGTATATTTCATGAGGCTGATTTCTGTTTAACTCTTTAAAACACAGGTGTTAAACATGCAGCCCGGGGGCCAAAACCGGCCCGCCAAAGGGTCCAGTTTGGCCGCTGGGATGAATTTGTGAAATGCAAAAATGACACTGAAGATATTATCAATCAAGGATGTTCAATCTAAAGTGGGTCAGACCAGTAAAATACTAGCATAATAACCTATAAATAATGAAAAAAAGCAATTTTTTTTCTTTTTGTTTTAGTGTCAAAAAAGTAAAATTACACAAAAATGTTTACATTTACAGACTGGCTTTTCACAAAAAATATGAACAACCTGAAATGTCTTAATAGAAGTATGTAGTATTTTAACAATATTCTGCCTGTTATCAAATGTTTTGTGTATTTGTAGATCCACTGTGATCTGTAAGTTGTGATGCACATGTATAAATGATAAACTGAGCTGTAATATTGTTAAAATTATACTTATTTTTCTTAAGAATTTTCTGGTTCATATTTGTTCATATTACGTTCAAGTACAGTTTGTAGATGTAAACATTTTAATTACGGAATTTTACTTTTTTCACTCAAAAACATAGAGATAACTTCGGAGTTGGTATTATTTCTAAGTTCGTATCCTATTATTTACATTATTTTACTGGTGCAGCCCACTTAATTTCGTATTAGGCTGAATGTGGCCCCTGAACTAAAATGAGTTTGACACCCCTGCTTTAAAACCTGACGTGTCATTGCTGACACACCCTGCACATGTGCAGTTTGGATGGTTGTAATTCTTTCACTGTTTGTGCAATTGGAAATATTCCAATGGCTTCTGAAAGGCAAGATGTTGCACTTCATAGGCTTTACTGGTTTACTACACTGTAAGCCCAGAATTTGTATTTACTAAAATGCTTTAATTACAATGCACTTAAATGATTTAAGTTTTATGATGTTACTATAAAATGTTCAGTATATTCTACTAATTTGTAGACATAGTTGAAAGTACGAAAAAATTTAAGTTGAATGGAATTAAATCACTAAGTTTTAGTCCTGACCACACCTTTTTATCTTCGCATTGCATTGTGGGTATCGGGCATGTTGTTGAAAATGTGTTATTTGTATGTGCAGGGGTTCAGCGGGGTTGTGGTGTTAGTGTTAATTTGGATTTAATGTGTGTATGGCAGTATTTATTGGCCTTTTTGTGTTTGTTTTTGTATTTTTGTAGAGCTGCACCATGAGTCAGAGCCAGAGGAAGAACAATGGCTTTTCTGTTCATCCAAGACTGTTACTGTGCAATGGAAATGTTGATGTGTTGTTACATTAAAAGCACTTCCTGTGCTGGCAAATGACATTAAGTTAACTTTCATGTATGTTACAATACATTAAGTTGAATAATTTCATAACTATTGTGATCAGGAATAGGATTTTGAGTTTGATTAACTTAAAAAAAGTTGTTTGATCAATGATAAATTAATTTGGCTGTAATTGAGAAAATTAGTCTATGTAACCTAAAATGCTGAGTTGAATGGTTGGATAGTGGGGTTGATTTTACAACAGATTTAAAGTACAAATAACTTGTCTTTTAGTGTTTTCTAGTTAATAGTTTGAGTTCAATACTTTTAGCATTAAAGTTGAAGCTACTTAAACCAGTTATTTAGTCGATCATTACTCAAATCATTTAAGTGCAATCACTTGCCTCAAATTTTTTAAGTAAACTCTACTTATCCGGGCTTACAGTGTACGGTTATTTCATTTACGCCTGTAGTAGAAGCTGAAGAAGAAGCCATTTTTGCAGTACTGTAACGTGCAATAAATTGTAAATAACTGCTAGATTGTGAAAGTTGGAAGTGCTCTGGAAAAATGGACAAAATGACTCACACAGCATATTTTCTAACCTTTTTATAGTCAAAATAAGACAAAAAAAAAAGTCCAGACAGACCATTTTAGGCCTAGGGTTTAAAGGGTTAAATAGTCATGTCACTCAGCATTTTTTTTTTTTTTTCAATTCAATTATTGGACGTTATGAAAATGGGAAATGGATAGCGGTAATGACTAACTACTGTCAAGAATCCGCCAGAGGCAGACAGATGTGCTGGGCTGGGCTGATTCTGGCTTCATCCTTGGTCTGATTGTTTGGAGGTTCTCTGTCAGAATAAGGGTGAATGTGTCCATCATGAAGTGACAGGATTGTCATTCTGAGTTTCCTCTTCTATCTGTTCTGTCGCTTTGACATTCCCAAGAGAACAGAAGCAGCTATAGCCTTAAAATGCCAAGTTTTGACGAAGATGTATGTCTCTCTGTGTGATGAGATTTATTCATGTTAATGCCACAACGTCCTTCCTCGTGTACATGTTCCACCAAAGCAACACTATCTTGCAAATGCACCGTAACAACATCCTGCACCCAGTAGAAGTACCCAAACCGCCCAGATAACATTCTGCCCTGTTCCAGAATGATAGTGGATGATGCCAGGTTTATCTACAACACAAGTGGTGTCAGGCACAACAGACCCCGCCCCTCACACGTATTGTAGCATATTTTGGCATCGATGCAGCTGATGTCATCATGTCTATGCATGTGCTGAAGTGAGCATATCAATTGCCTCTATATATGGGCCAAGTCTGAAGTAAATTGAAACAAAATGTTTTATAGACATTTGAAATTTCACCCATTATAAGTAAATGGAACTTTTTTTTTTAATTCATAAAAATTTTTAACTTTGACCTACTTTTCCCAAAATGTAACCACATCTATTCTGGGTCATTGGCAATCTATAAACCCAGTTTGGTATGAATTCAACCAATAGTTTTGCTGCTACAGACATATGAAATTTTACCCATTATAAGTAAATGGGGAGAAAAAAATATTTTAAAAATTCATAAAAAATGTGAACTTTGACATGCTGTTCCCAAAATGTAATGACATCTATTCTGTGTCACTGGCAATCTATAAACTTAATTTGGTATGAATTCAACCAATAGTTTTGCTATTAGAGCGTTAACAAACTAACAGAACATAAAACAATACCCCTTGCCAAACATTTGGGAGGTGGAGTAAAAATGCAAGATAGATCTAACCCACAGGTGTCAAACATACGGCCCGCAAGCCAAAACAGGCCCACCAGACGGTCCATGGGATGAATTTGTGAAATGCAACAATTACACTGAAGATATTAACAAAATCATTTTAGTTCAGGTTCCACATATAGACCAATATGACCTCAGACCAGGAAAATAATAACAAAATAATCTATAAACAATGATAACTGCCATTTTTTCTGTTTGTTGCAGAGTAAAAAAAAGAGTAAAATAACTTTGTGTGGTTGTGAAATAGGCTGTGAAATGGACATTAAATTCTATTCTACATAGTCTCAAAAAGTTCTTAAAAAGTCTTAAATTTAACTTGTAGAAACCTGTAGGAGCCCTGATATAAAATCACTTATAAATGTGAATGTGAAATTAAATGATAGTTTGTCTGGATTAGGGATGTAACAATATGAAAATTTCATATCACGGTCATTGTGACCAAAATTATCACGGTTATCATTATTATCGTGGTATTATTGAAATTGTGCTCAAAATGTTCAAAAAGTACTAATACACACACTGAAATAATTTAACCAAGTTGTATTTTGAAAAATAAATAAAAATAAAATAAAATAATTGGCATAATGTCCCTTCTGTTGCAGAAACTTTCAAATATTAACCCTTAGTGGTCTGAGCCTATTTTGCCCCATTTTTCAGTCCTTTTGATTTTGCCTTTATATAATATATAAACAAATGTTTATTATACCCATGTTTGGGATCTGTTTTTTCACAACTTCATCTGTCTCATCTGACTATTATTCTTTTCACTTTAATCTACTATAAAAACATAAAAGGACAAAACACGCAAAAAATATATTTGAAAATTATTATACAAAATTATTATATAAAATCCGAGTTGAAAAATGTATGTAATTTATTGCATAAATAACACACAGATGCTTAACGAACCTTTTCAAAGACTTTAAAAGTGAATATTGGTTCCAAATATTAGGTATATAAAATTAAAATTGCAATAAATTAAAACTATATTCAAATATTTGACATAAAAGCAGATCTTTACATAGGTGTTTTCTCCAGAAAAGTGCGGTAATCAAACACAGTTATCATGATAATTAGAATTTAAACGGTAATACTAACCGTCTGCGATTTTACCACGGCTTATCGTTATACCGGTAATCGTTACATCCCTAGTCTGGATTTGTCAGCTCTTTGATAAACTGGCCTTCACCCAAATGGTAGCTGGGATATGTTCCAACGATTAAGCGATTCAGAGAACGAACCAAGGAACGAACTAACTAACTAATGAAATTATTACAGCTTATTTTCGTAAATATCAGTGCTTGTCCATATCAACACTTAATACAGATCTAAATGAACTAACTAATTAACTCTTACCACTTATTTGCATAAATATCAGTACTTGTTCATGTCAACCCTCCATACAGATTTTTAGATTTTTTTTTGCCACTTGTTTGTATCTTCTTTTTGAGAGATAAGTCTATTACCAGACCCATTTCAGAGGAAGAGACAGCTTCCAAACAACCTTAATTTTCTCCTGACATATTTGTCTGAAAAATGCCATGTTTGTGTCAGAATGTGGCCTTTGAAAAATGGGTTTAATATTTACTCCAGCCATCGATCCGTGAGTAGCGAGTAGACTCCTGACCTGCTCGTCTCCTAAAGAAGCGGGTGCAGCGGTGATGGATACACATGGCACCGATACAGGCGATGAGTCTTAAGTAGGTGTCTCGTTTCTGAATCGTCTCTGCTGCTGCTGCTGCATCCTAAGATTCAATTCCCAGTCCGGCTGACTTTGGTTGCACATCATTCTCCTCTATCTCTGCTTTTTTTCTTATCTGTCTTCTGCCGCCAGCTGTCAAAACCTCCAAAGTCAAATCGAAACTTAAACTTTACTGTTCATCCTGCTCATACCTACAGCATAAAAAACACATCTTTAGCTCACCAGCTAGTAGGCCATGAGCTATTGTGAAGGCACTGTGTCCGCCATCGTCTTCGTTGCCATCATCATTGTTGTCATCATCTTCATTAGCAATTTTTTCCAACATCTTCTCTGATGAAAGTAATGGTCAGATACATTTCACATTTCATTTCTAGCTTCCTTGGGACAATGTCTACAAAGATTAAATTAACCCTTTCATGCATGAATAATGAGAACATTAATGAAGATTTTTTTTTTTCCTGAGTGTTTTTATTCCCCTTTAGGCATGATAAAAAAAGAAACATTTTTATGAACCTATTTTTCATGGAGTTACAAAAATATCCACTCAGTTTGACACAATGCGTTTAATTTTAGAAGCAAAGAAACATGTATTTACTAAAATACTGTGTGAAAACTATGAAATAAAATCATGTTTAATGCTGCTAATCTGATGTTTTCACACATTTTAACATACCTGCATGGAGACAGTATGCAAAAAAAACCCTTTTTGTTTAAAAAAACAAAACAAAACAGTAATTACAGTCTAATAACAGTTAGACATTTTTTAAACTTAAACATGTTACTGCAGATCAGGTTTATCTAGAACGGCAAATTTACAGTAATGGTCTGAGTTACAGTGTATGGGATGATGCATATGTGCCCACTGTGTTGGCCGATATGGAAATAAAACAACAAAAAACAAAAATATGCAAGAGACCAGCTTTGAACAGCTGTCCACTGTAGGGATCATTATGCATGAAAGGGTTAAATATGTATTCTATTCTGTTGTATATTTAGCCATGATTACATTGAACATTCTATTATTTGTTTGTTTTTATGTGGAAACATTGTGTTAATTGTAAATAGGGTTAGGCAAAATAAGTCTTTACTTCAGCCTAACCCTTTTCGGTCGCATTGTATATGGAACAATGGATATGTTGTTTTGTGGTTGTTGTTTAACCCTTTCATGCATACTGGTCAGTACAGTGGACGCTTATTCTACAGCTGTTCTCTTGTATATTCATGGGTTTTGTCATTTTAGTTGCATATCAGCCAATACCGTGGACAATTATGCATCATCACAAATACCATTAGTGTAACTTTGCTGTTCTTGACAAACCTGATCTGCAGTAACAAGCTTTAGTGTTAATCAATTGCTAATTGTTATAAGACTGTAATTAACAGTTTTCTGAAACAAAAAAAAACTATACAAATTATCTCCATGAAGTGAGTAATAACTAGTATTAGAGTATGTTAAAATGTGAGAAAACATCGGATTAGTGGCATTAAAAATGTTTTTATTTCATAGTTTTCACACAGTATATCCCTTTCTGATGATGGGTTTTAAATACATGTTTCTTTGCTTCAAAAATTGCATGAAACGCATGGTGTCCATCTAAGTGGACATTTTTGTAATGCCATGAAAAATAGGTTCATAAAAAAATGTCAATTGCAGTGTTTTTTTCATGCCTAAAGAAGGAATAAAATCACTCAAGAAAATAATATTGACTAAGGTTCTCATAATTCATGCATGAAAGGGTTAAAGTAATTAACGACCAAATAAACTACTACTACTAGTACTACTACTACAGTTTTGAGAAATTTAGATTTTTTAAATGTTAAAAATTTTCCTTTACATATAATGGGCCATATTTTGATGGCTTATAACATGAAAATGGATAGAGATATCAATATAGTTACTACTGAGCACTGATAGGATGTTGTAACAGGTAGTGTAGAGGGAGGACCCAAATGTACACAGACAAGTGGGTGAAAGTCAGAAGAGTTTTTAATGGATCTTGGCCGATAGCACTTAGAACAGAAAGGCAGCACTTCAACTACAATAACCATAATAATCACAGGTCTGTCTCTGATAGTTAATGGATGAGGGGAGTCACAGTGAGTGGATACATAACCTGGTTTTGATCCCTGGGTTCCCACGTGGCAGATGCAAATGTTGCCGCTTGGCCAGATGGGCAGACTGGATTGCCGACTTGGTTGATTATCGTTTAGCTCCTGCAGGCGTGTAGCAACGCAGAGGACCCCAGTGGGGAACAGGTAGAAGTGGCATTCAGGATCAGCGGGGGTTTGAAGAACCGCAGAGAGAGCAGATGGATCCCTTACTGGGGCGATGCAGAAGACACAGATGTTTATAGAAGAAACAGCGCTCAGGGAAGTCGGAACCAGCAAACGCCGAGAAACAGGATAAACAAAGGCAGATCTCGTAGTCAAAGATGGAAGGCTGGTCGGTTTACTGGGGCAGAGATGAAGAAACGTAAACAGAATCAGGCGGGGTCGGAACCGGGGAGTCAGGCTGGAGAGTCTGGCCTGCTACTAGAACAATCTGGCACTGGTTGAGCTTATGTTGTGTACAGCTGATTAGGCAGTGGTGGCTCATCAATAGAGGGCGCAAGAGTGCCGCCACACCTGTCTCTCATGAAGAAGAAGACGATAGGAATTACTTAAAATAATTTTACAAAAACATTAATATTTCAATAAATGAGCTATACATGAGACAGCCCATTTTGTTTTGTTTTCAGTCGTTTAGTGAACGGTCAAGTCAAGTGTTTCCTGTTTGGGGGGCAAAAATCTGTGCCCAAGGCTCTCCGTTTACCATAATAGACTCTCGTCGTTTTAAATGGCATGTACACGGTAGAACCCCTCCAGTACAAAAGGTAGGGGAGCCTCTGACCCAAGCACCACCCACAGGAGTAAACGGCACATCCCGAAAAGAATCAAGACCTTCCTCAGAAATAGAATCAGCTAATCTGTCGCTAAGTAATAGTACAAACTTTTGATAAAGTGGTTGGATAGCTAAGTGATTAACACAACTGAATTCAATGCAGGAGGCAGGGGTTTAATTCCCAGCACGAGTAGTATCGTTTATTTCTTTCAACCCTTACATTGATTTTACATCTATTTTTTTAATTAGCCATGTGATCTACCTGCACTACCTTCACTGCTGGTCTAAATGCATTGTCCATATTATCAGACATGACAGGAGAAATTTACATATAAAAAATACACGACTGAAAACACATACTGTGTATTTTTATTTTTATTTAAATTAGTATTTTAAAATAGTGGTGCGTGTACTTTGGTGTATCCTAGAGGGGATATGTGGTTTTATGCTGCATTCCAGAGTTCTGGGAGGTAGAATATGTCTCACTCAGAGTTAACTACATCCCACCTCAAAGCACTCCAGTTGATCCATGTTGAAGATAAACAACAAATATGGAGATCACAAATTTAAGCTCCTGTTTGCTTTGATACTGAAGAGGCATTTTGACAGTACAGTCTTCTCATATACACAAACAAGATGGAAGAGGTGAAATGATGGATGAACTAATTACCTCCACCAGGAGGGATTGTGATCACTTTGCTTTGTGTGCGTGCATGCGTGTTTGTTTGTTTGCTTGTTTGTTTATTTGTTTGTTTGCAAGATAACTCAAAAAGTTATGGACGGATTTTCATGAAATTTTCAGGAAATGTTGATAATGGTGCAAGGAAGAAATTATTAAATTTTGGAGGTGATCGGGGGGGCAGATCAGTCTTGGCAGAGGTCTGCACTCTCCAAATGCTTTTCTTGTTATACATTGTGAAGTTTCTTTTCATTGCGAACTTGCACACTGCGCGCCACCATTGTTGTGTTGACGTCACAGGTGAAAACTGACCTGGATACTGTGCCCCACCCAAAAAGGATTTCACCAGCCTCCACTGGGAGTAGGTGCAGCTGGGAGCAACAGGTGCAACTGATTACTAGCTGATGAGGTGTGCCAAGGTGATGGAGGAGACAGCAGTGGAGTAAACTGTGACAGGAAGTCATACCATATATGGACTTTCATTTCAATGGACTCTATGCCTGGGAGTCGTTATAGACTCAGACTTAAACTTTAAGTCCCACATAAAGAAAGTCACTAAAACGTCATTCTTCCACCTCAGAAACATAGCCAAAGTAATGCCAGTTATAAATCGAAAGGATGCTGAAAAATTGGTCCATGCTTTTATCTCCAGCAGACTGGACTACTGTAATGCACTCCTTACAGGTCTCCCAAAAAGCAGCACAGACAGACTTCAGCTGATTCAGAACTCTGCAGCTACGTTATTAACCAAAACCAAGAAGAGAGAGCACATTACTCCAGTGTTGGTTTCCCTGCACTGGCTACCGGTAACCTACAGAATTGATTTTAAGATACTACTCCTCACGTATAAAGCTCTAAATGGAACCGGACCAAGTTACATTGCAAACTCACTGATCAATTATGTACAAACTAGAACACTGAGGTCATCAAACGCAGGTTTACTAGCGACTCCCAGAAATATTACAAAGAAAATGGGGGACGCAGCCTTTACTAACTATGCACCAAAGTTATGGAATACAATTCCAAAAGACATTAGAGAAGCCAGTTCACTGAATATATTTAAAACCAAATTAAAAACATTTTTATTCTCATTAGCCTTTGAAAGGAGATAAAAACGGGGTCACAATTCAGGAACCAGGAATGTGCGGTTTTTCATTTTTATTTTATTTTATTGTATTTCTGTTTTTATTTTTTATTTTACTGTATTTCAAATTTCATCTTATTTCTTGCACTTCAAAAATTCTATGTATAATCAAATATTTTAATGTGCGCTGCTTTTATTTTTATTTTATTGTATTTCTCTCACATTTCATCTTATTTCTTGCACTTCAAAAATTCTATGCATAATCAAATATTTTAATGTGCGCTGTTTTTATATTTATTTTTATTTTATTGTATTTCTAATCAAATCTAAATGTATTTTAATATTGTATTTTTTTCAATCAATGTGAAGCACTTTGGGCTACAGTTTCTGTATGAAAGGTGCTATACAAATAAAGTTTATTATTATCATTATTATTATTATTATGCACAGCCCCACTACTCCCTGAACTTAAAGCAGCTCCTTTTGGACACACTGATTAATCCAGGTGTGTCTGCTACTTGTTGTCGTGACTACTGTGGTCGGACACACCTGGATTAATCAGTGTGTCCAATAATGAAAGACAGGAAATAAAGGAGCTGCTTTCTGTTCAGGAAGTTGTACATAAAGCCCATTGGGAGAGTGATCCACTGCATCAAAACCACAGGACTCTAACATAGTAGCAGACCCTGACAACCTGGCAAATTCAACTGAGGACGTGTTGGTGAGTTAAAAGGCCATTGGTCCTATTTTTTTTATTACCATACCAACTTTATTTATAATGCACTTTAAGAACTTTACAACTGGCCAAAGTGCTGTAACCAAACATAAAACAAGGGATTAAATAAGTAAATAAGTAAGTAAAGCTAGTGATAACACAGGGTGTAAAACGGGCTAAGGACAACAAAATACAACGATCATAAAAACAAAGACAAATTAAAATCTGATAAAAACAGCATGAAAAATCAGACATGTCACTCATTGCTTAAAAGCCAATGAGAAAAAGTGTGTTTTAGACGTGATTTAACCCTTTCATGCACGAATTATGAGAACCTTAATCAAAATTTTTTCCTGAGTGTTTTTATTCCTCTTTAGGCATGAAAACAACAATGTGATTGAAAATTTTCTTCTGAAAAATTAATTTAAAAAATAAATAAATAAATAAAATTATAATTTAAAAAAATTTAAAATACATTTTTTAAAAAAAAAAATGAAAAAAAATTCTTATGAACCTATTTTTCATGAAGTTGCAAAAATATCCATTCAGCTGGACACCACACATTTAATTTTTGACGCACAGAAACATGTATTTACTGATAAATTGTGTGAAAACTATGGGGAGGGCTTGTGATTCTGGGGGTTTATGCTCAGGAGAGATCTACATAATGTTACCAATTCATGTCAGAAAAGATATGTAGTGCCTTAAAACTTTAATAAAGATATGTGTTTAAAAAAAAAAAAAAAATCCATGAAAATACAAGAGAACAGCTGTAGAGTAGCTGTCCACTGTAGTGACCACTATGCATGAAAGGGTTAAAGACAGGCAGAGACTGAGCCTGTCGAACATCTAAGGGCAACTGTTTCCACAACTTTGGGGCAACAACAGAAAAAAGCAATGATCCCTGCGAAGCTTCTTTTTAGTTTTTGGAACCACAAGCTGCAGCTGATCTGACCTGAGAGCACGAGGGGGGCATAGGGGTGGATCAGGTCAGACAGGTAGGAGGGGCCAAGGCCATTCAAGCATTTAAAAGCAAATAGAAGAATTTTAAAATCAACTCTAAAACGCACTGGCAACCAATGGAGTGAAGCTCAAACTGGTGAAATAGGTTCATGTTTCCGTGTCCCTGTTCGAAACCGAGCTGCAGCATTTTGGACCAGCTGCAGTCGGGAAAGTGCATTTTCACTCAACCCAGCATAAAGTGCATTACAGTAGTCAAGTTCAAGGTTACTTTATTTATACCCGTAGGTAGATTTGTTTTGCAGTCTAGGTGATTGCCTTGGCATTACAACACATACATTAAACATGCAAGACAGGCACTTGATCACGCTTACAGACAGGACAAAAAGTGCTCAGTGTTCCACCATTCATCGGTATAGCAGCATGAATAAGTAAATAAAACAGGTAAGATCAAATAAATAAAAACAAGATGCAATAAAACACAATAAAAACCAGAAAAGATTAAAAAAAAAAAAAAAATCCGGGATAAAAAACAGAATAAGAACATACAATTAAAAAAATTTTAAGTCAAGATTCTTTAAGTTAAGAATACACATCACTCAGGGGAAAATGTTTAAAATGGGGCTGATTAGCACAGATATCTGCTCACAGTGCACCCTGGGTCACACAGATGATTATCTTCACGCCACCTGGTCTTGCCAGCCAGTTCTTTCATTTTGGATAACAGTCACAGAAACACTCTCGTGTATCTTGGGCTGCAGAATCCCAGCATCCCCAACGCTCTGTTTGCTGGGGGACTTGACACACATTACAATTCCAACTAAACACAATAACCCATTACTAATTTCTCTGACCATCGCCAAGAAAATCATTTTTCAAAACTGGAAATCAAAACACTCCTGCCATATCACCCACTGGACAAATTTACTCTCAGAACACATATCAATAGAAAAAATAACAGCCTACAAAACAAACAGTATATCAGCCTTTGAGGAAACATGGAACCCCTTCACAAATTATCTAAAGTCCACCCAGAACTCGTACCAAAGCAGTAACCAAAACCACAGCCATGTACAGGACCACATATCAGACCACATCCAACCCATAACAAACATTTTTTAATTGACATCATCCACATTAACTTCATTCTCTCTCTCTACCTCCATATACAGACAAACCAGGATCCCTGTTCCCCTTCATTCCCACCTACTCTTCTTTCTCCCCCTTTCTCTCCCCTCCCCTCTTTCTCTCTTCAACCAAGCCCCACCCCCCCTTGCCTTTTTCCTTTTTTTGGATTAGAAAGTAATATTTTTATTGTTATCATTATCATCATGTTAACATTATTATTATCATATTGCTATTTACATTTCTGATCTTTTTCATTGTAATATGACGTTGTTTGTCAATACTCTGTCATTGTTGTTGTTTTTTGTTTGTTTATTTGTTTGAGTTTCCTTTTGTTTATGTGTTGTTGTTTTTCTGTCCACATTGTCTTGTTAACTATCACCAATAAAAAAAAAAAAAAAAAAAAAAAAAAATTTAAGTCACAATGATAATAAATAGAACGAAGAAATGGAATCAATAACTAAATAAGTTAGTAAAGTGCAATGTCACTATTTCTTATTGAGCTCAGTGACGGCAACAGGAACAAAGCTGTTTTTATAATGCTGTGTCCTGCACCTTGGGACTAAGAACCTCCGTCCAGAGGAAAGGAGTTATAATCATGACAGTCAGTTGTAGAAGCAGAAAAGCAGTATACTAAATGCACATTCAGCCGACGTGTGTACAGCAGACACAGTTTAAAGTTTCACGTCAACATTCCCAGAGATGATTTCTAGTGTTTGGAATCCATGTGTGGATTTTTCCGACATGATGAAAGCAGACAGACTCGCTGCACATGTCTCTGAGGAGCTCACACTTTCAGGGAGGCTGTCTGTTTTAAAACCGCTTTAGACGTTTTTCTACACATCAGCGTTTGGTCTGTGTTTTTCTTTCCGCAGTTACTCCATTATTTAGGTCGTTTTTGTGTACTTTTGATGAACATTAAATGCCTGTGGCTTGTGTTGATACTGGATATGATCGCACCGGCAGAAACCCGAGTATTTAAGCAGTTTAGTGGTGTTTGTTGACCATGTACAGCGTTAATTATTAATGTTGCGGTGTGATGCATTGTACCAGAGTTGCCCAAAGGCTGTTTTTCATCCGCAGCCTGGCAGGTGAAAATTGAAATTTCTTCACAGTGACAGAAAAACACTAAGCAAACTTGACAAAAAAAGACAAACTATATCATTTAAACTACACGTAGTAGGATGTCCCACACCCAAACCTTGTCAAGAACAAGAAAATGAATGATGAGCAATAACAACATAACACAGAGATAAATTTAAAAAAATAAATAAATAAGGTGAAATATGGATTCTGGTTTCAAACATGAGTGGTTTCCAACAGATTTTTCAGTTTAACTTTGAAGTTACTGATAAAACTCATCATCTTTTCCTGCTGAGTTGTGACTTTATCAGAGAGATGAAAAAGTGCAGTTCAGTCTAAAGCTCAGAAGATGATGATTATCCAGTGTCCTGCAGTGCTGACATTTCATGAGCTTTTTATCCAGACTTTTTAAGATTTGTACATCAGTAGAGAGTAATAAAACAGATATTTAAAGGAATGAAAGAAACTCAAACTAGACTGAGAGGACTGTGCATTGTATGAGAATAGGGTGGAAGAAGAAAACAGTAAAAATATACACAGTATCAATGAAAGTTAAATGATTACTGTTGTTGTTGTTGTTGTTGTTGTTATTATTATTATTATTATTATTATTATTATTATTATTATTATTATTATTATTATTATTATTATTATTATTACTACAACTTTTATTTAATCAGGGAAAAAAGCTCATTGAGATTTATCCCTATTTCAACAGTGTCCTGGCCAAAACAGCAACACTTACTACTAGTTGTAGTAGTAGTAGTAGTAGTAGTAGTAGTAGTAGTAGTAGTAGTAGTAGTAGTACAAAGTCAGGGGAAGGTTAACATCTGGTCAAAAAAATTAAATTACAATAATCTACACCAAACTTATATTTTTTGGGTTAGTAATTTCTTATATTTTCAGGAAAATGTAATTTTAAATGAGAAAAAAAAAAATTGAGGAGTTTTATGAGTGTGAATGTTTGAAAGGTTTTCTGCTGTCATTCTGGGTTCCTTTTCTAAACTTTCATAAATAAACTAAATTTATTCCAAATACATTGATATTTGACTTATATAATTTGTGTCATATTCTAAACACACTGTTTAAAATTAATAAATGTATATATCTATGAAAAAAAACATTTAAATATAATATTAATACTATTTGTATGTTGTAAATAAATAAATAAAAATAAAAACCTGTATATGATATTGATAAGTGAAATAAAAAATGTTTAATTTGATATTTACTTTTGTTGTCCATCCATGATGCTCCCATTTTTCAAAACTCTTGTTATTTAGGTATGATCAAATATTTTTTTCCCCTAATCAATTATTAGGTTATAAAATAGAGGGTTTACAGTATACACTGAATACATTTTAGGATGAAAATGTCAGAGGAACTTCACTTTTGAGAACTTTTTAATTCTTGCAAAAAATAGACATAAATTTTTCGTCCATCTGTGATGCAGTAGTTTTTGATATTTTTCATTTAAAAATATTTGAAACCACATTTTTCTATTTGAGTATGTTTAAGATGGCATTTAGACCTTTTACAATTATGTGTAATATTTGTCTGAAACTTGTCTGGTTCAAAAGTTATGGATCAAAAAGTAATGGGCTGTCCATCTGTGATGCCTTTGACCTCGACCAGTAGTAGTATTAACCTTTATTTAACCAGGAAAAATAGCTTGTTGATATTAAAATTATAAAGAAGAGTAAAAATTGTACGAGTATCGGCATTGGCTCCGATACTCAGTGTGTGTACTCGTACTCATAAAAGTAATCCTATACAAATGCACCGATACCACTTACGGCTGTGTGACATTCCCAGTTCAGTGCAGCAGGTACGAGGAGGAGGAATAATGTGTGTGGAGTGTGAAGAGTGTGGAGATTGAACCAAATAAATGACAGTGATAAAAGTAACGCTGACTGACAGTAACGTTCCAGACACAGACAGATACGGATGCAGCGTTCTGTCCGTTCTCTGCGTACATTCCATCCGTGCTGGCGGATGCGTACCCAGACAGAGAATACCAGCGGGAGTATGGAGTGGTGCGGACCACCGCCAGCGGAAATGAAAACCAAACTTTTCACTCATTTCTCTTTTCTCTTCCTGCTGAAGCTAAACTTTTAAACCTTACCAGTGAAAACGCTGCAACATTAGTATCACATTAGTGTTGCCTCTGTCATCTCCATGTTTGTTATTACTGACTTTCTTCTTCTTCCTCTCATAAAACTTGACTCTTCTTCATGGTATTTGTCCAGTGTGGTTAATTCAGAGCGGCGCCCCCTGGTGGATTAATTGACAAACGCTCATTCCAATACATTAAATGTCAGTAGCAGCACTTTGTTCCAGTCAGACTAATGACAACGACAATAAAGCACATTTACAAAAGGAACTAAGAACTAGAATGGGATTATTAAGTACTCGTATCGGTACTCGGTATCGGCAAGTACTCAAATGTAAGTACTCGTACTCGGTCTGGAAAAAAGTGGTATCGGTGCATCCCTAGTCCTGGCCAAGACAGAAGCAGCAGAAGTCACAGAAAATACAAATTTCAGCCATACATCCACTGTAAAACCATACATAAAACACCATATTAAAAACAGACAAACAACGTATGTTCTTCCTTAAAAGTATTTCAAATTATTGTTTCATTCAAGGTTAAGAGCAAGTAAAAACCGGTAAAAATCAGTTTTGGTCATAAGTTAGAGGAAGCTGAAGGAACTCTGGTCTGAACATGACAGTCACTTTAGAAATCTAGACAAAAAACATCCACAGTAATTATAATATTTTTTTCCTGTTGTCTGAATATCCTTAAGTAAAATATACAACAAAACATGGAAACATTTTGTGCTTTATTTGATTGTATAAACAAAATAAACCCTAAGACCAGAAAAATTACATCAGGATAATGATATTTCCTGCTGTTATGTCATGCTGGTGTCTTTCTCAATAACATGTATGCTATGTAACAAATATGGCAAACCACTGCTCCCTATGTTTGTACTTGGTGGTGTGGGGGTGGGGGGTACAGAGGTTGAATTTACATACAGCGAAAATAAAAATGAACTTTATTTTATAGAATTTCATCACTATTATGATAATTTTTGTGATAACATTGTTGATTTCGTCATATTCACAAAATTCAATGAGTAAAATGCAGGTTATCTTTATCTTTGTTGTTGTTGTTGTTGTTGTTGTTTCTAACTTGTCTTGTCCAGCATCATAACAGAATGGTAGTCTGGCTGCCTTTTTGTGCTGAACAAATTTGCTTTGCCAAAGGGAAACGTCATAAAGTATAAGAGGCTCCCCTTGATATTCTACTGTCTTTATTTTGAATTTTGTTGAACCATATTTTGATGCCGAACCTGACATGAAGGAACAGGGGGAAGGAGAAGAAACAGGGGAGAAAAAGAAAGAAGAAGATGGCGAAGACCCTCACAAGAACAAATCAACAATACTAACAATAACAACCATGGTGATATTATAATAGTAGCAATGACTAGAACCAGAACTGAGTAAACTGGGCAGAAAAAAAAAAAACATTTACAGTTTTTTGATGCTACTGTAAAGTTTAGTGTGTGCTTTTTCCGTCCTCTCTGTCCTAGACGTCCAGTGACCCGTCTCTCTTGCTGAACTCTCCTCTGCTCGGAGCCTCGGGTCCGTTGGCAGCCGAGGCGTCCTGCTCTGCGGAACATCAGGTCCAGCTCCTCCAGAAACAACTGCAGCAGCAGGAACAGCAGGCGTTGGCAGCTTCAGCTCAGGTACACGTCACTCTGGGTCACAAACACACAGCTACACTCATACGAGACCGAGCTGAAAATGAGCAGAATTTAAGAACATATTTTTGCTTCTCTAATAACTATAGGTTCCATCATAATGTGGTGTTACTAAATTATCAACTTATTGACTTTTGATTTGTTTTTTATATTAATCACTTTTGTTTTTATGTACAAAATCACAACAACAAGAAACTACAAGTCACCAGAAATAAAATAAAAACAAAAGGCAAAAACAAAAAAAATAATAGCCACGAAGGAAAAACAGAGAAAACAAAAAACTGATAGATGGCAATAGACAAGAACCAAGACAATAGACAAAACTCACAAGGAAAAAAAAAAAAGACAATGGATAAATACACACACACGTACGTATATATGTATGTATTTATTCAAACACAATAGACAGAAAACAAAGAAAAATAAAGGGACAATAAACAAATAGAAGACCGGGTTGAAAATGAACAGAATTTAAGAACATATTTTTGCTTCTCTAATAACTATAAGTTCCATCATAATGTGGTGTTACTAAATTATCAACTTGCTGACTTTTGATTTGTTTTTTATATTAATCACTTTTGTTTTTTATATTAATCACTTTTGTTTTTACGGACAAAATCACAACAAGAAGAAACTACAAGTCACCAGAAATAAAATAAAAAAAAAAGGCAAAAACAAAAAAAATAATAGCCACGAAGGAAAAACAGAGAAAACAAAAAACTGATAGATGGCAATAGACAAGAACCAAGACAATAGACAAAACTCACAAGGAAAAAAAAAAAAAGACAATGGATAAATACACACACACACACGTACGTATGTATGTATTCAAACACAATAGACAGAAAACAAAGAAAAATAAAGGGACAATAAACAAATAGAAGACCGGGTTGAAAATGAACAGAATTTAAGAACATATTTTTGCTTCTCTAATAACTATAAGTTCCATCATAATGTGGTGTTACTAAATTATCAACTTGCTGACTTTTGATTTGTTTTTTTATATTAATCACTTTTGTTTTTACGGACAAAATCACAACAAGAAGAAACTACAAGTCACCAGAAATAAAATAAAAACAAAAGGCAAAAACAAAAAAAATAATAGCCACGAAGGAAAAACAGAGAAAACAAAAAACTGATAGATGGCAATAGACAAGAACCAAGACAATAGACAAAACTCACAAGGAAAAAAAAAAAAAGACAATGGATAAATACACACACACACGTACGTATGTATGTATTCAAACACAATAGACAGAAAACAAAGAAAAATAAAGGGACAATAAACAAATAGAAGACCGGGTTGAAAATGAACAGAATTTAAGAACATATTTTTACTTCTCTAATAACTATAGGTTCTATCATAATGTGGTGTTACTAAATTATCCACTTATAGACTATTGTTGTGAATTCGCCTCAGTATTGCTCCGGTTTTGTATGAGTTGCTGCTTGACATTCTTTGTGAATGTACATACAGTCACGTAAAAAATTATTTGCCCATCAAAAGTCATTAAAAACAATGGTTATACAATCCAGTCCTAACTCATGTGTGTATTATGTGACTAAAACAGACAGAAAAGAAAACATGGAATGCCTAAAAGCACTGTTTTTGTCAGTACAATGCCATAGATATTGATGTATGAACTGAAGTGATTTTGGTTTTTATCAAGAAAACATGGAAAATGACTAGATATCAGCTCTGAAATTAAACTATAATGAGCTATTTTTGTTATCATTATATTTGTCCAAACAAATGTACCTTTAGTTTTACCAGGCATTAAAATGAACAAGAAATTGAAGAAAACAAGGATGGTCTAATAATTTTTTCTGCAAATGTGTGTCACCTGGTTATAGTTCATGGATCAATATCTTTAATGATGTTATTAATTTCCTGGCATTCTGCTGATTTTTTTTTTTTTTTTTTGGAATCATTTTTGTTTTGTTTAGATTGTTGACTAGAATAACTGATCAATAGCAACATCACTAAAATAACCTGAGATTGGAAAATTTGTTTAACTCATAAAGACTGGGAGCAACTTCTGTGGCAGTTCCCAAATGATTTTTTTTTTTGTCTATTTAACCTTTCTTAAGTCATTTATCACCATTTGTTACAAAATTATCCTCTGTATTTTGCATTTCTCAGTGTAAATGAGGTAGTTTTTCCCTATATTTAATTTACTCATCATGTTTATGTTCATGAAAACTCAAAGGTTATTATTTTACAACAGAAAAAAATGAAGTGAAACTGACTTTTTCAGCAAGGATATCAATGACTGAACATAAAAACACTTATCTACATCTTCTGTCATTGATTCAACTCCATGGGTTTTACTGGTGAATCAATGTTGTAGAAGATGACGGTGTTTCCTTGGTAACTATGGAGCCTCATATCTGATGACCACGAAAAGATGACAAACTGCATTTTACCACAATTTACATGTATTGATAGGATTAGTGGATCGACAGGTATTAAACATTTTAGATCAGATAGTTTTGGTCACTAGTGGCTGTTTGGGTCTTTATGGGTTAATTACTATTTTGACAATTATGCCTAATGTTCAAACATAAGACAATTCAAAAACACTTATAAGAAAATGTTTTTCACAAGATATAGGGAAGAGGGTTATTAATTGTCACCATATGTTCACTGTTGTTTGTTTATTTATATATATATATATATATATATATATATATATATATATATATATATATATATATATATATATATATATATATATATATATATATATATATATTTCCTTCCTTGAGTTAGTTATTTGTTTATTAGCTAGCACAACAAAGAAAGGAATTAGTAAAAGATTTTATGTGTATTTGTATGTGTGTATATGTGTAAACTTATATATGTGTATATGGATGAATGAGTGTGTGTGTGTTTGCAAGTGTGTGAATAGATATATAAATATAGAAGAGTAATGTAAAAGGAAGAGGGACATATATTATCAATAATATTGTGGGGAGAGGGGGTGGGATTAAATAAGTTATACTTCTTCCCACCCCCTTTCGGGCATGTAAATGGAATTATTGTGCTTTTCTTCCAACTAAGATCATTATGATTCTTGATATTTGTATTATTATGTATGTTTTGCAAGTGCATATATGTTAAATTTCATTGCATGTTCGGAATAAATCATTAAATCAAATGTCACTAATTTGCATCATAGTTATAATTGTATGTGCTTATTCAAATTAACCACTTAATTTTAGGATATGTGTCACAGCAACAACACAAAATCTTCTGTAATTGTAAATATATTTTAAGCAGTAAGGGGTTAATGGAAAAAATAATGTTGTTTTACACAAACCTCTAAAAAGCCATTTGAAGCTCCCCGTTTCCCATCTACCTTCTAAGTATGTCACATGTACTTAAAAATCTCCTGTCGTACTTTCCATCTGTTTATTGCCACATTAATGGTAATGGGACCCGCATTTCTATTGCGCTTTTCCGCTTTGATGGTGCTCTAATGTGTCACGTTCACCCTTTTTCACACACATTCACCCGCCGCTGACTGTTTTACTGCTGTGAACAAAGTCCAAACTCTGCGAGGGCCATTAGGCGGCTCTTTTTCCTGAACTTTCATCAAACTGAAAACCAAAATGTGTCCTGAAGCAAAATGAGGAGTGTAATGTCCAAGAAATGCGGGTCTGCTTTCTTGTTCAAACACCTTAGTGAAGTAAAACTTAAAATTAAACCTTTAGAGGGAGACGGAAAAAAGTCAACTGAAGAAAATGTCAGGAGATGATGTTTGACTTTCAATCTGCAAAACGCTGAATAAATCAACTCACTAGTTCCATTTTCAACCAGTGGTGTGTTAAATAGAATATTAAGGTATTTTTGCTCATTACATCTGCCTCTTTTTATCATTCTTCTAAACTTTTACTTGAAGTTTTACAGAGTTTCACAGCAAATTAAAGTAATCATGCCTGGGCTGTAGTTCAAGGCCTTTGAAGGCTTGTTTGATTATAGAGTTTTTGGCCTTGGCTTTGACAGAGGCTGTTTCATAATGCTGATGTGCTGGTTTAAGCCTGTCTCTTCTAATGTGGCTTCTAGAGAAACCAAAGTCTTTCAACAAATTCATTAACAGCTAAAGAGCGAATCTGTGGGCCTAGCGAACTCCACATTTAACAACCACTGAGGAGCTTAAGTAGCAGGTTGCCAGCCCAGTGGGTTTTAATAAATGACTTCATCCAGCTGCTCTGGGTCTTACTTTGCAGACTGTGTCGCCTTGTGTGTTTTTAACAATGTGTGTGATGCGATGTGCAGGTGCATGTTCTCCAGGATCAGCTCTCGGTGGAGGTCTGTGCGAGGACCGAGGCTCAGTCCAGAGTTCAGAGGCTGTTGCAGCAGAACACTGACCTGCTGCAGCACATTTCCCTGCTGGTCAAACAGATTCAAGAACTGGAGCTCAAAGCGGCCGGCCACTTAACGTCAAGTGAGTGGAAGTCTGATTTTATGTTGATTTAAACTCATTGTGTGTAGCATTTTCCCCAAAAAAACTAAACTGTCTATAGGCCTGTACAGTTATAATTAGGGATGCACCGATATCAGTATCAGGTCCGATACTCAGCGTGTGTACTTGTACTCGTAAAAGCACTCCGATACAACCGCACCGATACCACTTACAGGACTGGGACATTTGCAGTTAAGTGCAGCAGGTAAGCGGCGGTGTGGAGTGTGAAGAGTTTAAATTTTCTAAATAAATGACGGTGATAAAAGTAACGCTGACTGCAAGTAACTTTAACCCTTTCATGCACAGTGGTCACTCCAGTGGACAGTTATTCTCCAGCTGTTCTCTTGTACATTCATGTATTTTATTGCTTTAGTTCCATATCAGCCAACACAGTGGACACTTAAATGCATCATCCCATGCACCGACATTCAGACCATTACTGTAACTTTACTGTTCTAAATAAACTTGATCTGCAGTAACATGTTTGCGAGTAAATCAATTCCTTGTTATCATTATGAGACTGTGATTAACAGGGTTTTTTTTTTTTAAACAAAAAGTTTGTTTTTGTGCATATTATCTCCATAAAGTGAGTAATAACTTATATTAGAGTATGTTAAAACGTGACAAAACATCAAATTGGCAGCATTTTAAAATATTTTATTCATACACTGTGTATCAGTAAATAAATGTTTCTTTGCTTCAAAAATTAAACACATGAAGTCCAGCTGAGTGGATATTTTTGCAATTCCATGAAAAATAGGTTCATAAAAAAAATTCAATCGCGGTGTTTTTTTCATGCCTTAAGAGGAATTAAAACACTCTCAAAAAAAAAAAAAAAAAAATCTTGATTTATGCATGAAAGGGTTAAAGACCCAGACGGATACAGACGCAGTGTTCTGTCCGTCCTCTACGTACATTCCATCCATTTTCCAAGTGCTGGCGGATCCGTAGCCAGACAGAGAATACCACCGGGAACCGTGGAGGTAGAGGATCTGTTCAGAGTTAGTGAAAAACTAGATATATTTATGAGAACTCCCCTCATCAGTATCAACATTAGCATTAGTATCACATTAGTGTTACCTCCTCTGTCGTCTCCATGTTTATTATTACTGACTTTCTTCTTCAGAAACTTTACTTTTCTTCGTAGTATTCATCCAGTATGTTTAAGAGCAGCGCCCCCTGGTGGATTAATTAACACTCATTCCAACACAACCTCTTTAGCCCTATCAGCCCGCCCGTGGGCCGAAAAAATTATATTAATATTCATCTTCTATAAAAATATAATAAATCAGGACAATGGATGTTTTTTTTTTCAACTTTTGCTCAAAGTTTAGACCCTAATGTTAATAAAAGTACATCAAAAGTGTATTTTAGTGCAAACTTTAATGTTCAAACATGATTTTTAATCTTTGTGGGGTGAAATATACGCTATTAAGAATCTCAAACACAAACATTTAATTTATGCATATCATCGTCAATCCAGCCGAAAAAAAAGACGAGGATAAAAAAATTCTAATTTCTCTTTTAGTTTGCTACAGTTTACTCAGGCATAGTAATAAGACACAATATTTTAGACAATGGGAATAGATTCTGTGAGGTCTCTAAATGTTCATAGACACCAAGAATATCCATATGAACCTTATTATTATAAGTATTATAAGTAATTCTTCATTTACTTTGGGTATGTCTTTTTAGGCGTTTTCCCCTGAAAATATGGTCAGGGTTTAACAGGTTAAATGTCAGTAGCAGCACCTTGTTCCAGTCAGACTAATGACAACGACAATAAAGCACATTTACAAAAGGAACTAAGAACTGGAATTGGATTATTAAGCACTCATATCAGTACTCTGTATCGGCAAGTACTCAAATGTAAGTACTTGTACTCGGTCTGGAAAAAAGTGGTATCGGTGCATCCCTAATTATAATCATCACCTCTGACCTTCTTTCATTGTGTGGAGGTGTGTTTACCTGCAGACATCTGTCCAGCCTCTGTACTTTCCATCTTATTCTTGTTTTTGCTGTGTTGTGCTATTCATTTCTCGAGGGCATTGACCTTCAAGCAATGTATTTGAATGTCCAGCCAATATTAACAATGCAGAACAACAGAAAAACAAAACCACTCTTCTCCTTTCACTACTCTTATGCCAGGTATATACTGGGTGATTTTGGGCTGTCACGAAAACATAACAATGTCTTCGATCAGCTTCATCACACAGTAAGAGGTTCACAGGTGATTGTTGTCCCAATGTTTCGGCCAAAAAACAGCCTAGATCTCTGGTGTCAAACATGTGGCCCGGGGGCCAAATCCAGCCTGGCCCTTAGGATGAATTTGTGAAAAGCAAAAATTACACTAAGATATTAACAGTCCTTTTAGTTCAGGTTCCACATCAGAACAATTCAATCTCAAGTGGGCAGGATTCAGCAAAATGCTATCATAATAACATAGAAAAAATGACAACTCCAAATTTTTCTCTTTGTAAATGTAAATATTTTCATGTATTTACACTAAAACGTATAATTTGGGGGAAAAAAAAAAAAGTGAATAACCTGAACAAGTATGAACAACCTGAAATGTTTTAAGAGAAGTACAATTTTAACAATATTCTGTCTGTTACTAAATGTTTTGTGTATTTGTAGATCCACTATGATCTGTAAGTTATAATGTATACTACAAATAAAAAGTTAAGGATATTTTTAATTTTTGGGGTATTTTTTCAGTTGGGATTCTTGCACAGCACTTTTTACTTTTTTGTGTGTGAATTGAATTGAAACACATTTTTCTAATGACCAGACATAGTTTTATTTACAACTGGCAAAAATGACCCAAAAAAATGACCCAAAAAAATTAAATATCTTCAAGTTTTTGTTTGTAGTGTATATGTATAAATGATAAACTGAGGTATAATATTGTTAAAATTACACTTATTTTTTCAGTTTGTTCATGTTATTCACATCTTTTGAAAGGATCGTTTATAGATGTAAACCTTTTCATAATGCAAAGTTACTTTTTCGCTCCAAAACATAGAGAAACATTTAGAGTTAACCTTATTTATATATTATTATGTTATTATTTTACTGGTTCAGCCCACTTCAGATCAAATTTAGCTGAATGTGGAACTGAACTAAAATGAGTTTGACAGCCCTGGCCTAGATCAAATTGACAATGTGAAGTTGCTGTAACGTTCACCTACTTAACCAAATGGAACATATCATAAAATACTACCTACCTACCTACTGCCAAAAACTACTAACCTCAAACTTTCTTTGCAAAGTTGTCATCCCATGTTGTCTTCGTCTCCCAAGTCAGTTGTCTCCTCCTTCCCTTTGACTTAAGGTTTTTTTTTTGTTCACATAAATACCACTATTGTAACGATATTAGGCTAAATCAGGCTCGTATTATTTCCACCCTTTATAGTTAACCAGCGTATAACCTAGTGTTGCATTTGACAAGAAAATATGCCCTGAACTTGCTTAGGTGTCTGTATCTACTGAAGGTACGTTAACTCACCATCAGCCATCACTCGGTACATTTACATGCACAGATCAGTCAAGCTACAACTGCAACTCAACCAAGCTGTTTAACTGGACTGTTGTCTTTGTCCCAGTCTACATGCATCAGAAATGTAATTAATTATTGTCGAAATCATGTTGTCTCCGCTGTGATAGGTGTCAATATGCACTCTTAAGTTGTTAAACCACAACACTTGTCAATAATGAGCGAACAAGTTAGCAACCTAGAGGTAAACTGGCACAACAATGAACGACATTGCAAATATGTGCATATTTTACTTTCTGTCCGCTCTACTTTTCATGCAGATGAGAAGCATGATGTTCAATGTTTGTGCAGAACACCTCACCCTGTTCTAGTCCGACTGGTCTGTTTACACGCAGGCATAGATGGACTTTCAGCTGCATTATCTAGGTGTGTTAGTCCGACGATTTAAACTTCAATTCCAGTCAAGCTGAGGTGTTTACATATACTTTTAAAGCCCACTTATAGTCAAACTAATGCAATAATTAATGTTTTAGTGTCTTGTAAACCCACTTAGTGTTATTACTCCCCACAACCACCTCAGTTGTACTAGATGAACCTTCCCAGCTTGTCCATGTTGTTCACACTGTTCAGTTTACGGATGAATATTTACAGTGTTTGGTGAAAAGTGAATCAGATTCTATTATCACTGATTCATTCATAACCTTTATTTAAACTCGGAGATATATTGAGGACGCAACCTCATTTACAATATAGCTGAGACTAAACAAAACATTTGAAACATACAGTGGACATATCAGAAATACCAAAAAGTAACAAAGACAGATTAAAAACAGAGAAGTCTACTTAAAAACAGGAGTGGCTGGAGGTAAAATAAGATGGAATTATAGATTTAAAACACAAAATATTTGAAACATACGATGCACATGTCAGAAATACCAAAAAGTAAATCAAAAACGGAGAAGTCTACATAAAAACAGGAGCGGCTGGAGGTAAAATAAGATGGAATTATAGATTTAAAACACAATATATTTGAAACGTACAATGCACATACGTATCAGAAGTACCAAAAAGTAAAAGTGACAAAGATGAACTAAAAACAAGGAAATCTACTTAAAAACAGGAGCAACCGGAGGTAAAATCAGGCAAGGCAGGTTTATTTATATAGCACATTTCATGTACAAGACAATTCAAAGTGCTTTACATAAAACATAAAAGCATTATAACGGGGGATAGGGGAAGCAATAAAACGTATAGATATTTAAAAACAAACCAGAATACCGATAAAACAGATAAAAAAAAAAGTGAAGGATTTAAATTGTCCTAATGATAATAGTGTGGTCAGTTTATCAGTCTTTATTTTGTCTCAGAGTTTCTTCCACATTGGTGTTTGCATCCTGTTTAGTACCAAGCTAGAACCTGGGAAAATGTAACACCCCCCCCCCCCCCCCCCCCCCCCAAAAAAAAAAAAAAAAGAATCCTGGTGGCCTCTTAATGCAGACCTATCACCCCTCTAATGAGACATCAGTATGACCCTACATCCTGTTTCTGAACCAAGCCACGCCTCATTATATAAGCGTCAACCTAATGGAACATAACAGCGACCATTAGCTTAGCTTCACCGTTTACAACTATTACAGGACAGGTAGAAGACGTGTGCTGATGACGACTAATTCTTGCATCTTCACTTATGTGTGAGATTCAGCAGTTTTTGTCATTGCATAGTCTGCAAATGCGTCATACCTAAGTTTATTGCATCCCTGTCGCACACTGTGACTGCCAAGAAACTTCTGCTGAAATCACATAGTCTGTAGGAGCCTTAAGAGGGATCGCAGTTCTATCTGAGAGATAAAACTCTGGGCAAAGCACACATGTAGACACCTCTTTCCCTGTTTCCTGTCACACTGAAAACATGAAGGAGGAAGAAGAAGAAAGTGTGTGCTTCAGCTGTATTCCCCTCAAGAGCATTCACATTTGCAATAGTGTGGGGGAGTTTTTCAGCTTTGTTCTTGCTATCGGCATTCACTCTCTCCACAGCGCGTTTTGCAATTTGTGGAGTGGAGGGGTTGAAAACTTTTAAAGCTTCACTGTGTGATATTTAGTGACATCTAGTGGTGAAGTTGTAAATTGCAACCAACTTAAAGACACTGAATTTAACAAAGCAGATGATGGAAATACACTTTAACACTGAACTCCACCTGACATAAAACAAAAAATTAAAAGAGCACTTCTGTTTTATTTTGTGTTTATTACCTCCGCCGTTATGTTTTCATCCGTTTGTCTGTTTGTTTGTTTGTTTGTTAGCAAGATATTCTCAAAAAGTTACAGACGGATTTGGATGAAATTTTCAGGAAATGTTGATACTGGCACAAGGAAGAAATGATTAAATGTTGGTGATGATCTGCCTTGGCAGAGGTCTGCGCTCTCCAAGTGCTTTTCTAGTTTTTATTATTCCTTTATTTATCCAGGAAAGTCCCATTGAGATAAAACATCTCTTCTTCCGTCAAAATGGCACCAACTAATACTTTCATAAAAATTCAGAAAAGATAGTAAAAGAAGAGTAAATGAGAGGTAGCAATGATCGTAAGATAAGATGTGACTTTATTTATCACACAATGGGGAAATTTCACAGTTAACAGCAGTAATACACAACAAGCAAGTGCAGAGAAACAACGCGTAAAAAAAAAAAATAAGGCCGTCTCAAAAAGTCCACAAAACAGTAGTAAAAGTAGCGCAAAAGTTACAAAATGTGTACCCCTCGTTGCGCAACTCCTAGCGGATGTAGTGATGATAAAGAAAGGACTAGATTAATATTGAAAAGTATTGTAAGGACATACCAGAAAAGGAGCTACAGTAGAAACACTCACTGTGGAGGTTTCTAAAGAGCTCATTGGAGTTATTGAACATATAAATCTAACTAGAAAAGCACTCAGAGTACAGACCTCCGCCCCCACTCCAATCACCACCAAAATTTAATCATTTGTTCCTTGTGCCAGTATCAACATTTCCTGAAAATTTCATCCAAATCCATCCATAACTTTTTGAGTTATCTTGCTAACAAACAAACAAACCCTTGCAAAAACATAACAACAAGATATTGTTCTAAGCTACGGGTGGATCAAATAGGAGGCTAATCAGAGTTGTTTTGAGTTTTTTATGAATTTTCAAAAATTGCTCAATGATGAGAAATAGGAAAATTGTAGATTTTGTGACCTTGCTGTGACCTTGAACTTTGGCCTACTTGGCCCAAAATTTAATGGGTTGGTCCCAGGGCCTAGGCCTATCTGTGGGGAAGATTTGGGAAAGATGGGTGGAAGAGTTTTCCCATAAAGTTGCTAACAAACAAACAAACACACAAAGCAAAGTGATCACAATACCTCCTGGTGAAGGTAAATATTATCTTCTACTTCTACATTCAGATCCATGTAAATATTACACATTGTACCTTTAATGCACCATCCAACCTATTATAGGGGTTGGGCCAAACACAAAACCAGTATTCACAAAGGCATTGACTGAAGAAACAACATGTAGAATAGAAGTGTTCTTTGGAAGTGTGCACTGCAGTGGGTATTCGTTCCCTGCCTTCTTGCAACAACAGAAGAGAGAATTCAGACCGAAAAGGATTAGCATAGCCTGATTAAAATATTGGCCACTGTGTTCTTTTGATTCGGTTTTTTTTTTTCCTTATCTTAATTGGTTTGCTGAGGTGGTTTAGTATAATATTACCTGTGTTTTATTTCCCTGTTGGACCTGAAATAGATTAGCTTCCATTAGCTCTGGCAGTGGTTTTACTATCTGCACACAAGGGCTGCACAGTATATTGTCTCAGCATTGTCCTCACAGTTGACTCATTGTAGGACACGTCAAGACAGACAAAGGAACTCAAACAAAGAGATGACTCAGATGATTCTCATTTACCAAATAATCCACATGAGAAATCTATTCTATTTGATTGAACATAATTTATTCCTATTTAAAGGTTCTTGAAAAAATACCAGAATATTAGGAACAAACACCTTTTTTTTTTTAATCTTTTTTTTTTTAGCAATGTAACAGTACATACAAAGAATTGGAATTGCAGTGCATACTTTATACATTGACTTTTATATAATTTTCCTCCCATGCCCAAACCAACCTCAAGGCCCTCCGAGATGGAAAAAGAAAATTATAACAAAGTCTCTGTGCAGTAGAAAATCAATGAAGTACAAGTAGTAACCAATCTGTGATGTACAAAAATAATATCTGAGCCAACAGAAAATAGAAAAGGGAGAAGAGAGTTAAAAAAATTAATAAATGAATAAATAAATAAATGTATAAATAAATAAATACCAAAAAACAGACATAGCTTGTAGATACATGTGCCTACTATAAAATATTAGGCATTATATGGATGTATCAAACGTGAAAATAATTGGTAGACAAAATGAATTAAGACAAAAACAACACCTAAACAAACACAAAATGGAGAGTACAGTAGAACAAACACCCTTAATGCAGGACTGGATGATCTCATCACCTTAAATTGTGTGAATGATAATGAATGTTAATTTCTCTTACTGTGTACTTTTCAGAGGCCTCACACACATCACACATCATACTGTGTCATAAAAAATAATAGTGTCACTAATTTTCTACTCAGCTCAAATTTGTTTTAGAATGGCACATTTTCCAGTGTAATTACAGTATTTGACAGAGGTCGCTGCACTAACCTATGGGTTTGTAGCATTAATATTACACATACAGGCTGCTAGGCTAATCGGTTTATTTCTATTTAGTGATAATTTAGCATCTTTCTGCACTAAAGTGTTTGGATTTAGTGTGCTGTAACCTGCAGACTTTGTGTAATGTGATGTTTTACTGCTACTGAAGAAATAATTACAAATTCCCACCAGTCCATCCGCTGCAGGTCCGGCTTTATTACGTTTGTGTGGAAACGTTTTGGATCCATTATAAAAGTGTGACAGAACAAATTAGGCCCACACAGTCGAAGTAATTAACGGAAACACTGCAGCTGTATGTATATGAAAACATGACCAGTGTTTACTTCATGTAGCTATTGTTAATATTGTAATAACATCAGTCCAAGATGATGGAAAAAGGAATTTCAGGTCAGATACAACAAAAGAATTTGCACAATCTAAGCCTCCAGAAACAACAGAGAACTAGAGGAAAACTTAAATTGGTTGTAACTCACCAAGATTTTGTAAGTGACTGTACCACAAAATATCATCATATGATCTTTTAGCCAAGTTGTCCAGCTCTAGATGAATGGGTTCATTTACAAAGAATTTATCCTAAACTGATCAAGAATAACTTTGACTCTTTGCTGCAGATTCTTAATATCACTTAAAAGCATCAAACTATATGTTATATGGGTGCTTCTATGAAACTGGGTTCATTTTGGTACCTGGCACTGTGCATGCTTTTTAGACCCAATAATAAAATAGAAATTTAGACATATTTCCCCTCAGGATGTACCTAATAATGACTTCAGATAAATGCAAAAAAAAAATTACACTCTTGCTCAGAGCCATCCCAAAATTAATGAATTTTTAATAAAATGTTGGGGCCAAAAATAGGACCAAAATTGGGACATGAAAATCTACCTAGGTGACAGTGCATTTGATCTGGAAAACATCACTTGAAATGGTCTTATATACCACTATAAATAAAGACTGTGTGTTAAATTTGATGATCTTAGTGGTTTTTCTCATCCAGACATGTGGGTTTTTCATGAATCTCATTCCAGGTTTTGTATGTAACCCATCGTGTCCACTGGCGTTACGTGCAGAACCTGCACATTTAAACACATATAAATTGCAAGTGATTTTGCAACAGTGGTCAATTTTGTGAAACACTCTGCCTTGTATATTTACTTCAATTCCCAAAATGTTCCTGTGAGAGAATAAAAAGATTTGAAAAAATAGTAGCGCGTCATTTTCATGTCCTTTGTACCATGTTACATACGGATTTTGTATAAGAATAATATAAAAATGTGTTTTATCTGAAAAAATAGTTTCTCTTTTATCTCAGTAAATATTTATTTTTAAAACAGACCCAAAGGGCTTCCAAACTTGCTTCATAACATTAGTCTACATCTGGTTTGAATTTTTACCCCCATGTCCTGTTTTTAGGACCAGTTTCATAGAAGCACCCATGTTGCGGAAGAAAAAATATTGCAGTGCCATTTTTTTTTTTTTTTTTTTTCCAAAATTGTAAGGAAAGGTTTGAACTAGGAGTGCACTCATATATTGGCCTGACATTGGTATGTTTACTTGTGGTTTTATTAGTTATATAGTTATTATTTATTAGTTATTTGTTACATAAGACTGTTTTTCATTTTAACAAATCATATGATGAAGGGCTGAAATTCTCAAACTATGTAGTAATTATTTTTGCATTCATCAAGGTGTTATCATCAGGGTAGGTAACAAAACAGAAACGGGAAATAATATCGGTATTAGCCGAGAATTTCAGAACTGGTGCATCCCTGGTTTTATAATAATTTTTTTTTCAGTGACACTTTATTGAAGATTGCTTGTAACCTTTTAAGATGTTAAAATTAAAAGCATAATAACAAGAAAGACAATTACAGTTGCATCTCTACTGTTGTTTCTGTTAAATCAACATATACAGATAAATAATAGGCGACTGTGTTCACATCCATCATATTATAAACTTAACTTTGTTGGTGTGCTTGGAAACTTTCCTCTAATCTCCGCTAGTTTCTGTCATATTTTCCTCCCATAATTCCTAAAGTCATCCATTCTTCCTGCCTAACCCTTTCTTGTCATTGTGCCTCCTTTTCTCATCCATTTCTGGCCCATAATTAATTATGCCGTGGCAGCCCACTCAGAGGATTCAGCTCTGCTCTTCTTCCCTGTAGCCACGGGCAAAACACTGCTAGAGCGACCGACTCAGCGCAGTCGTCATCCACCTCCATATCATATTATCAGCTTTGCTCAAACCTCTCTTGGTGCTCTGTTTACATGTGATATTTTGGGTCATTTTTGTTTAATCCAATCACTGCCTGGTTTTTCCTCTGCTCCATCTCTGACGTCTGCTAAAAGCTAAACGAAGTCCAGATTCTGTATGGTTCCTGAATGCAGCTTTAAATGCATCTTTTTCCTCAGTTATCAGAAATCTGCAAACCAAGAAATGTCCTGTCCATACATGGTATTTGTGCAGAAACAAAGCAAAGCATGTGATGAAGTATACCCATTGGTGTCAAACATGCGGCCCGGGGGCCAAAACTGGCCCACCAAAAGGTCCAATCTGGCCCGCTGGATGAATTTGGGAAGTGCAAAAATTACACTGAAGATATTAACAATCAGTGGTGTCAAACACATTTTACACATACAGACCAATTTGATCTAAAGTAAAATAATAGCATTGTGAATGCACAGCAAGCAGTAAATCTCAAAAACCACAATTAATTTCGGTTAATGAATTACTGCCCCAGTTTCGTTATCTTTAAACCACCTTGGCACTCTAAATCTCCAGTTATCTGGACAAAAAGCTGTGTGTTCTGGAGATTTTTTGACCACCGGTGGCTCTGGACTGCTCCATTTAGGCTGCTTACCAGAGGGGGGGGTCACATAATATAAATTAACTCACCAGTTATGTTTCGGATGGACGGACCAAACCAGGAGACATGCAGAATTCGCCGAAAAGAAGGGGTGAGGTTTTAAAAAGTTAAAAGAAAGCTTGATTTTTTTTTTTTTTTTTTTTTTTTTTTGCTTCAGGCAAAAATAGAAAAAGTTACAAAAAGAAAGAAGTCAGTTATTGATTAGTCTAGCATCAAACACACATTTCATCACAGAGAGAGAAAAAGAGTTTCCACTATTACTTTTTATACTCTTTAGTGACTTTGGAGACTCCCATTATTCAATGACATCATTCGTCGTGCACTTATTGTTGGTTAATGATGGTTACTGGACAGAACATGTCAGACGTACGTCAGTTACTCCACACTAATTCTAAGAAAACACATGTTTGAAAGTTCACTTGAGTTTAACAAGCGCCCTGGACACCTGTCAATCAAACCAACTACATAGCTTAACCACAAAGAGTTTCAGAAAGCGCATCTTGCTTAATACCTGCACAATTAGGCTAGCATTTCTTAACCACAAAAAATCCCTTGGTTCATAATCTGGTTTTTCTGCTCGACTCTGTTTACCATAATTACTTTCCAAAGATGTTAAATTAGATCTTTTACGTAGAATCTGACCTTTTCTTCAAGTTCAGCACAGGCAGGTGTGAGTTAATCAAAACCACACTTACTATTCAGTACACATAAAGTAAAAACAAATCAAAATATAACAACTTAGGTTCACACATTTTCTCTTTTGTTTTTTATATTGATATTAATTTAAAACAGCCTTATGATGGGCATCTGACATTTTAGAGCAAGACTTAAAGCCACACATTCAACTTCCATTTAACGTAAGATACGTCTTACAGCATAATAACCTATAAACAGTGACAACATTTTTCTAGGTTCAACTGGACTAGTTTGTCTCTTTAGAGGCAAAACTAGTCCAGTTGAACTTCAAAGAACTACCGTAATTTCCTAACCACTGAGCGCACCTGAATATAAGCCGCACGCTGCCGTCTCCAACGTCTCACCATCGGTTCACTGATGCTAAGCTTACGTGCAGCAGCTCTATTTCCTTCTTCAACAGCTGGCTCAATCACCTTTAACTTGAAAGCTGCCTCATACGCATTTCTTTGCGTGTTTTCCATGATGAGAGTGTGTGCATGACGCCCAAAATCACTGATCTGAAGAATTTAGTGTGAGTGTGTTTGATTTACGGTGACTCGATCAGTTTCTTTGGTGCACTGTGACCTGTTCGGTAATTTCGTTGGTCTGGTGTGATGAGCCTAAATGTATTGGCGGCATGTAGCTCGTTAGCCCGAAAAACATGAATTAGCCGCATCATTGTTTAAGCCGCAGGGTTCAAAGCCTGTCAAAAAAGTAGCGGCTTATAGTCCAGAAATTACGATATTAAGAACAATGACCAGGGCAAATGAGAAATTAAATGAGAAATTGTCCTTACTTTAGTTACAAACTCCAAATTTTTAACCATATTATGCTTGTTACAAATGTTTGGGTAACACTGTGCTTAATACACATGTATAAATGATAAGTTGAGGCATAATATTGTTAAAACTGCACTTATTTTTCTTACAAATTTCAATTTTTCAGGTTATTCACATGTTTTTTGTTTTTTGTTTTTTTATGTTAAAGGATAGTTTGTAAAGGTAAATATTTTCATAATTTAATGTTTTTTATTGCACTAAAACAAAGAGAAAAGGTTGTCATTATTTATAGGTTATGATACTATTACTTTACTGGTCCAGCCCACTTGAGATCCAACTGGGCTGAATGCAAACCTTGGAAGAAATGAGTTCGACACCCCTGAAGTAAACACTTCAAATGTAACTTTTAAAAGGAAGAAAACCCCATGTTCTAATATAATGCAACATTTCTCATATATAAACAGATCCTTCAAGCTTCAACCTTCATCTTATCTCAGTGAACAAGGGTGAGAGAGTGGCGGTCAAATGAGCATGCACTGTTAACACTGAAATAGAAAACGCTCCAAAATAGAAAAACTAATGTTCCTTCCTGACTGTAGTTACAGGAAGCAGTTATGTTCAACTGCAATGGGAGTTCCTAAATGGATGCCACTGAAGCAGAAGGTCTGTGTGTTAGACAGGAGCGAAATATTCAGTATTTGTGTGTTTAACCCTCAGTTTTGGCTCATAGGCATAAACACAGCCAAAACAAAACAAAAAGATTGGTTTTCAGTCTGTTGATTTAACTCAAACTCTCCAATGCATTTAGATTTCAGATTTGTTCATGACATAGGTCTCTACTCTAACTTGGTCCTCCTTGAAAATTCTCTAGATTCAGAAGACAGTTAATAAGACAGTAATTGGCATTTTTGTAATTTTATTAGACATGAAGGCTGCTTTCTCTGATACAAATTACACAAATGCAGAATGACTATCTATGAACAAGATCAATGTCTTGCAGATTTTAAAGGCATTTTCATTATTAAATCCACCATGCCACTCAGACTCTGATAATAGTGCTGATAGTATTGATGCTGAAATCATGTCCTTTCCACTCCAAGTAACTTAGACACAACTACAGACAGGAACATCGTGGGAGTACAGAAGTGGAAAAGTTTTCAGACGCCTTTTAAAATATTACACAATCTCAAATACTATCATGAAATATTTGTGGAAAAATCTTTATTTGCATTATAAAAGGTGTGGCTGCATCAGACAAACAAACAAATTATAATTTTTGTTTATTGTTAACAAGAAAAAAATAACTGGATGTGTTTCATTATCTGCTGAATCATCCAGTTTTGACCTCGATGGAACAGAGCATGTGCAGAAGGGAACATATGGGTTTGGAGAATGGAACAGTACTGACTTAAGAGTGATTCTTAATGCAACATATGATAAATGCATGGGGTGTCTAAAACCTTTTTACACCACTGTATGTTCCAAATATATTTGCATATGTTTCTTTTACTTTTGTAAACACGCATCAAACAGTAAATCTTAAAAACCACAATTAATTTCAGTTAATGAACTACTGCCCCAGTTTCGTTATCGTTAAACCACTGCGTACTATAAATTTCCAGTTATCTGGACAAAAAGCTGCGTGTTCTGGAGATTTTTTGACCAACGGTGGCTCTGGACTACTCCGTTTAGGCTGCCTCCAGAGGGGGGTTGCATAATTTAAATTAACTCACCAGTTATGTTTTAGATGGAAGGACCAAACCAGGAGAAATGCAGAATTCAACAAAAACAAGGGTTGAGGTTTTAAAAAGTTAAAACAGAGCTTGACTTATTGCTTCAGACAAAAATAGAAAAAGTTACAAAAAAGAAAGAAGTTTTTTATCAACTAGTATTTCATCAAACACACTATTCGTCTAACCCCACTGTCTCAGGAAAAAAAGAAAAAGCAAAAAAGAGTTTCCTTTATTACCCTTTTATAGTCTTTAGTGACTCTTGGAGACTCCCATTTTTCAGTGACATTATTCATCATACACATTATTATTGGTTAATAATAGTTACTAGGCAAAACATGTCAGACCACTTGAGCTAATCCTAAGAAAAACACATTTGAAAGTTCACCTGAGTTTAACACTTTGGACGCCTGTCAATCAAACCTTGGTTTGACATTTGCTCCAACAATCTAGCTTACACTGCATAGTTTAACCACAAAGAGTTTCAGAAAGCATACTCTTGCGCAATTAGGCTAGCATCTCTTGACCACAAAAAAATCCCTAAATTCATAATATGGTTTTTCTGCTCGACTCGCTTTACCACAATTACTTTCCAAAACTGTAAAATAAAATCTTTTATGTAGAATCTGACCTTTTCTCTTAGTTCAGCACAGACAGGTGTGAGTTCACCAAAACCACACACACAAACCTGACGAACCTTTCACTGTTCAGTACACATAAAATAAAGATGCAAAATAAAAAATCAGAATAAAACAACTTAGGCTTGCAAAACAATAATATTTCATTTCTTCTTTCCCTTTTTGGTTCATACATTTTCTCTTTTGTTTTTTATATTGATATTAGTCTAAATGTATTAAAATAATGAAGATAAGCTTTATGATGGTCATCTGACATTTTAGAGCAAGACTTAAAGTCACACGTTCATCCTCCATTTAACACTATCTGTACTACACTTTATTCACAACACAGTGGAGTCTTTTAATGTGGTGGGTGGGATCTAAGGGTCTGTTTTGCCTTTAGTTCTCTTATGTTTAATATCTTTTCTTAACTCAGTGGGATCCCAGGACAGCCTTCTTGAGATCACATTCCGTGCCAAGCCCCCCACAGCGTCTCGTGACACCCTCACTCCTTCTTCATCCATGGGGCCCCTGGCGTCTCAGTCCCAGCACCAGATCAGTGACAGTCCCTGGGTGTCCACCTTACCTGGGCCGTGCTCTCCGGGCACCGTGGGCGCCGACGCCAGCCCCCTGGGGCTCAGCGGCAGCGCGGTCCGGCTGGAGTGTTTCCGCTTCTCCTCCCGGGGGCCGGACAGTCAGGAGCAGGGCCAGGACACGGGGGAGACTCCCAGCGACGGAGCCCCGGACGAGAGCTCTCTGCTGGGGGAGCAGGTGCTGGGAGCCCTGGAGCTGCTCCGTTTCAGGGAGTCGGGAATCGGATCGGAATACGAATCGAACACAGATGAGAGCGACGACCGGGACAGTTGGGGTCAAGGGGAGGGGGCGGGGCCTGACGGTGCAGCTCGTCTGCTCAACGTTCTGAATGCAGAGATCCTACCAGACTCCTTAGGGGACGAGATGGCGGTGTAGAGGTGCTCTTAATGCTGCATGAGTATCCTAAGGGGGATCTGAAGGACCTAATTAAACATAAATAATGTATTACAAAATTATACAGAGAGCTCTACAGATATAAATTATATACAGTACACAGTGGTCACTCACTATACTCAGAAAAAAAGTGTTGAATTTTACTGTTCTGGTTTGTTATTTGCTGTTTATGTGAGTTGTTTCACTTCTGTAAGTGGTTAAAATGGACTAAATTAAATAATAAAAAAAAACAGATGCAGACTTCACAATTAGATAACAACTTTGGTCTTAATTATAACTTGAATTCGATTGCAATAACAATGCTCTGATGAGCTTGATTTTATTTGATTTGCATGCTTAATGACAAAATCTAACAGAATAATAATGTAATCACAAGTTATAATAATGATAATCATAGTCTACAGAGTCCTGATTAACAATAAACATGTTTAACAAATCAAACAACTCGGAATTTTATCAAAAAAAAAAAAAAATCACACATTAAACAGATGCTGTTATTTTGAAAACTAAAATATACTTTACATTTCTTCATTTCTCAGCTCCAGTGTCTGATGTAAGCTGAAAATATTCATCTTTCTTCTTGCTACTGGCTGTCAGATGATGTAAACGCTGTGATGTTTCAGGCTCTGTCTTTCTGAAAATCTCTGCCGTCTGTCAAACGCAGCGTGTTTTTTGTCATTTACCTTGTCTGTGTTTGTTAATGATTGGTGTTCCGTGCATACGTTCGGTTCTCTGATTCGGTGACATCGCTGCTCGCTGGACTTCTTACACTGTGGTTGTTTCTGTGTTTATAGATTTGTGAGACATCCAGCATGGATTTGGTTATTCTTGCTGTTTTTTTTGTTACGTTTTTGTTTTTTTCTAATGAAGGTCTAAACTTGTTTGTTAAATCTGTCTGGATATGCTAACAAATAGTTTGGAGTGACCCTCGCAGTGCTTGCTTTGACACCTATAATTGTGGGTTCATGTTTCAGCATGTATTCTATCTCAGACTGTTTTTCTGCTCAGTACTTTGTATATAGTTTAATCAGCTTTGATGCAATGCGTAAAATATTTGGCAAGACTTTTTATTCACTCTATTCTTATTCCTGTTTTATATCATAAAGCAGATGAGTTGGTGCTGAGTCTCAGAGGGAAACATCACACTGTGTGCAGGTGCTGCTACAAGCTTATCTCAGCTGCTTAAGCGCAGCCACCGTGTGTAAATATTATTTATTAATGCCGTACTGCAGCAGTGATAAGTGCTGCGTCACTGTCGATTCACCGGGAAGAGGAATTGTTTGGAAAGTCAATGGAAAGATGGAGGCGGCGTGAGAGACTTTCATTTTTCGTCTGGCCAGCTGTCGCACAAGCTCCAGTGAGCCAACTCTGTGAATCACTGAGACGGGCGACGTGTCTTGGAGCTCACTCCAAAATCGATTAATCTCCTCATAGCTCCGCCTCTCTCCCCTCACCTTCTTCGCCTTTTTTTTCCCCCTGGAAGCTCATCACCTCTTTCCTGCTCTCTTGCACTCACAATCTGTCTGCTCTATCCATCTATCCATATCAAGCAATTGCTTTCCAAGGTTATGTCTGTTAACACTGAAGTGTACAAAAAAATGAAAGTGCACTTACATGGATGTTTCTCCTTGTGGAATTAAATGCCCTTTCTCAAATACCACGTGTGCCACCGGTGTCATGATCAATTATGTGCATTTGCTTGCATGCATGGATGATTTAACCCAGTGGTTCCCAACCTTTTTTGGCTCGTAACCCCATTTTAACATCACAAATTTATTGCAACCCCAGACATTCAAAACAAAGATTTTTTTTTTTTTTTTTTTTCCCCTAAAATTAATTTATTTTTGATCATGTAATAGTTTGCTATACTGTGTTGCAAATAAACGTTAATTTTAGATGACATTTTAGGCTATATTATGTATATTATTATTGACGGAGGCAGTAAATTCAGGTGTAGATTACTGCACAAAGTGAGAATTTCATTTTCCTTGGTCAGGATATGTACAGTCAGTCCAGCTTGGATTTACAAGGCTGACAATTAATACTGAACAAACAAGAACTGAAACTATGAATTATGAAAGAGCTGCAGCATCTGAAACTGACCACAGTGAACATTTGACAGATAAACAGGACCACAGTGCTGCAGTTTCAGTTTCAGCTTCAGTTTGTCATGTCTTTTATGAATCGGGATTGTCTCTCTCAACTCGCTATATCTTTTTATCTGTAAGTTTTTTTTATTTTTATCAATTTCTAGAAATTTCAGGCGACCCCCATTTGAATTCCAGGCGACCCCACATGGGGTCCCGACCCCAAGGTTGAAAACACTGATTTAACTCTTTCATGCATGAATTATGAGAACCTTAATGGGTCAAAACACAGTAATGTCCCATCAGAGAGTGAAATTTAATTGAATGCCATTCCAACATTTATTTCAATTTAAAGTAGCTCCTTGTTTTGGATAATCCCTTATTGTCCAACTAAAGCAAAAATGAATTTAAAACTAAAAATGTGGGTCAAATTGTCTCTAAAATGTCCCGTCAGAGATTTTAAATACCGTGTTTTGACCCTAATCAAGATTTTTTTTCCTGGGTGTTTTAATTCCTCTTTAAGCATGAAAACAACAATGCGACTGAAATTTTTTTATGAACCTATTTTCATGGAGTTGCAAAAATATCCACTCAGCTGGATGCTATGCATTTAACTTTTGAAGCAAAGAAACATGTATTTACTGATACACTGTGTGAAAACTATGAAATACATTTTTTAATGCTGCTAATCTGATGTTTTGTCACATTTTAATATGCTCTAAAATTAGTTATTACTCACTTTATGGAGATAATATGCAAAAAAAAACATTTTTGTTTAGGAAAAATGGTTAATTACAGTCTATTAGGGGGAGCCATGGCTTAGGTGGTAGAGCTGGTCGTCCAATAACCGAAGGGTTGGTGGTTCAAATCCCGCTCTATCCTAGTCAGTCCGTTGTGTCCTTGGGCAAGACACTTCACCCTCCTTGCCTCCAGTGCCACTCACACTGGTGTATGAATGCGTATGAATGTTTGGTGGTGGTGGGAGGGGCTGTAGGCACGAATAGGCAGCCACGCTGCTGTCAGTCTGCCCCAGGACAACTGTGGATACATACGTAGTTTATCACCACCAGAGGGAGAATGTGAGAGCGAATGAATAATGGATCAATATTGTAAAGCGCTTTGGGTGTCTAGAAAAGCGCTATATAAAATCCAATCCATTATTATTATTGTTATTATTATTATTATTATTATTATTATTATTATTATTATTATTATTATTAATAATAGCAAGCAATTGATTTACACTCAAACATGTTACTGCAGATCAGATTTATCCAGAACAGCAAAGTTACAGTAATGGTATGAATGTCAGTGTATGGGATGATGCATAAGCGTCCACTGTGTTGGCTGATATGGAACTAAAACAATAAAATCCATGACTATACAAGAGAACAGCAGGAGAATAACTGTCTACTGTAGTGACCACTACGCATGGATGATTTAAAGTACGTCTGTGCTAATTATAAGCGGCAGTAGTTCCTGAGCTGACCTTTTCCAAATGTTTTCCTCGTTAGTATTTATAACTGCTTTATAAAAGCCGACGTGAGCTCGGGGAAGGTGTTCTGTGAAGGTGATGGCTCTCTCTTATTGTTAGAGATTCACCAGCTGTGTCATTAAACAGGGTCGCCTCCCATTAAGCTCCCTGTGTGTGCAGACAGCAGCGGCTTGATGTAACGCTGCAGATAAGGCAGGAAATATGAAGAATGGCAGCTATTACCCGCCCACCTTCAGCCACAACACCCTGCAGCTTCACTGTGGGGCAGCAGACACTGATAGTGGGAGCTCCCCAGGAAACTGACTGTCATTAGAGTGATGAGAATAAAAAAAAATGATGTGTGGTGTCACTCAGATTGCACCATCTCATAAAAAGGGTTTTCTTTGCACTCAGAAAGTCAAATTAAAGTATATTGCTTCACTGTACATGCAGTTTTACATTTATACCTTAGAGCCCTCATACCTAAGGAATCTACACTGTGAAAAAGAAACTGCTTTTTCTTTTCAAAGAAATTTGATTCTGTTTTAATATTTCAGCTGGTATTGAGCTACAAGGCACAAAGCTAAAACAATAGTATTTATAATATCTCTATAATTTTGTATGTAGTACTGATATTCCAAACTCCCAACAGCAGGGGGAAGTTATATCCAAGAACACATTTAGGACAACCAAAACCATCAATTAATCAGTAATCTAAATAAAGTATAAAGCTCATTGTTTACACACATCTATATCATAGTATCATCCAGTTTTCTTCTTCAGACTAAAACTTAGACAATCAGTCAAAACAACACTGTATTATAATTTTCACGTGCTGCATCAGCTGATAGTTTAGGTTATAGCTCTGTTTTTAGACTGAAAACAGCCACAGTAAAACAAATCATCTCTGTATGGTTTGTGTTGTCGATAGTTGCACTTAAGATCTGTTTGGAATCATCCAAACAAGGTCAGAACTGTCACAGTTTAATCTGAACCATGGATCATGTTTTCATTAGTCAGAGAGGATATTTACATTATGGGTGTATAAAAAAAAAACTATATATTTTGAAAAATTACCCCCCAGTTCTGCATTTGATAATTTTTGGAATTTTCTTTTCTGGGCGTCTGTAGGTAGGGGATTGGCGGATATTTGTCCAAATTTACAGACCCAGGTTTTCATGCATGAGGTAACCCTAACCCTAACTTGGCCTGTCCTCAGTGATATTTTCAGGTCTAAGCAAGTTGAATTAACATTGAAAGTAAAGGGGGGGGGGGGGGGGGAATCAAATGCCACATTAGCCCTGATTTTCTGATGCAATAAGATGTTCTAAGCACTCCTGTGTAATTTCTTTAAAATTTTCATCCAAACCCCACCCCCCACGCCGAAAGTTACTTTTTTAACTCTGAAAATCCATGTTTTTCGCAACTTTCCCAGCTTCTCCACTCTTTTGTCAGTGCAGTGTATAAATATGTTCATGATGGGCCATTTAATGATCTTGTCAGTGCCATATTGTATCGTAAGAGTACTTTGTACTATGAAAGTGTCATGTAATGTTAAGGTCATGTTGTAGGTTTAAAGTCACCAAAATCCCTAGTTTTTTTCAAAAATTCATACATTCCAACATTTTATCAAATATGTCCTCAGTTCCCTTCCCTCTGGTTTCCTGGTGGGATCCCCCAAGGCCTTTGGCCCTTTAAAGACACATTACAGACTAAATATTGCAACATGTACATTCCATTTGAATTTGCCGCCATTAGTGTGGAGGAAACACTAGCACACATTTAGGTGGGAATCACCAATACTTCATTCATTTTCTGAACCTGCTTTATCCTCACTAGGGTCATGGGGGTCGCTTGGAGCCTATCCCAGCTACTTATGGGTGACGACAGGGTTCACCCTGGACATGTGACCAGTTCATCACAGGGCTGAACATATAGAGACAAACAACCACTGTCACATTCACACCTATGGGTAATTTAGATGAACCAATTAACCTATCAGTGCATGTGTGAGAAAATTTGGGCTAAAGTTGAATCTGAAAATTTTCCTGAAATAACAACCCCCCCCCCCCCCCCATTGAAAGGCAGGAACAGCTGCCATGGGTAAAGAAATGAAATTGACATGGTGTCCAAAGTGTTAATGCTGTAACCTGGCAATTTTGTGGAAAACAAGATGGATGCCCGTTGTCCCCTCCCATGACCTTTGATTGGATTTTAATCCCACCGCTACTTCGCACAAACCAGTTTGAACTTGAATTGCACAATTTGCCCCTGCTCACTCATGCATGAAAACATGGGTCTGTAAATTTGGACAAATATCCACCAATTCCCTACCTACCAATGTTCATAAAAGAAATTCCAAAAATTATCAAATGCGAAACTGGGGGTAATTTTTCAAAAAAAAAATTTTTTTTTTTTTTCTTTTTTTATACACCCAGTATATAGATCTGTTCAGGTTTTGGCTGTAGAAAATGTACTGGTAACATTTTATAATAAGTACACACTATGAAGCATTAGTTAAGCATTAATAAATACTGAATTCATCATTTATAAAGCATATTTCTGACATGAATACTCATTAGTATATGGTTTATCAGCATAGTTATAAATGTTTTACTCATCATTAATAAGCTCATCTACAATGTGCTTAACGATTGTATTTTCATACTTTATAAATTATGGATTCAGCATTTAAACATTTTTTATTGCATCACTTACAAACCAGTTGTGATGTGCATTTATGCTTGAAAATACACTTTTCAGACATGTACTAATGGTTAGTGAATATGTTAGTGTGTATTTTATACTAACTCACACATTTATTTTCCAATAGATGTCCTATAAACAGTTATTAATACAGGAATTCATTATTTCAGGTAGTTCTAAAGCACTTCCTACTCATTAATTAAGTATATGGTGTGAGCTCATCTAAACTGTGGACTATCTATGTTATTTAAAGCATTTACAAATGAGATTTAAAGGTTGGAAATGCCTAAAGACTCACAAAAGTCTGAGTTATTCTAACAAAGGACAGACACAGTACATGGGGTTATTAAAACAAACTGCATGATTGAATGATGAATGATTATGAATGATGAGTAAAACATTTATAACTGTGCTGATAAACCATATGCTAATGAGTATTCATGTCAGAAATATGCTTTATAAATGATGAATTCAGTATTTATTAATGCTTAACTAATGCTTCATAGTGTGTACTTATTATAAAGTGTTACCAATGTACTCAATGTAAAGGTTAAATAACTGTTGTTCATTGCTTGTATCAATTTGTTCACACCACAGGCAGATTTTTTTTATTATGATGAGATAATTGGCATTTAGTCGTCTGCCAAAATTCATTCACCTTTTTCCCGTCATGCCGTGACACATCAGTCATTTTCCCAATTAAGCTCACCTCTCGTGTATTTTTATTTTATTCATGTGCTCCTACAGATGTGTAGGCCTGTGAGTCTCTCTCTGTGCGTCACGTATCCATGAGAACCAGAGACAAGCAGCAGCGTTTATGATGACTCATGAATGTTTTAATCTCACTCCCATTCTTCATGAAAAATACCACGCTAGCCCATCGTGGTCAGCTTTAATAGAAAGAGTCTGACACGTCATGACAGCAAAATATTTTATTACTAACCACCCACGTAGTGATCTCCAGGTATTTTATGAGATGTAGCAGTGAGCGAAGTCATGAATACAGGTTTGAAAAGCATTTCAAATAAACTGAATAGTAAGAAAAGAACTGTGGCTCTGAAAGTCACTAAATCCTTCTGTTATGACTTAGAACCCTCACATTTGTTCATCCTTCACCAGGATTGCACAAAAACCACTGCCCTAATTTTCATGAAACCCAGTGAATGGAAAGGGCGTGGGCCGAGGACGGACCCCTTATATGATGGAGTGGATCCATAAAAGGCTGGAGGCGGAGGCAAAGAATACAGAAGCAAAGAGGCGAGACTCTGGTGCTTTTTTTTTTCTTGGCATCTGCTTTCAGTCCAGAATGGTGGAGGTGTAGTGCTGCTGATACACTCTGGTATGACCACTGAGCAAAATCCAGTTTCACTTCTTATCAGTAGTTGTTTGGCAATAGTGAAGAGCGAAAAAGATGAAACTGCGGGGCTGTTTTGACAGTCATTTCTGGTCCATAATGGCGATAAAATTGCTTTGTTGCTGAGCAATTTTGTTGCAATGGAACCATATATTTTCAGGTCTTGTCAGTCTAAGTTCTTTGGTGGAGACTGGTATTGTATTACAATTCCCAAGCCCATGCCAACATAGACCACCATCTGACAAAAACTGACTATTTAGAACTGAACCTTTGTTAGCGCCAGTGGTGCCACCAGAGGGGAAGGACCACCAGAGTGAACCCATTGCAGAAGAATCTATCTAAAGTTGACAGCCATTGGGGTTGGATCCATAAAGTCTCATAGACATACAATAAACCAATGTTTTTCCACCTTGGGGTTGGGACTTCGCATGGGGTCGCTTGGAATTCAAATGAGGTTGCCTGAAATTTCTAGTAATTGATAAAAAAAAAAAACTTAATAATAAAAAATACAGTATGTGGTGATTTGAGAAGGACAATCCCAATCCATAAAAGATATGACAAACTGTGAAGCTGAAACGGAACACTGTGGTTCTGTTTATCTGTTAAATGTTCATTGTGGTCAGGTTCAGATGCTGCAGCTCTTTCATAATTCATAGTTTGAGTTCTTGTTTGTACAGTATTAATTGTCAGCCTTGTAAATTACAGCTGGACTGACTGTACATATCCTGACCAAGGAAAATCAAATTCTCTCTTTGTGCAGTAATCTACACCTGGATTTACTGCTTCTGTCCAGAATAATATACATTATATAGACTAAATGTCATCTAAAATAAACGTTTATTTGCAACATAGTATAGCAAACTATTACATGATCCAAAAAACTGTAATTTTAGCAAAAAAAAGTCTCTTTTTTTTTTAAATGTCTGGGGTCGTCAGAAATTTGTGATGTTAAAATGGGGTCACGAGCCTGAAAAGGTTGGACACCACTGCAATAAACGTTTCCCTAAAAATACTAAGTCTTCTTCTCCAGGTGTCGGTCTGATCTCATTTGTTTTATTTGAATGCTCTAATATGTAATCTTTAAATATTTCCTCCATTTAATTGTATCCCAGGTCAAATGGATGGTGATGCATTGTCTGCCATGTTGGACTTTGATTGACGGCTCAGGTGGACTTTCAGGGTTTCTGTTTAGTTAATTAAACTCTACAAACATCTGCATTTAATAGAGTCCACAAACAAGACTATACAGTTGACTTTGTTATGCAATTGTTGATAAAGTTTACCACTCTGCTGAGTCGTTAAGCCAGTGTTTAGTATTTGCTCAGCCAGGATGCAGCAGCTTTGTCCAAATATGGTCACTTTCTGAACTACAAACTGCTGGCTTCAAAACAGCAACTCAGATTCAGTCTTTTACAGTCTATGGATACTACTGCAGACACCAAAAAGAGGAAAACATCAGTCATAATTTGGATTTTGTTTGTTTGTTGCTGGGCCCTGTGCTCTCCCTCTATCTCAGTGGTTCCCAACCTTTTTAGGTTCGTGACCCCATTTTAACAACACAAATTACTGTTGACACTCGACATTCAAAACAAATGGATTTTTTTTTTGCTAAAATTAATTTGTTTTTGATCATGTAATAGTTTGCTGTACTGTGTTGCAAATAAACATTAATTTTAGATGACATTTAGTTTATATAATATATATTATTATAGACAGAGGCAGTAAATCCAGGTGTAGATTACTGCACAAAGGGAGAATTTTATTTTCCTTGGTCAGGATATGTACAGTCAGTCCAGCTTGGATTTACAAAGCTGACAATCAATACTGAACAAACAAGAACTGAAACTATGAATTATGAAAGAGCTGCAGCATCTGAAACCGACCACAATGAACATTTGACAGATAAACAGAACCACAGTGCTGCAGTTTTAGTTTCACAGTTTGTCATGTCTTTTATGGATTGGGATTGTCTCTCTCAACTCACAATATATTATTAATTAGTAAGTTGTTGTTTTTTGTTGGTTTTTTTTTTTTTTTGGTTTTTTTTTTACATTTTTATCAATTACTAGAAATTTCAGGCGACCCCAAGGTTGAAAAACACTGCTCTATCTCATGCCCTATTTTTTATTATGTACTGTTTGGTAGAATATATTTTGAGGCACTATACTTTATTGGAAACTGTTTTGAACATAACAGTCTACTGTTTAGGTATGTTTTGCCAAGAACATCCACTAGTTGATGCTGTGTCTTTGACAATGTTAAGCCTTTTCTGTGGCAGCAATGATAAATCCTCTCCAGACAAAGTGACTAAACGGTAAGTATATTTTTTATACATATACCACATGAGGCACCAAAAAGAGTCCATTTTTAGACCAAGTAATTTTCCACAAACATGCTCCAAATTGTCATTGTTATTTTATGGTAAACATAGTGAAACTACAACTCGGTTCTGCTCATTTCTTATTATTTAAACATTTTATGCCTGAGCAAATTTAAGGAGTAACCTATAATAAATATTTTTACTGTCAAAAACATGCTCTACTAAATTTATATTCATTATTGATACACTATGTAAATCAGTCCCAGATTTTAAAACGATATATAATTCTCAAAAATGTGGAAAATGCAAAGACAAAATGTGAGAGAACAGTATCAAACCCATTCAATTTATTTCACTCATTAGACAGATGTAAAGATGTCATATTGAAAATATTAATATGGCCTGTAAAAGTGTAAAAGAAGACATTAAAATACATCTAGACATGTGATACATATTGGACTTTCCAAGCTTGAAGTCTTTGTGATTCATACATTGTTTATTGTGACCAAAACAGGCATCTGCATTCTTTCTGCTGCAGCTTCTGTATCCGTGCATTTCCATTTTAATCCCAGTTATGACTCATTTTGTTTGTATGCTGTGTTACTTCTTCTGAAGCGACACGTCCCCTGCAGTAATTAGCAGGTTCTCCTTTGCAGTAAAAGTGAACTCGGGTCTGTTTTTGTCGGTAGCTGCCAGATATACTGCTGCTCCCGGCTGCTTCTCCAGGCCATATAATTGGAACCATTTGTGGATCAGGTGGAATTCTGGGACTCTGGCTTCACCTCAAACTCCCAAAGCGTGTTATTTTCTCTCTCTTTCCTCTAGCCAGAAAGCCTCTTACATCAGCCTCCGTTTCCCCTCTCTCTCTCTCTCTCACTCTCTCTCGCTCTCTCTCTCTCTCTCTCTCTCTCTCTCTCTCTCTCTCTCTCTCTCTCTCTCTCTCTCTCTCTCTCTCTCTCTCTTTCTCCCTCTCTTTTCCATTCTCAGAAACTCCTTCCGAGGAAGAGGTCAGCAGTTTGCTGTGTTGAAAGCATCAGCTCATAGATGTGGAATATTCCCTGAGACAGATGGTTTCAAAATAAGGAAAGAAGAACTTGAAAAAGTAAGTCTGATGCTTATTTTTTCCTCATCTAAAAGCATTAAAAAAGATGCTTAAACTTACTTTAACTAAAGGTTGGGCCATTTTGCCTGAGAATAGACAGAATATGTATGAAATTAACATAAATATCAGTACATGATAAAGACTTGTATGTGTGTACATAGTGGTGGAATGTAAAAGTACTTTAACTCAAGTACAATTTACAGGCAGTTTAGCAACTTTGTGCTTCTACTCCACTGCGTCTCAAAGGAAAATATTGCACTTTTATTCCAGAAAATTCATCTCACTTTCAGTTACCACTTACTTTCCATATGTGACTAAAGGATCAAATGTTCCCTGTCTGTCCTGGTTCATAAACTAAATAAATAAACCTTAACAACTGGAACATACCCTGAAAACAGGCCTGTTTTTCTGAGCTTATAAAAGTCAACTTTTTAGAGATATGTGGTCTATACAGAACAGTGGTGCCATAAACACATGATGATCTTATGGAATATGTGGCTTTGCTGTAAACGAAAGTACACGACAGTTTATTAAGAAGTTAAAGTGCATGAAAAGCATGAACATCTAAAGCAGTAAAATGCAACATAAACATTCAAGCAGCAGTAAAATGACTCCTAAAACATCAAACACTGACAGGAACCATTGTAACCACGGTAACTACTTCTTTTACTTTCCATACTTTTAGCTTTAAAGACCTATAACTGGTTTTGTGGTGACATGCGAATGAATTTTTCTCTTCTCTTTAGTGGTTTATCAGCATTTATTATAATATAATATTCCTCTGCATTTTTTTTTTTTTTTTTTTACAGTTTTTATTTATTTCTCATTTTAACACAATCCAATCTCCTCAGGTTGAGGCGCAAGAACAGAAAATAACCAAATGAAAAGAACAGCCTGTGTTTGTGTCAGAATATGTTTAGGTCCCTTAATAAACACATTTGTCCCTGAATGTCAGCCATTTTCCCCAGTTTTTTATAAAGACGATTTCTTTCAGCTTCAGTTTATATGCAAGATGTTCCATGACGAGTATATCATCCATAATTGAAAGCCATTGTTTGTAAGATGGAGCATCAGTCTTAAGCCAATTCTTTGTTATGGCCTTCTTCTTGGTCACCAGGAGGATTTTGACAAGATATCTGTCCCCTTTATCCTCTGCATTCTTTCAGTGAAAAGCAGGTATTTTCCTTATGTTTAATTAACTGACTATGATGGTGTTCAATTAAAGCTCAGAGTAAGTTCAAAGGTTATTATATCAAAACAGAGAAAACTGAGGAAAAAGTGACTTTTTCAGAAAAGAATATATAATTAAATGAACATTTTGGTTATATAATGTAAATAGTGTTGAATGAGAATGAGTTCATTGTTCTGGCTTGAAGTCTAAGGACAGGAGTGAGCATTTAAAACGTTATTATGTTCAGTTATTTGATGATGAGAAGGGGGGTGGGATTAAATAAGTTTTTTTTCTTCCCACACTTTTTCGAATGTAGATGACTGATTTTGGAATTTTGAATTAGCATGTATTCTGTAAATGCTTGAAATAAACAAAAAAATGAATGAAATGAAATGAATTGAATGAACATAAAAACAAGTGTGTACAACTACTATCATTTATCAGACTACATGCTTTATGGGTGAATTGGTGTAGCAGAAGATGACTGTATTTCCACGTTCACTATGTTCATATATGATGACCATGAAAAGCCAAGAAACTGTATTTTACTTGAATTATTTCAACATATTTGAACACATTTTAGATCGGTAGATGCTTTGTTCACGTGTGGATGCTAATATGTTTGAGAGTTAAGTACATTTTGTAGTTGTAATGTAATTATTAGCTCAAGGAAATCATGGAATATGTGGTTTTGTTTAATTTGTATGTCCAGTAGCTCTTAAACTTACAGGAAAATCAGAGTCATGTTAGCTCTTATTCAAATGGAAACTTGATTCAATATGTGCACTTTTACTTGTGAAAGACAGTAATAGTATAAATGACACATACACATGAATACCGTCGCTGAACCTATCATGCTTCATACTCTAAGTGCTCCTTGTGAACATAATATAGTCCATAAATCACTGCAACCCTCACGTGGCTTTTACAAGGTAAATAAAGCCCGGGTTCACACTGAAAGTACTGTGGTGAAGAGAGCAGGACTGTGGATTACAAGAGGGACTCTGTGTGCATTTACCACAGCGTATCTCTCCGGGGTTGTGGCTTGTTACGCACTGTACGACCATTTGTCACATCCCTCTATCACTGAAAGACAAGCTATTACTCATGTGAAGTTTTAAAAAATAAAAAGTGCATCTCATCTGCTTGGCATTTTAGGAGAGCGGCTCCAGGAGACGAGATAAAGGTCATGGAGGTTCAGTGGATCACACATCACGTCATCTTTACGCTTTTGGCGGCCACTGTAAGACCCCAAGTTAACCCAGGTAGGGATTAACTTTCTGTTTTCTCGTCTTAGTCACTCATTAGTTGCATTGTGTAGCTATCATAGGCATCAAACTGCTGCACGTGCCCATCAGATAGATAATAATTGAAGTTTAACAAGTTTTTAATAGGTGATTATAGGATTAAATATGAGCCAGTCACTGTGGAGATGTCACATATGCAGTACACCTAAAATAACTTTCTTCATTTTCCTGAGGTATGAGTTCTGAATGTTGACAAGATGGAAAAGGAAAGCAATTTTAGGTGGGTGGGCTTATAATGGACGAACGTGTATGTATGCATGTATGTGTGTGTGCGTGTGTGTGTGTGTGTGTGGTTTACCTAATGGTCAGACAGCAAACATCCAAAGAACAGACAGGCCTTTCACAAGCAGGGGGCATTAAGGGAAGAAAAAAAAAAAAAAAAAGGTAGCAAATTTTTAGGCGTAGTTGCAGGTATGACACACACTCTATTTCATACACACACTCACACGTTGTGTTTCCATGTGATTAGAGACGTTACATCGGAGACTCACCTTAAACCACAACATACATAACTGTAACTCTATGTAGTGGGATTCATATTTATTATAATATTTTTAAAGCAGTTTAAGGTAGCACTGATATTCCAAGTCATGTACCAGAACATACTCACAGCTTCGAAAACCACTAATGAATCAGTGCTATGTACCCACAGACTGTATCAGACACTGAATCCAGTATAAAGCTCATTGTTTACATATATCTGTATTATGGTATCATCAAATTTTTCCCTTAACCTCCTAAGACCCACTGTCCACATTTGTGAGCTAGAGTTTCACAACTTTTTACAAAAAAAAAAAAACAAAAGAAAACTGTCCACCACAAAGGACATTCCATAAAAATTTTAAAAACTACACCTGAAAAAACTGTTGCATCATGACGTTTCCAATACAGGCACTTATTTAATAAAAAACAGAAAAGTCCTCCAGGCTTATCGGATAAAGGATACGATGTTTGGACACTTAAGGGGATAAAGAAAATGCATGATTTATATGAAGGTTCTAACTTGCTATCCTTTGAACAAATACAAAAGAAATGCAATCTTCCTAAACATTACTTTTTCAGATATCTTCAGATTCGTGACTTCATAACTAAAAAAAAACTGCTTTCAATACTAATAGCACAATATCATCAGTGGAGCAGTTACTTCTCCAGGGCCCAGTCAAGAAAACCATATCCCGTTTCTATAATGTGTTGAATCAGACTGATGGGTTGAACATAAACACTCATAGTGTAGCACAGGTGTGGCAAAATAAACTTGGTGTAGACATCAGTAAAGAGGAATGGGACACAATCTGGAACCATACAAAAAAAAATCTCGGTATGTAACCGCGCAAGGCTGTTGTAATTCAAAATTCTGCACCGTGTGCAAATTTCTCCTAATAAAAGACACCAGATGAATAACCAGCTTTCACCTCTGTGTTTGAAGTGCAGGTCTACTATAGGAACCTATATACACTGTGTCTGGTCATGTCTAAAAATTCAATCCTACTGGGTAGATATTTTACAAGATATGGAAAAGATTCTCGGAGTGTCTTTGAAACTGGACCCTTTATCTCTACTCTTGGGACATCCAAGTGGGGACATTATCGACACCAGCTTGAAAAGACTGTATGATATCTTCGCATATGCTGCAAGGAAAAATATTTTCATGTCTTGGATAAATGACAAACCTCCCACTAAAATGACTTGGCATAAAATCCTTCTGGAATGCTTTCCTATGGACTATTTGACCTGTTTACTTCATTCTTCCAAGGGACAGTTTATGAAAATTTGGACTCCATACTTCCGTTTCACAAACTCATCAGTCACTTCTATGCTTTCAGACCTCATCAATGATTGAAAATCTTTGGTGCCTGTTTACAATTAGATCACCACTGATCTCACCTGTCACTGCTTGATTGTCTGATCTTTGTTTTATCTTCACTCTAACTCCAGACTGTGGACTAATTGCTTTATCTTGGATTAGTATACCTTTTTTTTTTCCTTTCTCTCTCTCTTACTCTGCTTATCTTCCAGCAGCTTCATTTTTTTCAAATTTTCTTATAAACCGGATGTTGTACTGAGCCATTTGTTGAAAAAAAAAAAAAAAAAAAAATGTAATAAAATCTAATAAAGATAATTGAAAAAAAAAAAAAAAAAAAGCTTCTACTTTGTTGACATTTCCTGGGTCTTAGGAGGTTAAAACAAAAATTCAAGTGGTCAAAATAATACTGTGACTAATAATTGTAATGTGCTGCATCAGCTGATAGTTTACATTATAGCTCTGTTAGCTTAGCTCTGTTTTTAGACACAAAACAGTCACAGTAAAACCACAAATCACCTGTTTTCTGTACAGTTTGTGTTGCTAATAGCTGCACTAAACATCTGTTTGAAATCAACCAAACCGTGTCAGATGTGTCATAGTTTAGTCTGAACCATGGATCAACAAACAGCAAGTTAGAAGAGATAATAACATCCCATAATAACTTTATACTTTCATAAGACTCATAATTAATCTCACCCGTGTAGAAGAAACGCTGCCATTTCAGCATCAAACTCCATTCTTTTCATTTCCAGCTGTGTCCAGTGGAGAAAACAACAACAGTGCTTCTATCTTTTAACACTTCGTCACTTTCTTTCACACTAGAAGTTGTTTCCTCTTATCCTCACCTCAGCCCTGGTGTCATATGAATCTAGCCAGCATGTCCATGTGGGTTCCATTTGGGCTGCGTGTAAGGGTCCCATGTGGGTTTGTCCACAGTTTCCAGGGTGACCCCACGTGTTTGCCCAGATCAGAATCAAAATCAGAATCTCTTTATTGTCATTTTACCAAGAACAATGAAATTGAGGTAGAGCTCTCAGGTTCAGTGCAAGAATTTACAGACAGACAACAAATATGAGTAAAACAACAACACATAGTAGTAAAACAATAACAAATATGAGTAAAACAACAACACATAGTAGTAAAACAATAACAAATATCAGTAAAACAACAACACATATCAGTAAAACAACAAGAAATATCAGTAAAACAACAACACATCAGTAAAGCAGCAACACATAGTAGTAAAACAATAACAAATATCAGTAAAACAACAACACATATCAGTCAAACAACAAATATCAGTAAAACAACAAGAAATATTTGTAAAACAACAAGAAATATCAGTAAAACAACAACAAATATCAGTAAAACAACAAGAAATATTAGTAAAACAATAATAAATATCAGTAAAACAACAAGAAATTTCTGTAAAACAACAACATATATCAGTAAAACAACAACAAATATCAGTAAAACAACAACAAATATCAGTAAAACAACAACACATATCAGTAAAAGGCACAGTTATTTACATTAAAAAATAGAAAGTATTGCAAACTAAGAGATTTGTAAAAGAATTTAAGTCGTGCAAATAATATTAGAAGTGCAAATGACATGAAAGAAAAATATTGTGGGATAAATAATGTGAAGAATGAATAATATGAGATATTCAGATATCTGATTCTGATTCTGATCTGGGCAAACACATGTGGGGTCACCATGGAAACTGCGGACAAACCCAAATGGGACCCTTCTGGGGCCCACATGGACATGCTGAATGGAACTCTGACCCCATGGAAATCTGACCCGTGGGTCACTTTTCTAATATGGAAAACTGACCCACCCCATAGCATTTTGAGCCCTTATATGAATTTGTAGTGTATGTTAATGAAAATGTTGTGATTCATTTCTATATCATGATAAGTTTAAATATATGTGTATAATTTGACATTTTTACCAGAGACAACTACATTTATTCATTCATATAGAAAGTGAAGTAAATAATCTGTGTTCATTTTCGAGTTGCTGAACATCATAGACATGAAATCAACCCTAAATTGTGAAAAAATTGTGTAAAAAACAGGTTTTATGTATTTGTTTTCTAATATATATATATATATATATATATATATATATATATATATATATATATATATATATATATACACACACACACAAAATCTACCCTAAATTGTGAAAAAATTGTGGAAAAAATAGGTTTTATGTATTTGTTTTCTAATATATATATATATATATATATATATATATATATATATATATATATATGTGTGTGTGTGTGTGTGTGTGTGTGTGTGTGTGTGTGTGTGTGTGTGTGTGTGTGTGTGTGTGTTTAAATGGGATAGACTCCAAGCAACCCCCGTGACCCTAGTGAGGATAAAGCAGGTTCAGAAAATGAATGAATGAATGTTTAAATACATTTCTGTTGCTGTAGAATTTCAATTCCTTGTAAATATTTATGTTTTATAATGTAATGTAGTTGTGATATATAATGTAGGTCACTTTTCCTTGCTATAGAATTTTGACCCTTTGCCTATGTATATGTTTTATTATGTAATGTAGTTGTAAGATGTCATGTATTATGGCCTAGATACAAAATAACAATGTCTTACAATACTCTTTCAATATGATACAGTTATAGTTATAACCATGTTGTAAAAACTGTAAATGCATAATTACTGTATGTTGCACAGAACATTGTACCAGTATATAAATTTGTAATATCACGTGCTTGTACATTTCTGCAATGCATGATTGTTAATAATTTTTTGTGCTTTTCATAACTTTTTTTGTGTTTTACTGGTGAGTCAACATTGTAGAAGATGATAATGTTTCCACGGTAACTACAGAGCCTCTGAATGTCAAATGGGTCATATCTGATGACCATGAAAAGATGAAGAACTGCATTTTCCATCAATTATTTACATGTATTAGTGTATCAACAGGGATTAAACAGTTTATATCAGTAGATGATTCTGGTAAATAGTGGATGTTTGGATCTTTATGGGTTAAACGTGTTAAAACTAAATTAATTAGGCCGTTGAGTAGAAAGTACAGATATTTGTATTTAAATGTAGGCAGTAAAAGTGAAATATTCACTGAAAAATAAATACTCAAGCCAAGTATAAAAACCTGAAATACAGATATAAACATTTTGATTTTGACTTGACCACGTTTTCTATTTTCACAGTAGGATTATTTGTTCTCTGTTGAAGTGCACGTCAGGCGTTTCGCTGTGAAGGTGGATACAACACAGACTTCCCCTAATTACCAGGTAGAGACGGTGAGGCTAAACAGTGAGTCTGGCAGATGCAGAGACTGAATCACATTAATACTATGGTGTAGCCTCTGTTGTTGTCAGGCTGATATGTGCCCACGCAAATAGGCACCAGATGCTTGTATTTAAACAAAAATACAACAACAAAAAAAAAATTCTCCTCACGTGGCTCTGGTTGAAATCAAAAAAAAAAAAAAAAGGAATGAAAAATGAAGAGCAGGCAGGCTTAGAGACCACTCCCATCTCATTTTGCTTAGACTGGCACCTACACAGTGATGCCTCTGTTTGGCTTTAGAGGCCTTGCGGGGCTGCAGGAAGGGGGCAAGAGGAGGAGGGGAGCGCTGACCGCCTAACACTCAACCCCTTACATCCTGCAAAAAAAGGATAAAAACTCACATGTGTAAATAAAACATACATTCCTATAATGTGAAAGGCTTGTGTGTCACTGACGGTTTCTGTGTTTGTAGAAATGTGTCGTTATCCCCTCGGTATGACCGGTGGGCAGATCCAGGACGAGGACATCTCTGCTTCCAGTCAGTGGTCAGAGTCGACGGCTGCACGATTCGGAAGGCATGTCTGCTTCTTCTACTCCCTTCTCCTTCGTTTTAACTTCTTTCACGTGGCAGTAGACCAGGGGTGTCAAACTCATTTTAGTTCAGAGGCTAAATGCAGCCCAATGTGATCTCAAGAGGACCAGACCAGTAAAATACTATCATAACAACCTAGGAATAATGTCAACTCAGAACTTTTCTCTATGTTTTAGAGTGGAAAAGGGTTAAATTACATCAAGGAAAATGTTTACAGCTATAAACTAAACTTAAAAATAAAAATAAATAAAAATAAAAAAAACGTGAATAACATGAAAAAACTGAAATTTCTTATGAAAAATAAGTGCAATTTTAACAATATTCTGCCTCAGCTTATCATTTACACACATGCTTTACAACTTAGAGATCACAGTGGATTTATAAAGACAGAAACCATTTCATAACAGGTAGAATATTATTAAAATTACACTTACTTTACTTAAGAGATTTCAAGTTGTTCATATTTGATATTTCTATTCGATATATTTGTATAATGTTAACTGTTTTTAATATTGTACCGAGATGTAAAATAAAATCTAATTCCACTGTACTACTTGTGATTGACAATGACAAACTCGATTCGATTCGATTCAATTCGATTCGATTCGATTTGATTCGATTCTATGATAGGCACCTAAAATTAAAACAATGTAAAATTGTGCCTATTTTTCTTAAAACATTTAATATTGTCCATATTTGTTCAGGTTTTTCACATTATTTTATAAAAGGATAGTTTTGTAAATGTAAACATTCTCAGGGCTGCTACAAACCAATATCACTTCATGTGTTTACTGCATTTTAACTGTATTTTAACTGCATTTTAAATTGGATTTTAAACTGTATTTTAATTGTTTTGCACTATGAAGCACTTTGTGACTCCCTGCCTGTGAAAATTGCTCTGTAAATAAGATTTGCTTTCTTACTTACTTACTATGTAATTTAACTTTTTTTATACTAAAGCAAAGAGAAACATTTGTAGTTGTCATTATGATAGTATTTTACTCGTCTGACCCATTTGAGATCACATTGGTTTGTATGTGAGCTATGAACTAAAAATATTTTCACATCATTTGATTGTTACAGCTTCAGTGTAATTTTTGCATTTCACTAATTCATCCCACGGGCCTGAGTGGACCCTTTGGTGGGCCGGTTTTGGCCCACAGGCCTTATGTTTGACACTTCTGTATTAGACAATATTAAGCACAGGGGTGTAAGAAAATATCGGTTCCGCAATATATCGTGATATTTCATTTCACAATACTGTATCGATATTAAAAGTACTGTATCGATTTTTTTATTTATTCAAATGCAGATATTGTGGAGGTTCATTTTTGTTTTTTTGTTTTTCTTTTTTGTTTCTATTTTATTTATTATTATTCAACACTCTTATTAAATAATGTTCGTTCCTTTGTTGGGACTGAACTCAAATACTGTTCTGATGTTAGTTCTGAACTAATAGAATCTGAACATTTGAACAGGATCTGAAACTGTAACGTCTGCAAAAGAGAATTTCAGTTTGAACACAGGAACATTTTGTGATATAGCATTAGATCCAGTTCTGATCAAATAAAAATGTGTTTAGTTTTTGTGCAGGTTTCTGGTGTAATTCAATTCTTTCAGGAAATAATCATTTTTAAAAAAGAAACCAACAAAAAAAATTGCCTTTTTAACAGTATCATGATATATCGTGATATATCGTATCGTGATCCTAGTGTTGTGTTTTGTATCGTATTGCCAGATTCTTGCCAATACACAGCCCTAATTAAGCAGAGGTGTGGAGAGAGTTTCTACATCTTTCAAACATTCCATCACAAGTAAAAGTCTCTAGGTCTCTGGAGAAATGTGGATTAAGTATTAAAGTATTAAAGTAAAAGCCCTGGTTTTGTCCGTCAGACTGATGTGATTATATCTGACATAATTAGAGTATTAATACTGATGCATTGTTGTCTCAGCTTGTTACTGTTGTTTCTTCCGGAGGCGGAGTTTGATAAACAGAAACAAATCAACCTGTGATTAATGGGAGGTGAAAGAAAAAAACACAAGTTCTGACACAGTCATCTGTTTTCAGTTTGCGGGCTTTTTCTCTCATCTTTAATTTTTGGTGACATATTGGATGATTTACATATTTATTGGAGCGAAACCATATGAGACGTTTAGGGGGGAAAAAAATCAGTATTTAGTGGAGCTGCTGACATCTCATAAATACATGAAATGTGACCTGACTTTGTGCTGCTTTATGTGAGTCAGAAGACAAACCACTAGTTTAATCTAAGGCCTCATGCAATAAAAGTCAGACTATAAATTTGTTCTTCAGTACCACATTTAGCTGCAGTCAGTTTTTTTTTTTTTATATGTATTGAATCATCTTCCAGGTATAAACATGTTTCAAAAGTAATCCAGACTCTTTGTAGAGGTCATGTCTAGTTTGTTGGCTTTATTTCTTCCTCTTCAATAAATTGCTGTGTATTTTATTACACTGAGATCTTTTTTTTTTTAAATAATTTTATTTGTGGATTTTCAACAGCATAACATGGATGTATCATACAATCTGTACATTTCTGCTGACTTTTTGAACACAAGTCCCCACCCCTAACTTAAATATAAACACAAACATGTAAATATATTTACCAGAAGACATCAGGATTATGAACAGGAGGCATATAGCATTCATACAAAGTCTAGATGTGATAACATAGTAAAAGCAAAAATAAATACATAAAATTGAATAGATACACTATATTGCCAAAAGTATTGGCTCACCCATCCAAATAATCAGAATCAGGGTCGCTCTCAGGAGCTCAGTGAATTCCAGCGTGGAACTGTGATAGGATGCCACCTGTGCAACAAATCCAGTGGTGAAATTTCCTCACTCCTAAATATTCCACAGTCAACTGTCAGCTGTATTATAAGAAAGTGGAAGTGTTTGGGAACGACAGCAACTCAGCCACGAAGTGGTAGGCCACGTAAACTGACGGAGCAGGGTCAGCGGATCCTGAGGCGCATAGTGCAAAGAGGTCGCCAACCTTCTGCAGAGTCAATGGCTACAGACCTCCAAACTTCATGTGGCCTTCAGATTAGCTCCAGAACAGTGCGCAGAGAGCTTCATGGAATGGGTTTCCGTGGCCGAGCAGCTGCATCCAAGCCATACATCACCAAGTGCAATGCAAAGCTCTGGATGCAGTGGTGTAAAGCACGCCGCCACTGGACTCTAGAGCAGTGGAGGCACCTTCTCTGGAGTGACCAAGCGCGCTTCTCCATCTGGCAATCTGATGGACGGGTCTGGGTTTGGCGGTCTCCAGGAGAAGGATACTTGTGGGACCGCATTGTGCCAAGTGTAAAGTTTGGTGGAGGGGGGATTATGGTGTGGAGTTGTTTTTCAGGAGCTGGGCTTGGCCCCTTAGTTCCAGTGAAAGGAACTGGGAATGCTTCAGCATACCAAGACATTTTGGACAATTCCATGCTCCCAACTTTGTGGGAGCAGTTTGGAGCTGGCCCCTTCCTCTTCCAACATGACTGTGCACCAGTGCACAAAGCAAGGTCCATACAGACATGGATGACAGAGTCTGGTGTGGATGAACTGGACTGGCCTGCACAGAGTCCTGACCTCAACCCCACAGAACACCTTTGGGATGAATTAGAGCGGAGACTGAGAGCCAGGCCTTCTGTCCAACATCAGTGTGTGACCTCACAAATGCACTTCTGGAAGAATGGTCCAAAATTCCCATGAACACACTCCTAAACTTTGTGGACAGCCTTCCCAGAAGAGTTGAAGCTGTTATAGCTGCAAAGGGTGGACCCACGTCATATTGAACCCCATAGACTAGGAATGGGATGGCACTGAAATTCATATGTCAAGGCAGGTGAGCAAATACTTTTGGCAATATAATGTAACAATTATACATATATTAAAAGAAAAAGAAAAAAAAAAGACAAATAAAAATATGTACCATACCTACAGTTATCCAGGTGATGAGTGGTGATTTGGTGTTAAAGTCATGATATATTGCTCATTCTATAAGTTTCTGTGAATTTTAGAAGAGGCTGCCATGCTTTATAGAATGTTGCAGTTGATCCTGCTAACGTACATCTCATCTTGTCCATATGTAAAAACCTCATAATGTCTGCGATCCACTGATCATGTGTGGGAAGGGATTTCTGTTTCCACCTCAAAAGTATAAGACATGGTACAAGTAGAGAAGCAAAGGCAACAGCATTTGAATAATATTTAGAAATATGAATGTTTGGGGGAATCACTCCAAAAAGTGCTGTCAGGGCTGAAGGTGGAAAGTTAATGTCATATATTTTTGAAAATGTAGTAAATATAGATGTCCAATAGTTATGAAGATTAGGACATGTCCAAAAAGTGTGGAAAAGTGAACCGGTATATGCTTTGCAAAGACTGCAGAGCGGGTCAGTGCCCGGATAAAATTTGGCTAACTTTTCCTTGGAAATATGTAAAAGGTGAAGGATCTTAAATTGGAGGAGTCCATGTGTTGCAACACTGAGATCATTTTAAACCTTTCATGCATGAACTGTGAGAACCTTAGTCAAGATTTTTTTCTTCAGTGTTTTTATTCCTCCTTAGGCAAGAAAAAAACAATGCAATCGAGTTTTTTTTCCTGTGGAGTTACAAAAATATTCATGCATTTAATTTTTGAAGTAAAGAAACGTGTTTAAAACCCAATATCAGAGAGGGATATAAAAACAATGAAATAAAAACATGTTTAATGCTGCTAATCTGATGTCTTCTCACATTTTAACATGCTAGTAATTCCTGTCTTCATCGAGATAATATGCAAAAAAAAACCTTCTTGTCTAACAAATAACAACTGATTTACACTAAAACATGTCACTGCAGATCAGGTTTATCAAGAACAGCAAAGTTACAGTAATGGTATGAATGTCAGGGTATGAGATGGTGCGTAAGTGTCCACTGTGTTGGCTGATATGGAACTAAAACAACAAAACCCATTAACTCTTTCATGCACGAATTATTAGAACCTTAATCAGATTTTTTTCCTGAGTGTTTTTATTCCTCTTAAGGCATGAAAAAAACCATTTCAATTTAAAATTTTCTTCTGAAAAATAAATTAAAAAAAAAAAAAAAAAAAAAAACTAAATTAATTAAATAAATAAATAAAAACATTAAAAAAATAATAATGAAAACAAATTCTTATGAGCGTATTTTTCGGGAAGTTGCAAAAATGTCCACTCAGCTGGACACCACACGTTTAATTTTTTGACGCACAGAAACATGTATTTACTGATAAATTGTGTGAAAACTATGGGGAGGGCTTGTGATTCTGGGGGTTTATGCTCAGGAGAGATCTACATAATGTTACCAATTCATGCCAGAAAAGATATGTAGTGTCTTAAAACTTTAATAAAGATATATGTAAAAAAAAATAAATAAATAAAAATAAATAAATAAAAATAAAAAACAAAACAAAAAAAGAAAAGAACAACAAAATCCATGAATATACAAGAGAACAGCTGGAGAATAGCTGTCCACTGGAGTGACTTATGCATTAAAGGGTTAAAGCCCTTCACACATCTGTTGACATTCTGTTTGATGCAGCTGGCGGCATCTATCATATTTAATGCAGGTCATTCATAACAGTTTACTGAGGTTATGAGCATTTGTTTAATCTGACAAGCCTGTCATACCAACAAAAGTCAGATAAAATGTCAACTTTTCTTGCATTAGACCCACTTGTAAAACCATCAACTGTGCAGGGAGAGTTTTTATATTAAAACTAAGTAACTAAAACTGTAGTGGAGTAAAAAAACAAATGTACTGACAGTCAATAAAAATGCATCACCATGAAGATATGCTACTTCATGTCTTCTGAAAAAATAACCTGTCCTAAATGTAGGCTGTCGTTCGCAGAGGGTTGAACTGGAATAATAATTAAGCAAAACAAACAAAAGCAGAACAATACAGCAAGATACTTTTTTTTTTTTCCTGAGTGTTTTTATTCCTTTTTAGGCATGAAAAAACAATGTTATTGAAATTTTATTTTTTTTTATAAACCTATTTTTCATGGATTAACAAAAATATCCACTCAGCTGGACACCATACGTTTAATTTTTGAAGCAAAGAAACCTGTATTTACTGCCATACTGTGTGAAAACTATGAAATAAATGTTTTTTTAATGTTGCTAATCGGATGTTTTCTCACATTTTAACATACTATAATAGTTGTTATTACTCACTCAAATAATACGCAAAAAACAACAAAACAACTTTTTTTTTTTTTTTTTTAAACCTGTTAATTACAGTCTAATAACAATTATCAATTGATTTACACTCAAATATGTTGCTACAGATCAGGTTTCTCAAGAACTGCAAAGTTACAGTAACGGTATGAATTGCAGTGTATTATGGGATGGTGCATAAGTGTCCACTGTGTTGGTTGATATGCAACTGAAACAACAAAACCCATGAATATACAAGAGAACAGCTGGTGAATAACTGTCCACTGTAGTGACCGCTGTGCATGAAAGAGTTAATATAGAGAATAATTGTGAACTGATAACCAATCCTTAACATCTAATTTACAAATACCTCTGAATAATTGCAGGCTTTTGACAAAATCTCTGAAAATTCCCCTAAATTATATAATAATAGACAATCTGGATAAATTTCTATTCACAGGACAAGGTTATAAATCTATATACAGAACACATATTTCACCATGTCTGAGTACTGACATTCATTAAAGGAGTAATATTTGTCTTTTTAAATGGAATTATGCATTTTCAAACATTTCCCTGTGGTCTACATAAACTGTAAATGCTCTGCTTGGGTCTGAATTCTTCACTAATTCAACTCCACAGGTCCATCTTCAACCCTATTTCTGACTAGTGACATGAGAAAGGTCGTTTTGAGCGCTGGCCCTTTAAATGCAAATGACCCACCCCCTCCAGGTTGTTGGCTGTGCTGCTCTGTCCCATTCAACCAACAACTGAACATTTTAGGTAATCGGTTCGAAGTTTGGACATATTTTCAGTTTTTACTAGAACTGCTGCTTAGGGTGGTCCAACAATCCTGGTACAAAATAAAGTTTCAGATAACCTCAATTAGAACCCTGCATTAGGTTTTGGTATTCAAATGATGATTTAGGAAAAAATTTGGAAGAAAAAGGAGATATTTTAGAGGTTGCATAAAGCCTCTACATCAGAGCATGGTTTGAAGCCCCATCACCAGCCAAAGCCCCTGCAAATGTTTTGGCATTCCTTAAAAAGTTGTCACAGTCTGAAAATTCAGATGTCATAAAGCAGCCTTAATAGCTTTGGTCCACATCTGTGGTACTGGCATTCTGGGACTCCAGTGTGACACCAGAGCAGAAGCAGCTGATGGATGACAACATGATGGAAAATGCAGGTTCTTTGGGTTCCACTAAAGCGTTGGGATGTCCTTAATCCATCAGATTCTGAAGGGACGCAGATCAGGGCTTTTGTCCCCACCAGCACCATGCGTTTGTTTGAAACTTTGGATCTGCCACAAACATTCTGAACAATTCCTCCAGTAGACTGGGCTGATGATGCAGACTTTCAGAAGGAGGAGAAAACTGTGCATTCCAGAAAAGTTGTCAATGATGTCACTGACAGAGGGGCGGAGCTTATTCCAGACTTCAACTGTAGCTGAACAACAAATGCAGATCACAAACAGTACTGGCAACAAGTTGTCAAAGAACACAGGAACATTTTTGGTCATTTCAATAAACCAACAGTGGTTGCTGGACTTTCTAAGGAACATTTTTATGCGAGTTGCAGTTTGATTTTGAGAATAAAATTACAAATTATTCTAATCTGCTTTATTCATTTGGCTAGTTCTGTTATAGGATATATGAGCAATCTGCACCTGTCTGTGCAACCTCTAAATATTAATTAATTTGCAGAAAATTTGGACCGAAGTAATTTGGCCAGATATGGAGCCAGATGCAGGGTTCTAATCCAGAGAATCTGAGAAAAAAATTTTGGACCACCCTACTGCTGCTGCTGCTGCTGCTGACAAACAATTATGGCATACCCTGAGAAATGTTTGTCGGAAGTTTTGACCTTACACAGTATGTACAAATGTCGTGACGTAACTTGTTCCTGGAAGGAATTAAAACAGGTTGTAGAAATCCACTCGATTTTGGCCGGAATGAATAACTTTGCAGCACCTGGAGGGTTCAAATTCAAACTTTATGAACTATTAGGGTCCAAATACACAAATAAATGTACCAAAAAAGACTAATAAAAATGGGTTTAGTAAAATATGACCCCTTTAAGTCTTGACTGAATGCGTTATACATCACAAAATGCCTGGTAATGTCAGTTTTAGAAACTCGAAAATTGGGTTGATCTGTTTTCATTGACTGTCAGAACACAATATGATGAGTTTCTTTTTTCCGTCCATAGTTGCATTAACCTACAAAGACCCAAACAGCCACCGACGACCAAAACCATCTGCTGATCTAAAATGTTTAGTAACTTCTGATCCACTAATCCTATCACTACATGTAAATAATTGGCGTCATCTTTTCATGGTCATCAGATGTGACCCATTTGGACATCAATTTGGTCAATGACAGTGGATGGAGACACTTAGTTTATGTTCAGTTAATGATATATTTTGCTGAAAAAGTCCCATTTTTTGTTTCAGTTTTCTCTGTCTTTGATATAATAACCCTCAACTTTAATGAACATCTACATGACCAGTGAATTGAATACAGGAAAATACCAGATGTTCACTGAAAAAAAAAAAACAAAAAAAAAAAACGTAAAATACAAAGGATAACGTCATAATAAATAATGATAAATCACTTAAGAGGAGTTAAATATAGAGAAAACAATTTTTGGAACTGGCACAAAAGTAGAATTGGGTCTTTATGGGTTAATTTGTGCCATCATGTGTTGATAATGGGAGAGTGGCAGCAGCACATTGGTGTTCAGGTCTGGACTCTGTGGTGTCCAATTCATGTGTGAAAATGACATTTCATGCTCCTGAACCACTCCTTAACAAATGGAGTCTAATGAATCCTGGCATTGTCCTTTCTTTATGCTCCTGACTAAATTAATAGCTGTTTCAGAAATGAGAAGCTACTCACTGCATCAGTTGAGGTTAAATAACCTGTTGGACCTGAAATATATTAATCACTGCAGTAATTATCCAGTGGAAGGCCAATCTATTTGCTCTGTTAGATCGAGTCGAAGGACTGTTTTAAAGCAGCACCAAATGGAAACACTTAAAGAACTGCAACAGTACCAGTCATGTTCCACTGTTGAACAGTAATCCATAAATATGAGCTCATTCTTCAGTGTTAAGACATTAACCCATAAAGACCCACACTCTCAAAACTAAAGGTACGAGATCAGAACATTTATGTACCTATAAGTACATTTTTTAAGAATGTTCTCTCAAAAGTACAATATTGGTCTTTAGGAGGCTAGAATTGCACCTTTAGACTATGAAAAAGGCTCCAAAGTTCTGTAAAGTACAAATGTGTACTATAAGGTACCCTGCAGCATTAAAAACTGTGTGTAGACCATGAGAATAGGCTATAGGCTAGGAAGACTGAACAGTAGGATGAATTAGAGTTCAAACATTAGGCTGAGCACATTATTTATTATATATCCTACTGTAATTACTCTATATTATATTTAATAATAATTTGTGTTTTAATTTAATAGCCCAATTAGCTCAATGATAATAGCCTAATAGTTTATTTATCTTATTCGAACCTCTGATTATTGCCATAATCTCTGTTTTATCCAGTTTTCATTCACACCTCCATGTCTTGATGTCGTAGCTTGCCTATGCCGTTTTTTATTTTTTTGTTTTTTTCTATTAGGTCACCGGTTCAAACTTTAAACATCATGGCATTATCAACTATACGAGAGTTTTCTTTCTATATAAAGTACTTAAGGTACAAAAATGGACCATTTCCAAAGGGTACAGAAATGTCTCTCAAAAAAGTACACCCCCAGAGACAAGCACTTGTACCCTTTTAGGTACAAGCTGGTACCTCGATTTTTGAGAGTGCAGTGCTACATATGTGGCAGTTCCAAACTAGTTTTTTTTCTCTATATTTAGCTTTTCTTAAGTAATTTATTGCCATTTTTTATAATATTGTCCTCTGCATTTTGTGGTTTTTCAGTGAGAATCAAGTATTTTCCTATATTTAATTCACTGATCATGTAGATGTTCATAAAAGCTCAGATTAAAGTTGAAGGTTATTCTATCAATAACAGAGAAAACTGAAGAAAAAATGACTTTTTCCGTAAAATATATCATTAACTGAACATAAACCCAGTCTGACCATCTACTGTCATTAATCCAACGCCATGGGTTTTACTGGTGAATCAATGTCGTAGAAGATGATGGTGTTTCCACAGTAACTACAGAGCCTGTGAGCGTCCAAATGGGTCATATCTGATGACCATGAAAAGATGACAAACTGTATTTTACACCAATTATTTACATGGATCAATAGTTATTTAACCGTAGATGGTTCTGATTGACAGTAGCTGTTTGGGTCTTTATTTGTTAAATCCTTCAATAACATTTAACCCTTTGACAACTACAATCTCCCCAGCGCTACATTTGCACTTTACAGCATTCAAATTGCTGTAACTCCTGAACCAGTTGTGCTATCCACACAATTCAAATGGCATCAGAAAGCTGAGATCCTAAGCTGTCCAACACTATATAACACTTTGCAGCAGCAATGTGAACTCTATTACAAGTAGAAAGGCTCTTTTTCCGTGACTTCCGCACAAGCTTAAAAAATGTCTGGAAATAGCATCAACTATGAAGCCATAATATGGATACTGAATGTTCAAGACCAAAAAGTACATTTGAGCAGATGTAAAACAGTTGAAAGTTTAGTTTTTCAATCTCAGAAAGTTTCATTATGGACATTTACAGTTGTTTCAGATAATAAATATGCTAAAAATTTATGAAGTTATTTATTTATTTATTCATTCATTCATTCATTCATTTATTCATTTATTTATTTTTACTACAGTTTTTTGTTTGTTTGTTTTGTTTTGTTTTTACATATAAAAACAAAGAACATAGTTCCGTTGTTTGATCCAAAAGTCAAACAAATAGACAAAAAACATGCAGAACAAACCCCCCTCCCCTGGCACACATCCCCTCCAGATTACAGGAAAAACAAAAACAAATAAATAAATAAATGGTAAATAAATACAAAATAGAAGTGCAAAATTCCCGCTTTAAATGTTACCACAAAAAAAAAAAAACTAAAATAACAATAATAATGGTAATGATAAATCACAACTGCTAAGGCACACCAATACTGTATAATACAATACTCAGTCAAGAGAAACATGACAGATAGACACTGTTTTAAGCATTTAGTATTTATAATAATGATAATTAATGGCCAGATATTGAAAGTTAAGTTCTTCCTGAAAACAAAGGTGCAAAAGAATTGGCAAAAAAAGACATTTTCTGACACTTTTATTGCAAAGAAAACATGAAGACACCTAGGCGGCCTGTTATAATGTCAGTCTTAAAATTAAATATCATGAAGTTTCTTCTTTAAGGTCAAACACAGTTGCAGTTACAGTCTGTACTAACTTCTTCTGTTTATTCCAGGCTCACCACTGTTTTGTAGCTCTGGGCTTGAATAGACAACATAAAACTGCCTAAAATAATGCATTGCCTGTTGAAGTTAAATGAAGTGAAGCTGTGAATAAATCCTGTACTTTTAAAAGTCCAGTACCAATGTAGTGTACCAGTGTTGAATTCATTGAAAAGTCCATGCATAATAGATAAGTACACTCTTGACTTGAGTTTTCCATCTCAATAGAATTTGCCTTCTTCACTATTTCTTTGTCCAGCTTTTATGTATTTTCTGTCTTTATATTTCTTTCATCTTCAGCTTCTTTTCTTCGCCGTCTTCTCCACCTGTACCCGTCATCCTCCTTTTCTCTCTTTGATTCGTTCTGTCCTTTTCAGACTTGAGTTTGACAACGGAGATGGGGACGGCGCCTGGTGCCCTGACATCATGTCAGAGCCGGATGGCCTCAAAGAGTACCTGCAGGTGGATCTGCGCTCGCTGCATTTCATCACGCTCGTGGGCACCCAAGGTCGCCATGCCGACGGAATGGGAAATGAGTTTGCCCAGAGATACAGGATCAAATACAGTCGTGATGGCAGCAACTGGGTGGGCTGGCATGACCGAAAGGGGAGGCAGGTGAGTGGAAAGACAGTAAACACAATACTATTATCACTAAATGCATTAACCTCACATCTTTTTATCAAGTATGTTGGTGTATAGAGCATAAGCACGACAGTTATGTATATTATAGTGAATTATAAATTGCACCCTTACCCATAAAGTTGGAATAAATAATTTTTCCCTCTTCTCATGAATGTGATTTATTCTTTGTAGAGTTGCGGAAAAAATTATTCAACAATCAAAAGCCATCAAAAACAATGGTTATGCAATCCAGTACAAACTCCTGTGTGTGTCATGTGACTAAAACAGACAGAAAAGAAAACATGGAATGCCTAAAAGCACTGTTTTTGTCAGTACAATGACACAGATATTGATGTAAGAACTGAAGTGATTTTGGTTATTATCAAGAAACCATGGAAAATGGTTAGATATCAGCTCTGAAATTAAACTACTATGAGCTATTTTTGTTGTTATCATTATATTTGTCCAAACAAGTGTACCTGTAGTTGTACCAGGAATTAAAATGACCAAGAAATTGAAGAAAACAAGGGATGGTCTAACAATTTTTGTCCACGACTGTAGGTAAAGTGTAACTGGGACTCGGTATGTAATCATTGCACCTGGTTAAAAGTGATTATTTATGTGTATAAATAGGGGGAAAAAAGAGAAATGTGTCTGAAAACAACATTTTTCCACTTTTATGGGCAAAAGTCTTTGTTTTGAAGATCCTGTGAACACATCTGATTGAGTTTAAAGATTTTCTGTTCAATTGTTTTAGCAAAACATGCAAGAAAGGAAAGTAAAAAATTCTATTTCCTTGGAGATTTTAATATAGTCATAAGATAAAGTAAACAAATTGGTGTACAGATTAAACATCTGGCAGCTGATGTGATAGTAACACACAAACTGGTGATGCCAAACTGTGACAATATTTGACTATAAGTAAATTCAAAACCTTAATTAAGCTTAAGTATATAAATGTACTTTGCAAAGCATACTAAAGTATGCAAAATGACAGTAGATATTATGTGGTAAAATGATCCCTTGTAGTGTTTATTACAACCCCATCTGCAAAACATTATGTACAATGTAAATTAAAAAGAAAAGCCAGTGATTTGCAGATTTCACATATACATATTTTGGTCACAATACAACAAAGAAATCATATGTAATGTTTAAACTGAGAAAATGTACTATTTAAAAAAAAAAAAAAAAAAAAAAAAGGAATTTTGTGATGAATGGCAGCAATATGTCTCAAAAAATGTTAGGATGGAAATTTTGGAACATTATCAGAATAATGTTCCTCAGTGTGAAGTTGCAAAGACTTTGAATATGTCCATTCATCTACGGTATATAATCAAACATAACATAATCATATTTGAGGAAGACAATTCTATGTCACATACTACATCTGTTATAAGATTATGGCTGCGTAGTGGCAGAGTCTGGGTGCTGACATGGTCTGTTCACAGTCCAGACCTTAAACCTTCTGAAAACATCTGGTAACAGAAACAAACTAAAAGTACAACAAGTGGTGCCAGGCACAACAAACCCCACCCCTCACACGTGTTGTAGTTTATTTTGGCATCGATCCAGCTGATGTCATCATGTCTATGCATGTGATGATGTCAGCATATTAGTTGCCTCTATATACGTATGTACCAAGTTTGAAGTAGATTGAAACAAAATTGATGTTTTTATGGACATTTGAAATTCCCCCCATTATAAGTAAATGGGGGGGGGTTTAAAATTCATTGAAAATTTGAACTTTGACCTACTTTTCTCAATATGTTGAACAGAGGACCCAATAGACCCAGAATACATCTATTCTGGGTCATTGGCAATCTATAAACCCAATTTGATTTGATTTGATTTGATTGGATGGATGGATGGATTGATTGATTGATTGATTGATTGATTGATTGATTGATTTCAAACATGCAAAGAAACAAAGTAAAACAAAACAAAATAAACAAAATAAAACATTTAAATGAACAGAATCTATCTTCAAGCACATACAAGTCTGAATTTTGCATAGTCGAAAAGGAGTAGGAAGAAGTATAAACTTATTTAATCCTACCCCTCAGTGCTTTTACACCTTTATCACTAACTTGATACAAGAATCAAACAAGACTATTTTCCTAATTTTGGCATCGAACCACAACAAATACATAATGCAGTAACAGAATTATACACAACAATATGATCATGGCAGTCCAGTCATATAAACAGACTCAACAATTCAACCATTTTCTTCAATAATTACAGCAGATTTATCAGTACAACATCATCCATAAACAAACGGGCCTCAGTGTCATTATTAAATACTTTACCTGTCAAGAATCATTTTTTTTATTTAATTTTTTTTTTTTATTATTTGGTATGAATTCAACCAATAGTTTTGCTGCTCCAGACATTTGAAATTTTGCCCATTATACATAAATAGGAAAAAAAAAAAAGACATAAAAAAAATTCATTAAAAATTTTAACTTTGACCTACCTTTCCCAAAATGTAATGACCTCTATTTTGGGTCACTGGCAATCTTTAAAACCAATTTGGTATGAATTCAACCAATCGTTTTGCTGCTAGAGTGTTAACAAACAAACAAACAAATAAACCGAACCAAAAACATATTACCCCTTGCCTCCCCTTCAGAGGGCGTCATAATATGAACATCTGCTGAGCAGCTAGAATCTTATATCAGACAAGAATGAGACAACATTCAACTGGTCTCCAGATGTTTACAGACCGATGTTAAAAGAAGACCGGATGCCGCACAGTGGTCAACATGGACCTGTCGTAACATGTTTGTCGAATTCAAAATGATCCTATTTTCTCTCAACTTTAAAATTCTAAATGTATGTTTTATATGTTGTATTGTCATTTCATTGCTTTTCACTCAGTGTCTTTAGACGTCACACAGCTTCCAAACTGTTTTTAGAATTGAGGGTGTATTGATGCCATTATTCTATGTAGGTATTTTAAAGCTAAATTTTAGACGTATATTTTACTTTATTTTTTAAATTAGCCTTAGATTTTAGTCGATTTTCATGTATTAATTTATTTATTAGTTATTTATTCTATATTGCTATAGCAAATACAGGCCCTCATTAACTAGTTCCATTCTTTCTCTGTGATAGAATGATAAATAAACTCCTTTGAATCCTTTTGATATATGATGTTTTTGTATTTATTTTGCTCCTTCATCAACGTGTAAGTTGTAATATATTAGTGTAGGTGTGTAAAACTGAGCTACTGCTTGAGCTACTTTAGATACAGTTGGTGGTTTAATCTACACAATACATCGTATTCTATAAAATTCTCATGTTTGTTGCATTGCTCACCTGTGAGAACCACGTATCTTTAAAAAGTAAAGTTTTCATTTGTACAGGAAAACATGGCTTTTTACAGTATATTGAGAATAATAAGATGAAGAGGGAGGAGAATATTCCCAACACTTAATCATTTAGTTTATCCCTTATAAACATCTATATATTTAGATGTGGTAAGGTTGTAAATAATCCCAAAAACTTTGTGATGATGCACTTCCCATCAAATCCCACAGGTTTGGTTCAGTGTTTACTCTGTAGTTAAGATGAAGGAGGTGAATTTTAAAGCAGTTTATCAGAAACGCTTAAAATCAACACATTTAGAGATTCACAGATTTCACAGGACAGAAAGAAGATGAAAAAGTTTAATACTGGTCCTCAACTGAAAAGCAGTATAACTTTACCAAGTTTGAGACACTAATAAGGAAAAATCGAGTCAAAACTGCTGGTTGGCTGTAGTTTCCAAATTACAGTCTTGGGTCGGAATGTGAAATTGTGAGAATTAATGAGAGAATGGGTTTTTACCCAAAGGAATTTTTGTCTCAGAGCTACCAGATCTACTTCCAAACACTGTCTGCACATTACAATACATTCACTTTACTGGTTCTTTACAGTGGAACATTTATAAATCTATTGTATAAATGTACATAAACCAATATATATGTGTAATAACACTTTATCGTATACATGGAAAACATCAGCTAAGTAGCACTTTGATTTGTTTCCAATTCATCTTATTAAAATATGTAAGATTTAGAACATTTCATCTATAAGGCAGATCATTTCTGAAAAATTGTAGCTCAGTGTTTTCTGATAAATGTAGTGAAGTAAAAATTATGTTATTTATCGCTGTAGAGTAGAAGTATAGACCAGCAGAAAGTATAAAGCGCCTCACATTTGTCCTTAAGAGCAAAAAGTCATAAAAAAAAAAAAAAAAAACTAAATTACATTCTGATCACATATTAATAGGAACATTATTTCATGTAGCAGCTGCTCAGATCCACTACAGAGCCTCAGCGTCTTGTATATTTATGGTGCGGTTGGATTTTTATCCCTGACACGTTTCAGTCATAACTCTTGTCGTCTGCTGCTGCTCTGCCAGGTCATTGAGGGGAACAGGAATGCTTATGATGTGGTGCTGAAGGATCTGGAGCCTCCCATCATCGCTCGTTTTGTCCGTTTCATGCCTGTGACCGACCACTCCATGATCGTGTGTATGAGAGTGGAGCTCTACGGCTGTGAATGGCTCGGTTAGTCATCCAACAACACACACTATAACGTACACCTTTAGTATCTGCATTTTTACTCAAGTCTGATTTAACACTTTTGGACTTTTTTTGCGTTTTTATGTTTACATGTGAGGGAGTTTAGGTATTCTTAACAAAACATGACATAGCCTGATGGAAATTACGTGATTGGTGTAGGTTAAAAAAAAAAAAACGTTAAGATAATAAATAGCATAAATAAGGTCATAAGTAGAATACATAAAGTTAAAGTTTAAAACCATGTGTGGCAGTATTAAAAACTTTATGTTTGATTTGTGAATTTGTGCATTGTATTGTTTACATGATGTTGAATGCAATGTGTTTGTTAAAATACTTATTTAAAAATAATATCAATAATATGGAAAGTCAGTGCAAATGTTTTATGTTTTTGTTTAAAAAAAATGGAAAAGTACATTTTACATTATGTGTGACATGAGCCTTGAGAATGTAGTTGTAGAATGTAGGGTTAAAGCTAACAGGAAGTAGGAAGTAGAGGAGAGGAAAGAACATAGTGAAGAAGAGGACTGTTAAAGGACGATTTGAGTCTCCGGACGATGTGAGTCGCACACGCATAGAAGCATTTTTCTTTTGCGACTCACTACGGCAACCTCACTAGGACAAATCACAGTTGTATGAGTCACATTATGTAAAAGTTTACCTTCAAGGAGTATCATTCTAGCAATCAGAAGTGATTTTGAGAGTCATTTTACATGCCTACTTTCAGTTTCTGTCACAGCTTAGACAGCTAACAAATGTTTTGATCTGAATCTGGGGGAAACTGAGTGGTGGAGGGTAATCGCAGCTCTATGCCAACGATGCAGTCTTCGAGGTTGCCATAGCGAGTTGTTTGTCCTAACGAGGTTACCGTAACAAGTCATAAAAGATGGCCGACAGTTAAATGCTTCTACGCATGCACGACTCACATCGTCTGGAGACTCAAATCGTCCCTTGACAGAGGACTCCTATTTTTTGGGACATTTTGCCTGGGGCTGGGGTTATGGCCACTGATGTGTTTGATGCGGGTTCTTGTGTTGGCACAGTGTCATAATCGGGTTATACCTTAACCCCATAGTCTTTAACACTTCCACAGACTCCCATTGTAAAAAATGGCGGACGGAATATGGACCTACTTCCAGGTTCTGGAGGGGCCGATAGTTCCAACATTGAGTGTAATGGCGTTGGAACACATTCATTTCTATTGCAGCTGATCTATCAGTTCCAGCGCTAAGTTGATAAGATATCATCATCTTTCAAATTATCAAGTGTATTTCCTGTATTAGCAGACATTTATATTGTAAATTCTGTATTCTTTGGTATGTGTTAACGTTTGTATAAATTTGTCTTAAACGATTCGATTTTCAGCTGTAGCCCTATAGAATTATGTTGAGTTTTTAATGAGTTTAGCATCTGTGCTAACTCTAGCATGCCAAGTTATGCGCTATGCTATCTGCTGGTTAATGTCGTATTGTGTGTGTTATCAGAGCAGAGCTCAGCAGGCACACAGTGTTCACAGCTAACCACTGTTTTCTGCTTGTACCTCAGTCCTATAACAGTAAAACTTCAAAATGGTAAATTGTCTGTCTCATTGTGAGTACAGTACAATTGTGATTTTGTGATTTAGTGATTTATTCCGAACATGCAATGAAATTTAACATATATGCACTTGCAAAACATACATAATAATACAAATATCAAGAATCATAACAAACTTAGTCAGAAGAAAAGCACAATAATTCCATTTACATGCCCGAAAAGGGGTGGGAAGAAGTGCAATTTATTTAATCCCACCCCCTCTCCCTACAATATTATTAATAATATATGTCCCTCTTCCTTTTACATTACTCTTCTATATTTTGTAGCAAGAATAGGATACCAAATTATTTATTAATTGAGTGTTGATTTATTGATTAATTTAATTATAGATTTATAACCAAACTTAAACTTAAATCAACTCAAAACAATAATTTGGAAATTTTGCATAGGTTGATAGTTTGTTGACTGCACAGTGAACCCATGTGTGAATAATAGTACACAAAGCACAACTGAGGCAATGGATTTATATACATATAAATACTTTATTAACTAAACTAAGACACACAAATAACATAAAGACAAGAGACAAATACAACAAAAGGAGCAGGAGATTATGGACAGGAGAATATGTAAATTAAGTTGGCAGATAGCTATATTCAAGAGATTATAATGTTAGTGAGGTTACGTTGAGGTAAACCTACTTAAATTGGAATAACACCAACTCAGATAAATCAGGAGCAAGTTTTCTTACAAGTTGTTGCGGTGCGGATGCAGCAACTGGCACGGCCTTGACGGCGGATGGATGAAGTCTTCTGACGTAGTTCGAAGCAGGAACAGGCTGTGAAGCGACGTGCTTGCGCTGGAGGCCTGAAGGTCTGGAGTTCTGAAGTTCTGATGGCTGGAGGAGGTTCACAGCTGGCTCTGGCGGCTGGTTCTGGAAAGCTCGCCAGGAGAAGTGGAGAACAGCGAAGATGGTAAAGCTCTTTGGAGAGCTTAGAGGATAGAACAGCTCTGAGAGCCAAGGAGATGGTCAAGACTCCTTGGAGAAAGCTCTCTGCTCTTAGGTGAGAGCTCAGAAGAGGTGGAGATAGCTCTTCTCTTTGCGTAGGTGAGAGCAGCAAGGGTGGAAAAAGCTCTTTGCGTAGGTGAGAGCAGCGAGGGTGGAAAAAGCTCTGCGTAGGTGAGAGCAGCAAGGGTGGAAAAAAACTCTTTACGTAGGTGAGAGCAGCGAGGGTGGAAAAAGCTCTGCGTAGGTGAGAGCAGCGAGGGTGGAAAAAGCTCTGCGTAGGTGAGAGCAGCGAGGGTGGAAAAAGCTCTGCTGAAAAGTTGGTTTCATTTACTTTTATAGTTTGTCCAAAAACCAACCCGGAACGCCTTCCTCATGAATATAGATGAGTCATCGATGCCTTGGGGCGTTGCCTTCTTTGTCTGTTTTCGACGGGAAAACGCTTCCTCGTGAATATTCAAAAATATCACGTTTCTCTTCCCTCTTGGGAAGACAGAGGGGGAGAGGACTGTGGCCTTGTAAGAAAACTTTACATCCTCAGATAAGATTCTTAAACTTTATACATCACCTGTAACCTCACTTAAGCATCAGTAAAATAATAGCATGATTATTCAGACATGCTATAAGCAGTGATACTCTTACTTTCACATAATTCACCGTGAACATGATCAGGATACACATATGTGAAACCACAGGTCAGGCGAATGGCTTAAGTATTACGTGCATAAAAGAGTTAACGTGCTGAGTTAATCAACATTAACACATAATGTAATACATTATTTACATGGCACCTAGAGTGATTTTGTCATTCAGTCCTTTGTTCGTTTCTGGGTTCATCTTCACCTCTGGATAAGCAACAAGATAAAAACAGATGTTGAGAGGACAAAGTCGACTAGTTGTAAACACCAGTTTATGGGTCCTCAATTTACTATGGCCGAGGAAATGGCTCTTGATGAAGAACAGATGACAATAGCTGAGGAAGTATTTTTTTAAGTCCATTAGGCTCATTCCTTAAGATCATCTGTCTTCGTAAATGTCATTTGCAAAGGATGTCCCAGCATTGACCTGGTGACGGACCAATCAGCATGGTTGTTCAGGAATTTGGTTTGACACGGAGAGGAAGATAATATAATTTATGATTCTGTTTTTGAGTCTGTTCACTCACTCCACCGTCATCCGGCTACAATTTATATATCTATTCACACACACACAAACACACATACACACACACTCATTCATCCATGTACACATATATACGTTTATACATATACACACATACAAATACACATATAATCTTTTACCAATGCCTTTCTTAGTTGTGCTAGCTAATAAATAAACAAATAATAACTAACTCAAGGAAGGAAATATATACATAAACAACAGTGAACATGTGGTGAATTGCAGAATGGATGAATTTGTAAAGATAGCACCACTCACATAAGTAGCCTACCCGAGCTAACACCAACCTTTACCCCCAAAATGTAAGTTTTCAAAGTAATAAAGTCAGTCCTTTCAGTGGTCAACCCCACTACTCAAAAGTAGAACACACACAACAGTACATACGGTAGTGACACGACAGTTGTGTGTGGTTTATTTTCAGATTTACCATGTTCACTGCTGTTTGTCCAATAGACGAACATGACAGCGCTTGGTTTGTTTGGAACAATTGTGGCTTACATGAACCACGTGATCACCGGAGCAACAACATCAAAGCGTGTCATAACTCTGTTTTTAGGGCTCTGCCTAACCCTAGCCCTAACAACTAAAACGTAACCCTGCCCCTGGGCGAAAGACGTACAATGAAATGCCCCCTAAAATATGAGTGCTGGTGAAGAAGGAGCCAGGAGGATGTTTGAGTGAGAAAAGATATTTGAATGTGAAAGCAATGATTTTTTGTTCATGATTGACTAGATAATAATCTGAGTAAAAACTTGAATATTTTATATATCTATATCTATATCTATATCTATATCTATATATATATATATATATATATATATTTTTTTTTTTTTTTTTTTTTTTTTTTTTTTAATCTGTATACTGCATGTCTATCATAGAGTTAAAGTGATTACTGTGATTATAAAAGAGTTCATTTAAAGGGTAAATGGATTAAAAGAATAAGTTACATTTTGCTAAATACATTACAGAAGACAGAATAGAACATAAGTATAAAGGAAAGTTAATTAGAGAGAAGAAGTAAGAGATTACACATTTAACAAGTACCAGGGTAGTTACCCCTGTCAAAGCCTGGTGAGAAAAGGGGCGAGACAACAAGCTTCCCTGAAAACACAATTTGCTCTAAAATACTGACAATATGCTATTTCTATTATTCTGCATCTTCAAGCATCAAATAGAGCTATTACCGATGTATGATTCATGCATCAGTCTTACTATTATGAACAGCTACATATAAGACGTACAGTAGGTGGTCTTTATAAACAGAAACAGAAATGAATACAGTAATTTATTTTTTATTCGAGGCAGGTCAGAAACAGCAGATATAACATCCATAAACCACCTGATTTTTCTTTTCACTTTCGCAAAACAGAAATTTGTGCTATTACAACTAAGTAAAAGTGTTTTAGAAATATTTCTCTCATTTCTGGCCATGAAAACATAAAAAAGCCAAAGCATAGTAGTGCACACTGTAGTAATTTTTGACATGTGATAGAATAATCTGAACATAATGTGAAATTTCTCCCGGACCTTCTGCATGAATGGACTTGGTGGTGCAGTATTTTCAAGGCTGAAGTGAATTCTCCGTCTGAACGTGTCTATTTCAGACGGCCTGGTGTCTTACAGCATTCCAGATGGGCACCAAATGATCTACAGAGGCTTGGATGTCTACTTTAATGACTCTGTGTACGATGGAGCATCTGCAGAGAGGTCAGGGTTTTACTGCCGCTTACACACAGAAAACAACTTGTACCAATTTGTGTCATTTCTTAAAATAAAGATTCGAGGCTGTAATATAAAGTTTTATATGGGGCTGAAATAGCTGTTGGTAATTCAGAGATGATTGCACTGACTCCTCGTTGTCCGTTTTGTCCATCTGTCTGTCCTGCAGACTGACAAAGGGCCTCGGTCAGCTGACAGATGGCACCTGGGGTCTGGATGATTTTCTCCACAGTCACATCTATGGCATGTGGCCAGGCTACGACTACGTGGGCTGGAACAACAAAAGCTTCCCGAAAGGTTACGTGGAGATGACCTTTGAGTTCGACCACGTCCGAAACTTCACTTCCATGAAGGTAAAAAAAAGTCACTGTGAGGAGGATTTAGAGCAGGGGTGTCAAACTCATTTTCTTCCGTGGGCCACATTCAGCCTAATTTAATCTCCAGTGGGCCGGACCAGTGAAATAATAGCATGATAGCCAATAAATCCTACTATAACGGGCGTTTCTGTGTCCGGCGCGTGTCCCGATGTTGCAGCACAGGAGGGCATACGGGTGCAATGACGCTGTTGCACCACAGGAGGGCGTTATCGTACAATGGCACCACAGGTACAATGCTGCTAGTAATTACAATTCCAAATTGTTTTACTGCAAAAAAATAACATTCAATAATACCAATATTTACGTTTACAAACTATCCAAACAAAAAGGATGTGAATAACCTGAAAAAAAATAAATTTGTTTATTTTATTTAATTTATTTTTAATTTATTTGCACAAAATAAAAACAGCAATAGAAAAAACAATAACATTCAAACAAGTAACAAAATTGTCCAGGAGAGGTTAGAAGCCAAAAAGAAGGCTTATATGAATACCTCCCCCGGTATGAACAATACACAAAAACAAAAAAAAAGAATTAAAAAATACAATATAACTGAAATAATAAACTAAAGTAAAAACAATAACAATGTAATCCACATTACAAATCATCAAATACAAATCAAGTGATACACAGCCTTACATTTTGTCATGAATTAAACCATTTTTTTTTAAACAATGATAAAGTTAAGAAAGATAAGTGCAATTTTATTATCAATATTATGCCTCGACTTATCTTTTCTACATATGCATTACAGATCAGATCTACAAAGTTACAAAACATTTAATAACAGGCAGAAAATTGCTAAAATTGCGCTTTATTTTCTTTAGACATTTCAGGTTGTTTATATGTGTTCAGGTTATTCACATTTCATTGTTAAAGGATAGTTTGTTAATGTAAATATTTTCATAATTTAAGGTTTTTTGCACTAAAAGAGAAAAAAATGGTGTTGTCATTATATATAGGTTATTATGATATTATTTTTGAGTTTGATGCCCTAACTTGCACTTCGCAAATTCATCCCACGGGCCGGATTGGAACCTTTGGCGGGCCAGTTTTGGCCCCCGAGCCGCATGTTTGACACCTGTGATTTAGAGATAAGCAGCTAAAGAGTGGGATATTTTTAAAAACCGCTGAGTTGACACTATGTTAAACTGAGCTATTTCTCTCTGGCACAGCACCCATTTTCTCTGACTGCTGAGGATTTTACTGGGACAAAAAGCTTAGAAAATAGAAGCAAAATAATATGCAGTAAGGGAAATTATCTTCTCTGGATAATCAGCCTATTTGTCAAAGATAAGTGCTGTTGCTAAAGATCAGAAAGATACAGCATCTTGAAATGTTTTAAAGCACAATTTGAGAAAAAAAAAGAATGACTGATGGATATTACTTCCTTTATAATAAAAGGATGTTTGACCATTAGGAAGATTGCTTTTGAATGTTTTGATACAATTCAAAGTTAAAGTGATAATGCAGAAAAACAGACGTTTCTATGAGCGTATGTAATAACAGCCACAACAGACACATAAAATATATTAAAACTGCAGAATAGCATGCATATAAAAACACATTAAATATTTTAGAATAAGAAAACACCACATAAAACATAAAAATAAAGGAGGCTTTGAACACAGTGTTTCACACCAAACACATAAATATATGACAAATGCATGAATTAAACCTGAAACACTAGTCGCATTTCCAATGACGCTCAAATTGCGCAAATATAACTTGCACATAAAAATTTACCTAATGGAAAAACAACAATTTTGGCAAAAGTCTCATTTTTCGATAAAAGTTTTTGCGCTGGCAAGAGGTGGTTTTTTGGGCGTAGCGCAAATGGTATATCACGCAAAACTGCAATAGAAAGACCTTTTTTCGCAACTAGAGTCGGGTGACTTAAAAAAAAACGGATGTTGACGTACGTTACAACAAGCAAAGACGAAGAAGAAACATGTTGTGGTATGTGTGGACACAGCAGGAAACCCAATCATTTTTTAATTTAGTATGAAATAGAGGGCTAATATATAATAATAATGAATATATCTGTAAATCAACACCATATTTATGTTTGTTACCATGTTTATGGAATGACCTCTCATGTCATCTCAAGATAATAAACAAATCATCACATTTGTGATTTAATGGAAAAACCGACATTACGCACTTCTGTTTTTTCAACATTTAGTTAATATTGGTAAATTTTGGAGCAGATGTCCAACAGAAAAGCAAGTAATGAAAGGCATATTCTTCATTAGATGTGTCCTCATACTAACACACACCATGACACACCTTACACTGCTGACTTACTCCCACAGATTCCATTAGTTTAATTGTGTTTTCATAAAAATAAATTACTTTTCATAACTCATGTTGTCTCCCTTTTTGCCCCAGTCTTAATCCAGCCTGTGACAGATCATAAATAAAGTGCAGTAAGTTAAGCAGAATTCAATAATAACACTAGATAAAATAATGTGAAGAGTACAAATAAATTTAATAAAATCTTTGGCCAAACGTTTCTATGTCATTTAGTTTTTTACAGTTCTTTTCAGTTTTTGTAACACAGGACACGTACAAAGTCAGTCAGTATTAGTCAGTGTCAGGCGACAAATATATCATTCCAGATCCTAAAGCTTAATGTGGTTCATTTTCAGCCTCTGTTTTACTTTTGTAATGAAGCGAATGAAGTTTGCCATAAATATCTGCCTTAAAAATACATTGTTTTTACTGTGTAACTCAGATAGAACCTTTTGGAAGTCTATCTATCTATCTATCTATCTATCTATCTATCTATCTATCTATCTATCTATCTATCTATCTATCTATCTATCTATCTATCTATCTATCTATCCATCCATCCATCCATCCATCCATCCATCCATCCATCCATCCATCCATCCATCCATCCATCCATCCATCCATCCATCTATCTATCTATCTATCTATCTATCTATCTATCTATCTATCTATCTATCTATCTATCTATCTATCTATCTATCTATCTATCTATCTATCTATCTAAGGTAATAAAACAGAAATCATCACCATCATCATAATGAGAATGGATGAATATACCAGAAACATCTGTTTTAGAAGTGCAGTGTTTTTACTGTGTAACTCAAACAGAACCTTTAGTTTTTAGAATTTAGAATAAACTTTATTGTCATTGTACTCCATGTTACAATGAAACTGTGCACACACACACACACACACACACACACACACACACACACACACACACACACCCCAGTGCAATTCAGCATAAACAAGATAAAAACACAATAGTATATAGATAAGACTTAAAAAAATATAATGATAATAAAAATCTTAAAATAAATATTTAGACAAGACAGTTAAAACTTAAAAGCTTTAAAATTTTAAAAGTTTAAAAAAAAGTAGTACCCCAAGTTTACTTATTTAAAAGCCTTATAGCCCAGGGATAAAAAGTGTCTCTGAGTCGGTTTGTTCGGCTCCCCAGAACCCGATACCTCCTCCCTGAGGGTAGGGGGTTGAAGAGGCACCGGCCAGGGTGGGATGTGTCCAGGAAGATGTTCCTTGCCCTCTTCAACCCCCTAGAGTTCGCAATAAGTTCCTTATTTATGAAGTTAAATATAAACTAGCGTGTTGACCCGTGGGGAGCCATGAGTTCTAGATGATTCTATCATTCTGGGTAAGGCTATTGTAAGGCTCTTGTATTCCAAAATTACTGTCTCACAAAATATTGGTCCTATCAACAAGCCATTTTTGCTAGTCTCTTCCTTGACCAAAAATACATAAGTATACCAAAATACAACAGTCAGCGCTTTCCGGATTTTACGTGATGCCCGAGACACACACACACAGAGACCACTTCCCTTTTATAATATAGGATGCGCTTTACATACAAGCAATTTTGCACTAGACTGCAAATACTTTCAAAGTTACATCCATTGAAGATTAAAGAAAGAAATCGTTAATTATTCTTTTTAATTTGTCAGTATATACAGTATTTTCCATGTGGACATGCAACGCACACTGAAACTGACCCTCTGCTTTTCACCCACCACTAACTGAACACACATGAACACACTGCAGAGCAGGAGCAGTGGGCTGTCACGACAGGTGCCCAGGGAGCAAGCAAACTGTTGGCAGGGAGCCAGCCAACAATTTCTCTGCTGGTTGATTATTATTATTATTATTTTATTACCGTGTTAGGACTGAAACATATTGACTATGAGTGACTGGATGTCCAAATAAGAGAAACTAGACAGCTGAAATGTGCTTAGAGGTCTTATTTCTGTCTTCGTGCATAAGAAATCAATCTAAGTGAATCCCCAAAGGAACTTTGTGTTGGTAAATGACAGTTGTTCAAATGTACAAGATTTCAGTTCTGTTCAACATGTTGATGCTCATATGAACTATGTTTTCAGCTCAAAAATGTCCAATTTCAGCACAATTAATGCTATATTTTCATGTCACAAATGTTCAAGTTATATTTGACCTGAATTCACCTGAAAAACAAATATTCTATTCTTTTAGATTCCCCAGTTTTTCTTCCCAGATTCTCTCCTACATATCACATGTTTTATTTGTACAGGTTGAATCTGGAGTATGGTGCTGATCCATCCTGCTTATGTTACACCAATACATACATGAAGAATGGCACACAGCACTGTTTAAATCAACAGTTTTCTAATAATAAGCACTTTTATAAAGAAATAACAATTCTATATTGTTCTTTCCTCTTTAGTCTGATGATAAACTGTACAATAAATAATTCTGATCCTAGTTTTTGCACAGAGATCATTAGTGTAAACGGTGACATGGCTGCAGAGCATCAGTATGATGGGATCCACAACAACCATGTCACATCCGTCCACTGACACATTTAGTGTTTTTGTGTCAGCTGGTATTGTTTTAGATCCGCAATACTAACATTTATGAATAAGAGGAGAATTAGCAATAGTAAGTCTATAAGTTTATTCCTAATAAAGTACTGGTACTGACCAGAGCATCATGGGTAATGTCACGTCCGTCCACCAGCAAAAGTTTTCACATACACGTGCTATTCCAAATCCAATATTCATGAAAATAGAGCTTCCACTGTCAAAGAATATCAGTAGTCTGTGCACAAATGGATTAGCATTATTTACACACACTTCTATGCATTTCTTACAACTTTTTTTTTTTTTTTTCGACAAAATGGACACTCATTTGACCCTCTAAGGAAATTTTAGCCGTAGACAGCTCCGCTTTCCCTGATTTTAAAACATGCAGGTAAGATTCAAAAGTTGTTGAACTTATTTAGAATAACCATTTAGTCTTTGAGGGTTATGGGATATGTGTCACAGTCAGTAAGTGTGGAAAAGCAGAATATCCAAACCAGACATATCTGTGCATGTTTATTCTTCATATATTCCACCACAGGTTCACTGTAATAACATGTTCAGCCGAGGGGTGAGGATGTTCAGACAGGCCACTTGTTACTTCCGGTCTGGATCAGAGTGGGAGGCTGACCCCGTGTCCTTCAGGCCCACTGTGGACCGTGGGAGCCAAAGTGCCCGTTTCATCACCGTACCCCTCGGAGACCGCACAGCCAGCGCTATCAAGTGTCGGTTCCACTTCAGTGACCTGTGGATGCTGTTCAGTGAAGTGGCCTTCCAGTCAGGTAGGGTGGCAGTGGGTGTGGGTGTGGGTGTCGTCATCCTGTCAACACCTCATTAATTTATAATAATTTCATAATGTAACTCATGTTAGGTTTGCTGTTTGTAACTTAGAATTTCTCCTGAGGTCTATTTCCATCATACTTAGTAGAATTATATATTAACTACTGAAACTGTTATATGAGCAAAATCTCACTTTAGAACATTAGTTGGTTGGTTGATGTATTTATTTCAAATGTTAATGTCAAAACAGAAGAAAATAAATAAACAAAACACTTAAACATAAGACATTGGACTTATAATATGAGTTAAAAAGCCTATATTATATTCAGATATTTATATCGGCCATTAACTATTTGCTCATTTGCACATATCAATAGCATAACAAGTTTTTATTATGAAACACTTCTGATCCTACTCTACAACTCCGACGCCATTAATTAACACTTTTCACTCAGTAACCTTCAAACTAGCATGTATTGACAGTAAGTAAAGAAGTTGTACAAGAATTTACATAGAACTTAATCAGTCGGTACTTGTGTTTTATGAATAAGAATTAGTCGTCTTTATTGAAGTGTTGTAGGTAAGCTTTGATTTATTGATGTTGTTGCTTATACTTAATAATTGAAGCCGTAGTCATAGTAATGAATGTATGTATACAGCACGACTGAGCCCAAAGCAAATTTACATTATATCCTGATTATATCCATCCTTCCATTTTCTGAAGTGTTTATTTGTCATGAGCCAGGGTCTATCCTGGCTATCTATTGGCAAAAGTGGGGTACATCCTGGATTTTATTGCCAGTTCATCATAGACCTTGTATTGCAATTGTATAGAATATTTTCTGAAAAAAAAAAAAAAAGTAGAATGACCAGATCTTAACCCATAAAGACCCAAATATCCACTGGGAACCAAAACCATCAACTGATCTAAAATGTTTAATAACTTTAAAACCACTAATCCTATCAATATGTTGAAAATGTGGTGTAAAATGCAGTTATTCATCTTTTCATGGTCTTGAGATACGACCCATTTGCACATTCAGAGGCTCCGAAGTGAACATGGAAACACCGTCGTCTTTTTCAACACTAATTCACCAGTAAAACCCATGGAGTTGGATCAATGACAGTGGATGGACACATTTGATTTATGTTCAGTTAATGATAGATTTGCCTGAAAAGTCACTTTTTTCTGAAGTTTTCTTTGTTTTTGGTACAATAACCCTCAAATGTAATCTCATCATGTTCAATAAAGTACATGATCTGTAAATTTAATATAGGAAAATACCTGATTATCACTGAAAGAATGCAACATTTAGAGGATAATATTATTAAATATGGTGATAAATCACTTAAGAAAGGTTAAATAGAGAGAAAAGTTCATTGGGGAACTGCTGGAAAAGTAACACTGGGTCTTTATCGGTTAAAAAGGATTCTATAAATTTAAACTGGTGAAAATAGCACAAAAAACTAATGGTAAATTTGCACAGCACTTGTAAATGGGAATTGCATGACCAACTGTGAGGTCAAGTCACTAATATCATAGTGTAGTTATGCCATTTGGATTGATTTAAGTCAAGGAATATTAATTTGTTCTTTATGCTAACACGAAAAAAAAAAAAAAACTATATGTCATCCAATATTTCATGCCTCTCCATATCAGAGATGCCTCCTCTCTGTTTTTAAATCCCTTCTTCAAACCCATCTTTTCTCCTTGGCTTTTGAAACCATGTGAGATATTTGAAGGTACTATCTTTATTCTGTTGTTTTTATTTAGTAGTGGTTTATTGTTCTTATTTATCTATTTTATTTATTTTGTTATTTTAACTTGTATGGCTTTTTAATCTATCCTATATTTTATTCTGTTATTTGGGTTTTATTTATTCTTCTGTATAGCACTGTCTTTTCTTTTTTGTACAGTTTCTGTGTCTTTAAATCAATTCTGTATTTTATTCTTCTATTTTGGTTTTAATTATTCTTCTGTACAGCATTTTGGTTCACTGCAGTGTTTTTAAAGTGCTTTACAGATAAAGTTGGATTGGATTGGATTGGATTGGATTGGATTGGATTGGATTGGACCCAAAACCAGTCCAAAAACACACCATGTACAGTTCAGCTAGTGATATTATAGTCTATAGTCAGCACTCACTCACTCACTCACTCACTCTTTCTTTTTCTTCTTTCGTGGATTTTATGATTCCAATAGCATGTCATCATATAAAGGGTGAAGTCTTCAGTCACACATCTAGTGTCAGGAGGGTTTGTGGTTTATCACGTACTTTCGTTTATATCAAAATCAAAGTGTCCTGACAGCGCTGATGGTAATCAGGCTGCTATATAATAACTTCAACTCATAAAAGGGCAATCACAGAGTTGAAGATGATGCCGCATGAATTACAGTCAGTTACCAACCAATCTGTTTTTAATTAAATTACAAATGCACTCAGCCTCCTCTGGAGACTCATTGTTTCAACTGCTGTGTGATGCTGGTATCACACAGAGCATCAGTGGCAGAGTTCTACACCCACAGAGTAGGAAAGAGCACTATCGCAGGTCGTTCATCCTCACTGCTGTCAGACAATTCAACACAACAGCGTAACCCTGTCATGTATGTGTCTCATCTGAACTGTCTGACATTTTGTAGTTCCACTCAGTTGTAAATATGTATATAGTCTGTATAGTTTGTAGTACTATTATTAGTATTATTATTGTTTTTGCACTATCTTTTTGCATGTATATAATTTCTTGCATGTTATTCTGTTGCAGCCTTGACCATCGAATTTCCCCATTGTGGGATCAATAAAGTCTAGTCTAATCTAATCTGATCTAATCTAATCTAATCTAATCTAATCTAATCTAATATAATATAATATAATATAATATAATATAATGTGACCTTACCTAACGTAACATAACATAACATAACATAATATAATATAATATAATGTGACCTAGCCTAATCTAATATAATATAATATAATATAATATAATGTGACCTAGCCTAACCTAATCTAATCTAACATAATATAATATAATATAATATAATATAATATAATATAATATAATATAATATAATATAATATAATATAATATATAATGTGACCTAATCTAATCTAATATAATCTAATATAATATAATATAATATAATATAATATAATATAATATAATATAATATAATGTGACCTAGCCTAATCTAATCTAATCTAATATAATATAATCCAATATAATATAATATAATATAATTTAATATAGTATAATGTAACCTAACCTAATTGAATCGAATCGAATCGAATCGAATCTAACATCTAATGTTTATCATCAGTGCTGATAGATAATGTTTCTGCAAATCCCAGATACCTTCAGCGACATAAATAACATTTTAAAATTGGTTTTAATCCAATATGCTTCATCCCTGTCTGTGTCACTTTAGCAGCTGTCAATTATTTTCATGGACACTTCGTTTATTGTGTTTAAGGTTCAAAATAATGAGAAAGCAAAAGACGCAAAGTTCATGGAAGCTGGTTTCTGATTGTGGGGGGCTGTGAGTGTGTGAATCTCTGCTAATCAAAGAAATCTAATTTAAGGGTTTTTGTTCTCTGCAGTTTTCATTATGTTCCATTCTGTGTGCGAAAATGTAGAGAAAAGCCTGAAACTCTGGAAACTCTGATGCAAAACAAGGGCAAATTGCATGCAGGTGCAACACGTGTCACCAGCGCAAAATCTTCTGTGAATAGGTTCGTAAAGTGGAGCAGATTGCTGCTGCAAATGGAGCTCAATTTATGGTGTAGTAAGTGGGTACAGTGCATTCTTTGTGGATTTGACCCTTTCCAAATCACCACCAAAGACAGACTTTAGTCATTGTGGACAGTTGGTATTTTTACATAAGAATAAGCCATATTTATTAAGACTATTAAACATGACCTCATTAAGGTCAGTGTGATGCTTTCATGGCTTAAGATATGTAATGTGTTATTAATTGCATTTTAAGATCCTTGCATCCAGTCTGACATTTCCTCTTTTATCTTTCCTTATCTATTTCTTCCTTTTCCAGGCTCAGCGGTGTACAACACATCTCTGACTCCACGCAAACATGGACATCCCACAAACACACCAGGTGACAACATCTAACAGCTGAATTCACCCTATGACTTACTTCTTAAATTAGTGCATGTAAAAAGAGAGACAGACTGGTTTGATATGCTTCAGGGAATAGAATAGAATAGAATAGAATAGAATAGAATAGAATAGAATAGAATAGAATAGAATAGAATAGAATAGAATAGAATAGAACAGTCTTTATTGTCATTGTAACATGAAACATGTACAATGAAATTAAAAAGTGTCCACCAGTCAGTGCATAATAAAAACAACAACAACAACAACCCAGACACAAACATCACAATAGTAAATAAATAATTATAACAACAAACAAACACACACAGCCATTCATTCAATCATTGCACAGTCTCCATCACTGTATATATGTGTTGTGTTACAGATTGCTTTTTATGGCATTGAGGGTGGTTATTGCTGTTGGGTAAACATTGTTTCTGAATAGAATTTTGACTTGTTTATGGCAGAAAACACACATGTAATTGGTATCATTAAAAATAGCTGCATCCCATTTAGGTGAATCATTTCAAACCTTTGGCGCCGTGCATGCTGGGTCGGTTGGAATATCCTCGTAGCGAAGCGAAATGGAACAGAGCCGTGGTTAATCAATAACACCTCTGCTTTGCATGTGGAAATGTGTAATGAAGAGAAGGTCAAATGATGTGGTGGGAGAGTCAACATGAACTGACTCTCGTTCTCATTTTCTTATTCGCAAGGACATTTCGGAACATTTATATAAAGAGACTTAAATCAGAGTTTAATTAATGTGAATTGGTTTCATACATCAACATTTTTACAGGCCTTAAGTGCAAGTTATAGCAAATTAAAATGTGGTTTAAAAGTCTGGCTTTTTTGGTTAAACAGTGCCCCCTTCTGATTATATTTGACATTACAGATCCTTAAAAATAACAGGCTCCTGCTGCTGCTATCCTTGCAAATAAACATCAATGGGATTAAAATTTTAGGATTTCAGAATATAATAGGAGCTTTATTCGATTCAGACAAATCTGTCTCAAGGATCGGCTCTTATTTGGTCCATTAGGGGATGATCCTACTCACAAAGTGGATGACAGCAACACCCGGATCCTGATTGGCTGCTTGGTGGCCATCATCGCCATCCTGTTGACAATCATTGTCATCATCCTGTGGCGACAGGTCTGGCAAAAGATGCTCGAGAAGGTACGAAGACCTTAAAGTATTCAATATGATCTGATCTATAGTACACTGGAAAAGTCTTTGGGCACCTCTGGGTTTGTTGTTTGTCCAGGGTTGGAATGAACATACATACTTATTTCTCATCCTGTTTTCTTCAGATACAACAAGAACATACAGTTAAAAGCACGCACAGCTTTAAAAGACTGGAAAAACTGAACTGAATGCATTCTAAAAGTTAATGTCACCATTTATTTTGACCTCTGACCTCATGACAAGAAGTAGCACAAACAATTAGAAACATCTGACATGTGTTGAATGAAAGCTGGTATAAAACAACAGAAAATTAATGCAACAAATTGCATATTGTCTGAATAGAAGTATTAACAGTCACACTGAATACTACCACTTTGATTTAGAGAAGCTGTTTTTCTCTTAACCCATAAAGACCCAAACAGCCACCAGCATCCAAAAGCATCTACTGTTGTAAAACATTTAATACCTGTTGGTCCACTAATCCTATCAATACATGTAAATAAATGGGGTAAAATACAGCTTCTTAGATTTAAATCTCATCAGATATGAGCCATTTGGATGTTCAGAGGCTCCATAGTTACCATGGAAACACCATCATCTTCTACAACATTGATTCACAGTAAAACCCATGGATTTGGATCAGTGACAGTGGATGGAGACACTTGTTTTGCGTTCCGTTGTTGGTATTTTTGTCGAAAAGATCATTTTTTTCTTCAGTTTTTGATGTAATAACCCTCAAAAATCTGAGCTTTTATGAACATCTACATGATCAGCAAATTGAATATAGAAACATACCTGATTTTCACTGAAAAAAAAAAAAAATACAAAGGATAATATTATAATAAATGGTGAAAAATCACTTAGAAACGGTTAAATAGAGAGAAAAATTTACTTGGGAACTGCCACCAAAGTAGCACTGGGTCTTTATGGGTTAAACATTTGTTTTAACTGCTGTACATACTTCACATATATCAGACTGTACCTTAATACAGAGACTAAGAAATGCATATGTGTGGTCATTAGAACTAAAGATTCAAGATTTCGTTTATTATCATTGTATACACAGGATACACAATGAAATTCTGATGCACCTATAAAAAATGGTACTTCTTGAGTAAAAAAAAAAGGAAATATACAATGCAAAAAAAAATGTAAATAGCAAAAGCAGCAAAAACAGTAAAAAAAAAAAAAAAAAAAGACACACATTCCACACACTCCTATTCTGTCACAAATTCACACTTTCATACTTAGTTAAAGTGCAGATGACAGTGAGAGCTAAATAAAGTGGTTATTACACATGTTAGATTTTCATTATTACACATTGCTGATTGTGATATTAATTAATCCATACAGACCCAAACAGCCACCAGCGACTAATACCATCTACTGAACTAAAGTATTTCATACTTGTTGATCCACTAATCCTATCATTACAAGTAAATATTTGCAGTAAAATACACTTTGTCATCTTTTCATGGTCATCAGATAAGACCCATTTGGACATTTAGAGGCTCCGTAGTTACCGCGGAAACACCGTCATCTTCTACAACATTGATTCACCAGTAAAACCCATGGAGTTGGATCAATGACAGTGGATGGAAACACTTGGTTGATGTTCAGTTAATGTAATATTTTGTTGAAAAAGTCACATTTTCTTCATTTTTCACTGTTTCTGATTATTATGACAGTCAACTTTAATATAAGCTTTTATGAACTTTACATGATCAGTGAATTAAATATGGGAAATAATATAAATAAATGGTGATAAATAACTTAAGAAAGGTTAAATAGAGAGAAAATAGAGTTTTTATGGGTTAATGTTGATAAGCCAATAAATATTTTGATGGCCTTGGAGTTTTGCACAGTATCAAGGTAAAACAGAACAACACTTGATTGTCAAGGCAGGATGCTGAAAAAAACATACAGATAAATGTTTTCTTTTTTTTTTTTCTTTTTTTTTTTTTTTTACTCCCTGGAAAAATGTCCAAATAAAAGAGGATACACAAGCAAAGGTGTCAGAAAAATGGGCAATGATGACTGGGAGTACAGTTGGTGTCGGCTGCTGCCTTATCGGTACAGACAGCTGCCTGTCAGCCAGCTGAGCCCATAAAAAAAGAAAAAAAAAAAAAAATGAGGGAAAAAAAAAAGATAAATGTTTTCATAATCCTCTTATGACTGTAATTTTGTTGATAATACAGAGACTGTGCATATGTGTGGTCATTATAACTTTACTAAACTAACAAACCTGATACTGGCCTCGGACATTTGCACAGTTCTGTATGTTTGTGTTGTTCTAATGAAAACAGATTTGCATTCCAGTCTGATTTCTCCTCTTTCTGACTCGGTCTTAGGCGTCTCGTCGTATGTTGGATGATGAACTCACAGCTCGTCTTGCCGTCCAGACCCAGGCCTTCTCCTTCCATCACTCGTCTCTGTCCAGCGAAGGCGGCTCCACCTCAAACTCCACCTATGAGAGAATCTTCCCCCTCTGCTCCGACTACCAGGAGCCCTCACGCCTCATCCGGAAACTACCTGAATTCGCACAGTCCACTGAGAACCTCGGTAAGACAATTGTAATCTGAATATATCTCTATTATACTTTCTACTGCACTACAGCTTTATTTACATTTACATTTATGCATTTGGCAGATGCTTTTTTCCAAAATGACTTACAGGATTAAAACCAATCAAATCAATCAATCAATCAAAATTTTATTTATATTGCACCAGATCACAACAAAAGTTATCTCATGACACTTTATATACAGAGTTGGTCAAAACCAGACTCTAAGCCAATTTACAGAAACCCAACAGAATCCTCCAGGAGCAAACACCAGTGACTGGTGACAGTGGAAGGAAAAACTTCCCTTTAACAGCAGAAACCTGGAGCAGACCCAGACTCCTGAAGGATGGACGTCTGCCCCTAAAGAAGAAACTCTGATTTCAGCATCAAACCCCATTCTTTTTATTTAGAGCTGTGTCCAATGGTGAAAATAACAACAGTGCTTCTAACTTTTACCACTTTCTCACTTTCTTTGACTCTATAAGTTGTTTTTTAGCAGTTCTCATCCCATATATTTGTATAAATGTTTATATTTTGTTTAAGCTGGGGAAAAACGTAAAACGCTCTTTACTCTTACTTACTCTTACTATTTACTCTTCAGATTACAGTTTTTATGTCTCCTGTATCTCCAAATGTATTGATTTTTAATATTTCAGATAAACTAAAGTATTAAGTGCTCCTTTATGAGTTCCCCTGTTTGTTAAATTAAATAAATATCTAAATATTTTTAACTGAATACTCCCTCAAACAGATGCTTTCATAAGAACAGTTTGCAAATGTAACTCTGTTCCAAATTTTTCCTCATCTAGAAATATCAACGCAGATGTCTAAATTTACTGTGAATGAAGTTTGTGCCGCTTTGGCTCAGTCAGAATGTGTCTCCACACTGTAGATAGTCACATACATTTATGTACATGACAATAACTACAGGTACTTTTACTTATTTATTGGCCTTAAATAGAAATTTGACATTCTTTTTTGTGGTATTTTGTGCAGATTCGTACATATACTCCAGTACATCACTACATTTGTCCTTCAATTTTAGTCACTCCTTACTTTCCAAATGTGTTTATTTTTAGTGTTTGCGATAAATTAAGGGATTAACTGTTCTTTTATCAGTTGAGAAAAAAAATCTCTGCCTCCTTGAGCCAAATAAACTCTTTTAAAACCCTCCTGTAAACACTGTAGAATACAGATAAAGCTGGAAAGTGAAAACCTTTTTCCCCATCTTAAAAGAAATATAAAAATTTATACAAATATATGGGATGAGAACTGCTAAGAAACAACTTATAGAGTCAAAGAAAGTGAGAAAGTGATAAAAGTTAGAAGCACTGTTGTTATTTTCACCACTGGACACCAGCTCTAAATAAAAAGAGTTTGATGCTTTCCTCTTTAGGGGAAGTTTGAAGATGTAAAGCTTATTAAAATATAAAGTTATTATTTGGTGTTATTATTTTTGCTAAGTTGCTGTTTGTGGATCCATGGCTCAGACTAAACTGTGACAGTTCTTACCTCGTTTGGATGATTCCAAACAGACCTTTAGTGCAGCTATTTTTTATTTATTTATTTTTTTATTATTGACATTCAGCATCAGACATTCACATTCAGTACATCACATGTACATATAGTATACAGGGTGGGGAAGCAAAATTTACAATGAATATTTAGTTGTTTTTTCTCAGCAGGCACTACGTCAATTGTTTTGAAACCAAACATATATTGATGTCATAATCATACCTAACACTATTATCCATACCTTTTCAGAAACTTTTGCCCATATGAGTAATCAGGAAAGCAAACGTCAAAGAGTGTGTGATTTGCTGAATGCACTCGTCACACCAAAGGAGATTTCAAAAATAGTTGGAGTGTCCATAAAGACTGTTTATAATGTAAAGAAGAGAACGACTATGAGCAAAACTATTACGAGAAAGACTGGAAGATACTATTAAAGAAGAATGGGAGAAGTTGTCACCCGAATATTTGAGGAACACTTGCGCAAGTTTCAAGAAGCGTGTGAAGGCAGTTATTGAGAAAGAAGGAGGACACATAGAATAAAAACATTTTCTATTATGTACATTTTCTTGTGGCAAATAAATTCTCATGACTTTCTATAAACTAATTGGTCATACACTGTCTTTCAATCCCTGCCTCAAAATATTGTAAATTTTGCTTCCCCACCCTGTACATTTGTTGTCTGCTCTAAATGCCAGAATAATTTTTTTTTTTTTTGTCAAATAACCAAATAAAAGAGAGAGAGAAAAAAAAAGAGGAGAAAAAAAACTATGAACAGGTAAGGAGTGATCTTTTCCATTCAGTTAGTGCAGCTATTGACAACACAAACCACACAGAAAACATTGGGGATTTGTGGTTTTACTGTGACTGTTTTCTGTCTAAAAATAGAGCTAAGCTAACAGAGCTATATGTAAACTATTGTAAGCAACATGGGTGTGTGTACGAAGGAACAAATCAGTCAGAGCAGGTACAGGGTCTTCCTCATAACTTTTTAGTCAGCTCCAGTACAGTACAGTTGACTCCCTCATTAAACGCCTCTTTTTGAACAGCACCCCCCTAGGCGAAATCCCTGACAACAGAATATCAACTTAACCCTTTCATGCATAGTGGTCATTCCAGTGGACAGTTCTTCTCCAGCTGTTCTCTTGTATATTCATGGTTTGTGTTGTTTTAGTTCCGTATCAGCCAACACAGTGGATCATCCCATACACTGACACTCAGACCATTACTGTAACTTTGCTGTTCTTGATAAACCTAATCTGCTCCAACATGCTTGAGTGTAAATCAATTGCTCGTTATTGTTATTAGACTGTAATTAACAGTTTTTTCTCAAACAAAAAGTTGGGGTTTTTTTGTTGGTTTTTTTTGCATATTGTCTCCAGTATGTTAAAATGTGACATAACATCAGATTAGCAGCATTACATTAAAAAAAAAAAAAAAAAATCATAGTTTTCACACTGTACTTCAGTAAATACATGTGTTTTTTTTGCTTCAAAAATTAACCCTTTCATGCACGAATTATGAGAACCTTAGTCAAGATTTTTTTCTTCAGTGTTTAGCCATGAAAAACAAAATGCGATCGAGTTTTTTTTTTCTATGGAGTTACAAAAATATCCATGCATTTAATTTTTGAAGTAAAGAAACGTGTTTAAAACCCAATATCAGTGAGTGATATGACAACAATGAAATAAAAACATTTTTAATGCTGCTAATCTGATGTCTTCTCACATTTTAACATATTCTAATGCTAGTAATTACTCACTTCATGGAGATAATATGCAAAAAAAAACCTTCTTGTCTAACAAATAACAATTGATTTACACTCAAACATGTTAGTGCAGATCAGGTTTATCAAGAACAGCAAAGTTACAGTGATGAATTACAGTGTATGGGATGGTGCGTAAGCGTCCACTGTGTTGGCTGATATGGAACTAAAACAACAAAACCCATGAATATACAAGAGAACAGCTGGAGAAGAACTGTCCACTGGAGTGGACAGTGCATGAAAGGGTTAAACCCATGATGTCCAGCTGAGTGGACATTTTTACAACTCCATGAAAAATAGGTTCTTAAAAATGTTTTCAACTGCATTGTTTTTTCATGCCTAAAGAGGAATAAAAACACTCAAAAAAAAAAAAAAAAAATCTTGATTATGGTTCTCATAGTTCATGCATGAAAGGGTTAACATTACTGTAAACCTATATATGTAAATAATCATACAGTAATTATGTGAGGACATACTAATACCATGTCTGTATAACATCATCATAAACATATCTTTACTATTACTGTGCTTATGTTTAACTCAGAATATTCGCTTTTTATTTGCATTTCCCATTTTCACTCTTACACTATCAGCTGATGCAGCACGTGAAGATTAAAAAATACTGTTATTTCGATCAACTGTCAAAATAAGACGTTTCTATTTGAAGAAGAAAACTTGATGGTATCATAATACAGATGTGTGTTAACAGTCAGCTTTATACTGGAGTAATATAGTCTATAGATACATGGCATTGATTTATTGATGAGTTCAGTCGTCTTTAGTGTGTTCTGGTAGAGCACAGGTGTCAAACATGCGGCCCGGGGGCCAAATCCGGCCCGCCAAAGGATCCAGTCTGGCCCGTGGGTTGAATTTGTGAAATGCAAAAATTACACTGAAGAGATTAACAATCAATGGTGTCAAAATCATTTTAATTCAGGTTCCACATACAGACACATACAGTCTAATTAGATTTCAAGTGGGTCAGAACCAGTAAAATATGATCAGAATAACCTATAAATAATGACAACCCCAAATTCTCTCTTTGTGTTTTTCGATGTAAAAAAGTACAATTACATGAAAATGTTTACATTTACTATACTTGTTCAAAAAACGTGAATAACCTGAACAAATATGAACAAACGGAAATGTCTTAAGAAAAGTAAATGCGGTTTTACCAATATTCTGCCTTTTACTAAATGTTTTATGTGATTGTAATGCACATGTGTAAATGATAAACTGATAAACTGAGGAAGAATATTGTTAAAATTGCACTTGTTATTTGCAAGACAATTCAAGTTGTTCATGTTGTTCAGATTTTTAAGGAAACTTTGTAGATGTAAATCTGATTATAATATCATTTAAATTTTTCACTGTTATTATTTTACTGGTCCGGCCCATTTGAGACCAAATTGGGCTGAATGTGGAACTGAACTAAAATGAGTTTGACAGCCCTGTGGTAGAGAGTTTGGAATATCTGTACTAGATAGATAGATAGATAGATAGATAGATAGATAGATAGATAGATAGATAGATAGATAGATAGATAGATAGATAGATAGATAGATAGATAGATAGATAGATAGATAGATAGATAGATAGATAGATAGATAGATAGATAGATAGATAGATAGATAGATAGATAGATAGATAGATAGATAGATAGATAGATAGAGACTTTATTGATCCTTTGCAGGAAATTGTTTCGTTACTACAGCAGCAGTACAAGAAAAACACACTGACCCATCACGATGAACATCCCACAAACAACCAACAATGGAACGAATAAGCAATTCAGAATAAAAAGATAAATAAATAATAAATAGAGCCCCTTTAAGACTTGTTTTTAATTTGTACTTTACTGTCTGAATCCTTCCCTCCATTGCAGGACCGAACAGTTGCAGTAAAGGCCTCGGTCCAGACGCTGCCCCCCACTACGCAGAGGCAGATATCATCAGCCTTCAGGAGTCCTCAGACAGCAGCACCTACTCCATCACGGCTGTCAACATGAATCTGTTCGCTGGCACTGATTCGTCTATGAGAGAGTTCCCCAGAAACAAGCTCACATTCAAGGAGAAGCTGGGAGAGGGCCAGTTTGGAGAGGTATACCTAGATTTATACTGAAAGTCTGACTGAATTTGCATCAGGATTTTAGAAATACCATCAAAAATAGTCATTAGATTCCTTACCGTGTCCCTTCATGCCCATAATTTTGTTGATAAATCTCTTCGTGCTTTCGCTTTTTAAGATAAATAATGAAGGCAGTGGCAGTGCTATGTGAGTTTGAAGCCTGAGTGTGATGCCACTTAGTGATATTAAACAGAGCTGAACAGATGGGTTTACCCAGCGCCAAGTGGATGATGGAGTGACAAGGGACTCTTTAAAACACAGGTGCACTTGTGTGAAGCAGAGGACATGCAGGACTTCCTGGACGAGGACTTGTCCATAGAGGGAAACAGTGAGTCACCTCTACTTGTAGCTGTGAAAACATTGAGAGAAGATGCCAACAAGAACGCAAGGTAAGCAGCAGTAACTTTACCTTTATGATTTTAAAGAAAACTGTATTAGTTTCAATACTGTCTTTGAGTGTCCAAAAAAGCGCTATATAAGTGTGATGTATTATTATTATTATTATTATTATTATTATTATTGTATTGATCACTGGTCTATGAATAAAAAACCTCTAGAGTAAAACTAGTGAAACTTTACATAGTTTCAGTCACTAATAAAGAAAAATAAGTCAAATACTAGTTGGTTGTAGTTTCCAAGATACAGTTTGCCCAAAATGTGAAATTACAAGAATTAATAAAAGAATGGGTTTTATTCAAAAGGAATGTTTGTCTCAGATTCACTTCAAAACACTGTCTGCATATTACAGTACATTCACTGTCATTAGACTGGGTTCTTTCTAGTGGAAGCCTGGAAAATTGTAGGTCCTACTTTAACCCTTTGATGCATGAATTAGGAGAACCATAGTCAAGATTTTTTCTTGAGTGTTTTTATTCCTCTTCAGGTATGAAAAAAACTATGAGATTGAGTTGTTGTTTTTTTTAATTAACCTATTTTTCATGGAGTTACAAAAATTTCCACTCAGCTGGACACCATATGTATTTAAATGCAATATCAGAAAGTGATATACTGTGTGAAAACAATGAAACAAAAGCATTTTGATGCAGATAATCTGATGTTTTCTCACCTTTTATCATCCTTTAATACTAGTTCTTACTCACTTCATAGAGATAATATTTAAAAAAAAAACAAAAAAAAAAAAAAAACTTTTTGTTTAAGAAAACTGTTAATTACAGTCTAATAACAATCAGCATTTGATTTACTCTCAATCATGTTACTGCAGATTAGGTTTATCAAGAACATAAAGTTACAGTAATGGTATGAATTACAGTGTATGAGATGGTGCATAAGCATCCACTGCATTGTTTTTCAACCTTGGGGTCAGGACCCCACATGGGGTCGCCTGGAATTCAAATGGGGTCGCCTGAAATTTCTAGTAATTGATAAAAAAAACAAAAAAAAACAAAAAAAAAACCTTACTGAAGTGGCAAGGTTTCACTGTAAAAGGATCAACGTTATTCCAATGCAAACTTTGGTGCTGCTGGTGGTGAACCTCTAAATAAGACCCTCTTTCCTCCTCATTTCAGTTTAACCCCTTGAACACTGGTTTCAGATGCTTGTGGTGCAAGATTTTATCAGTTTGAGAAAGAACAGACTGTACCACACAACTGAAAAAGGGGATTGGGCGCAGTTAATGCAGTGTTCTTTAACCTTGGGGTCGGGACCCCACGTAGGGTCACCTGGAATTCAAATGGGATCGCCCAAAATTTCTAGTCATTGATAAAAAGAATTTTAAAAATTAAAACTTACTAATAAAAATTTACATTATATAACCTAAATGTTGTGTAAAATTAATGTTTATTTGCAACATATTATAGCAAACTATTACATGATCAAAAACAAATTGATTTTAGCAACAAAAAAAAAAAGTCTCTGCTTTGAATGTCTGGGGTCACCTGAAATTTGTGATGTTAAAATGGGGTCACGAGCCAAAAAAGGTTGGAAACCACTGGTCCACTGTGTTGGCTGATATGGAACTAAAACAACAAAATCCATGAATATACAGGAGAACCGCTGGAGAATAGCTGTCCACTGGAGTGACCAGTATGTATGAAAGGGTTAAAAGAACCTCCAGTTTTCCAGGCTTCTGTTTTGTTTGACTTCCTGATGAAGGCTTGAAGCTGAAACGCGTTGAAGTGTTTTTTAAGGTCTATACATGACCATGCCGTAAGAATAAAGGCATTTTAATGCTTAAAGAGTATGTATTTATTTCTCTGTGTTGTGCTACATGTGCATAATAAACATTTCATTCATTCATTTATGTTGTTACTGTTGTTGTTTGATAAAAAAAAAAAATGGTTGATTAACTACACAAATGCAGATTATTCTCCCTCTGGTTGTTTACATTTATCCAATCAGGCAGTAAATTACAACAGTTTCCTCCTGCTGTGTCACAGAAATGATTTCCTGAAGGAAATACGAATCATGTCACGTCTGAGGGATCCCAACATTGTGCGTTTGCTGGCGGTGTGCGTTGACACGGACCCCCTGTGCATGATCACTGAGTACATGGAGAATGGAGACCTTAACCAGTTCCTCTGCAATCTGTGGCTGAAGGAGGCTGATGAAGAGAAGCCGGAACAGGAGGAGAAGGAGGGGAAGAGTATGGTCAGGTACGCTCATATGTCATCATTAGATACAATAATATAAAAGTACAACTACTGCACATTTCACTTTTGTCTTTCTCCTTCTGCAGCTACAGTAAACTCATCAGCATGGCCGTGCAGATTGCATCCGGTATGAAGTATTTGTCTTCTCTTAACTTCGTCCACCGAGACCTGGCCACCCGCAACTGCCTGGTGGGTAAAAATTACACCATAAAAATAGCTGACTTCGGCATGAGCAGGAACCTGTACCGTGGGGACTACTACCGGATCCAGGGCCGAGCAGTCCTGCCTATTCGCTGGATGTCATGGGAGAGCATCCTGTTGGTGAGGAACTGGGAAAAGAGTGATATGACAAGGGACAATTTAAAGGAAAACAACAAAGGGATGAACATATTGAATGTACAGGGGTTGGACAAAATAATGGAAACACCTTAAAAAATCAACAAAATATAATTTAATATGGTGTAGGTCCGCCTTTTGCGGCAATTACAGCCTCAATTCTCCGAGGTATTGATTCATACAACTTGTGAATTGTTTCCAAAGGAATTTTAAGCCATTCTTCAGTTAGAATACCCTCCAACTCTTTTAGAGACGATGGCGGTGGAAATCGACGTCTTACTTGAATCTCTAAAACTGACCATAAATGCTCAATAATGTTGAGGTCTGGGGACTGTGCCGGCCATACGAGATGCTCAACTTCATTAGAATGTTCCTCATGCCATTCTTTAACAATTCTAGCTGTATGGATTGGGGCATTATCATCTTGAGGTGAAGCTGTTTCCATTATTTTGTCCAACCCCTGTAGATGCCTCCATTTAGTAGGAAAGGTAGGGCAAGTATATTTGTATAGACCAGGGCTGTCAAACTCACTTTAGTTCAGTTCCACATTCAGCTAAATTTGATCTGCAGTGGGCCGAACCAGTGAAATAATAACAGAATAATATAGAAATAATGTCAACTCAAAACTTTTCTCTATGTTTTAGAGCGAAAAAAGTAAATTTACTTTATGAAAAGGTTTACATCTACAAACTATCCTTTCAAAAGATGTGAATAACATGAACAAACTGAAAAAATAAGTGTAATTTTCAGAATATTACACCTCAGTTTATCATTTCCACATGTACATTATAACTTACAGATCAGAGTGGATCTACAAACACACAAAACATTTAGTAACAGACAGAATGTTCTTTAGATTTGTACTGACTTCTCTGAAGACATTTCAGATTATTCACTTTTTTTTTTTGCAAAATTATACTTTATTTTAGTGTAAATACATGAAAATATTTACATTTACAAAGAGAAAAATTTGGAGTTGTCATTATTTCTATGTTATTATGATAGTATTTTACGGAATCTCGCCTGCCTGAGATTAAATTGGTCTGAATGTGGAACCTGAACTAAAAGGATTGTTAATATCTTACTGTAATTTTTGCATTTCACAAATTCAACCCAAGGGCCGGACTGGACCCTGTGGCGGGCCGGGTTTGGCCCCCGGGCCACATGTTTGACACCTATGGTATAGGTAATTCGTACATATAGTATTTCAAAGTGCTTTAGAAAAGACAAATTATAAAAACATAGACAAGAATACAGATAGGTATATTCTTAAATAGAATGTAATAAAATTTAAATAGATAAAACAAGAGAATTGTGCAGATAATACCATTTCACTGGCATATGCAGAGATAAAAAGACATGTTTTCAGCTTGGACTTAAACATTGTCAGAATTGGGTTTTGTCTAATATCACAGAGACTATTGCAGATTTGAGCTGCAAAAAAGTGAAACGCTGCTTCTCCCTGTTTAGTCCTGACTCTGGACATGAGCACAAGGCCTTTCCCTGAGATGGTTCAAATGACAGCAGCATGTCAGAGGTGTAGGATATAGTATAGATACAGGTATATTCATGTGATTTTTCATCGTTTTTTTTTTGTTTGTTTGTTTTTTGTTTTTTTTTACCTTGTACTGTCTTTCATGTATTTTTATGCTGAGGTCTTGCAACTCATTTTCCAAAGCAATTTTTCTGCAAATGGAAAATAAACTGAATCTGATTCTGAAATTCTCAGAATCAGAGATGGTTCATATGACAACAGCATGTCAGAGGTGTAGGATATAGTATAGATATAGGAGATGCAGATATCGATTTGGTTTGATTTGATTTGATTTGATTTGATTTGATTTGGTTTGGTTTGGTTTGATTTGGTGAAATTCTGAACATGCAATGAAATTTAACATATATGTGAACAAGCAAAACATGCATAATAATGCAAATATCAACAATCATAACAATCTTAGAAGAACAGCACAATAGTTCCATTTACATTTACCCGAAAAGGGGTGGGAACAAGTGCAACTTATTTAATCCCACCCCCTCTCTGTAAAATATTATTAGTAATATATATATATATGTCCCTGTTCCTTTTACATTACTCTTTTATATTTATATATTGATTGATATATTGATCTATAGGTATAATAAATCTATAGATACAGTAAATTTAGAAATTTCTGGCATGTATAAAAATGTTGAGCAGATGTTAGACCAGAGACAATTTAAGGAGTATGAAAGAAGGTTATTTGTGTTTGGAAGAAGCATTAGTTGCAGGTGGCAATTGTTTCAACCGAATCCATGACATTTAGATCAACAGGAAAGACAGGGTGACAGCACACATTCATTAAGACATGCAGTATTGTGCAAAAGTCTTAGGCCACCTTTAGGTTTGTTATTTTTGCAGGGTTGAAGTGCATATTTATGTGTCATTCTCTTCTGATCAAACAGGAAAATACAGAAAATATGTGTATATCCTTCAAAGACACACAAACAACTGAACTAAATGTGTTCTATGTGTTAAAGTCACTATTTAGTTTGACCTATGACCTCATGACTTGAAGCAAAACAAACACTTAGAAACATTTGACATGTGTTGAATGAGACCGGGCATAAAACATCAGAACATGAATGCAATAAATCTCATATTCTCTGAACAAAAAGCATTAACGGTCACACTAAAACACATACAGGTAAATGTTTTTAGTAGAACTGCTTCTTTCAGTGCATTATCCCTCAGCATCTGAATTCACAGCAGGTCTGATCACACTACCTGTTTAACAGACACGGCTTCGTATCTCATTAATTTCATTGCGTTTCATGTCTTTTTTTTTTTTTTTTATCTTCTGTCTTGTTCATCTCACCCAGGGAAATCAAACCTCACAACAAAATCAAACAGTGTGTACAAAGCTGTGATTCTGATAAATACGGGCACAGCTGTGCATGTTTACAGAGTATTTTCCATGCTTTCTAACGTGGCTCAGATACTCCGAATCTCAACTATAGATCTGAGAGGATTTTAATGATGTAGTTGATCAATGTCAGTTTTCAATAAATTGTACCTTACTGGCTACATTAGTGGTAATAATACATACAAGCGTATAATTTAAGGGAAACATGTACATTTTAATACAAATATGCATTCATCCCAGTACAAAAACCATATACGCTGGTCTGCAGAGATAAATCAGCCTTCACCATATTCTCCAAATGTGGGTATATGAGTCACTCCAGACCTGCAGACATAGATCCAGAGCCTCTGTTTTACACTGTGGTCTCATTGCTTTTGTCCCTTTACACCAATGGACTTTTTCAGCTCAAAACCCAAAAGAGAAGCAATTAAGTAAAGTAAAAATGACTTATATGGTGCCTTTTAAGACCATACCTCACAAAGTGCTTCACAGTATAGAATAAGAGTAATGAAAAGCCATAGAATATAGCATTTAAAAAAGATATGAATGAATATCACTAATTAAAAGTAAGCCTGCCATTATGAAAGTTAACAAACATCCAAAAATACGTCATAAATAGCCATAAGCCTATATTAATACTGACTGATAGTGTCAGAACATTGTCTCTATAGCAATTTTTTGACTTCTTGCATCTTTTATAGCATTTTTTTTGTCTTATGTTTTTTGTGTCTTTTTTGTCTCATTACATTTTTTTATTTTTTTTTTTACTTTTTTTTGGTAAACTTTCTTTATTGGAAGCAATTTCACATGACAGTGCAATGTGATAGAGAGGACTTCTATTGTTTCATTTTTCTTTTTATCTCTCCCACAATCCCACCCTATCCAAAGGAAGACAGTTCTTGATGTAAATCCAATATTGACATGTGAACAGCACAGAATACATATGACAATTACCTAAATAAGAAAAATAAGTAAATAAAATAAAATATTACACTTATACTTAATTATTACAAGGGGTATTGTTTTTGGTTCGGTTTGTTTGTTTGTTTGATTATTAACAATCTAGCCTCAAAACTACTGGTTGAATTCATACCAAATTGGGGTTATAGATTGCCAGTGACGTAGAATAGATGTGGTTACAATTTGGGAAAAGTAGATCAAAGTTAAAAAATTTTTATAAATTTTTAAAATCTTTTTTTCCCCATTTACTGGGTGAAATGGGTGAAATTGCAAATGGCTATAAAAACATCAATTTTTTTTCAATTTACTTAAAACTTGGCACATACATAAAGGCAATTGATATACTGACATCAGCACATGCATAGACATGATGATATCAGCTGGATGGACGGTAAAAATAAGCTACAATACGTGCGAGAGGCGGGGTTTGTTGTGCTTGGCACCACTTGTTTTTAGTTTTGTTTTGCATAAGTTGCTGCATTTTTACATCATTTACATTTACATTTATGCATTTGGCAGACGCTTTTTTCCAAAGCGACTTACAGGGGAAAACCAAAAATTAAAAAAATAAATAAATAAAAAATAAAATAAAATACAAGAATAGATTAAAGACATAAAGCAGCTGTACAATTAAAAACAGTGTCGTACAGAAGATTAAAAATCAAATTATAGACTAAAAATACAAGAATAGATTAAGAAGACATAAAAACAGCTGTACAATTTAAAACATTCATTCATTCATTCATTTTCTGAACCCGCTTTATCCTCACTAGGGTCACGGGGGTCGCTTGGAGCCTATCCCAGCTACATAGGGGCGAAGGCGGGGTACACCCTGGACAAGTCGCCAGTTCATCGCAGGGCCAATTTAAAATAGTGAAATAAAAATACCAAGTAAAACTACATCATGACACATCACAACAACATCACTTTTATGATTTAACATCTACAACTGGCGCCATTCCTCAGCATTCCACATGGCTTTGGTGAGATCAATATTTATAAACTCTTCCTGAAAACACTCTACTGCAGTTTTACTTAGGAAAATGAATTCCCTTCTTCTGCCAGTTGGCGTCCCAGTAAAAACAGCTCCATGATCCAGTTTAGATCCTGGGCCTCAGTCTGGGAAAGACAGTCACAGTGGGAGGACGCACTGCAAATCAATACAAATTTGTTCTGAGTGATCACCTGTACTCTGTGATGAAACGTCGACCCTGGTGGGAACATGAGGGCACTTCATCAGAACCTCTAATGAGGGAAAACCTTCTTGTAGAGTTGTTTTTTGTCCCTTGTAGCTTCTCTGGAGGCACACGGGAGAACAACCCTCCTAACAGAGCTGTCATTAAGATGTGTGTTGTCTGACTTCCAGGGTAAGTTCACCATGGCCAGTGATGTGTGGGCGTTCGGAGTGACCCTGTGGGAGATTCTGACTCTATGTAGAGAGCAGCCTTACTCCCAGCTCTCTGACGAGCAGGTCATCGAAAACACAGGCGAGTTCTTCAGAGACCAGGGCAAACAGGTGAGCGTCGGCCTCAGGCTTTCACACATCATACAAGGAAACAAGGAATACCTGGAGTGTCAAACAAAACCTGCCAAACTGTCCAATCCAACCACGGGATGAAAATGTGAAATGCAGATATTACACTAATCCAGTGGTTCCCAACCTTTTTTAGCCCATGACCCCATTTTAACTTCACAAATTTCTGGTGACCCCAGACATTCAAAACTGAGACTTTTTTTTTTTATTTTTTTGCTAAAATTAATTTGCTTTTGATCATGCAATAGTTTGCTATACTATGTTGCAAATAAACGTTAATTTCAGAGGACATTTAGTCTATATAATGTATATTATTGTGGACGGAGGCAGTAAATCCAGGTGTAGATTACTGCACAAAGTGAGAATTTGATTTTCCTTGGTCAGGATATGTACAGTCAGTCCAGCTGTGATTTACAAAGAGGACAATTAATACTGAACAAACAAGAACTGAAACTATGAATTATGAAAGAGCTGCAGCATCTGAAACCGACCACAATGAACATTTGACAGATAAACAGAACCACAGTGCTGCAGTTTCAGCTTCACAGTTTGTCATGTCTGTTATGTATTGGGATTGTCTCTGTCAACTCACCATATATTTTTTATTTGTAAGTTTTTTTTTTTGTTTTTTTTTCATTTTTGTCAATTGCTAGAAATTTTAGGCAACCCCATGTGGGGTCCCGACCCCAAGTCTGAAAAACACTGCACTAAGATGTTAACAATCAATGGTGTCAAAATCCTTTTTAGGTCAGGGGTCACATATAGACCAATGTGATCTCAAATGGGTCGGACCAGTAAAATACTATCATTATAACCTATAAGTAATGACAATTCCAAATTATTCTCTGTCTTTTGGTGTAAAAAAAAAAAAGTAACATTACATTGACAAACTGTCCTTTCACAAAATATGTGAATAACCTGAACAAATAAGAACAACATAAAATGCATTATACCTTTGTGGATCCACTGTGATCTGTAAGTTTTAATGCACTTGTGTAAATGATAAACTTAGGCATAATGTTGTTAAAATTGAAGTTATTTTTCTCAAGAAATTTCAGGTTGTTCATAGCTGTTCATGCTACTCACATTTTTTAAAGGATAGTTTGTAGATAGAGACATTTTCATAATGTAATTTAACTTTGTTAACTCAAAGACGTAGAGAAAAGTTTGGAGTTAATATTATTTATAGGCCATTATGTTATTTTTATTGGTGCAACTTGCTTGAGATCATATTGGGCTGTACAGTATGGGACTCCTGAACTAAAATGAGTTTGACACCCCTGGTCTACTGTGTACTAATAAATCCTAACAATCCAGACAATGTTTGTGTGTCTGTCTAAATTCTAAAAAGACGCGCTACATCACTGATCAAAACATTTTAATTACATTTTGTCCCTTCAGATCTACTCCCCAATATTTGATTTTTTTCTCCTCCTCCTGCTGAAAATAAAAACTTTGAAAATCTGATTTTTAAAAAAAAGCATAATAAGCCACTCTTACACCACTTTTACTCAGAAATACCTTGATTTTATGAAATTTGTTTTGTTTACAGCTGTTTTAATGTTAATTTTCATTTGCTGGAAATGCAGAGTAAAAAACCGAGCTGATTATGTCAGTCTCTAATGTAAAGTCCAGGCCTTTACACTGAAATGGACAGTTAAAATATGATACTACTACTAATATGCACCTACTGCATGAATACTGTAGACTACTAACAATGGTATACAATTTTTTTTAAATCCTCTGAGTCATAATCACACAAAAGTAGTGAATGGTAGTGCAAAGAAATTAATGGGGTTTTTTTTGCAGGTTTTCTATTTTTAAAAAAAACTGTTTCTGCAAGATCAAAATATTAGACATCATTATAATATGTGGCACATGGGAATAAGAGTTCCTCATAAAGCGATCCCAATGTTTCCATTACTTTCTTTTTTCCAGGTGTACCTGCCCAAACCGCCCTGTTGTCCAGACAGAGTTTACAGCGATCTGATGCTGAGCTGCTGGAGGAGAAACGCCAAACAGCGGCCGAGCTTTCAGGAGATTCACACTCAGCTGATGGAGAGCGTGGCGTAGCAGACGGGACGAGGAGTTTATCTTTCCCAAGCACTGTCATGTTTGCCCTCTTCAGTCTAGAGTCAGAAAACAAGACCATCTAATGTTTTTATTTTCAGATATTTAAGATTGTTTCCCAAAGTTGTGCTGTAAATACTAAGATATAAGGAGAATGTATTCATGCTTTTGTGTTTTATTGTTTACTTTTCATCAGACTTTTGTCTATTTATAGGATGCTCTATTTTAATACTAGGTTTTCAAGCACATTTGTGAATATTTTCTAATTTCTATACAAATGTAATTATACTGCATATTTATTAGAGGATGTTGATACAGTGTGCCTAATTTGGTTTATAATTTTAACTTGAACAAATGACATGTTTAAAAATACTTAATCTATGACAAACTGTATGTTTACTCTGCAGTTTTTAGTTTTATAAAAGTGTCCTTTTGCAGAGATAAAGTGTATTTTGTTGAAGAGTAGTAAAGAACTAAGGTTTTTAGTAGCTGTCAAACCAAAGATTTGTAAATAACGATAATATTTATATCATTGTTGCTTTGACTGGGGTTTATTTTCCATTTTTATTTTCATTTTTTAAAGAAAAAATGAAAATAAATGTTATGGTATTTCATAAGCTTATCATAATGATGCCAACTTGAATGTGTGCCGAATTAAAGCTAAAGGCGGTCTGAATAAAAAAGCATTGTTTTGTTTTTTGGCCAGGCTGTGTGTAATTGTTACCATACTTAATAAATTATGATATATTAGTATGGATTAAGCTACACTACAGAAATCAAAATGAGGAAAAATCATTTACAACTATAATTTTGATAACTCAATGATTTTGGTAGAGTTTTAGAAATACATGGTAGGCTACTGTAAATTCAACATCTGTCATAAATGTGATTTATTAAACCATCAGGGTGTCCTTGATCTAAATGTGAGGCATAAAGTCAAACCTCAAACAGCCTTCAGCATATTTCCATTGACTACTTTAGAAATATTTTGATAATTCGGTTTTTATTTATGCTTTTAATGGAGAACCTTTTAACCCTCCGGTATCCGGGTGCGCCTTTTAGGCACACTATCTGCTTCGTGTTAAAAAACTTCATATTATTTTTCACAATTCAAATAAGGTTAGAATTCAAAAGTTGTTCATTTTTGCATGATCTTTAAAATTCTGGCCACCAACTAAAATGTGCACATTGTAAACAAAAGAAAATTACAAGACTAGCATCTGTCTGCCAAGAGTGCCTAAAAGGCACTATTTCTTCTTATGATTAGGGCTGACCTTGATTTACAAAAATAAAATCAAATTAGAGCAGAAAAATAAATCAATATACACTGAACAAAAATATAAACGCACCACTTTTGTTTTTGCTCCCATTTTTCATGAGCTGAACTCAAAGATCTAAAACTTTTTCTATGTACACAAAAGGCCTATTTCTCTCAAATATTGTTCATAAATTTGTCTAAATCTGTGTTAGTGAGCACTTCTCCTTTGTTCTTTGCTGAGATAATCCATCCACCTCACAGGTGTGGCATATCAAGATGCTGATTAGACAGCAGGATTATTGCACAGGTGTGCCTTAGGCTGGCCACAATAAAAGGCCACTCTAAAATGTGCAGTTTTACTGTATTGGGTGGTCCAGGGGGGTCAGAAAACCAGTCAGTATTTGGTGTGACCACCATTTTCCTCGCACAGTCTTCTTCATGAATTCTCTGAAACAGCTTTGGAGATGGCTTATGGTAGAGAAATGAACATTCAATTCACAGGCAAAAGCTCTGGTGGAGATTCCTGAAGTCAGCATGCCAATTGCATATTCCCTCAAAACTTGTGACATCTGTGGTATTGTGCTGTGTGATAAAACTGCACATTTTGGAGTGGCCTTTTATTGTGGCCAGCCTAAGGCACACCTGTGCAAAAATCATGCTGTCTAATCAGCATCTTGATATGCCACACCTGTGAGGTGGATGGATTATCTCAGCAAAGAAGAAGTGTTCACTAACACAAATTTAGACAGATTTGTGAACAATATTTGAGAGAAATAAACCTTGTGTGTACACAGAAAAAGTTTTAGATCTTTGAGTTCAGCTCATGACAAATGGGAGCAAAAACAAAAGTGGTGCGTTTATATTTTTGTTTAGTATATAAAATTTCTTAGTTTGATTTATAGGTGTGCCTTTTTGGCACACTTGGTGACAGATGCTAGTATTTTTGAACATTTGACCTAGCGCCAAAAATAATAATGCAAATTAACCAATGTTAGAGTTAATCATTGACATATGCCAGGATGAAAAAATCAAATAATATGTGATCCACTTTTTATGTAGTATATTGGGGGGAAGGTGTTTTTTGCATCTAAAAAAAAAATGGTTTGTTCACAATACAAACACAGCATTTAAAGGGTTAAAAAATGTGACAATTATTGAGTATTTGGTATTTTTATTTACGGCTCAAATTGATGAAATAGAAAAAAGTGTAAAAGAATTAAAAACAAACTGTATGAAAATTTTTTTTGAAATTATTCCACAAGTGTGCCAAAAAGGCACACTTGGTGCTTAGTAAGGATCTTGCTGGACGAGATACTGGAGGGTTAAGTTTTTCTCAAAAACTGACTATTACTGATATTTCTTACGCTCGATTCCTGGAAAGTTTTCTGTTCACACTTTTTGGACCTCTTGGCTCTCCGTAGTAGCAGCGGAATGGTCAGCTGATTGATGGCGTCCAATCAGATTTCGTCTCGTGCGTGTGCTCATGGCGCATGGGTGCTGCTCATTGGCTGTCAGTGTTGTTGTCCTCGGACCATGGGGCTGTGCACACACAGGGGCTGAGCATGTACAACTTCAACGACAAGTTGTGCTCCTGTTTCATTCAACATTTGCGGTGAAATTGTGTCAAACATGGAACGAGTTGTTATTATAACCGGCGCGAACAGGTGAGCAAATTAAAAGCTGCGTTATAACGGCTAATCTGCTTTTAAGAAGATTAATGTGTGTTCAGCAAACCACATGTAGCTTCACGATTATTATGAAGATAAATCTGTACGATTAAAAACAGCGGATAAACAAGTGTTCAGATCGTTTTAAAAGTACTAATATCAAACTGAAAATGCTCCACTATCAGTAAAAATGTGCATTCAAAGGCTGACCGAAGTAAAAAAAAAAAAAAAAAAAAAAAAAAAAGGACAAAAAGTAAAGTTATAATTGTCCATTGCAGTTTGTTGTTATTATATTTCATTTGTGTGTGTTTTGTATTTTAGTGCTGTACTTATTGAAGGTAGTTGGTAGCAATGTATCACATTCCTTTTTTTGTTTTTTGGTTTGTTTGTTTTTTTGGCTTGTTTATGCTTATTTTGGTGAGATAATTTTGTAAAACTCTTTGGGCGGTTGTTGCTTAATTTTTGTTGTTTCATGATTTTTATTTTTTATTTTTTTATTTTTTTTTTTGTGCAAATTAAAAGAAATAATATAATAAGAACAAATTAAATGTTTAGTTAGTGCTGAAAAACGGTGTTTCTAGCTTTTGAATTTAAGATTTAGACCATCCTCCAGTTTATCACAAATATTCAAAATTAACATATTTGGAGTTGCATGACTACTAAAGAACAGTAACTGAACGAAAACTGAAATCACCAATCTGAAAGGGAACGACAACTTTGAAAAAATGATGGTGGAGTAAAAATTACAATTTTTGACTCTGAGATGTAATGTGGTAGAAGTATGATACTACAGGAAATTGAAACATATGGTTTATGTATTTTTATACAGATGGATTTGACCATTTGTTAGCAATTCTTTAATGGTATCCCATAGGAAACAGAAGGAACTAATGACAACTGGGTAATTAAACCATTTTGGATGTAATCATTTTTACAAGCATATTTTAATGTTGCCATATTATTATTATCATTATTATTATTATTATTATTATTATTATTATTATTATTATATAAGTAGGATGAATGTTCTATATTTCTTAACATTTTGCTCCTCAGAAGGTGTCTGTTATTTTCTAAAATGAAGCATTTAAAACCACAAATAATAATCATTTGGCTTCTCAAACTTTCATTGAGAATCGAAAATCAAAATCTTTAAACTGGAAAGAAATAAAGATTTGACTTTCATCGTGGTAATTATCGATATGATATGATATGATATGATATGATATGATATGATCTAGCCCGGGAACTAACCAACAATATGTAATACTCAAAATATCACTCTCATACTGATTTTCAATAACAGTCCTCAAGTTAACATGTAATTGTTACTGATGTTAATGGCTGCATATGCACGATACATCACATAATGATGTCGTGAAAATTCAGGTATTTTACCTTGAAAAGTGGGAAATATATCAAGTACCAAAATTAATTAGTTTCTGATTGTTGCAGTTTTTTTAAAAAGCCTATCACTTACAATAGGTGATGCTGTTTGTCTTCCATCTGTTGTGTCCTGCAGTGGCATCGGCCTGGCGTTGTGTGAAAGGCTGCTCACAGAGGACGGTCAGCTTCGTCTTTGTCTGGCCTGCAGAAACATGCAACGGGCTGAGGCCGCCCGCACCGCGCTGTTGACCTCTCACCCCGACGCCCACGTGGACCTGCTGCACCTCGATGTGGGCTCGGTGCAGTCAGTGCTCAGTGCTGCTCAAGAGGTCAAGACCAGGTACTCGATCAAATTATGAAAATGTTCATGCACTTTACTTTCATATGAAGTAAATCTTTGTTGCTCATTTGTGTTTTTCTGCAGGTACAGCAAAGTTGACTTTCTGTATCTAAATGCAGGGATTATGCCCAATCCACAAATAGACATCAAAGCATTTTTTAAGGGTCTGTTTTCCAGGTAAATATCTAAATTATATTACTTTTCTTTGCTTCTCTGATACATGGAGCTATTGCTTCATACAGATCCAAAATATCTGTGATAGTCCATGCTCTTACTCTATGCAATTCTGTATTTTCTCACTGTAGAAATGTCATCAACATGTTTGCAACAGCAGAAGGTCTCTTAACTCAACAGGACCGTGTGAACTCAGATGATCTGCAGGAAGTGTTTACCACTAACCTGTTTGGTCACTTTCTTTTGGTAGGAAACACTCCACAGATGCATACATTAAATGAAAGACAGTAACAAATTCCATGTAATGTAATAGTATAGATAATAAAGCCAACATGGGGATGACCAAATCTCAAACTAATGGCATCAAAACAGCAGTTCAACACATCAGATGTTTTTAGCTGTTTATGCTGCTTCCTGTCATGGGGTCAGAGGTCACAGTATACAGTGACTCTAACCTTTAGAACCTGTTTAGTTCAGTTTTTTTGCATCTTGCAGAATGTGCACATATTTCCTGTATTGTCCTGTTGTATGTGAAGAAAAGAGAAAAAGAAATAGATATGTATGATCATTCCAACCCTGAAAAAACAACAAAGCTAAAGGTGGACTGAAACTTTTGCACAGAACTATAGAAGAATTTACATAGAACTCTGTAAAGTCAAGTGAAAACCAATTCCTACAAATCATTGTCAGTTAATTTTTTGTCAAAGAAATTAAAGAAGTGAATGTTTTATAGGCATTATATGTAGAGTCTGTGGTTCAGAGCTATACCTTTGTTTTAACTTTGTTTATAGAACTTTTCAATATTTATAGAACTTTTCAACATTAACAAATATAGCACTTACAATCTGAAGTAATGGGTTCATAATACAAAGTTTGACACTGGACATGATAAACAAACAGAACCCATAGAAAGAAAAAAAACAGGCGATACAAACAAAACATGCATAACAAGACAGTCAAGACAGTGCATTTTGGTACATTTAAGGAAAGAAAATAAATAAATAAACAAACAGGTCAATCACAATATCAACAACTAAAATGTATTTACAGTTCCAGACCAGGTAACCAGAGCTGTACCATTTTGGATCTTGTTTCTCTCTCCTTCTTGATTCTTTGACATTAGTGTGTATGTAAACATGTTCACTCTTGTGTCTACAGATCAGAGAGCTGGATCCTCTGCTGTGTCAGTCAGATCACACGTCCCGGGTCATCTGGACCTCGTCAAGTAACGCTCGGCGCTCTGCCTTCAGCTTGGACGACATCCAGCACAGGCTGGGGACAGAGCCCTACAGCTCCTCTAAATACGCCTCAGACATGCTCAGCTTGGCGCTCAACAGGCAAAAGAACAGCCAGGTTTGTGAGTCACATACTGTGGTGCCTGCTACTACAAACACATTTAAGTATTTCAGAATCATCTGTACATAAACACATACAAGGAATTCTTTGTTGGTAATTGTTGTCTCTCTAGTCAATTATAAACACAAGATATAATAAAAAAATGTAAGAAATGTAAAATATGAAAAAAGAAACTATGTACATAAAGACACAGTATCATATTTCTCTCCTAACAAGAGAGGACGTGAGAAGTAAATTTTATGGAAATTCGTTTAATAATTGATTATTTCCAGTCTGGACAGAGAAAACTGTCAAAGGTACAACCACTCTGCCACGGCTGCAGTTACATTAAATCAGCCATTACAAGCTCCTGTTCCACCGCAGGAACTTTACCAGACACATTTACTTTACCCGGAATTTTGAAAAACCTTGGCAAAGAGGTAAAGTCTTGCCCGTTCCAGTTGTGCTCCAGAAGAATCTGTAAAAAGTGAATATTTCTTAATCCTGTCTTACTTATATTATCATTTCGACATACAGTGCTGTGCAAAAGTTTTATAAGGTTTCTTGTTTGATTAAGACTAGGATCACTCATATGCCTTTCTCAGTCTATGTAGTAATATATGTACATCTAGAATATACATCTGGAATAAACAAAAATGTATGGCAGAAAAAAATATTAATACTGTAGAAGCTAAATGGGATCATCTGGACAGAGAAAAGGTGGTTTATGAGATGCAGTTCTCTGCCGATTCACACAAAACTAGATGTTGCTTTACTATCTTTACCACAAACAGTGACTTTCAGTGTATAAATAATGTCTCTCAGTATTAGCTGACATTATTTTTTTCCACAATAAGGCCCCATAAAACACAGCAGATGGAACCGGACTTCACCTCTATTTTCTCAGTGGTTTGTTTTGGATAGTCAACCTCTCCACAGTCATTGCCAAAATTAGTTTTTGCAAACTGCGCTACTTCATTTTATATTTTTGATTTTTTTTTTTTTTTTCATATGTTTCTGGGGTACATTGGAGAACATTTATAAGCATTTCATAGGTTTGAAAGACATTTATTGGCCCAAAAAAATTCACATTTTTGCCAAACTTTTGATCATGACTGTACATATGTTCATTATCACACACACTGATTCATATCCACCAAAACAAACCAAGACATCGCTCTTGTTTTTCTACACCAAAGTATTTCACAGACAAGATGAATACACAGCATATTCCTTCCAATAAAATCATAATATTATATATTGATGAGTGCAATGTGAAGTATACTGTGGTGTTCAGGGACCTCACTTCTTTTGTGTTTTTGTGAATGGAGAAATGATAGATACAGTATTTATAAAGCACTTGAATTAGCTTTTATTTATCATGATTTCTATTTGTAAAACAAGGAAAATAAGAATACAGATGCAGCTCTGTGTCGTTTTGGAGAGCGTTTATTTCAGTAGTTGTAGTAGTACACATTATTGCTATAATAATAATAATGATAATAGAAAACATGTTTAATATGTATTCTCTGTTTCTGTAGCAAAGCAATGTTGTAATGTTTTTGACCATGAAAATAAAGTATTTCTCTCTTTAGAAATGAAAATGAAATTGCTTTTTATCATTCTGAAAATGTGATCTTAAATGAGAGATGTATGACACCTTAATTTAATCTGTTTTACACAGTTATTCTCATGTTAGGATATTAATAACATTAAGAGTAGACATTTCTGTACATATTTCAGCATCATGTAGGCTTCGTGGAGAGGCACAGTATAATTTATTGATAGCAGGAGTACATGTTCTTGCTGATACAGATGGAGACAGAGTTTTTTTTAATCCGTCGTAATGGCAAGAAGAGCAGCAGGTACCTTATTAAAACGAATTAACGATGAATCCCTCTCATGCATGAATCATATGTTACCTAATCAGACCACTTTTATGCATGATCCATGATGGTGAAGATACAGAAAAATAAAAATGTATGAAGAAGAGCATATTGGCAATATTTCAGAAACCTCACAAAATTTCAGTTGAGTATTCATTATTTGTCTTCTTTTTTTTTTTTTTTTATTGCAACAGGGCCTCTTTTCATCTGTGATTTGTCCAGGCCTGGTGATGACTAATCTGACCTACGGCATCCTCCCCTCCTTCTTCTGGACTCTCATCATGCCGATCATGTGGTTGGTAAGTTTGTATTTATTTTTTATATCACCTGAGTGGAATTATAAAGTGTCTAATGGTGTGTTATGTTTCTTTGTGTTCTGAACAGATTCGTATCTTCACAAACACATTCACCCTTACACCGTACAACGGAGCAGAGGCGCTGGTATGTAATGAATATGAAACTGTCAACACCAAGAATGATATCTGTAACTGTAACGATAACATGAGCCCCATTTCCACCAGATTCCCAGGATCTTTTATTACCAGGAACTTATTTACCTGGGTAAAAGAATTCCAGGGAATATGTGCGCATTGCATTTCCACTGCACCCCAAAGTTCCTGAAAATTTATTCGAATTAGGGGGAGTTTTGAGGATATTCAGCAAATACTTTCAACAAAGTCCAGGCCGCTTTGAGTGTATTTATTGAATGCACTCTTTAATCTTTTCAGATGGACAGACAGAACTTTTTTCAGAGAAACTTTGGGTTCAAGGGAAGGTTTTTTACCTGGGTAATAACAGTAGATTCGCGCCAAGACAAGTAAAAATTCCTGGAAAACTTCCTGCGGTGGAAAAGGGGCTATTATCGTCAAAAGAAAACCCCAAACACAAAAAAATTAACACTTTATCACAGTAATCATAGCTGTTGATCTCTGGAAAATGTTAGAATATAAAAATTCTCACATATTTAATAAACAATGTTTTATCGTAGTTTCATCATATCTTTTGTTCACACTTTGGAAATGGTCAGTTTTTTTCTATAAATCCTTCAATATCCTCTGTCATAATATAAATATTGGTGTGTTTCTGCTTCTGACCACAAATGTGCACTTCTCTTTTGAGCTTCCATTTCTACAGGAGACGATCTTTGTCTTAAATACAAATGTCTCAACCTGCAGTAAAACACACAAATTAGATTCAGTTTCAGTTTGGAAAATGCTCCATTAAAAACTGTCTTAATTCAGAATATCCAAATGGAATATGCTGTTTACATAATGCCTGTCATATTTGGAATAACAGTGGTAGATAAGTGCAAATGTTAACTTATTCTTTTATCGTTACATTACTCTGATATCTGATATCTGATATAGTTCATCACTGCTGTCATTAAAATTGTTGCATAAGCAATGTTAAAAGTTTTATAGTCATAGTTAATCTTTATAGTTCTTGGTGTGGACGGCCTCACACTGCTATAAGCATTTATTTCTATTTTACTACTGAAAATGCACAAAAAATGTTCCTCTTTGCTGTTTTTCAGCTCTGGCTGTTTCTCCAAAAGCCTGAATCTCTGGATCCAAAGGCAAAGTATCACAGTTTAACATCAGGCTTTGGAGTAAATTACACTGAACCTCGACAGGTGAGTCACTACATTTTACTGACAGAGATCACACTGAGCTCATGGAAACCTCAGAATATGAATATTAGTGCTGCATTTAAAGTAGTCACAAATTAGCTCAATGTTCATTCTTAAAAGGGTTGAAATTACAAGCACCAAGAGCACAGATCAGAAAAAAAGAATGGATAGATAGCTAGAGAGAGAGAGAGAGAGAGAGAGATAATAGCACAGAGAAACAGCCAATAACACAAGCCCAAAAAGAAAAAACAAAACATCAACCCAGGGTTAAACACCTGTCTGAAAAGATAAGTTTTAAGCTCCTTTTTGAAGAAGTCATTGGACTCTATGCTACATAGAGTTAGAGGTAGTGCATTTCACAGGCGTGGAGCACTGGCTTGGAAAGAGTGCACTCCTCTGGTTCTAAATTGGGTGCAGGGAACCATCAAGAGTCTCTGGTTTGATTACCGTAATGAGCGCCAGGGAGAATAGGATCTCAGGAGCTCTACTGTGTACAAAGGGGCTTGATGGTGAAGGGCTCTAAAGGTACGGACTAAAATCTTGAACAGAATTCTAAAACTGACTGGCAACCGATGGAGGGAATATAAAACCAGAGTAATGTGATCCCTTTTCTTGGTTCCTGTTAAAAGCCTTTCTGCTGCATTTTGCACAGACTGTAGGTGATCGACAGCTTTTTTGTTAAAACACATAAAAAGAGCATTACTGTAATCAAAGCGGGAAGAAACAAAACCATGTATCATCTCCATTTCAGTTTTTGAAACCGTAAATCTCAATTTTTAACTATTCCGAGAGTGATAAAAGCAGTTTTTTACTAGCTGCTTACAGTGACAGTCCAAGGACATGGCTTTGTCAAAGATTTACTGATGATGCATGTCATAGTGGAATTAATCCTCATCAGCCTCACAGTTCCATCCATTTATCTCCTTCAATCTTATTCTTAGTTTTTGGTTTTACTGCACACGGCTGTTTTTCCATCAGTTAACACCAACAGCTCCGTAAATATTCATTTATAAAGTTTGCAGCATAAACGGCAGCATCTTTTCAATATCAGAATCTATAAGACTGTGCTCAGTACATAAATATTACAGAAACACAACAGAAGCCCTTTTGCATTTCAAGTAGAGGTGTGAAGATTCACACGATGGCGCCTGAATCAAGAAATTTCCACACCTCTAACATGTCTCAGTATAGCACATTTTTCATCAACTCAGTGGCTATTTTATGTAAGAGCCATATGAAGAGGCCCGAGAAGCCTTATTACATTTATACAGCCAAAAAACACAGCGCTCTTACTCATATTTAATAGTATTTTCTCCTTTGATTGAGAAGTTCTTTGCACATTTTCGGACAAGGTCAGGGTTCCCACGCATCCTGGAAAACCTGGAAAATGATTGACCAGATTTCCAGGCATGGAAAACATGGAAAATGAGAAAAAAATGTCAAATGTCCTGGAAACAGTTATGTTATCCTGGAAAATGATTCATCCTCCCCTTGCCTTGTGACTTTTTGAGCCTAAACTGAGATGAAACAAAGGAAATTGTTTTTCACTGATTTGTTGAAAACAGGGATGTAACGATTACCGGTATAACGATAAACCGTGGTAAAATTCCCAACGGTTAGTATTAGCGTTTAAATTCTAATTATCATGATAACTGTGTTTGATTACCACACTTTCAACATAAACTTGATATGGAAAATGGTCAAAAAATATCTGTAAGTTTCCATCTTTAATGCACATTTGTATGTTTGATGTTTACATGTTAATGTTTGGATGTTTCTGCCAACAGAAAGTATATTGTGCCTGTTATTTTATTTGGGTTTGTTTGTTTGTTTGTTTGTTTGTTTTTTGGGGGGTATTTTTTTCAAAATACAACTTGGTTAAATTATTTCAGGTTGTGTGTAAGTATTTTTTGAACATTTTGAGCACATTTCAACAATACCATGATAGTAATGATAACCGTGATAATTTTAGTCACAATAAGTTTGATATGAAAGTTTCTTATCGTTACATCCCTAGTTGAAAATATACAAATGTTTTTAGAGGAAGAACAGGAGAGAAAGTAAAAGAGAAGAGAAAGTTGAGTTTGGAATTGCCCAATTGAACATTGTAACTGCAGTTTGTCAGGCTAATGAAGTGCTACGCTGTAATCTGTGGGTGTGTTTGCATTATTCTAGAATACATTTGTCATAATTATTTTTCATAGATAAATTATAGCCATAGACTGCACATCAAAGAGTATAAACATAGATAAATGAGGGGGACGGGAATGTATTATTGCAGTGGTTCCCAACTTTTTTTGGCTCGTGACCCCAGTTTAACCACAAATTTCTGGTGACCTCAGACATTCAAAACAGAGACATTTTTCTCTTGGAGATGTCTTAGCGGGGCCAGATGGGTGAAGAAATCTTTCCATTTTGTGTTCGGTCCAGACAGGTGTAGTAACGCACGCAGTCACAAGATTGGGTCGATTAAGATATGCCCTCTCAGATACTACATCCTGCATTTTATTTGAACTTGATTTTTATTACAAGTGTGTGATGTTTTAATTATAATCTAATATATATTGAATCACTAAAAATATTTCTTATTAGTAATTTTTTTTTAATCAATTACTAGAAATTTCTGGCGACCCCATTTTAATTCCAGGCGACCCCACATGAGGTCACGACCCCAAGGTTGAAAAACACTGTATTAGTGATAACTTGTCTCTGTAGTGGCTGAAAATGCCCTGGACAAGTCCTGGAAAATAATCTCAGGGAAAGAGTGGGAACCTTGAAGGTGCAGATTAAAAATAAGATTTATGTTCTTCTTACTGGTCCTTTCCAATCCTGAAAAGTGTTGATTTGTATGTATAATGAATCTGTGTGTCTATTATAGATTGTATTATTGTGCACTCTCATGAAAGGAACAAATAAAAAACTATTGTAGCTGTATATAAACAAAAACACAGGCCTAATATAGTAGATAGTTTATTTTGGTTATGATATGGGTATTATTGCTATGAAATGGATAGAGTTTATTTTTGATATGTATATTACTGCTAAGAAATGGACAGTATATTTTGATTTGTGCATTATTGTTATAAAATAGGCAGTTTATTTTTGTTCTTTATGTGTATTACTGTCATGAAATGGACAAGAGTTTTTTTTTGTTTTTGATATAGGTATTATTACTGCTACAAAAGGGACAGAATTTATTTTGATGTGAAATGCTGTTGCAAAATGGACAGAGTCTATTCTTGATATGTGTAGCGTTTTTGTGTTTTGTGCTCAGTCAGAATTTAGTCTGATATGTGTAGAATTTTTGAGTTACTTATGGGATCTGACATAGGAATTTAGGGTAGGTAGAAGGATGGGGTAAGGGGGTGGGAGATTATACATTTTTATTTATGAATTTATAAATATAATTATGAATTAAACTTCATCCCACTCCTTTTCAAATTTTTTCCCTTCTTTTTATATAAATCTTTTTGGTTTTTTGGTTTTAATGTTATATTCGAAATAAATAAACAAAAACAAACAAATATACATTTAAAAAAGAAAATAACAAATTATAGCAGCAAAGCATGATTTTTCACCCGCATGTTTCATTTTTATGTCTTGGCTTATATGGCTTCACTTTATTTATTGCTGTATCTTTTCTTTCCTGGATGAATATGTTTTGTGTGGAGGAAAGCATAGTGTAGCCATAATGACCAAAAATATGGAAATTAAGGGTGTGAAGGGTGTTAATGAAAGTGAGACTTGTAACATGAAACAATAAACAATCTGTCTTTGCATGATAAATATATTTCATATCTCACAGCCTGATTATGATACTTCATTTTCTGTTTCTAATCTGGATTTTTTTTGTGTTTCAGATGGACATTGATGATAAAATGTCTGAGGATCTTTACGTAAAACTCCTGGAACTTGAAAAAACAGCGAGAAGAAAACTGACTGAGAGAGGCTCGAATGAAGAAGCTTATCGACGATACCTCAACGACGTAGAGTAGAAGTGAAAAGATTGACATTTTAGAATAAATCTCGTGCAGTTTTTGATAAGATTCTGCATTTATTTCATCCTCTGCTGATTTTACAACAGCTGTACCTCCTGGTGTGTTCAGAAATGAAGAAAACGGGGCCTGTTTTGGCGATGCCGGTGCTGTACTTTGCTCCTTTTACGGTTTATATTATTACCGTCCACAACGCTGATGTTACACAGTCACGGGATCGATAAACAGGAGTCTCATCTGACGCTGCTTTGCCGGTGTAACGCTGATACCTCCACCATCACCTGATATCCATATCACGTTTCTTTCTGAACGTGCCTCTGAAGGCTTATGGTGTTTGTTTATGGCCTGTTTACTGAAACGGCTGCTAACACCACGACCGACTGTTGAAATAAATGACTAAGTGTATGAATAATGTGTTTACAGATTCAGATGGAGGATGTTTAGTGTAACCTAACTCTTCCTTCAGAGACTTCAGCCTCAGACATATGGTTAAACAGAGCTTTGACTACTGAATTATTCTTTTTTTTTTTTTTTTTGATCAATTTTTTTTATTTGTTTTCATTGTGCATCTCAGAAGTACAGTACAAAAGAAAAAGAAATTCACATTTTATAATACAAGATTCTGTGACACACAAAGTATAACCCCCCCACACACACACACAGGACCAGTGGCGACCCCTATACCAACCCAATCTGGACCTCAGAATACAAAACCAATTAATAAAGACAAATAAAGACAATTACATGTATATAGATGAAAGAGAATATAATTTACAGATATAAACAGAGTAGTGATCAGGAGAGTCATAGACAATTGCACTCTTTCTTTAACCATAAAATAAATACCATCCCACATACCAAGCGTTTTTCGACTGGCTGCATGCATCCGGGCCACTGACCTCTCCATCATAACTATATCTACAAAATAATTTATCCATTGTTGCTGTGATAAAGTATGAGGTGGTTGCCATCTCAATGCCAGCATTTTCTTGGCTGCAGTGAAAGCAGCCCATAATATACACCTTTGCTGAAGAGAAAGTTCTAAGGTAGAGTCATCATTAAGCAGAAGTAAAGATGGTGATAAAGGAATATTAATCTTCAGCATGCTACTGAATTATTCTGAGGTGTTGATGGTTTTTCAGTCCAACCAGAAGCAGATTTCACGAAAATAGACCCTAGTAAAGCCTTAGATCACAGGTGTCAAACATACCGCCTGCCAAAGAGTCCAATCCAGCCCCGTGGGATGTATTTTTTTAAATGCAAAATTACCCAAGAGATTTTAACTGTCATTTTAATTCAGACTAATATGATCTGAAGTGGGTCAAACCAGTAAAATACTGTCATAATAACTTATAAATAATGGCAACTCCATATTTTTTACCCCACCTGCCGAAGAGAAGGCAAGGGGTATTGTTTTTGGTTCGGTTTGTTTCTTTGTTTATTAACACTTTAGCAAGAAAACTGTTGGTTGAATTCATACCAAATTTGGTTTATACATTGCTAGTGACCCTGAATAGATGTCATTAAATTTTGGAAAAAGTAGGTCAAAGTTTAAAATTTTTATGATTTTTTTTCCCATTTACTTATAATGGGTGGCATTTCAAATGTCTTTTGCAGCAAAACTGTTGGTTGAATTCATACCAAATTGGGTTTATAGATTGCTAGAGACCCAGGATAGATGTGATTACAATTTGGGAAAAGTAGGTCAAAGTTCAAATTTTTATGAATTTTTGAAAATCTTTTATCTTCTCCCATTTACTTATAATAGCCAAAATTTCAAATGTCTATAAAAGCATCAATTTTGTTTTAATTTACTTCAAACTTGGCACATATATAGAGGCAATTGATGTGCTGACATCAGCACACACGTAGACATGATGACATCAGCTGAATCCATGCCAAAATAAGCTATAATAAGTGCAAGAGGCGGGGTTTGTTGTGCCTGGAACCACTTGTTCTTTGTTTTTAAAATAAAATTACATGAAAATGTTTACATCTACAAACTATCCTTTAACAAAAAATGTGAATTACCTGAACAAATACGACCAACCTGAAATGTTGTAAGAGAAGTAAGTGCTATTATAACAATATTGTGCCTTGTTATTAAATGTTTTGTGTATTTGTAGATCCACTGTGATCTATAAGTTGTAATATACACATGTCAATGAAAAGCCATTCACATTCCACAATATTAAACCACAAGCCACCGATTATAAGTAATGCTGTAAGTAATTAGTTCTGCATTACATGGTTTTGTTAACAGACCAATTAAGATCTCAAGTGATCGGACCAGTAAAATACTGTCATATTAACCTACAAATAATGACAACTCCAAGTTTTTCTCTTTGTTTTGGTGTAAAAAAGATTAAATTACTTAAAAATGTTTATATCTGCAAACTATCACAAAAATTGTGTATAACCTGATCAAATATAAACAACCTGAAATGTCTTAAGAAAAATAAAGTTTTTGTGTATTTGTAGATCCAGTGTAAGTTGTAATGCACATGTGTAAGTGATAAACTGAGGCATAAAATTGTTAAAATTGCTATAATTTTTCAAAAGAAATTTCTAGTTGTTCCTGTTATTCACTTTTTTTTTTAACAATTTACTTCTTCACTCTAAAACATAAAGAAACATTTGGAGTTGACATTATTTTTATTATTAATGATCTGGCCCACTTCAGATCGTATTAGGTAGTATGTGACCTCTGAACTAACTTGTCGCCTAGAATGTATTTCATCAAATAGAGAATGCAAACTAAAACATGTTCTTTTACTCAAGTTACTTGAGCAATACATTCAACAGATTTAAGCTTTTTATACTTTAGTTAAATGAGCGGTGTATTAAAGTGATGTGAAATGAACTCTGGAACGCAGTCATTTCTGCATTTGCTGAAACTTCATGTTGATTTGATATAGAATTATTTACTTTGTTAGTACAAGTACATCGGCCTGAGACTCTTTCAGAAATAGATCCCCTGTTTTGTCAGTTATAATATTAAAAAAATAGTTTTAAAGTCCATAAAAAGTAGCAACTGGTAATGTAATTGCTTTGTTAGTCACCTTTTCAGTGCCAAATCACATTTATTCAGGACTTTCTTACACATCCTGCAGTCTCATTCTCTTTATCCTGAATCTTGTGACACATATTCATTCTTTGTTCAGTTAATAAATCTTTTTAGTCTTTAAATAAGATTGAGTTCAGATAAACAATAAAAAAAGGCTGTTATGCAATAATTTTGGCTCTTTTTTATGATTGAATTACCTTTTAAGAGATGCTTTTCTGTAATAATGCGCACACTGAATGAAGGACAGCCCATTCAGAATATAAGGTTATACTGAATGGAAGAAGTGCCTCCGCAGCCACAATGATACTTCTTAGTGGAAAGACTTTATGGATTGGTAGAAATGTAGCCACCAGCTGTCACTCAGCATGTCTCTACCAGTCCTTCCACTCCACTCACTGCTTTTTATAAACTGACAAATCCCACTTAATCAGTGAGATATATGTGTCTGTAGCACCAGCAGCGCAAAGGGCATGTTATTTTTATTTCTTTTGAGAGTGTATGTGTGTGGGTCTGTCGGGTTCTTAGTTATCTGGGAGTTTTAGTTTGTGTAAAATATCTTCTAACTATATTTTATTGATGATTTTTAAGACTGGTTGATTTCTTGATTTCTTTATATTAACAAAACAGGCTGAACAATTTCAACTCAAAAACCACAGTTTCTACAGGTCCTTTAAAGTTTAACCCTTTCATGCATACTGGTCACTACCAGCTATTCTCCAGCTGTTCTCTTGTATATTCATAGGTTTTGTTGTTTTAGTTCCATATCAGCCAACACAGTGGACGCTTATGCATCATATAACTTTGCTGTTCTTGATAAACCTGATCTGCAGTAACATGTTTGAGTGTAAATCAATTGTTATTAGACTGTAATTATCATTTTTTCTTTAACAAAATGTTTTTTTTTTGTATATTATCTCCTTGAAGTGAGTAATAACTAGTATTAGAGCATGTTTAAATATGAGAAAACATCAGATTAGCAGCATTAAAAGTGTTTATGTTTCATACTTTTCTCTGTATATCAGGAAATACATGTTTCTTTGCTTCAAAAATTTAACGCATTGTATCCATTTAAGTGGACATTTTTGCAGCTCCATGAAAAATAGGTTTATAAAAAGCTGTCAATTGCATTTTTTTTCATGCCTAAAGAGGAATAAAAACAGGGAGGTGGGGGGGATCATGATTAAGGTTCTCATAATTCATGCATAAAAGGGTTAATATCCAACAATCTCAAGTTTAAGGCTGTAAACTATCTTAAAGATGACTTAAGTTTTTCTTTAAATGTATTGATAGCATTGACTTGAATGTTTTGTATAAGCAACAAATGTATATCAACACAAGTAAATTATATCTGAGCTTCATCCAGGGTTCCCACAGTCCAGATGAACATATAACGTTTGATAAAAATCATTAAATTTCATTTTTAGGGATGCAAACCCTTCAAGATTTAGCAAAATTGTTCATATTTAAATCAAAATATGTGACGAGAAATTTTGCAGCATAGTAGAAATAATTTCCATATAACAGAATGGGTTTGAAGGTCAGATATTTATGTGAAATTTATATTTTATCCTATATATTTTTATTTCATGTGTATTAGGATCATGCTGCATGCTGATCCTCCACTTTAAATCAAACATCAGTTTCATCAAAAATAAACTGTGAACTCTCCTCATCAAATAAAAAAAGTTAATGATGGTGCATAAATTATTCCCCACAAGCGACATTATTTTATCATTTATTTATTTATTTAGTATTTTCATCTTTTATCATTTCAGGTTTTTGGAAAATGTTATAGATTAAGCATGACAGATGACTTCTAGTTTGTTTATGAATTTATTTATTAATTTTAATTTTTTTAAATTTGATTTTTATCCTGTTTAATTATTAATTTATATTCTCATACATGATGTTGTTTTATCTCATTTCTTCATTTTTTTGGCATTGATTTGGCAAAATCATGTTACGTTATCCCTGCCCTCTTTACTCGGATTCATTTAATTTATTCGAAGTGTCACGTTTTTTGCATTTGTTGTACACATCTCTCTCATTGTGTTGCTTCTGTTTTAGTGTTATTATTTGCTTCTTGTATCCTGCCGTTGTGCCTTCTGTCAAAGCACTTTGTAAACTTTGTTTTTAAAGGTGCTATACAAATAAAGCTATTATTATTATTATTATTATTTCCATATAACAGAATGGGTTTGAAGGTCAGATATTGATGTGAAATTTATATTTTATCCTATATGTTTTTATTTCATGTGTATTAGGATCATGCTGCATGCTGATCCTCCACTTTAAATCGAACATGAGTTTCATCAAAAATAAACTGTGAACTCTCCTCATTAAATAAAAAAGTTAATGATGGTGCATAAATTATTCCCCACAAATCAAGTGACATTAATTTATTATTTATTTAGTTAGTTAGTTAGTTAGTATTTTCATCTTTTATCATTTCAGGTGTTTGTAAAATCTTATAGATTAGGCCTAACAGATGACTTGTAGTTTGTTTATCAGTCTTGTATGAAATCCATTTGTGATCAAAGCGCATAGAAAGGCTGAACCGTGGATGGATGACTGTTATGTCATAGATTCAGATGTACTGTACGTCTGACTGCCTTGTATCGTCGTGTCAGTGATTACAACCGGCTTATTCCACGATACATCATTACATAATGTAAATAACAACATCATTACATAATGTAAATAAAAACACCGCCGCGCGCTCAGATTGGTGCGCGCGGCGCGGTGTCCCGGATGGTGCTCGCACCGGAAGAGAAGGGGCCGTTCTCCCAGCCATCTTGTGGCAGCATCCAGCGAATTGTTCGCATCAAGCCTCGTAGAATCGGAGGTGAATCCCGCTGAAGGGGCGCCATCATGCCCGGACACCTGCAAGAAGGCTTCGGCTGCGTCGTGACGAACCGGTTCGACCAGTTATTGGATGATGAGTCCGACCCGTTCGAGATCTTAAAAGCGGCGGAAAACAAGAAGAAGGAGGGGGCCGCCGCTGGTTCCACCAAGACCGCGGCTCAAGCAGCCAAGCAGCCGAAGAAGGAGTCCCAGAAGGACAGAAAGAACCCGCTCCTGGACAAGAAGGAAGAGTCCCAGGCCCCCGTGCCCCTGAAGAAAGAAGGTCGGTCCTGTCCCGGTTCTGTGGCTCTTATTCCGTGCAGGAGTATTTGAATGTTTTCGTGCCAACTGTCATGTGCAGGTCCTGTTAGCTGTTAGCCTGGTCTGAAACACGGAGGTCAACATGGACCCTGTCCTGCTCCCATGAGCTAGAGGACAGAGGAATGATCCGCAGACCCAGGTTAGAGCAGCTGTTTCTGCTACAGAGGACTAAAGCAGGGCTCCGGTGCAAAACCTCCGGTAAAGTCTCGTGCAAACTGTCGAGTCTGTGTCGCAGAAATGGTTTCCAGCAGCATCCGACAGGAAGGTGTAGTGTTGGGTTACTGTCTGCTGGAGGAGGATGCTACATGCACCGGGCACGCAGCTCTCAGAAAGCTGCAGCATGTGCAAAACTAATATGCGCAAATGTATCAGTCTGTGAGGTGGTAAAACCGAGCAGATGGTTCTTTGTTTTGACTGAGGGACAGGTTATAGAGTGGAGTTAGAAATGACCACAACAGCCACATAGAAGAAAAGACAGAGGCCCACTGAAACAAAGTGTTGTGTCCTGGTTTTACAGCTGCTGGTCAGGAAAGGTGAAAGACATCAGAAGTTTACAAGTTGTCTTTGCATGTTCCTGGATGGTTAATTAGACAAGAGTAATGAATGAATGATGAATGAAGAAGAAGACTACAACCTAGTATGTGCATAATTTGTGCAACCAGTATAATTAATAATGAATACAGCCAAGAATGTTGATGGATGTTTGACTGTTCTTGTGATTGACAGGTATCAGACGGGTTGGCAGAAGGCAAGACCAGCAGGGGCAGCCCGGGTCCCAGCACCAGGGTGGACCGGGTGAGGGGCGACCTGGAGACAAGAGGCCGGACAGGAGACCACCTCGCGAGCGGCGCTTCGAAAAGCCAGCAGAGGACAAGCCAGAGGGAGGTGGAGAGTTCTCTGCAGACAAGTGAGTATCTGTCATGAATGACTAAGAGCATATTTAAGCGCGCTGATAAGCCTGGGGCTGTCTGCTGCGATTACAGGATCAGTGTAGGGGCGGACGCAAACAAGTGTTGTTATTGATATAATCTTGGACCACATGACCTCCGCATCAAAAGGGAGTCATTTGTAAATTGCTGGCTTCATAAGCTAGTGTAACCTTTGACAGTTTACAACCACTTACAATAAGAGCAGAAATGCTTGTAGTATTTCCACTGTAAATTTAATATGGCTGTGCTGCTTTGGACAGTAAACGTAACTTTCTCATATCTCCTATTTGGGCTTTACTTATGTTGAGAGTAGGAGTTGTAATGTTTAATATCTATTAATAAGTACATCACCACTTCTAAAGGGTCCAGACTATATTAGGTTTGTTGCCAATAATGTTAAAGCTTAGATACTGTTTATATGCATATGTATATTTGAAGAAACCCTTCTTTGTATAGAATATGAAGCTGTGTTGCAACATCAAGACATTTAAGTGTAGGTTTAACTAGAGTTCAGTAAAACTATAGTTGCACAATGTAACTTAGCAAATATTTAGTACATTGACGCAAACGATGATAGAGTTCAGTAAATCTAGATAACGTCCAACCCAGGTTGAAATGACGTGAAATGGACTAGTACATATAAAAGAGGTGGAAACTGTTGTCTCGGCTGCTCTGTGTTCCTTTTGGAAATATGCCATTACAAAACTTTCTGTAAATAATTCAGGCGAATACTGGTTTGAGCTGATGGATGTTGAATTTCTCCCTGCGGATTAATAAACTTTATTTGTATTGTTTTCTTTCTGAAATGTTACCACTGGGTTGATATAGAAACACTCATTTGTCATCTTTTGTGAGACACTTGTTGCTATGATTAATGGAGCAGAATGGCCAAATAAGAGAAGATTAAAAAGGGAGACCGTCTGCCAGCAGCTTTGGTCTGGTCTTCCTGTTCAGTTCCGTAACGCTTTCTTTGTTCAATCGGTCTCTTGGGAGAAATTCAGCTGCATCACAAAACCACCATGGGTTGAGTTTGCTCCCTGATCTTTCTTTGAGGAACTTCATTACTTTGCTCAATCCAGATATTTTAGTTAAGTAAAACAACCTCATGCGCAACTAAATTGGAACCCAGCTTTGGTTCTGATCCTTCCTCTAGTGCAGTCATATTTACACACCTGTCATATTTGAATACTGAATGTGTGTTTCCGTCCCCCAGGCCTTCTGGAGACAGGCCCCCCAGAGGGCGTGGTGGCGGCAGGGGTGGACGTGGTGGAAGAGGACGGGGAATGGGCCGAGGCGACGGCTTTGACTCCCGTGGGAAACGAGACTTTGACAGACACAGCGGCAGTGACAAATCGTGAGTCAGCCTGAGTTTAGACCCCGGCAGACCAGTCAGTCTATGAATAAGAAAGACGTCCTCGCTAAAGTCAAACTCTTGTCCAGTTGTTCTGAATTAAAAGTTACCTTATTATTTAGTTTTAATCCCCAAAGTCCTTGCTAAATTTGTGATAATATTAACAAGGTGGATTCGTCAAAGAAATTGTAAATATGTTTTGAGAATACAGAATTGCAGCGATACCACAAAGCTTATCAACCCAAATGTCGTTTTCGAAACTGTTGATGATTAGCACCTGCAGTTTTTTACATTAGTCTTCTGCTTTGCACAGATGTAAGATAAAGGGTTGCTGTTGCTTCAGAGTCATTCTTCACTGTGGGCTGTGAGTATTTTTAGACTGTGTGCATCAGTATATGTGCTTTCTTTCCTGTTTTTTTTTTTTGCTCTAGCAATCAGAAAAGTGAAGAGAAGCGTGGTGGCAGTGGCTCAAACAACTGGGGCAATGTGAAGGATGAAGTGAGGTGAGTTTTCAGCAACAGACACATGGCCTGGTTATCAGAACGCTGTTGTCTGCAGGAACATGATTCACTCAGAACCGGTTGCACAGACATGAATGTTTCGTATCAGCTAAAGGTTTTTTATCTTCTATTCAGATGCATAATAACCTAGATAAAACAGATATAATAAACTACTGAATGCTGGTGCTTGTACTGATGTGTTGGCTGTGTGTGTTATTTTCAGCGAGGCCGAGCAGACGGCTGCTCCTGAGACGACCCCAGAGGGAGAGGAACACGCACCTGCCGGATCTGAGAACAAGTGAGTATCCGATCCACATCAGGTTGCATTTCAGGCTTTAAAATGTCCTAAACAGGATTTTAGTTTAGTGGCATTCATTACAGGAGAGGTTTCAAATCAGAAACAACTTATGCCAACACCTCCCCTTAAAAGATAAAATTGGAAACAATCTGAATATCATTCCAATCCAAAATCTACTTCAATATCCTCCTGAGACCCAGGAAAGTTAAAGTTTTGGGTGTTTTGCATTAAATAATTGCTGTGATTGGAAACGGAATGATGCAGGTAAAGCTGTGAAACTCTTATACCCTACAGAGGACAAAAAAGCATCGTAAGAAAGATGCCAAACAGCAGAATTTACATGGATAGCCTCTAATTTTAACCAATCTCGGTAAGGTTTTGATTACAAAAGTGAAATTAACTCCACAAAGTTGCATTAAGTAACTTTATGGACCACACTGAACCGATGACCACTGATGCAAACAGCACAGCCTGGTCATAATATAGTAAAACAAAAAGCGTGACACACCACACACAAATACAGCTACTTTTAGAAGTAACGTGTTAGAGCTGTTTCTTTTAGCATTACTCGTTCTAATACTGGTAGGTGTAAGTTCAACAAGATTTGGATCTGGAAGAACAACACATTTAAAGACTGGAGGCATGCCACAAATTGTGTAAGAAAACTCCCAAATTAGAAACTTAAGTGTCAAATCACTGGAGTTTCTTGGAAAGTTTGTAAAACCTAATGTACGTGAGATTTTTATTTATTTATTTATTTATTTATTTGAGGTTTGGATGTGAAATATGGCTGGAATTTAATTCATCGTGGTTGTAAAACATCCTAAATTAACTTCTTGAAACTCTTTCGTCAAGTTAATGCTACCTGTTTTCTCCTGGAGAGGTTATTTACCACTAAAGACTACTGTGTTTTTATAAACAGTGAGATTCTGACCTCGAAGGACCTCACCTAGTTGGATTGTCTGTACCACTGTTTATGTCGTTCGTTCTTTCGAGTGAAAGGCTTGAACTGTCACACAGTCTCCCAATTTAGAAGTCAACAACCTGTGCACAAACAGTTTGTCTGAATGTGCGTTTTCGTCACAAAGGTTTAGTACAAATGGGATAAACCTGCCATTGCCCTATTGGCCTTTTGGATTAGAGAGCGTGTATGGCACTAAGAGGATTGCCAGTTTGTGGTTTAAGTGTCTATATTGTTGTATCCTGGCTTCCTAGGGAGAATGAAGTTGAAGAAGTTAAAAACGAAGGCCCCAGAGAGATGACCCTGGACGAGTGGAAGGCCATGCAGGACAAGGAGCGCACCAAGGTGGAATTCAACATCCGGAAGCCCAACGAGGGAGCCGACAGCCAATGGAAGAAAGGATACGTGCTGCACAAGTCCAAGAGTGAAGATGTATGTGTGGTGAATGAGCTTTGGTTTTTCACCTGGGCTTTAAGGGCACAGTGTGTGTTAGGGATGAAAAGGTTGTGAAACTAAATCTGAGTCCGTGATGCAAACATAATCAGTCTTGAGTTGTGATTCCATCTTTGACATTGTGTGTTCATCTGTGAATTATTTATTGTTTGATTGATTCGGTTTGTTGTTAAAAAATTGAGCAAGGAATCGGCCACATGCTAAGATTACAATCTCTAAACAGCTCAGGTTGTTCCAAAGGCTGCTTTGTCTTTCTCCTAATGTGACCTTATGTTCGTTTGTGTTGACATTTCTTGTCTTTAAATTTCAGAGACCTGTTGGTGCTTTGATTGACGCATCAGAGATGGAAGCAGAGGCACACACTATGTACCACAAGGTGTGCGCATTTTTCACTTTTATTGTATTTTAGGGGAATTAAGAAGAAACCTAAACCATACCAACCTAGGCTCTCGCTCCATCTTCTGTTCCTGTTTCATGATTTAACTCATTTGTTTCGGTCACAAAATGTTAAAAAAAAAACAAAAAAAAAAACACCTTGATTAGCTTAGTTTCTTGTCTGGTCCAGAGCCAAAGATACTTAGTTTACACTTGAGGAGTAAAGAGACCAAAGTAAGAAGTACTTGTGAACTAATAACAGACAGGAGGAATACAAAACCACTAGTAAAACCACGATCATTTAATTTTTAATGAATTGAAGTGAAGTGAGTAAAACAGCACACAGACATTATGGCAGGCAGCAGTCACGGTCAAATGTTGGAAATAGTGCTGAAATAATGAAATTCCCAGACTATCTGATTAAGTTTATTCTGTACTAACTGAAGTATCTTAATTTTGACTCATGGTTGGGGTAAAAGTGCATGTTATAAACTAATCCGTCACTACAGAGAACAGTTAAACTACAGCTGACTCGTTCACATCAGCAGGGCAACCCTGACGAATCCGCGGACCACCACTTCCGTAAACCAGCCAATGACATCACATCTCAGCTCGAGATCAACTTCGGAGACCTCGGCCGCCCTGGACGCGGGCGTGGGGGCGCTCGCGGAGGCAGGGGAGGCCGCGGCGGGGGAGGCAGCAGGACGGCACGTGGGGGAGGACGATCCGAAAAGGTAACAATAAGAGCTGTTGTCACTGCTAACGGCACGGTTTAGTGTCCCACACAAAAGATTTAGTTCACTGAATCTGAACAGAAGGCAAAACCACTGACATGGAAAAGCTGCTGTGGAACACTAAGACCCTGTCATAACAGAGCGCTGACCACATCCATGTGTGTACACACAAAAACACTGACTGACCACATGTTTAGACAGCAAAGAGCTTAGTTTGTGTTAACTAGAGTTGAAGTATTTGAGGAGTGTCAGACATTCAAGGCCAAACACTGGTGTCAGAGGTTTGCATATCCTTAAAGTTTAGAGTTACTGACTCTTATCAAAACCTTGACTAATTAGTGTTTTGTGTTTGTGATGGCTTATGTTAAGACATTTTTAAAGTTTGTGTTTGCAGAAAAGTGTTATCGTAAGGCTGCAGTAAATTATTTCATGTTCAGTAAATTAGTTTTTCTTGTCAGAAAAAAACAAAGCAACGTGTGATTTTTCTTATTGATAATTTAACTTTCAGATGTTGGAATACAAAAGCTGCAACAAAGAATCATTTGGCTCATTGTTTAAATGGCTACAAACAATTATACATAATAGATGAAATTTGCAGGAAATTGCTGTCAATTATGAACTGTTAAGGTGTTCCTACCAAATAACTTGGCTCTAAAAACTAAAAACCCTGGTGCACTTGTAGTAGGAGTTGATTTTTCTTCTGATGCATCAACATAAGCTTTTTTGTCATTTCTTTTCACACATTTATCTCAACAATAAGAAACAGCATCACACTTGTTCCAACTTAGTTGGAAGTACCTGCTCAGATTTGGTGAGGTGTAGTGTCAGGTAAAGCATGCAAATAATGACACAAAAAGTCAACTGTTGAAGAAGCTCTACTTATTTATGGGCACTTATGCTCAAACACTAAGATAAGTACTGGGTGCTGTTACACAGATCCACAGTGGTGATGGGAAAAAACCAAATAATTAGAGAAAGATACAGGAAAGCAACACCATAATGTAAGAAATCTAATAGCATAATGAAAACATAAGGCCATTGGTAGAGTTCAATGTTTCTCTGACATGAAACAATTAAAATGAATAACTATATGATTAAAGTTGCTGTTCATCAACTTGACATCCATCAAAAATCCATCATTAATGGTCTCTGATATTTATGAAAATATCAGCAAACAGATCACACTGATCACGACTGGACTGTAAACACATGCAAGTAAGCGATGGAGCTGCGTGTTTTTTTCTGAGATGAAAAACATGAAAATGAGAGCACATAAGAAAAAAACGCTTTTTTTTTTTTTTTTGCACCCAACATGGATCATTAGCACTTGAATACAAAAACAACTCAATGAAATTTGTCGAGAAATGCAAATGTTGAAGTGTTTTTTATCCAGCAAACTTCAGGAAAGAACCTCCTCAGTTTATGTGTATTTACAGGCCAGTCTTGGCTAACTTCACTGACTCTAATAGGGTCACGATTTGAATGTATGATCTACCAGCCATTGGAGCACCTACATAAATACAGCATATGTTTGGAAATAGAGAAACCACATGTGGTTGTAGAAACTGTAGAGGAAAACCCTTCAGCACTGATGGTTGTGTTTTTGTTGATCAAAGCAGTTTATGAAAACCAAAGTAAAATAGTAGTAATGAAATGCACTCAATAAATTATTTACACAGACACATTTTACACTAGATGACATGCATTTTCAAAACATTAAATGCATTATTTACATTTATAAATGAGGTTAAGAGAATCTAAAGTAATTTATTACCCAGTGAAGACCAGAACTGCATGATGAAGAGATCTGAAATCAGCAGTAAAGCTGTTTATCACAACCTTCAGCAGAAAATGCAGTAGAGGTCACTGGTAATGGATTTATTAAGACCAATATAACACATTTGACTGATTATTTATACATACTTACTTAGGTGCAGAAAATTTAACATCTCAGTTAAAGTAATGAAATAAATCTTAAACTGACCATCAAATCAAGTGGACAAATCTTGGCAAATCTTCAGGTGTGATTATTTTCTGTCATGTTGAGTAGTTCCAATTTGAAACCCTGACATTAGTCCAGTCTAGATCTGTCTATACCAGTAATTTGTAAAATGACTTAAATTACCCCAATTAATTAGTGAGTCTCTAAGTTGCCACCAAGATGCACAGACAAAGAGGCAGAAAATGCATTTCAATACGTGGTCACAGTGGTCTGATAATTACTTCCAAAGCTGCCTCTTCTACAACTGTGTATGTGTGAACTCACTTGGACCTTGTACTAGAGAAAACGCTGGATGAAAATCCATTTCAGCTATCTAGGATATGTTCTTCTCATGCCTGTTCCCTGTACAATGTCCAGAAAATGTCCAGAGTTCGCATCATGTGTCAACAGGACTGCGTTCTAACATTAATCAGATAACGTGCACCCTGCCATCTGAATGTGTTTTTCTTTCTCTCAGGCCAGTGGAGTGTCAGTCCCCAACGTGGATGATCCCGAGGCCTTCCCAGCTCTGGCCTAAAGGCTCCGTTTCCACCACCAGCCCACCCATCAGCCCTTCCGGGCCCCTCCTCTACGAGGCTTGCATGCTTACCACATCTTCAAGTATATAAGAAAACAAAGAAAAAAAGATTTTAAAGACGAAAAAAACTGTCATCCCATACTACTCACACCACCAGAGGACTAAAATTTTACCTGTTTTAAAGGAGAACAAAAGACAAAAAAAAAAAGACGGGAAAAGGACCTCTTGTTACACTGAAGTTTTGTATTTAGGAACATGAAAGCAGGGATGTTTTCATACTTTTTCTTTTTGTTCACAGATTATGCATACTTCATGATGATGTTTTTTTGTGCTGCTTGAATTTATGCATTTCTGCGATTAGGTTGAAGTGTTTGTATCTCTCTCCCTGAAGCTTTTGTGCTCTTTCCTCATGACTTCAGCTTAGTATTATGGGGTCATCTTAGAAAACATTTTGTACTGGAGTTTTTTCCCCAGTAATACACACTGATGTGGTAGCACTACACTACATAGAGAACTTGTAATAGTTACTGAAGTATGGCTTAACTTGCATTTAAAGTGTAATTACTCTAAACCTGACTACCCATCCCTTTGCGAGGCACAAATTCCGGATGGGTAACCAGGTGAAGTGACTTCCTACTAAAAAGCTTGGTATTTTTCTGCTTGTCGTGCAGTGAAAGTAAATGCCTCTTTTCCTTTTTGATAGCTTGCCTTTATTTTTCAGTGGACCAGTGGTTAGTTAGCTTCGTATCCCCTGATCCAGATGTGCTACCTGTGTTTTCAGGGTGTCCCAGGGCCCAATGTATATCTTTAGGCTGGTCCTCTTAGGTCATACAGACTTGTACTACTTGTAAGTTCAGGACCACTAAGCAAATATTGTAATTTTTTTTTTTTTTTTTTTTTTTTGTTAAGGATACGTGTGTGGGTGTGTGTGTGCGCGCATGTGAAAGTGTATGTGTGCAGACAAGTGTGAAGCTGAATGTGTGAATATGACAGCTAGTTACTTAGAGTTGAAGTACTCCTCTGCTATGATTTCGGTGCATTCTCGCCTGATGTAGTTCATACTGTCTTTCTGAGAAGAGACTGTTGAAATCTAGGTGGGAATGATGTAGTCCGCTGACATATCTCGCTCTTAGAGAATCTTTAATGTCTCAAAACATTTGGTTTTATCAGCGCCAGTTTCTCTCTCCCTCCCCCCCCTTTCTGTAAACCATACACTTGCTGTTTTTAATTTTTATTTTTATCAGAGCAGCAGCACCAATGCATAATTTGTCTGAAAGAAATGTCTGCTGTCATCGTGGAACAATCAAGAGCTACAGAATGTAATGTAAGCTAATGGTGCTTTTAGCCAGCTGTGTCAGCATTTCCAGTGAGCTTTTTATTTTAATGAAGCGGGTATATATTTCACACGGGGTGGGAACGGGGAGGGGGCGTGCCGTAGCCATGACTGACTTAATTTAAAGCTTTATGCTGTGCTCTGCAAAGACTTGCTGGTGATGCACTGATACAGACGGCTGGAGCAGTTTCTTGTAGGACTGTTTGAGCCACATGACGGTAAAAGTTTCTCTGCAAACATCCCTGTTCTAATAAATTGCTTTAGAGGTGTTACATGTACTCTGCCAGTGGCTGTTGGGTTGTTTAAAATCAATACTGTGATTTTAAAGGTGTAAACAAACATGCTGTGGACTCTTCATTGCTTTAAACACAAAAAAGGCTACTCAACACATTGAAGTAGCTGCACTAAACTGCATAGTTTGTAGCTGAATAACTCCAAAGTTCTAGTTTATCAGGTACATATGGATACAATTATTGCAGCCTGATAGTACTGCTAAGTGTTTGGGTTTTTTAAAGGTTTGGCAGGTATTTTTAATTTCTTTTACATTGACTTCCATTTATACTATTTGATTTTTCTGTCTGAAGATATTTTTTTTAATTTTTGGTGGAGTCCACATTTCTAAACCTATGCTTGAATGCAGACAGACAGAGTTAACTGAAAAACCAGTGTTACATAAAACATACCTGTTTAACTGCAATGCTTGAATAAGAAAAACTGTCCAAATCGTATTTACAGGGTTCCTGCAGGGTCTTCAAAAGTCTTAAAAGTCTTGAATTTACAAATCTTCATTTAATACCTTAAAACGTCTTTAAAAGGTGTTAAATTTGATATGGTAGGTCTTAAGTTGTGTTGCTATAAACTTGTTGGCTGTATTGTTTTTAAATGTGTACAATTTGCAAAAAAAAGTAAAGTTAGTCGACTCAGTTACACCTGTTTCAATCCACCAATTTATATTGAAATTAGGAACTAATTATTGCTAACTTTATAGCCCCTGGGGAGAAATGACTCCAAATTGTGGGAATCAAGGTGTTGGAGTAAATAAATACATTTTCCCAAAATTCTTGGAGTCAGGCTGTGAAAAGAGTTGTTAAATTCTGTTCTAAGTAGTCTTAAAAAGTCTTAAATTTAACTTGTAGGAACCCTGTATTTAACTAGCTGAGCCTTTAAAAAGACGCATTTATCAAATTACAGTCTCCAAAGTTCATAAAGTTGTCATAAACACCTTTATTTTAACATTTTATACTAAAACTAAACAGTCCTTTTTACTCACCTGTGCAGCTGAGTGATACTTCACAACTTCCGGAATAGCTTCCGCGTTGAGCCCGTTCTGCGCATGTGCTTGACGACTTACCGACTTCCGGTATCTGAGTGTCATTCCATTTGTAAATCATGGCACAGGTCCACAAACGAACACACGACCTCGGTGACAGAAAGTTGTCAGCTGAAGGAGCGTCCTCCAAACCCAAACCAGCCACATCCGGGGATAATGGAGTGGTTTTAAAGCTGCTGGCAGCGGCGTTTTACGGAGTCAGTTCATTTCTTATCGTGGTTGTAAACAAAAGCGTCCTCACCAACTACAGGTAAAGGTGCAAAGTACAACATCTGGTTAAAAAAATAAGAAAAAGGTGGATTTCAGAGGTAGAATTAATACTAGTTAAGATGTTTTTTGTGCAAAAAGTGCAGGAGGTGTTAAGTAAAAATAGGCTTCTCATTTTGTAGTTATTTCTCTCAAGTTACTAAGTTTAACTGAGTTAAGGTGTTGCATGTTAAATGTGTAAAGGCATTTTAATGATGTGCCAGTTTTAGATACGACCATGTATTCTGCTTCATAGAATAAAAGTATGCTATGCTTCATTATTAGAAAAGTATTGTTTTTAGAAATGTTAAAAATAATAACTTGTCTGGCTGTCAGATAATTGGGTAATATTAGTAAAAAAGTAACTTGAAATATAAATGTTAGGCACTTACAAGTAGAGTGGGGCAATGTGAATATTATGATGTTTTTCAGGTCTTTTTAATTCAATGTTACACATATTAGGTCCTAAAGATCCTTATATCGTCATCCATCCCCTGTCAGAATTAAAAATAAAAAATTTAAAAAAAAAAAAAAAAAACCCACACACAATCCAATCTCAGATGTGAATATGCATTTTGAGCTGTTTTGTCTCTTTTCGTTACAGATTTCCATCATCAACATGTGTTGGAATTGGCCAAGTAAGTTTATCTCATCAGTTTAGTCACTGATAATGTTTAAAACACACCCTGATACAGTTGAGGCTAAAGTTTACTCACTCTTTGGCTACACTTTATGGATAAATAGTAGCGGAGATCATTTTTAGTATTGGCTTTTATTTGTCTAATTACATATCAAGTTTCTGGAAGTTGATGTTATGACTTGGAAGAGAAAATCTAAAGAAAATCAGCCAAGACGTGAGGAAAATAAGATAAAAAATTTGCATCTGAGTGCTGTGGCACAGACCTTACCTTTTTTGCAGGAAATTATAAACAATTGAAATGTCTAATGTTCAATATGGAGGAACAAGGATGGGTCATGTAAGTATTAGTGGGAATATGTCTTGTCTGATTGCATGTATCTGATGTGTATTTATGTCTGTCATCAGCTCTGGTTTGACTCTTCATTGCTTTTACAGATGCTGGCTACAGTCGTAGTACTGAGAACTGGAAAGATGTTGGGTGTTATCTCATTTCCAGATATGGATTTAAGTATTCCACGGAAGGTGAGTGGAGTAGTTTTATTTCAAAGATCATTAAATACTTCTCATACAACCCCAAGACTGCCTTTTATTTTTTACTCTGCTTTATTGCTTGTTTTATACTCTCCTGTTTTACTGTTTTACTGTACAGTGTCCTTGAGTGCCAAGAAAGGTGCCTATAAATAAATGTACTATTATTAAACTAAAACAAGAAAAGCACTCGGAGAGCGCACACCTCCGCCAAGACAGATCTGCCCCCCCCCGATCACCACCAAAATTTAATTATTTCTTCCTTGTGCCAGTATCAACATTTCCTGAAAATTTCATGAAAATCCATCCATAACTTTTTAAATTATCTTGCTAACAAACAAACCAACACACATGCATGCACACAAAGCAAAGCAATCACAATACCTCCTGGCAGAGGTAACGATAGGAGTAATATTGAAATATACTTGGTTAATTGCAAACAGTATATTTCATATTTCATGTTCTGGTCGACTTCATTTCGTTTGTAAATATAGACACATTCTCGACACTCAGGCTGCAGCAAAAACCTTGTGGCAGTTGCATTATTGGGCTAAAAATCAGTCAAAGTAATAAGTAAGTAAAGCACAACATGTAATGAAAAGATGTATCTAGATGAAATAATATTAAAAAAAAAAAACAGATGAAAATTTAAAAACACAAAATTCAAAAAAAGAAGACCCTGTAATGTGTCACAGCTTAAGAATGGGAGAAGAAAATGACACCTGAAACTTTCACGATTTAATGATTTCAGTCCCTGAACATCTTTTAAAGCTGTATGAGCTGAAACTAAGAGGAAGAAAATGCCAGAATTTACACAAAAAAACATACTGAAAGACTCCATCAGTATTGGACAGAATCTGCACAACAGTGAATACATCTGTTGATCATATATTTAACACCTAAGGGTCTGAAAACATCTGTGATCCTGCAAAATATGTGTCATTGGGTGAATTTTTTACAACCTGAAAATGATGCTTAAATTTCATGTCCAGTCAGATCTTTGGAATTCCTGTACACTGTAAGATTAATATATCAAACACGGCAGCTTAGCATGGTAAAAAGATGATTTATTGATCAGCCTTTTGGTTTTATTTGTGATTTAACGTGCAGTTTGAACTTGGGGTTGTACTTGGAGTAAATTAGATCATTAAATTATAAGACCAAACCTTAGTAATATTCTGTGTCTGTTGTTGTTGTAGATGTTTCCTCTGCCTCTTCTCTACGTTGGAAACCAGATATCAGGACTGTTTGGGACACAGAGACTCAAGTTAGAGCTTGTTATCCACTCATTTCCCCTTTTTTGACACCTTCTGAATCATGTTTTATTTAATTTTGTTTTGTTTTTTTTTAGTTTATTTAAGACACAGAATAAGAAAATGTGCTTTTACATATCAGCAAATTGACCACATTATAAATAAAAAGGAGCAGAAAGAAGAACAATCTTATATTTTCTGCCCCTCTTTAACAAAATACTTGCATTTGCAGTAATAATTTTAACCCTTTAACCCCTGAGACATTATTCTAGGGAAACGTGCTGCTGTGAATTTGCGTCTGTTTCAGTGTCATAAAAGCTGTTGTGAGTATGTGCTTGTGTTCCTTTTCTTCAGTGGTTTTGCTTTAATGTGTGTTTTAGGGTCACAACAGAGTGGAAATAACAGAAAAAGACTGAGAGAGGAATTGAAGTTAGACAGATTTTTACGAAATAAGGCACTCAGAATGTACATCAATAAGAGATTTAGGATGTTGAACATGAACTGTGAACTGGAACACACTGAACAATGACAAGTGTTTGAATTTTGGCCCAGTAGTTTTTGTTTTGGGGCTCTTTTATTCGAAATTTTTGGCTCCTGGTTGAACTCCAAAAAGCAGTTACACGGTCAAAACTTGGTTAAAACACATTAAAAAAAAAAACAAAAAACAAAAGGAAAATCACCACAATACTGCAAACGACAGTAAAAACAAAAAACCTCAAGAAAAATGATGTAAAAAAACAAAAAAAAACCCAAAAAAAAAAACAAAAAACTTTTTTTATAGTGAGTCTGTCTCACTCACTCACTGCTCTGTGTTTTACCCCCCATTACAGAGGTGGTGGGGGGTGCACTGAGCATCCTCCTCTTGACTCGCATATGAATTTAAGTGACATCCCATTCCTAGTCTATGGGGTTCAATCTGACGTGGGTCCACCCTTTGCAGCTATAACAGCTTCAGCTCTTCTGGGAAGGCTGTCCACAAGGTTTAGGAGTGTGTTCATGGGAATTTTGGACCATTCTTCCAGAAGCGCATTTGTGAGGTCACACACTGATGTTGGACAGAAGGCCTGGCTCTCAGTCTCTGCTCTAATTCATCCCAAAGGTGTTCTGTGGGGTTGAGGTCAGGACTCTGTGCAGGCCAGTCCAGTTCATCCACACCAGACTCTGTCATCCATGTCTTTATGGACCTTGCTTTGTGCACTGGTGCACAGTCATGTTGGAAGAGGAAGGGGCCAGCTCCAAACTGTTCCCACAAAGTTGGGAGCATGGAATTGTCCAAAATGTCTTGGTATGCTGAAGCATTCACAGTTCCTTTCACTGGAACTAAGGGGCCAAGCCCAGCTCCTGATAAACAACCCCACACCATAATCCCCCCTCCACCAAACTTTACACTTGGCACAATGCGGTCCCACAAGTATCGTTCTCCTGGCGACCGCCAAACCCAGACCCGTCCATCAGATTGCCAGATGGAGAAGCGCGATTGGTCACTCCAGAGAAGGCGCCTCCACTGCTCTAGAGTCCAGTGGCGGCGTGCTTTACACCACTGCATGTGGCGCTTTGCATTGCACTTGGTGATGTATGGCTTGGATGCAGCTGCTCGGCCACGGAAACCCATTCCATGAAGCTCTCTGCGCACTGTTCTGGAGCTAATCTGAAGGCCACATGAAGTTTGGAGGTCTGTAGCCATTGACTCTGCAGAAAGTTGGCAACCTCTTCGCACTATGCGCCTCAGCATCTGCTGACCCTGCTCCGTCAGTTTACGTGGCCTACTACTTCGTGGCTGAGTTGCTGTCGTTCCCAAACACTTCCACTTTCTTATAATACAGCTGACAGTTGACTGTGGAATATTTAGGAGCCAGGAAATTTCACGACTGGATTTGTTGCACAGGTGGCATCCTATCACAGTTCCATGCTGGAATTCACTGAGCTCCTGAGAGCGACCCATTCTGTCACAAATGTTTGTAAAAACAGTCTGCCTGCCTAGGTGCTGGATTTTATACACCTGTGGCCATGGAAGTGATTGGAACACCTGATTCTGATTATTTGGATGGGTGAGCCAATACTTTTGGCAATATAGTGTACATGTCTATGGAAAGAACAAGGTCTATTCTATCAGCACGTTTGGAAATTTTTCGTCTTGAGTAAACAGTTGAATTTTTATGAATATTAAATAAATTGTACATTCAGAGCGCTCCCCACAGACACCTCAGGGGTTAAAGGGTTAATAAAATAAAATAGTAAAATCAGCCTCTTAATACAATATCTGCCATCGCTTATTGCTGCAGTTCATTATTTGCAGAAAAAAAATCAACAATTTTTTTCTTTAATTTGTCATTTTCTGTAGCATCCAAGCACTTTAGTACAAAACCAGTTTTATTTCTATGTACAAAACCCAGCCTTTGTGTTTTCCTAGTTTACCCATGTTCACAGTCCTGAGGAGGTTCAGTATTTTACTCACCATGGTGTTTGAGGGAATCCTGCTCAAGTAAGTCCACATTTCAGAATTATATTTATGCAACTGCAAATGAATAACTGTAAAAACTCAAGCCTCTTCTATTCTCGTATAGGAAGACATTCTCTACTCCCATAAAGACCACTGTGTTTACGATGATTTTTGGTGCTTTTATTGCTGCGAGGTGAGATGGTTAAAACGCCAAACGCACTGACATTTGCGAGGGTTTATTCATAGTTCATCTCATTCTCTGACGTGCCCTGTGTGTTTCAGCTCTGATCTGGCCTTCGACCTGGAGGGATATATATTTATAATGTTAAATAACGTCCTGACGGCGGCCAGCGGGGCGTACATGAAGCAGAAACTGGACTCCAAGGTTAGCAGAGCACAGTGACTAAAGCCACAGCAGAGTGTTCAGATGTTATTTTTGTTAATCGTGTGCTGATGCTTTCATAGGAGCTCGGCAAATACGGCCTTCTGTACTACAACGCTGTGATTATGATTCTCCCAACTGTGGCCTACGCTTACTATGTCGGCGAGTTGCAGAAGGTAAGACAGATTTTCTGTTCTGTCATAAAACCAGACTATCTTATCTGGGAAAAAAAAAAAACCTCAGGCCATTTTTGCACATTTTAGTCATTTTTCTTTTGTGATTTGGTGAACATTAGTTGTGTTTTAGGTGCTATTTATCCTACTATTGTGTATCACTTTTAACCCTTTCATGCATAGTGGTCAGTCCAGTGGACAGATATTCTCCAGCTGTTCTCTTGTATATTTATGGGTTAAGTTGTTTTAGTTCCACGTCCTCCTGAGACCCAGCAACGCATTTTGTCCTCTGTAGGGGGAAAAAGTTTGACAGTTTTACAAAAAAAAAAAAATGCTGTTCATTGCAAAGGACATTCCGTTAAAAAATAAATAAATAAAAATAATTTTAAAAATGGAGGATTCTGTTGGGTTTCTGTAAAGTGGCTTAGAGTCTGGTTTTGACCAACTCTATATATGAAGTGTCATGAGATAACTTCTGTTGTGATCTGGCACTATATAAATAAAATTCGATTGATTGAGTGATTTAATTGGTTTTCCCCTGTAAGTCACTTTAGAAAAAAAGCATCTGCCAAATGCATAAACATAAACATAGAAATGTATCTGAAAAAACTGTTGCATTATGCAGTTTCCAGTCAAGATGATTGTTTAATGTAAAAAAAGCTAAAAATGTTCACTTTCCTGGGTCTCAGGAGGATATCAACCAACACAGTGGACGCTCATGCATCATCTACACTGACACTCAGACCATTACTGGAACTTTACTGTTCTTGATAAACCTGATCTGCACTAACATGTTTGAGTGGAAATCAACTGCTAATTTTCTCAAACAAAAGTTTTTTTTTTTTGTTTGTTTTTTTTTTTTGTATTTTTTTTTTTTTTTGCATATTATCTCCATAAGTACTATTAGAATATGATAAAATGTGAGAAAACATGAGATTAACTGCGTTAAAAATGTTTTTTATTTCATAGTTGTCACACAATATATCACTTTATGACGATGAGTTTTAAATATATGTGTCTTCAAAAATTTAACGTACGCTTTCCAGCTGAGTGGACATTTTTGTAATTTAATGAAAAATAGGTTCATAAAAATAATTCTATCGCATTGTTTTTTGTTTTTTTTTTTCATGCCTAAAGAGGAATAAAAATCCTCTGGAAAAAAAAACCTTGACTAAGGTTCTCATAATTCATGCATGAAAGGGTTAATATTTTGTTGCTGCTGTATGGAAACCTCGTAAGTCCATTTTTGGTCTTTTTACCCCGGCCCCCGAAGGTGAGGCAAGGGGTAGTGTTTTGGGTTCAGTTTGTTTGTTTGTTTGTTTAACACTCTAGCAGCAAAACTATTGGTTGAATTCATACCAAATTGAGTTTATAGATTGCCAGTGACCCAGAATGGATCTGATTACATTTTGGGAACAGCAGGTCAAAATTCAAATTTTTAATGAATTTTTAAAATCTTTTTATTCCCCCATTTACTTATAATGGGTGAAATTTCAAATGTCTGTAGCAGCAAAACTATCGGTTGAATTCATACTAAACTGAGTTTTTAGATTGCCATTGACCCAGAATAAATGTCATTGCATTTTGGGAAAAAGTAGGTCAAAGTTTAAATTTTGTATGAATTTTCCAAGTCTTTTTTGTTTCTCATTTACTTATAACGGAATAGATTTCACACGTCTGTTGCAGCAAAACTATTGTTTGAATTTCTACCAAATTGAGTTTATAGATTGACAGTGACCCACAATGGATGTGGTTAAATTTTGGGAAAAGTAGATCAAGGTTTAACTTTTGTATGAATTTTTCAAGTCTTTTTTTTTTTTCCCATTTACTTATAATGGGCAAAATTTCTCATGTCTGTAGCAGCAAAACGATTGGTTGAATTCTTACCAAATTGGGTTTATAGATTGCCAGTGACCCACAATAGATGTGATTACATTTTGGGAACAGTAGGTCAAAATCCAAATTTTTAATGAATTTTTAAAATCTTTTTTTTTTCCCCATTTACTTATAATGGGTGAAATTTCAAATGTTTGTAGCAGCAAAACTATTGGTTGAATTCATACCAAATTGAGATAATAGATTGACAGTGACCCAGAATAGATGTGATTAAATTTTGGGAAAAGTAGGTCAAAGTTAAAATTTTTTATGAATTTTTAAAATGTTTTTTTCTCCCATTTACTTATAATGGCTGAAATTTCAAATATCTATAAAAACATCAATTTTGTTTCAATTTACTTCAAATTTGGCACATATATAGAGGCTGACATCAGCACACACACAGACATGATGACATCAGCTGGATCGATGCCAAAATAAGATACAATATGTGCAAGGGGCGGGGTTTGTTGTGCCTGGCACCGCCTGTTTTTGTCATAAAATGATTCTATTTGTTAGTTTTCATGTTGGCTTGACAATTTTAGAAATCTTTAACCGATGAAAATTGTTGAAAATGGCTTGTGACTACGTCTCCTTTATTTAGAATATATTTATTTTTTCCAGTTTCCTGAAACATTTGGGACATAAGAGGTTTCCACCCAACAGCAATGATATCTTATATTTAGTCTTATTTACACTAGTTTTAGCGTATCTTGTATTTTTATCTATAACTTTGTACAGCACTTTGGGCAATTTGCGTTGTTTTAAATGTGCTATATAAATAAACTTGACCTTGATCATTCTGACTGTGTTGCAGCTTAGGGCATGAATATTCTGCCTGAATATTTCTTGAATCTAATGTCAGTGACTTTTACTGGTCTATTATGTGATATACAGACATTCTTTGCGCCCTCTGGAGACCCTCGAGACAAAAATGCACACGTAAAAAACAACTATGAAATCATCATGTCCTCCTGAGACCCAGGAAAGTACAAGTTTTGGCTTTTTTACGTTAAATAATTATGGTGATTGGAAACAGCATAATGTAACATAATGCATAATGTATGGGATGTCCTTTGCAGTGGAAAGCATTTTTGGTTTAAATTAAGCTGCGAAACTCTTGTCCCCTACAGAGGACAAAATGCATTGCTGGGTCTCAAGAGGATATGTCTTAATCTTATCATCTTATTTTACCCAAAAGTCACACCTACTACCACTTAACGCTTGTGCATCTGTCTAATTTCTAACCTTCTGGTGAGCCTTGAAAATATACATGCACAAAAAATACTGCTATGAAATCATCATATATTAATATTTGTCTGCATTAATGTCTTAATCCACTTCAGCTGTGCTCGAAACTACCAAATGTTCAATACGCTTCAGGATTTTAACCATTGAAATGCCAGTTTGAATATGTGATGCCACTTACTTTATTTGGAAAAAAAAAAAAGCACAAAATATGAGATTTATGGAAGTAAATCTCTCATCAGATTTTGAATTATAAAAGCCAGTGAATTTCTAGCATTGATTTTTTTTTTTTTTTTGCACTGAAATTAAATATCTGAATTTTTTGTCTCTCAATTTAACTATGTTCATAAATTTAGAATTAAAAAAAATTCATATACAAAAAATTCCGAAGCAAAAATTTCAGATGCAAAAAAATTCTGATCACACATCCGGGACACCAAGGATAAACAATCCATTCTATCTCAAGTCGAACCGACGGCCAGCCAATCGAGTTACGTTAGGTTGGACAAGTGATGCCGATGCAGGAAGATGGTTAGCGCAGATGTGTGATCTGAGCTTTTTTGCTTCTGATTTTTTTGCTTCTGATTTTTTTGCTTCTGAATTTTTTGCCTCTGAATTTTTTGCATCTGAATTTTTGCTTCGGAATTTTTTGCATCTGAATTTTTGCTTCTGAATTTTTTGCCTCTGAATTTTTTGCCTCTGAATTTTTTGCTTCTGAGTTTTTGCATCTGAATTTTTTGCTTTGGAATTTTTGCTTCGGAATTTTTGCTTCTGAATTTTTTGCTTCGGAATTTTTGCATCTGAATTTTTTTTTTATTCTAAATGTATGTACATAGTTGAATTCAGAGACAAAAAATTCAGTTAATTTCAATGCAAAAAAAAAAAAAATCAGGGCTAGAAATTCAATGGCTTTTATAATTAAAACTGATGAGACATATTTACTTCCACAGATATTTTCTATATAATACATAGTGTTAATACATTTATCTTGATATTTTTTTTTTGTATTATTATTTATTTAAACGATGACATGCCGGAATGAAAACAAGCTGAAATGAAATAGGAGTAACGAGGCTATTTTTAAAATGTGAGGAGTAGAAAGTACAGATAATTACGTGAAAATGTAAAGAGTAGAAGTAAAAAGTCGTCTGAAAAATAATTACTCCAGTAAAGTATAGATAACCAAAATTTCTACTTAAGTATTTGTACTTTGTTACTTGACAACTCTGAACACAATACACTAACATCTTACCACACTCTTTATTCTAAACATTCTAAGATCATTTCTGAATATTTTAAGTGAAAATACAACATAAAACTCCTTTAAACTGTTCTGGTATCGCTCTATAGATGAGTCTAAACCCCTTATGAATCCAGCCTCTGTTTGTGTGTGTTTAGGGCTGGGACTGGTCATTGTTTGTGTGTTTATTTGCAGGGTTTGGACTTCGCTGGATGGACTGACGTGCTGTTTGTTGTGCAGTTTGTGCTTTCCTGTGTCATGGGGTAAACTCCTGTTTCTACATAAGGTCTGAACAGATGATTTTCTCTCGTCTAAATCTGCTTCCTTCTCTTGCACAGGTTTATTTTAATGTATTCCATCATGGTTTGTACTCAGTACAACTCAGCGCTCACCACCACCATAGTGGGCTGCATCAAGGTGAGTCATGACGGCGTTTTTAGACACCGATTCCTGAAGCATCTCTGACTCTGAAAACATTAACACTTGTACCAAATATTAACATATAAATTCAATTTTCTCTGCTTTACAATCAGTTTGTGATTTTACCTGCACAAAAATATAAACCCAAGTCACTGTTTTATTCAGTTATTGTATTAAATGACAAGATGTAGCTTTGTGTTTTTTTTTCAGAAACATCCATTCTCCTCCTATTTGTATTGATCTTGTAGGAGTATAAATGCACTTCACTGAGTAAAATTTCCTAAAATAATTAACATTATTATCCTGCCCCCAAGGGGGAGGCAAGGACTATTGTTTTTGTTTTTGGTTCCGTTTGTTTCATTGTTTGTTAACACTCTAGCTGCAGAACTATCAGCTGAATTCATACCACACTGGGTTTATAGATTGCCAGTGACCCAGAATAGATCTGATTATATTTTGGGAAAAGTAGGTCAAAGTTAAAATTTTTAAAGAATTTTTAAAATCTTTTTTCTATCTTATGCAATGAAGCTAATGATATGTGTTGATTATGAATGAGTGTGTACTGTAACCATGCAAAAGTGCTTTAATTACAAGATTTTTATGCAATGTGTCATATTTAGCTTGTTTGTATTAGGGTCAAAACACGGTATTTGAAATCTCTCTGACGGGACATTTTAGAGACAATTTGACAGATTAGTGTTGCTAAATGACCCACATCTTTTCTTTTTAAATTTCTTTTTGCTTTAGTTGAACCTAGGGATGTAGCGACATGAAAATTTCATATCACGGTTATTGTGACCAAAATTATCACGGTTATCATTATTATCGTGGTATTGTTGAAATTGTGCTCAAAATGTTCAAAAAGTACTAATACACACACTGAAATAATTTAACCAAGTTGTATTTTGAAAAAAAACAACAAAAAAAACAAATAATTGGCACGATGTTCCTTCTGTTGCAGAAACATTCAAATATTAACCCTTAGCGGTCTGAGCCTGTTTTGTCCGTTTTTCAGTCCTTTTGATTTTGCCTTTATATACTATATAAACAAATGTTTACTATACCCATGTTTGGGATCTGTTTTTTTTCAGAACAACTTCATTTGTATCAACTGTCTATTATTTTTTCACTTTAACCTACTATAAAAACATAAAAGGACAAAAAAATATATAAAATCCGATTTGAAAAATGTATATAATTTATTGCATAAATAACACAAAGATGCTTAATGAACTTTTTCAAAGACTTTAAAAGTGAATATTGGTTCCAAATATTAGGAATAGAAAATCAAAATTGTAATAAATTAAAACTATACTCAAATGTTTGACATAAAAGCAGATCTTTACATAGGCGTTTTTCTCCTGAAAGTGCGGTAATCAAACACAGTTATCATGATAATTAGAATTTAAACGGTAATACTAACCGTTGGCAATTTTACCACGGTTTATTGTTATACCGGTAATCGTTACATCCCTAGTTGGACCATAAGGGATTATCCAAAACAAGGAGCTACTTAATATTGAAATAAATGTTGGAATGTTAATTAATTAAAGTTCGGTCTCTGATGAGACAATACTGTGTTTTGACCCATTAGAGATTTTGTGGTTCATGTGTTGACTTTTGCAAAAAAAACAAAAAAACAAACCTAACGTAATTCCGTGTGTGTGTGTTGGCTTCCTGTGCGATTCCTGCAGAACATCCTGGTGACCTACATTGGGATGGTGTTCGGGGGGGACTACATATTCACCTGGACTAACTTCCTTGGTCTAAACATCAGGTAAAACAGTCCCACTGTTGTGCAGATGTAGTCGGTTACTGTTTTCTGTTTACTGACCCTCTTCTTTTATCCTCTGTCAGCATCGCCGGTAGCCTGGTTTATTCCTACATCACCTTCACACAGGAGCAAACGAGTAAGAACAGTTGGATTAATGTGAATCACAGTCGATGCCCAAGGTAATTATTTGCATCTGATTTTAACAGAAAAGGCGTGAATCTTCAAGTTTCATCCTGACGATCGACATTCCACATACATGTTACATCTGCCGCGGGAACACTGAGTGGATACGGACGGATTTGTTTAAACTAGTGCTGTCGAACGTTTAAAGGTTTGAATCAGATTAATCACAGGGTTGCTGTTGATAAATTTCGATTAATCACGATTAAATATCATTAATTTTTTAATCTATATTAATTGTTTCATTTTACATGAGCAAACAAACTCGAGAAAGAAGGATATATATATGCACTTGTATCTTTGTAACGGATCATCTGCTCATTTGCACGTGACAGTAACTCTACTTGGACAAACTGCCCCAAATGCATCATTCTGCAGTGCATATGGGTTAATTGCGTTAAAATTTTTAATCGGCTTAATCATGATGGATTAATCTGCGTTAATTTTGACAGCCCTAGTTTAAACCAATTTTTTTTAAATTTTCAATAGGTAAAACATCAGTTTTTTTAAAGACATAATTATTAACTGGTAAATGTACTGTGATTATGATAAAGTGCCTAAATATTTTATAATTTTTTATATCAAATTTAATCGTGGTATTTTTATACTTAATGAATAAAAATTAAGTTTCACATTTTTATCGCAGTCTCTATCTGTTATCAGGATTTCTGTTTTTACAAGTAAATAGACTTTTGAAGACTGTTTTGTGCAGTTTGGAAACTCATAACACAAGTCAAATTTATTAATACATTTATTAAATATAACCAATGTTATTCCATTCATAGCCAGTCTTAGAATACACTTCATTTACAGAGGAAAAACAAAAGAGACGATTTTCCAAACAAAAGAAAAGAAAGGACTACATGGATCGACTTTATTTGAGACAAACTTATCATAATTATGACAGTTGGGATACAAAGTAAAACACTTAGGTATTAAGCTGCTACTGTACCAAAAAAAACAAAATAAAACTAGGTCTTCCAGGTCACACTGACTACACCGTGGTGTAAAACTGCTGGAGTCCAGAACTGTGACGCCACGAACTGATCAGAGACAGTTAAAGTTAAGCTGCACTGAATCACAAAGAGCTTTTTACGGATTAAACAAACATTACAGAATGATATGAGCGTAGGAAGGGCTGCCGATGGAGGAGAAAAAAAAAGGAATGGCTACTTGTTTGTTACATCTCAGAGCAACAAAAATCACAATGTACGAGGAAGACCCGAAAATACGGAGATGAACATAGTTATCAAAATGTACCAACTGCTCAAGGTAAGAAATCTATACAAACTTTACATTAAAAATCACAGACATTCTGTCTAGTAAAAACAAAGTGTTGAGCAAAGCACTGACTATGAAAATCCAAAAATACAGCGATCTTCTACATGATGACTTATAATACAGGACATCACTGATGTCAGCTGCTTTACACAAACAAACCGGCTGGTTTATTTCTAGGGTCAGAGCCGCAGTCGAGGCCAGAGCGGGTTCAGGAGTGAAGGAGTCAAAGTGTAATTCTGCTGGGTTTCGATACCACTCCTGATCAAAAAGATGAGACGAACATACAATCAAAGTGCAACAGCGAACCGACCTGGTGCCGGAACCGACCTGGTGCCGGAACCGATCTGCTCTTCGTGTTTGCCTACCTTGCCTCGTTTTGACAACTTAAGTACATACTTGTTTAAAACATGTCCCGTTTCATCAAATGCTTAAATGGCTTGGGCAGCAAAAACCCAACATAGATTTTTTTTTTTAGTTAAAAAATATAAATATCTCTTGAGTAAAAAAATATCACAGGTGATTTATTTTCTTTGAGTACAAATACAAGAAAGAAATTCTTGGCAAGATCTTCTGAGTCAGTCTCCAAAAGGGAATAAGATGATGGAAGATGTTTTGGTGGACATGGAGGAGCTTTGGGATGAGCTTTGCAGGCAGCAGGTACATGGATGGTCAGAGGGGGCGGGGCAAGACCAGGCCACTGCAGTTCATTGGCTATGTTCTTAAAACAGTGTTTTTCAGTGACCTTTGACCTCGTTGAGAGTCAGTGAGTCTCTGCTCTCAGGCCAAACAGGTTTAAGTTGTCGTCGTCGTCGTCCTGCCCCGGGATGTGAACAGGGAAGTAGCAACAAACGTCACCTCATATTAGCGTCTTTTCTAGAACTCGACTCGCTTCAGTTCTCCTGCGTTCTCGACGGTTCCACCTCGTTCGCGGCCAGCGGTTCTGCCTCAGTCCTGCACCTCTTAGCGGGCCGGTCGAGGGCCATGGCGGGGTCTCTGTGGTCCAGCGGCGGCTCCAGAGAACCAGTTTCTGTCGTGGATGGGGGCGCCGGGCTGGCTGCAGCCGTTGGAGTTGTTGTCTGAAATGGGAGGCGGGGCTTCTGCCACCAAATGGGCAGGGCCGTTGGACTGAAGAGGTTCGGGTTTGACTGGATTTGCTGGAGGTAACGGAGTACCGTCTACTGTGTGGCTCAAAGTGTGACCCGCGATACCTGTAAAGACATGGAGAGGTAAGTCTGAGACCTGATGAACAAACCCCAACAGAACAGATTCATCTGAATGAACTGGTTCAGACAAAACATGACCAACAACATGACTCCAACTGCAGCTGATGGACAACACTGACGCTCAAAGAAAAATTAAACGTGCATTTTCCTGGAAATTCACCACTGGTTTCATGTTCAGTGATCCACATTTATTTATGCTGGTATTTATTATTTTAGGGCTGCAACTAATGACAACTTTTTCCAATTTGCTGTCTTGTTTGGTCCATAAAATCGCATAATAATAATGGATTAGATTTCTATAGCGCTTTATATTATTGATTCATTATTCATTCGCTCTCACATTCCCATTCTTGTGGCGGTAATCTACATCTGTAGCCACAGCTGCCCTGGTGAAAAGTATTTTTCCCCGAAGTACAAGACAACAACTCACAAGTTTTCAAGTGATACGAGTCATAGAAGAGGAAAGAAACCACAATATTCACATTTATGGAGACAGAATTGGAAGATGTTAAGTGTTTTTCTTGATAAAAAGATCATCAAAATAGCTGCTTTAATTTGGACGTTTATGTCATCTGTTGTTGAATTTTTAACAAAGTAAAAATTACTTTTTAACTGTTATATTTCTTCCAGCTCAGTGATAATGACCTTTATTGTAATACAATTTTTAGTTATGTTATACAGTGATATTTTTCTTGGAGACTGATATAATTTTATGTGGCAAGAGTTACCACAATTAAAAATGTTATTTGTCTTTAGGGTTTATCTCCTCAATGATCTGCTGTTTTACTTCATTATCTGAGGTTGAAAAAATATTTATTTATTGCTCTGAAGGTTCTACCGTTAGACTTCTGTTAAGTTCTGAATGTAAAGACAGGACTAAACTACAAAGAGACGATGACTGGAATTTCGTTGCGATAAACATCAATGCAGACTGATAACACTTGTTGTCATGGTAACATTTTTGGCGATAGTTTCACATCATCTAGGTAATTGGACGCTATATCAGTGTTCTCCTGCTCCATCGTCGTCGTCGTCTGTGTTGTTCGTACCGTTCTGGCTGCTGCTGTCCTCTCTCTCCGAGTGGCTGGTGCTGCTGCTGGATGTGGTGGGAGGAGGCGACGCTGCTCTGCTGGATGTTGCACTCTCCGTCTCATCCAGCAGCCGGTCCATGTAGTCTCTGTTGACACATGAAACGCACCACCTGTTACTCACAACCACGGCCCGGTAAGTGGCTGAAAATAGCCTCATCCTGCACAGTCAGACCTCTGTCCACACTTCAGGTTATCGCTGATCCAGAGGCTGAAAACAGGGAGAAACAGTCTGGTTCGGTATTTAGTGAAACCAGACATAATCGTTTGAACTCAGGATGCAGAGACTGTGCCTTTGTAAAATAGTGCTGTTGAACCTTGTTTTGGTGGAAGATTCACACATAGGGAAGTGAGATTTCTGACATTTAGACAATAATGAATATACGCTGAGACCCATTTCACATCCGGTCTCATTGGACTGAATTTAACACAAAATTAGAGACTTTTTACAGCAGTTTTGAGGTTTGCCTGAAACTTTTTTTTCTGGTTGCTGCTTCTTAAAAGTAAAGATTTGCTCATTTGGACCCAATTCTTATCAGACAGATAATGAAAATATTTGGTCTTGCATAATACAACAAGCTTTTTGCACTATTTTATTATTCCAATGTATTAAATTTAACCTGCTAAATAAAACTGTGGTGCATTCATAAAATCAGCTGATATTGATACTAGCTAAAGGGCTAAAACTATAATATTTATATTTTTAATGAAGATTTCTTCATTAAAGCTGTGTATGATTTTCGTCACCAATTTTTCATAAAATCTGTAAAACCTGAGTGATAGCCTAAGTATCATGAATCTGTTAGTCTTTCCATGACTACGCACCTGAATCACTCCCCTCACAGTGAAGAACTTCTAAGTGTACTCCACAAACACTTCATTTCTTTACATACCAAAGCAAAACAGTCACTCGGGTTTTTTCGGAATTCCACGCAGCCGCAGTATGCCCGCAACAGCAACAAACACGGAAATGGCTTCATTTGCTTCTTGCTACTGCGGTTGCGTGGAATTCCCAAAAAAACCCGAATGACGATTTCATTTAGGTTTCGGTTTGGTATGTAAACAAATGGACTGTTTGTGGTGGAGTACACTTCGAAGTTCTTCACTATGAGGTGAGTGATTCACATGCGTAATCACGGAAAGACTAACGGATTACTTAGGGTGTATTCACACCTGCCTTGTTTGGTCCGTTTAAAACGGACCAGAGTTCGTTTGCTCCCTTGGTTCGGACCTTTTGGGCTGGTGTGAATAAAAACCACCGAACTCTGTTCCGGACCAAACAAGCGAACCGAGACCCAGTTGAAGAGGTGGTCTCGGTGCGGTTCCATATGAACCCTGGTGCGGTTCGTTTGAGGTGTGAAAGCAGGCCGGACCCGATCCGACACAGTTGGGTTTTTTGTACCTAACGAGCTCCTGTCGTGCGTCGAGCATTATGGACAACAGAGTTTTACCAGAGAAGCGCTCAGAGTGAGGATAGGCTACGGAGCTGAAAATGAGCTGTGGTCAAACTTGGAGCTCGGAAGGGACACGCTGCCTTTTGGACATCTGGGCAGATGTGCATGTAACACAGCTGCTAGAAAGGACACAGAAAAACTCCGACGTTTTCAGCTTGTTCAGCGAGAGAATGATTAGGATGACGGTTAGATTTGTCTGTTGTGCTTGAAATAAAAAATAATAAACGACTTCATCACCCCCAGCAAACTTTACCTGCGTTAAGGAATTCTGTCCCTGGCTAAACTCAACGGTGATATAGGATAGATACGCATAGGTCAGCAGTACGGAGCACTAATGCTTTTGGAGAACAGTCTTTTCACATACTAGCAGAATTCACACTTCAGACCTGTTCTGTCTTGCGTGAATCAGACCAACAGTCACAACATGATGTGCACACATGAGCGCTGTCCTCCATAGCTGTCTTGCCCTGTGTCTTCGTCATTGAGAAATGAGTTCTACAATACTGTAAACCTGACGTTGCATCAAACGCTCTTGCTGCTCAAACACTTGTGCAGACGTCTGCATCTGTAAAAACCACTATGACGATAACAAAAACAGCACGCAAAATTTCCACGATTCTGTCCTTTCACTTTGGACTGAGCGCTTTAATGGACACTGCTCATTTCTGTCCAATGGATGAACGACCTCAGCACACGTGGTTTTGTTTACAGATTTTGGTCCACTTACAAAAATGTACAGTGTGAATACGAACCGCACCAAATTTAAAAAAAAAAAAAAAAAAAAAAAAAATTTGGTCCAGACCAAAGCAAGTGAACTATCGGACTTTCCTGGTGTGAATACACCCTTAGGCTATCAGTCAGGTTTTACAGATTTGATGAAAAATTGATGATGAAACTCATACACAGCTTTAAGGGAGAATAAAAAGCCTAAATACAGAAACATTAAGCAGCATCAATATTAGCATTAGCTATCAGCCAAAACAGTTTTAATTCAAGAATTTTGCAATCGGTGCATCCCTAATCACAAATGTCTTTGAGACTTTTTTTTTAGATTTTTGCAGGAACCCTGTAAAATTGTTACATCCCTGCAAGATAAAACTGTAAGTAAAACACATAAGTTAACTATGTGTAGTTCCGGCTCTGAGGTTGTTGTTTCATGTGGGAGGAAAACAGTAACACAGAGGAAGGGAAGTAGCAGGATAACTGCAATAGTCAGCCAGTTTTAGTCTTTTTTTGGACTTCATGTGAGTGAGATCAAAAAGGTCAGATGTACATTTTTGGGTCTGATTTTTCCCCCTAGGTGAATGTTAACAGTGACTGCTGCTGAGGTTTCAATGCCGTGCTTCATTTGCACTTCCAAAGTACATTTCTCTGAACAAACCGCATTTTTTTACCAAATCACTGCACTGAGCATAGAATTAAATTACTCTATTTTTACCTCCGCCAAGGAGGTTATGTTTTTGCCAGGGTTTGTTTGTTTGTCTGTCTGTTTGTTTGTTTGTCTGTCCGTTAGTGTGCAACATAACTCAAAAAGTTATGGACAGATTTTGATGAAATTTTCAGGGTTTGTTGGAAATGGGATAAGGAAGAAATGATTAAATTTTGGTGGTGATCGGGGGTGGGGGGGCCACTGATCAGCCTTGGCGGAGGTCTGCGCTCTCCGAGTGCTTCTAGTTATTTATGTTTTCTTCAAAAGTTTACAAGTCATTTAAAAAGGTGCAATATTTGCAACATGTTCTACAAAAGATACTTACGTGACACCAGGGTGAAGGTTGTATTTCCTTTTCCCAAGTCTGGTTTGCTGTGCAAAGAAATCATAACGCTCAGACTTCTTCCACATGTAATAAAAGGCCACACATTCTCCTACAGACCTAGTTCTCACCTGAAAGATTTAATTCAGCAGACATGAAATAACCATTATTATCATTGTCTGAAGAAATTAGGTCAGTACAATTTCAAATAGGAAACACATGGAATTACAGTGTGTGACAACAGGAGTCATGTGATGTTGTAAAATGGTAACATTTAGTTTTTATGTTCAATATGGTTCCAATCATGTGCATCCAACAGCCAAATACATGCAAACACACAACACAAACAAATGTGTATTTATCAGTTATATGATGACAATATGGTCAGGTAGACACATACAGTAGAATGCAGAACACTGGTTGATATATTTTCTTACCTTGTTGGCCTGAATTAAATGAAAATCTTTTCCATAAACTTTTAGTCCTTGTTCAAAATTTCTACATTCCTCCTCAGTCCAGACAGACAACTCCTCTGTTACACAGAACAACAGAGTTAATGTCGCACATAATTAAAAATAGACATATTTTATCATATTAGATCAAAATACACAGGACATTTCAGCATAGACGACTCACCTCTGGCTGCTTTGACATTAAACCTAAGTCGTCTTAAAGCTTCCTCTGTGTCAAACTCACATTTCACCAGTTCATACAAAGCCTAAGAAGAATCAAACACATTCATGTTAGTCAAGAAAAACACACATCCACATTACACATCTATATTTTACATGCTCTCCACAACTCACATAAAAAGACCAAAAGTCATGTTCGGGTGCATGAAAAAGGTGACAATTGTAACCGACATATTGTAACTTCTACACTTTATAGGATTCACTAGAGGATAAATGAGCCTTCTTTACCAAGAAGGCCAATACCAATAAATAAAATTATATTTTGCCATTAGCTGATACTTTATTTTTGTCATTATTTGTCCAACACTTAACAAAATCTTTTTTACAAATTTATAAATAACATAATATTTAAAAGTCTATCAACTCCTCATCACATTATGATTGAATGAACATGGATTCAAACAAATTTATGAATCAACCTTTAAAATAACATGACAGGTAAATATCTGCCACTCTTATATGCCAACACCAAGACTGGCCAATATACTGTATCAGTGTATCCATTAAAAATGAAATTTTATTCTCAAGGAACTTCCCTGTTAAATAAAGGTTGAATATAATATAATGTTCAAAAGAGTCAAAAAGCTTGTGTTCTGTGAGACAAAAGATGTTTTCAGCAGCTGCCAAATAACATCCAGATCCAATTGAGCAAATCTTTACTTTTAATAAGCAGAAAAGGGTTAGGTTCCACTAAATGAGTCTATCAAAATCATTTCTTTGAACTAAATGAAAAGTGCTTATGAGCATACCTAAAACAAAATGCACATATTCAGTCAACCCTTTCACACAACTTTAGGTCTTTCCATTATTGATATGAAAACACAGAAAAAAACTAAACATTGAAACAAACCAAAATACCCTGCCCTTACTTGTTCATTGTCTTTGATATGAGATCCCTCTGGGATCGCATCGACTCCTTTCTCCTCTCCCGTTCGCCTCGATGCCTCCGTTAAAAACTCAACAACTTTTCCTTCAGGGAGGCATTCAGGGTTCCACAAAAGTTGGTCATCATTTTCATAAACTATGGGATGGATTTGAAGAAAAGGGGGAAAGTGTCAGAAAAGACAATCTAAATGTTACAGATTGTTAAAGCACAATGTACATCACTGATCCGTAATGATGGATATAGAGGGTATTACAGGACATGTTCAGATAAATCGTTTTCATCTTACCTTTTTCATTGTCTTTATATTTACACAAACCAACTGGAGTTTCTGCTTGATACATGGAACCAACCATAATCTCCTGTTAGAAATAAACAGTTGAAACAAAGTCAGAAGTAAATAACATTTTATTACTTTTTTTGTTTTATTGTTTCAAAATATATTGTGAAAATCTAGATCTATACAGTACAATATTGAAAAAATAATGTGGCTGATAGCTGATTCTGACATCAATGTTATTTTCTGTTCATTTTGGGGTTTTTTTAAATCCCCTTCTTTAGATTTGGCTAACACTTTCAGGCCAATGTCACACTCATTTTCTTTAAATGAGTAAAAATCCATCACACACATTTATGAAACAGGTGACTGCTGCCTTCAGTGAAATGACATCTTATACCAACACATCCATGTGTCCCTAATCTTGAATAATTATAGTTAAACATTTTGTTTTTGATAATTACGTTTGATGTTTACACTCTACACCTACATTAAAATAAATGTTATGTTATTTTTTATTTAAAAATTACCCATCCATTTTTTGTTATGACACATTTATTCAGGGTTTCATTCATGGCCTCACACTGACAATAAGATTCTTACAAACCTTTTTCCAGTCTTCAGATGGAACATAGTCCTCATCTTCATCTGACTCTTCCTCTGCATCATTATTACCTGAGACACAAAGTAATACCAGTTATTCTCACATTAAACACTAACATTTTCAAATACAGGCACAAACACGTATAATTGATCAAATCAGATAATACATACTTTCAAAGTATTTTAGTTTCTGTGGGCGAATCAGTTCTGCTGTACCGAGGGACCTGACTGGTCGAGTGCGAACCTCCGAGACTGCCTGGACTTCATCCCCCGGTCCTGACGAGTTTTTTACCAATTCAACCTGCACACAGTTAAAGGTTACAAACAACGATGATTTAATTAACATTCAGCAAAACCCATGTGTCTGAAAAGATTCATGACGACAAACATACCTCATTTCTTTTCAGCTCCCCTGTACTTCTACTACTTTCGTCATTGTCAAGGTCCTCTTCCTCATCCTCTTCGTCATCGTCGTCGTCTTCCTCGGGTTCTTCATCTTCCTCCTCTTCATCATCTGCTGGTGAACCGCTCCCGTAGCCGTACAGACTTAAAAGCTCATGAATGGGCATCTCTCCCTCCTATTTAAAGAAAAATGAGAGAAGTAAAGTATCAGTCTAAATAGGGTGACTTTAAGTGCAAATGTGATGCCTTTTAAGATTTTTTCATACTTCTAAATTTAACAAATTCACACAGACAAATAAAAGTTTATTTGTATAAATCTAACTTGACTGAATTCTCCATGGCAGGTTCTGACTCTTGTGTGACATTGACCGATAGGATGTTGGAGTGTTCCAGTTCACAGATAAAAAACACAGAGAAGAGATCAGTGCTTTAACATCCACTTCTCTAATGGAAGTATTAACAGCCCACACTGTTCTCTGTGTGACAAATGAATGAACACAAACCCTGTTTTGTGTTTTGTTTTTTTGCTTTGAGGGTTTTCACAAAACAGGACAGCCAGTATCTAAGAGTAAGTTATGATTAATATTACACATAATGTTTCACACACCAGTTTCTGCAGTCGAAGACTATGAACTCTGCTCATTCTTATTAAAGTTCTAAAATACAAACATCGAGTCTGAACTTACATGACATGTTTAATGTTTTACACAACTGCTGCATCTACTGTCCACAATTTCCAATCTTACCACAATAAAAGCTGTAGAACCTACTCTGATGAAGTGAAACACATCATAAAATGTAATCTGATACACTGACCACCATAACAAACAGAAACATCTGCTTGCACCACAGCCTGAACTGCAAACATGCAATGCTGAAACCCTCAAAAAAAACCCAATCCTAAATCATTCCAGAATTTAATATCTTACATAAACATATTAGAAAAAAAACTACATTCAAGATGTTTAAGACTTTTTAAGGGACCATAAAGTCTCTCATTCTAACAGGGAGTGTCATCTGCATTTCTACAAAGATGAAGTCAACTTTCAGAAAAAAACAGATGGGAGGAGGATGAAATTGTCTCCTGTTATTTTTAGTAGGTGTTTATCAACAGCCTTTCATTGATTTTTTTTAATCTACAACTCTTTGCCTTGAACCAAGGCCAGGTTTCTTTAAAAGAGGTTGAAAATAGTCTTGGACAGAACCTGAGGACATTTACAACAGAGAGAAGACATGGCACAGTGACTTGTAATTCATCTTTCAGACATTTGTTGCTTGAGTGTCATGGTTGTGGGAGGATAAGTACATGTGACACAACATCGAGCAAATTTGTCAAGGAAATAGGATTAAATTACTGAACAATGAGGGTGTGCCATCTGAAGAGGTAAGGTGTGTTATAGAGGATCTGAAACCATAAACCTTTTCAACAAAACAACCCATAAATGTATCACTGTCTTCATCAGAAAAGGCTAAGGAGTGCAGTTTCCAAGTTTATCAGTGGTGTTGAAAAACTGAAGAATCTTTTTAAACAGCTTTCAGTTCTGTAAAATATTAAAATCTCTCTTCTTGATTTATAAACTAGAAGCAGACTGAATCTCTCACATGAAGTTGTTAGTTTAGCTGCATCTTAGCCAACATAAAAGGCCCTAAAAAGAAGCAGTGTAACCTAAAACTGCCATAAAATTGATCAACCAGGTCATTTAGATCATAAAATGTCATCAAGCTGCTACACTGAGATAGAAAACAGGTGAAAACTTGTCTGCCTGTATCTGATTAAGACGGGAAATGAGCAGCAACTTCAATAGTAATATCCCTATTGGGTGTTTTTGTGCTTTATATAACTAGATAGCCACATGTAAAAAAAAAAATTAATCCAGGTGATGGCATATCAAATGACAAAATCTTTCCTCTTCACTGCCAAAAGATATTAAACTAATGATTTCCACATTGTGCAACATTAGCTTTGAGGATGTTTCCTCTTTTTTGTTCTATTAACTGAATTAACACCAATAAAACACATTTTCCGGAGAATTTTTTTGGAGTTTATTCAAAATTGTGATGCCTATATGTAAGGACTGATTTTTTCACAACATATTTTGGGGCAGGTTCCTGTCTTTATTTGTAAGATAATAAAAACTTGGCAGAAAAGACATGCTTTCTACAGATACTATACCATAAGGCAAAGTGTGTACAAACCAGAAAAATGCAGTTCATGGTTGTTGCCCTTAAATCCTTAACCACCTCTTGAATTAAATTTCACTTTCCAAAAACACACAAATACTGAGATGTGTTAAAAGCTTCAAACTCACCCGTGCTAGATCCTCAATTTCATTAGCATTGGTTTCATCTGATGCTTCCAACATTTCCTCTTCCTCCAGGGTTCGCTCATCATCAAAGTCATGGACAAGCATATCTGCTGATGGGTCGAAATCATGGTCATCGGAACCTGCTGAACCTCCTGTAAAAGTTCATGAAAGCAAAATATCTGAGGCAAAAAAGACAATTATTTTACAGAAGACGTTGCTGATGTTTGGGTCTGAAATAAACAACACAACACAATATGAAAGAGAAAAATCTGGTGATATGACAAGGGTTGCACTTCAACATATAGTGTGTATTATAAAGTAGGTGATACCTGGTGAATCCATTAATTAAAAATTTGACAGAAAACCATGTTATAATCACACTCAATCAAATGTATAGACACAACACTATAGGAAACAAATTTGAGTTAAAAAAAAAAAAAAAAGTTTAGTCAAATGGCTGAAGACATTGAGGACTTTGCTCATAAACTATTAATGAAAATCAGCATTTTTGATAATCCTGTCAGAAAATATGTCAAATTATCAAGTGTATCAATAATTCTTTACATTCATAAAAACTGATTTATGATTTTCATCAGAGCTGCATAATTAAGTGAATAAAATTGTTGAATGCATTTTTCTTAAGTTTTAAAGTTTCATACTAGCTAAAATTAGATTGTGTTTTAGCTGAAAAATCCACTCAGTAATCTATGCATTTTTCCTGGACACACTGGAACCCAAATACTAAATCTTCTCCCCCACAACTATCTATTTAACCAAAAATGCATTGTGTAATTTTAAAGTTCTGATAATAATCATATATAAATACACTGAATATTGGATAAAAAATAATGATTTCTATAACTATTCAACTCGAATGAAATGTTTTGCATCTATCACATATCAGAAATCTTCAAACTTCATTTACCTGGGCTCGTATTGCCGAGGGAGGACTGGAAAACAGAAAAGACCGAAATAATATCGTTAAATAGCGGCTTAGGAGCCAAACATTACATGACATATACATTTAGAAACAGTTTGCTGCTGTATACAAACACAGGATTTTCTAATCGGGGGTAAATGGGAGTTAAGAAAAAGCGCGCCTGACCCGGTGCCCTAAAGGCTACTCAGTAAAAAAGAAAGAAACAAAGACCGGTACTACTTCCTGTGGAAACATATCAATATCACCTCAGTACTGTGAATACTATAAATACAGCAAGGACTATTCACTGTATTCACTCACAGGTTAATATTTACGCGGTTGCAAACTAAGTTTATTTTCTCAACTGGCTAACTTACATTCCAAGTTGCAAGCTAAGTCTCCTTTATATATTCGGCTAACGCAACCCCATTAATCCTCCTAACAGCCTGGAAACAGTTAGCGAAAACAAACACACTGAACGTCTCTATCCACGTAAAAGCAGCAACATTTCAAGCCACACTAAATTAATTTGTGTGCAGAGTTAAGTGCTCTTTAACGAAACCGCGAACTAGCGTTGCTAACGCCGCAGCTACCTTTAGCGAAGCTAGCGTTAGCTAAATCCGAAGTTTACTAAACAAGCTTCTGTCAAAAAAAGACCACCGTCTAGCACTGCGGACGGCTCCTTTGTGATTTCGTGTATAAAAACTACAATTAACACAAAGAGTACACATTCGACTGAACAACTATCTTGTGGGGTAAATTTATATTTTTCCTAATATTTATTTCACTTTTCCTACCTCCGCCATGTTTGCGATCCTGCGGGTTCACGTCAGGGGTCAGCGAAAGAACCCGGATGAAGAGCCCCGCCCCCTGCAGCATCAAGAGCACGCAGCAGCAAAAGTCAACAACAAATAAACAAAAAACACACGTTCAAGACGCGGTATCTCATAGTTTATACCGTACAATTGATGTGAAAATAAAGCATTTGTCTTATACTTAATAAATATTTTTCTGTGGAGACTGCACGACATCCAACATACTAAGACAAGGTATCACATTTAGGTTTTTTTTTTTTATTCAAGCAGATTAAAGTCCAAATGTGTCACACATTTAACCAAATTTTAAGAAATCTAAATTAAGAAAGTGAATTTCTACTTATTTTAGAGGTAGTTCAGTGTAAAAACATGTAAGACACTGATAAGCAGATAAGGAGATGATTTTCCTAATTTTTAATTGACTTTTTATTATTGTTATTGTTATTGTTTTGTTTATAACTTTGTTCATATTTTGTGCATTGTTTTGTTTACTCTGTTGATTTAGTACTTTTTTGCTCATTTTAATTAATCTTAGAAAATTTCATTTAACAAAATTTAAAAAATAAACATAAAGAAGAACCTTCCTCTTCTTTTTATTTTCAGTCACAGAAGGAGAATGTACCAAGTAGGGTAAAGTGTATCTAAGGAAACAAAATTAACTGCTATTTTGATCAAAGATATTGTATGTGTTTATAAGTCAGACATTATATTAAAAGTGCAAAACTACATCTAATAACTTCCTCCTCTTTCTGTCTCCCACATTTGGCTTCTTGGGATCAACAGAAGTTGAATATCAATGTAAGGTGTACCACACATTTGTAAGACTTTTTCTCTGTCTGATGTATATTAATTTAATACAACAAAATAAAAATAAAAAAAACACCACAACATGAATCTACTGGAACAAAAATGACATTACTGATTAAGAAAAAAGTACATAGTAGTAGTAGTGCAGTAAACATTAAATAAGTAATAGTAGTAAGTAAAGGTTTTGAGGAAAATAATTAGACTAATCATCTTGTCTACAATTCTTTGATTTTCCTTTTATTAAAATCAAACAAGACATTCTAATAATAATAATATGAAATGGCCAATTTATTTCTACTAGAGCCTTTTAGTTTCAGCATTTAATTCAGCACAATTCAATCATCCATTTGGCAGTTTTGGTAAGAAGAAAATATATTAATTATTCTGAATGGTTAACAAGAGATGAACAACCTTGTCATAATTCGGTCATTATTGCAGCCAGATTTTACATATAAACTTTAATATCTAAATACTGTCACATTTATTTTTAATACAATTCATAAAATAAACTTACTTCAATTTTTTTAGCTTGTTTCTGAGTTAGTAAACCTATTGTGAGATTTAACATGTAAGCTTAATTGTTTTATTGAGTTTTCCACACAGTCTAGATGTTTTAAATCAGTTTTTTGATTGTCAATAATACATGAATTAGTAAGAAAAAAGAAAAAGACAGTGTCATTTTACTTAATGGAAACAGCCTCCATTAAAAGATTCACCACATGCAAGATTTTACCACCAGAGTAAAGTTTCCACGGAGGCTGATCCTTATTATGACGTTTTGCTGTTTGTGCTTTAAGAACATGCTGTTTTGATATTTAGAAAGGGGATAGTAATGATTATTTAGATGTCATCCCTATCCCATGACACTGTTCATTTTTATAACAACAAACCGGTAAATGCAAAGGTCTCTTCTCGTAATCTCTGATTTATTTGCGTGATAACAGCCACAGACTCCACTACGTTGCTATGCAGAGAGCCATCACTGCAGTCTGTCCATGGAGGGGTATCTCATGCAAACCATTAGAAAACACTTTGCTAAATCCATGGCAATAAAAGTCCTGCATTTCTGACATAAAGCAGCAGTTCTGTCTCCTGAACATTTGGGAAAACATGGTCGATGAGTAATTCTTCTGATGGCATAGATTCCCACACATGTTCCAAATGGACAGAATGACATCCGTTGTTAAAAGCAAATGATGATTGCACAAGATAACGCAGTGTTTTCTCAGGATTTACCTGAAAAAGGCGTGGGATATTGTGAGTCATCTCTGGAGAGTGTGTATAAAAGTGGGGACCGGGTCAGGTGGGTCAACTTCAGAGGGTATTTGTGAGTTTGGAGTCTCGGTCCAGAGTATAGACTCGACTTTAAACATCTCCATGAGGTCCTCCGTTTTGTTTGCGATGCTGCTGTGTGTGCTGTACGTAGCACAGGCTGAGACACACGACACAATGAGGCTGTGTGGTCGGGCGTTTGTGAGGGCCCTGGTGTACACCTGTGGAGGATCAAGGTGGAGAAGACTGACGGTAGAAGACAACACTCTGCCAGAAGGTGAGGATTCACTTCTGTCTTCCGAGCTTTGGTCTCAACACTGCATTTTTAAGTCACAAAGTAACAGGTTTGACTCATTGTAAGTAAAAGCTGACATCTTTTGGCAGGAAGCAGACAACTAAATCCTAAGAGAGCAGATGTTTTGGAAGCAATAGACCGTCAACAGAGAGACCAGAACCAGGCCTTAATGACAGAGTGCTGTCAATTCGGCTGTCGAAGGACTGACCTCTCCACGCTCTGCTAGAAGAGGAACATCCCAAACAGATCATCATCCATCTGTCACAGTTATTCATTATTTTAAAATATAGTCTTTGAAATACTGCAATGGCACAGTAATTTGTGTTCATTTTCATGCCAGAAAAAATAAAAACCACTATGAATTTTGGTTAGAAATTCTTGTTTTTTGTCCAGAAGGTCACTTAAAGAGCGTAGGCCTCCACCATGGCCAACAGTCCACTCCTCTTGTTCCACAACATTAGTTAACCACAAACAGTTTATGGTACATGTTTAATTATCAGTCCGATTACGACAGCAGACAGTTTTCCATCCTTGGCCCATCTCCTACCCTTATGAAAATCAGTGCAGTGGTTTCTGTATAATCCTACTGAGACAGACAGACAGACAGACAGACCGACCGACAGACAGACAGACAGACAGACAGACAGACAGACAGACAGACAGACAGACAGACAGACAGACAGACAGACAGACAGGCAGACAGACCTAGTGATCATGTAACATCCTTGGTAAAAGTAATAAATGACTCTTTTTCATGACCATTAGAAACTATTTTAAGTCTCTTGAGTCCATTTGTCTTGTTGGATTTACTCAAAATAAACACAGAAAACATTTGCAACACCAAACAACGAGCTGTTTTTCAAAGAATAAGAGGCAAAGGTATCATTCGCTGCATCCCACAGACAACGGCTGCTGATTTGCATCCCCTGCCCGGTGAGCTGACCGATGTGAACCAGGATGACCGTCTTATAGCGTGGAATCCCGAGCTCCTTCACACGGGCTCGTATCACCTGTGAAGGAAAACCCGAAGACTCACAATTAGTCGATTCCAGATCCTAAGGCACAGAAATGGAGTGGTGTTCACAACCTTTTCCTAAAGTTTTGGTTCCATTTTTCCTCACCTCACATAGTGTTTTTGTCATCTGTCGAGCCCACTCAGCTTCATATTTCTCCTCTTGGAGGTAACTGGTCAGCACATCCTTCAGTATGGCTGTCAGAGCAGGAACTGAGAAGCGCTTATCGGGTCCTGTGTCAAAAAGAAGGATTTTAACACCATGACTTAATGGGTTATAAGCAGTTGGTTTGGCAGTAGGTGTGTAAAAAAATTTTGATTATTTGTGAATAATTTTTTGACTGATTGACAAGTTGTTCTGTTTATAAAACGTCTGAAAATGGAGAAAAATGTCAAGTTTCCAAAAACTCAGGATAATCTCAGATGTCTCGAGTGGGTGGTAACCAAAATGCACTGAATTAATGGTCATAGAAGAGGAAAGAAACCAAAAATATTTACATTTGAGAAAGACAAAGTTTTGACTATTTGACAGATGAACAGTTAAAAAAAATTGCTGGCAATTTAAATGTTAATTTAACCCTTTCATGCATGAATTATGAATGAACCTTAGTCAAGATATTTTCCAGAGTGTTTTTATTCCTCTTTAGACATAAAAACAACAATGCAATTGATTTTTTTAAATAAAAAGTTACAAAAATGTTCACTCAGCTGGATACCATGTATTTAATTTTTGAAGCAAAGAAACATGTATTTAAAACCTAATATCAGAAAATGGTATGGAAAACTATGCAATAAAAACATTATTAATGCTGCTAATCAGATGTTTTCTCACATTTGAACATACTCTAATGCTAGTTATTATTCACTTCATGGAGATAATATGCAAAAAAAAAAAAAACTTTTTTCAAAAAAAATACCTGTTAATTACAGTCTAATAACAATTAGCAACTGATTTACACTAGAACATGTCACTGCAGATCATGAACAGCAAAGTTACATTAACCATATGAATTGCATTGTATGAGATGATGCGGAAGTGTCCACTGTGTTGGCTGATATGGAACTAAAACAACAAAACCCATGAACATACAAGAGAACAGCTGGAGAAAAATCCGCTGTAGTGACCACTATGCATGAAAGGGTTAATATTTAACAGCTACACAATTAATCAAATATTTGCAGCATCTCTAGTATCCACTTTAATTTGATGGTGGGGAAAATAAAAAGACAAATAAAATGATAGTCCTCATCCTTCTTGCCAAACAAAACATGATGCTGTTTTTTGTTTACATAAACTTAAAGCTGTACATCTCAACAGCAAGTATTAATAAGTGATTCAGTCCACTTTAGGCTGCAGTAATATTAATGGTAATAACACTCTTACATCCAATAACAAAGTAAGATAGTCTCTAAGTAATTAAAACTGCATTTAAGGGCACACATCTACTATTGTGGAATACATTTCTCTCACCCATCCGGTAGGTGTTCTCCATTGCTACAGCCATTCGAGGGTTGTCATCATGGTGTCCTAGTTCGTCCATGTACGACACAGTGCTTATTGAGCTGAAAGACGAGATCAGCATCAAGAAAATGATGTAAAAATGATATACTACTAATATGGTAGTTCATTGCTTCTCAACAAGCAGTTTTCTGACTTAAAAGAGTAATTCAATTGAAATAATCAGTTAAATTATTCCAATATAACCAGTAAGATCTGATATTAATGATACTGACTAATAACAGTGAGAAGACTACAAAGACTACAATCATGGGTGCATGTTCAGCTGAACACTGGTGGGGACGCATTAAGGTTGACCCTGTCTGCTCATCTGAAGGGACAAACACACATCATCTAAATACTGAGGGAGGATCAATCCACAGCTTGACCCCGAAATCCACACTGACGACTAAAACAATCATAAAAGATGAAAAGTGACTCACTCTTTGGGCCTGCTGGTCACATCTTTGGCTTTATGCCCATGGCCTCCTTCTGAGGGTGCCTTACCCATCCTCTTCTCTTTTCTTTGGGGTTTGTCTTTAGGCAGAGCGGACATCACAGGTTCACCTTCCTCAAGATAGCTTTAGTGGATGGAACCTTCAATATTCAAATGACAGCTTAATCAGCTTTAATTTCACTTTACTTTAAATTTATCCTTTATGATGACAACCTCTTCACAGGAATACACCCCTTCTGATGTTAGCTAAACTACTTCTATTATTAGCTAAACTACTTGTCATATTAGCTAAACTACTTCTATTATTAGCTAAACTACTTGTCATATTAGCTAAACTACTTCTATTATTAGCTAAACTACTTGTCATATTAGCTAAACTACCTCTATTATTAGCTAAACTACTTGTCATATTAGCTAAACTACTTCTATTATTAGCTAAACTACCTCTATTATTAGCTAAACTACTTCTCATATTAGCTAAACTACTTGTCATATTGCCTAAACTACTTCTATTATTACCTAAACTACTTCTATTATTAGCTAAACTACTTCTGTTATTAGCTAAACTACTTGTCATATTGCCTAAACTACTTCTATTATTACCTAAACTACTTCTATTATTACCTAAACTACTTGTCATTTTAGCTAAACTACTTCTATTATTAGCTAAACTACTTGTCATATTAGCTAAACTACTTCTCATATTACCTACAGGGTGGGGAAGCAAAATTTACAATATTTTGAGGCAGGGACTGAAAGACAGTGTATGACCAATTAGTTTATTAAAAGTCATGAGAATTTAAATCTTCAAATCATATTTTACTGCATTTCTAACGGTCTTGTTGTCTACCTCAAGTTCAATTGCCATTTTTCTCATGGATTTGGTTGGATCCTTTAGGATTTTGGATTTGAGAGCTTTAATAAAAGCTTTGGTACGTTTTTTGTTGCTTCCTCCACTTCCAGACTTTCTCCTAATAGTTTTGCTCATAGTCATTCTCTTCTTTACATTATAAACAGTCTTTATGGACACTCCAACTATTTTGAAATCTCCTTTGGTGTGACGAGTGCATTCAGCAAATCACACACTCTTTGACGTTTGCTTTCCTGATTACTCACATGGGCAAACGTTTCTGAAAAGGTATGGATAATAGTGTTAGGTATGATTATGACATCAATATATGTTTGGTTTCAAAGCAATTGACGTAGTGCCTGCTGAGAAAAAACAACTAAATGTTCATTGTAAATTTTGCTTCCCCACCCGGTAAACTACTTGTCATATTAGCTAAACTACTTCTCATATTAGCTAAACTACTTCTCATATTAGCTAAACTACTTCTATTATTAGCTAAACTACTCATATTAGCTAAACTAACAGCAGAGTAAAGTTATAAGTAGTTAGCACTAGCTAAATAATGTCATTTGCTAAACTGTACCAACATTTCCGGTGAGAATAGTGACGTTAGTTCGTGAATTTATTTCTTGTTTCAATTAACTGGACAACTTTACATAAATAACTACAGATATTTTGTCAGTAAAAGTGAAATGTTTTACCGGTTTCACGGTGTTTCTGACTCAACAGGAAATAGCTGGTCAGAGAGCTTGGTGTCGCCATGGCAACTGTAGCCGTTCACTGGGAGGGGCTAAATGAGGTACACAGTCCACAGTAAAAAAAAACAAAAAAACAAAAACAAAAACAAAACACCCCTAATAAATAAATAAATAAATAAATAAATAAATAAATAAATAAATGTTGTTTAATTAAATAGCAATTTTACCCAAATTGTGACAAATATAACCACAGATATATGTTTATTTCTTATCTTTGTTTTTACTCTGTTTATGATTATAACTACTGTACAAGCCATCTCTTATAAATATAATGTTGGCCTATTATCACCTAAAATTCTAGTGCATACTTTAAAACATATAAGGAAAAATGCTCTCAGTTTGGCAAGTTTGTTGCATTATTCCATCCACATTTCAATGTGGCATCGCCAGGAGTTCATTTTTTTCCCCTTTTCTTTTTGGGTGTATTATTATTTCATGCTTCCTTGAATTTTCATTTCTATATTATGTTGTGCAAAGAAGTCAGATAGTAGTAATCAGGGAGCTGTATCATATTCATATTCGAAATAAATCAATTTAAAAAATAAATAACTAGAACATTTATTTGTCCTTTGCCTTGTATCACACTGTTTTTGGTCAGACATAAAAAAAAAAAAAAATGGATTTCACTAAAAATTAATAATGTTCCATGTTTTGAACTATATCATTTTATTTTTTATATGGATAATTTGGCCTCATCTGATTCAGATATCATCAACTTAATTTTATTATTCAGTAAGTATCATACCCACTGTGCGACATGGAGAAATAACAAGCCCTCCTTTTCTGGACTCACCAATGAATTTAAAATGTTTGCCTTGTCCCTAAAAAAATAGAAAAAAACAAAACTGCAATAAAAATAAGCCAGAACATTGCTTGTTATTTATTATTTTAATTCAAAAAGTCTTCTCTGCTGCATGTCTGCTCCAGTACGTGAATTTAAAAAGCCTAATTATTTGCACTGTATTGTATTTGAACGTAAATTTTACTCTTGCCTATATGTATATATCCGCATGACTTTTATACTTCTTTATCTTTTTAATACTTATTTTCATTTGTATTACTGTATGACTATCCTCATTGAGAGTTTATATTTTTCATTGGTTCAATAAAAAAAGGAGTCCATTTACTTTAAAAACAATAAAAATTTTAATGAAAGACAAAACAAAGCCTATAAGCTTCATAAAAAAATTAAATTACAGAAATTAATGACTAAATATTTACAGTTATATAAATTACAATCATATAAACATTTTTATTTTGTATGTACTCTATATATGCTGCAGAGGTCAGATAAAACATATTCAATGCGTGTTATAGAGTATGAGTAAAGCGCTGAAATGCTGCTATAATCAATAATTTAAATATCAGTTTTACTGTATGTTTTCATTGAGTATCTTTGGAATGTTAAATGTTGCATAAGCATTGCAAGGTCATGACAGTTGCATCCTGTAATCATCATAATCCCTTAATACTGTGTGTTTTGACTTTTTAAGCACTTAAACACTTTAGAAAGGTGTATTATCGTTATCCCACTACATTAGAAATAATTGTTTTTCAGCCTTTTCAGCACTAATAACAGTAGCACTACATTAAAATGCTAAATATAAATGTCGTGCTTGTTTTTCAACCTTAGGGTTTGCTTGTTTTTTTTAGCATCCAACCACATCTTCTAGAAAAATAACTTTATGTTGAGTTGATATGGTGGTACAAGTGTCAAAAATAATATATTCAACACTATTTCTCATTATTTAAGTGTAAATGTTGATACTGTTGGGGGAAAAAAAAGAGACAGAAAGGAATAAACGTCTCATATTTCTTCTTTATTACCAAGTAAAACAGGTATTACATTATATTGATTTTTTTCAATATATTTACTTAAAATCTTTGGATGGGAAATTTACATGACATGTTTGCATATTCTGTGTCTAATGCAGTGAAAGGAATACAACCAAAAAGTTGTAGAAAAAATAAACCTACACAAACCCTCTGATACTGAAGGACGAGTGTACGCTTACAAATAAGGCAAAGAAAAACATACAGTATGCATTTACCAACAGAAAAACTTTCAGAAATACTCAAGAATATTACTGTTGAGCACCTGAAAGAAGAATTAAGTGGGTTTTTTTTCCTTCTGAATTGATAATAAACTAAATGAACTATTACACCCAGGCCCAAACTGTGAGTTGACACTTTAAAACATTCTATAAAATGTGATTTTAAGTGAGGTGACGATGAATGTAAAGTGTGTTTTGTGTGCAAGTCAAACACAGGAGACCCAACACTTACAGCGATGCATGGAACCGTCATATGATGAAAACATGCCAAATATATTGACAATGAGCTTCTGAAGGTGCGACAACAGCAAATACAGAGATCGGAGGTTGAAGTGAAGGCAAAAAGTCTCCTCTCGTAGCGTGATAATACAGTGACACATGTATAACGAGTGAGTGAAAATGGATCAGTCGGTATTGCATTGATAAGAATGGTGGTGGACGAATGCAGATTTCATGCGGCACCGTTTTGAAGTTTTTCATCAACAGTAACACCTTTTTTTTTTTTTTTTTTTTTTTTAAGTACAAGAAACCCACATGTAAAATAAAAACAAAAACAAAAAAAAAATGAGGTGAACCCGATGCATAATGAGAGCTGACATCAATAAACTAAGAGACAATCACAGACACGTCCATATGCCCAGAGAAATATTTGAAACATAGCTTTGTATGTACACTTTTTACACTTAAATATTGCTATTAGAAAACGATAGAACATTTATTGAACACGGTGGAAAAGGAAGAAAATAAAGCAGGGATTTTCTTTGTGATGTCCCTCAAATAATCCTCTCTAAAGCATCAAGCTGGACAAGTTTTCATGCAGCATCCAAGGCAACTCTTACAATCATCAGCCCTATTCTTCTTTCTATGAAACTTAAAGCTCCTTTCCACCACTTTATGGCACTCGCGTCTTTATGCATCCTAATTTTTTTTAAGGCCGTTTCAGACACTTTTTCCAATGTAAGTAGCACTTTCCGTCGCTCATATCACCACAAATGTACCGCTAAAAAGTTCCTGCAATGTGGCTAATATTTTGATGTATCTTAGCATTGCACATGCCCGTTAGGGATCTCACTTTCTGCATGACCCTTTTAACATCAAAATGCCGCCAAAGTAAAGGCTAAGGCTGCAAGTGTAAAAGCAGCTTCGTGTTTTTTTTTTTGTTTTTGTTTTTTTCCAACGGTGCTGATGTTCGTCCAGTGCCGCAGGTCAATTGAAACTGTGCGTTGACCGATCGCTTTTAATATTGAAATTAATACAACGGACACAAATCTGGCTCGTGGTGGCAGTGTAAATCAGACACAACCAGTAAAACATAAAACATAGCTAAGCAACAATATTCTAATTTTTTTTTTTTTTTAATATATATTTTCTATGCTTTTCCACCTTGTTTCAGATTGTTTTAATATTATAGAATCTATTCACATTATCTTTTACAGTGCATTTGCAATGACAACAAGTTAGACAAAAACAAACTCTGGATAAGGCTGGATCACCGAATGAATCCACAAGAACTAAGAAGGAGGGTGTCCCTATATTTTACTCCAAGTAAGCCCATAAGTGTTCCAAGTGCACAAAACTAATCCTTTGTATTTGCTTGCATAAACTCAGCAGCAGTCAGTCTACTGAATATGGTGTTATAAAGTCAAATATCATCTGTTTGTGTGTATGTGTATGTGTGTGTGTTACGTTTTTCTTCTGCTTCATTTCAGCCATTACTGTAATTCAAGATAAAGTTTCTAAACTATGAGATGGATCCGTAGTCTTCACAGTCAAAAGCCAGTGATTCTGGTGGATCTGTCCGTAACCAGGTCCGCTAGTTATCAGCCAAATATTTCCCTGAAAAGCAAAACAATGAAGTACGTTAGATCACAAGCAGAACCTGTTTTTTCATTAACCTATAAAGACCCAGCGCTACTTTTATGTCCCTACCCAAATGAACTTTCCTCTGTATCTAACTTTTCTTAAGTGATTTATCACCATTTAGTTATAATAGTATCCTTGTTGAGCCGCATTATGTAATAAATTCCCATTATGTAATAAAAGTTCAAAATGTAATAAGAATGTCACGTCATCTTGTAATAAAGCTGCATTATGTAATAAGCTTACGCATTTTGTAATAAACTACGTCAACGCATTATATAGTAAATTTTTTCACATTATGTAGTGTTATTACAATTTGAGAAATTTATTACAAAATGCACTTGACACATTTTTATTTTAAAAAAATGTAATAACATGGTTCATTATGTAATAACAATCCAAATTAATATAATTTCAGAGCAATTTAGAAGAAATTAGTCACAGGAGCTACAGGTAATGGAATCAGAACTTTAACCACACAGTTTAAAGATTAATTTAGCACATTACATTTTCCTGAAAATAAAAATGTGTCAAGTGCATTTTGTAATAAATTTCTCAAATTGTAATAACTTACTACATAATGCGAAAAAATTTACTACATAATGCATTGAGGTAGTTTATTACAAAATGCGTCAGTTTATTACATAATGCGGCTTTATTACAAGATGACGTGACATTCTTATTACATTTTGAACATTTATTACATAATGGGAATTTATTACATAATGCGGCTCAACAATCCTCCATATTTTGTATTTTGAAAAATTTTGTTTGACCACGTTGTATGGTTCTTTATCTGATGATTCTATGTCTTCGAAATAAAACTAAACTAACTAACTAACAATTTTATCAGTATACATCAGGTATTTTCCTGTATTTAATTCACTGATCATGTGGATGTTCATAAAAGCTAAGAGTTGAGAGTTATCATATCAAAAGCAGAAAAAAATGCAGGAAAAGTGACTTTTCCAGTAAAATCAATCATTAACTAAACAGAAACCCAGTGTGTCCATCCACTGTCATTGATCCACCTCCATGGGTTTGACTGGTGAATCAATGTTGGAGAAGATGACAGTGCTTCTGCGTTCACTACGAAGCCTCTGAACATCCAAATGGGTCATATCTGATTATGGTATATAACTGAGAATCTGTATTTTACACCAATTATTTCCATGTATTAATAGGATTAGTGGATCAACAGGTGTTAAACAGTTTAGATCAGTAGATGGTTTAGGTCGGTAATGGATGTTTGGGTCTTTATGGGTTAAAACATGACAGTAATGAAAATATACGATATGTCCCCTCATTATCCCACAACAGCCAGACAGGAAAAAACATATTAATGCAGAAAAAGAAAGAAAAAAAACTGACAAACAAAGCAAATTAAAGATTTTATCTGCATTCATATTGTCAAAATAAGTCAAAAATGATGATACCAAAAGGGTCCCTGGTCTGTTTTATTGCATCGCCAACTGACAATATAAACTAAAATAATGCAATATATATCAATAAAATTATATGTGAAATTCAAACAGAGGAGTAGTGTTCTCTGTAAGAGGTTATAAATATTCACCTCAATAAAATAAATGAAGAGACACCTCAGTTGTTCAAGGTGTAACAAGATGAAAAAGATACAGTAAGAGAATGAACAAAAATGAACAAATTAATGGAGAAAATGAATTAAAATAAACAAAATAATCAAGAAAAGGAAGAAAATTATGTGGAAAATTGAATCAACATGAGCAAAATAAGCATTTAATCAAGAATGAATTAGAAATGAATGAAATAATCAAGTGAATGACCAAAACAATCAAGAAAATAAAACAAAAATATGAACAGAATTACCCAGAAAATTGACAAAATAAGTAAGTAAATGAGCAGAAGTGACCAAAATAATAAAGAGCATGAGCAAAAAGTGAAGAAAGTAATGACGAATATAATCAAAAATGACCAAAATAATGTGAAAAATAAACCAAACTAATCAATGAAATTGATAACAAAACAACAAAATAATTATGAAAAGTAGCATAAATGACCAAATAATCCAGAAAATTAATAATAAAAAGCAAAAAAATCAAGAAAGTTAACAAAATAATCAAGAAAATAAACATAAAAGAATTCAATAAACAACAAAAAATACTCAAAATAATGCACAAATTTGGACACATTAAAGCCGTCACATTGGCTTGTATCTGAGTAAACAGGCATATCTCTACTAAAGTATTAAATGTAATGTTTCTGACGCTGGTCCTGACCTGCAGCGAATCTCTTCTTGACCAGTGAAAGCCGGTATCCTGTCCCGACCAGCTGGATGTCGCAGCCTGACAGAGTGGTTCCTTCACTGGTGAACTGGACGGACAACTGGGACGGTTTACAGGGACCCTCGGTCATCTGGAACCGGCCCAGTAGAGCCCCCACCCCTGCAACACACACACACACACACACACACACACACACAGGATGAGGGTCTAGTTCACTGTGAGTTCAGTGCATTTAATCTGATGTAAAAACTAACAGAGTGGACACTTATAACAACGTCTGAGAAGGAGGATGGTTTTACCTCCATTTTCAGACCGATGAGAGAGACTTGGGATCTTCCACTGTATCGTCTGCTGCTCTGGACTCCTTTAACACAAACAAAAGCACATTAACCCTTTCATGCACGAATTATGAGAACCTTAATCAAGATTTTTTTCCTGAGTGTTTTTATTCCTCTTTAGGCATGAAAAAAACAATACAATTGAACATTTTCTTATGAAAAATAAATAAATAAACAAAAACTACATAAAAACAAAAAATAAAGTTAAAAAAAAGACATACTACTACTGCTACTAACAATAATAAAAATGATCTTATGAATCTATTTTACATGAAGTTGCAAAAATGTCCATTCAGCTGGACACCTTACATTTAATTTTTGAAATGAAGAAACATGTATTTGCAGATAAATTGTATGAAAACTGGGGGGGGGGGGGCTTGTAGTTCTGGGGGTGAGAGAATGCTCAGGGGAGATCTACACAATGTTACTAATTCATGTCAGAAAAGATATGTAGTGTCTTAAAACTTTAATAAAGATATGTGCAAAAACAAACAAAAAAAAAAATCCATGCATATATAAGAGAACAGCTGTAGAATAGCTGTCCACTGTAATGACCAGTATACATGAAAGGGTTAATTTTTGAAGCAAAGAAACATGCATTTACTGATATACTGAATGAAAACTATGAAATATATTTTTTAATGCTGCTAATCTGATGTTTTGTCACATTTTAACATACTTTAATATTAGTTATTACTCACTTTAAGGAGATAATACGCAAAAAAAAAAAAACCTACAGTCTAATAACAATAACAAGCAAGTGATTTATACTCATACATGTTACTGCAGATCAGATTTATCAAGAACAGCAAAGTTACAGTAATGGTATGAATTGCAGTGTATGTGATGATGCATAGGTGTCCACTGTGTTTGCTGATATGGAACTGAAACAAAAAAATCCATGAATATACAAGAGAACAGTTTTGAATAGCTGTCCACTGTAGTGACCAGTATGCATAAAAGGGTTAAATAAAGACTTTTTCGCAGTTACTTGGATACATTTCTTTGTAGTTAGTAGTAGTAACTCTTTCTACGTTCATTTTCTGATGTTAATTCTGGTTGAGGTTTAATGACAAGGACTGAAAATGCACAAGACTGGACTTTTCCTCAAAAATGAACATGTATTGATTTCAACAACTCAAAGATAAACATGAATCTATGTGAGATTGCAATACATCAATGAAAGAAGCAGCAAAAAGCTTAAACAATACAAAATTAGAAACAGGAACAATCTAAGGTAGAGCTAAACATGGTGCACTGTATGGGTAAGTTTAGTCACAAAACAAAGAAACAAGGCTGTCAGTGTAGTTTATGCTCCTTCCATTTGTTTGGAGTGGGTAAATAAAAACATGAGTAACCCTGTTTGACATAATAGTGGGTAATAGTAGCGAATATTATAGAACTTTGACTTTCTTCTCTCTAATTCTGCTCATGTTAATGATGTTAAAGTTACAGTTTCACTATTAAAGGCTGACAATATCTGGGTTAGTATCTGGGCTATGTTTTATAGTTAATTAATCCAATTTTCTGATTGTTTTAGTGCAAAAAAAAAAAAAAAAGCAAAATAACATTATGAAAACGTTCATATTCATGCACTTTCAAAATATAATGTGAATAAACTGAACAACCATGAACAACCTGTAATTTCTTAACCCATAAAGACCCAGACAGTCACCGTCAACCAATAGCATGTACTGATCTAAACTGTTGATCCACTAATTCTATCAATACATGTAAATAATTGGTGTAAAATGCAGTTTGTCATCTTTTTATGGTCATCAGATATGACCCATTTGGACGTTCAGAGGCTCTGTAGTTACCATGGAAACACCGTCATCTTCTACAACATTGATTCACCAGTAAAACCCATGGAGTTGGATCAATGACAGTGGATGGACACACTGGGTTTACATTCAGTTAATGCTATATTTTACTGAAAAAGTCACCTTTTCTTCAGTTTTTTCTGTTTTGATATAATAATCTTCAACTTGACTTAGAGCTTTTATGAACAGCTACATGATCAGTCAAATAAACATAGGAAAACAGATGATTTTCACTGGAAAAAATGCAAAATTCAGAGGATAATATTATAATAAATGGTGATAAATCACTTAGGAAAGGTTAAATAGAGAGAAAAAATCATTTGGGAACTACCACAAAAGTCACACTGGGTCCTTATGGGTAAAATCTTTGACAAACTTAGGTTCATTCAAAAAACTTACAAAACTAGAAGCACTCGGAGAGCACAGACCTCCGCCAAGGCTGATCAGTGGCCCCCCCCGTGGGCCCCCCCACGCCAAGGAGGTTATGTTTTTGCCAGGGTTTGTTTGTCTGTCTGTCTGTTTGTCTGTCCGTTAGTGTGCAACATAACTCAAAAAGTTATGGACAGATTTTGATGAAATTTTCTGGTCTGCGCCCCCCCCGTGGGCCCCCCCATCCCCGATCACCACCAAAATTTAATCATTTCTTCCTTATCCCATTTCCAACAAACCCTGAAAATTTCATCAAAATCTGTCCATAACTTTTTGAGTTATGTTGCACACTAACGGACAGACAAACAGACAGACAAACAAACCCTGGCAAAAACATAACCTCCTTGGCGGAGGTAAAAATGGATGTGCCAGAAACAGCAGTGTACTCATGTTTAATGTTTGTATAATGTTTATCTGTTTTTCTGTTTTAACCTGATTATTTTCTTTCCTATACCACAGTTTTGTATGTAAAAGGTCATTGTCTCTCCATTCCTCTCTGTATTTTAACTTTTCATAAAAGCCCATCTAGGGACCGATGCTGCAAATTAGCTTTTGCTATAAGCCCTATGATGCATGCATGGGATTGCTGTGTTACAGTTGGTCTATGTCTTTTGTATCTGTCCCTATCAAATAAACCAAATTTAAAAAAAAAAAAGATAAATAAGAGCAATTTGAACAATATTTTGCCTCAGCTTCTCATTTACAGACCAGTGGCACGAGCAACTAAAAAAGTAAGAAACAGCAGACGACTGTACAGTATTAGAGTGAATGTGCTGAAGGATTTACGAGAAGTGACAATGTGCACGAGTGAACAGACGATGTGAGGTTGATTATTTCACGTCTGATCTGAGAAATGAACCAAAGCAGCAGATAAAACCTGTACCATCTTAACCACTGTAGGACCTTGTACTTGGAGGTCTTGATCAAACCCACTATGAGCCTGAATGCTGTCCTCACCAGTTAGCAGGGGGGATCATGGCCTGGAGTTTGGCGACAGTGCCGTCTACGGGAACCACAAAGTGGATGTTGTGTAGCGGCACAGGGGCGGCCATGGCCTCAGTGTTGTATTTATAGTCTATTCTCAGGTCTGTGTTGGTGGCATCGCCTCGCCAGCTCAGCGCCAAGTTCAGAGGAGTGGACTGGATCCCCTCTGCTGAAACCTGGAAAACACGCAAACGCAACCCATTCATGTAGCGGGTTGTTTGTGTTTTGATTTCACAGGCGGATTGCATAGAAGAGAACTGTTCTTACCTGGTATTTGATCATATCCACATTGTAATAAGTCGCCTGAGGCTTCTGCTCAGCCACCTTCTTGAGATGACTCATCAAGTGTGGCATATTTACCCAGAATTCCTTGGTGTCTACACTGTCTGTCGTGGGTTCACTAAAGGATAAGAGGCATATATTCGACAGTCATTAATAAGATATTTACAGTATATACTTATATGTTATTTCAGTCCAAATGTCCCTTTATTTGAATTTTAATATTCATACAAACAGAGTGGGAATAAATGTGGGGATTTTTGTTCCTGTTTAATAGAATAAAATATGTTCAGTGTTAAGGATTTGTTTTGGAGTTTTTTGGAGGCAAAGAATGAACGTCAAAAAGGTCAAAATATCTTGTTTCTGGGAAATCTTGTCAAGCTTGTTTTTGATTACATGTATTAACATAACACATAAGTAAGTCAGTTTTATTTATAGAGCACTTCTCACAGACAGGGAGTCACAAAGTACTTTACAGTTCAAAATACAATTAAAATACAATTTAAAATACAATTCAAGCTAATATTGAACTTGATTTAACCACAAACATCTAAAACAGTTTAAATAACATCCCACAAACAGAACAATATCCTTTTCCATATTTTAAGAGTACCCTACATAACTGAGTTTTCATTGCTTGTAATAAACACAATCTGCTCATTGTAACATTTTTCTTATTAGTTCATTATGGTCTTTTAATGGCTGATTTAATGTGTTTTCCCCTTTGGCAGATTTTCCTCCCTCACACAACACAGTTAAGTTATTCTTAAAGGAATGATATTTTGCTTTTTTTTTAAATGGAATTATGCATTTTAAAACATTTCCCTGTGGTCTACATAAACTGTAAATGCTCTGCTTGGGTCTGAATGCTTCATTAATTCAACTCCACAGGTCCATCTTCAACAATATTTCTGAGTAATGACACCAGAAAGATGGTTTGGAGCGCTGGCCCTTTAAATGCAAATGAGCCACTTCACGCTCCACCCCTCTTGACTGTGCTGCTCTGTCCTGTTCATCCAACAACTGAAAATTTTAGGTAATCTGCTCGAAGTTTGGACATATGTATGTATGTATGTATGTATGGAGTACAACCGCTGCTGCTGACAAACAATTATGTCGTACTAGGAGAAATGTTCATTGGAAGTCTTGCCCTTATATGTGTAAATGTAGTGATGTAACTAGTTATAGACGTAACAACACTGGAAAAAAATCTAAATCTTCCAAGTGTGTTTTTCTCATTTCTAGTCAAAGTATCTTAAAATAAGACATAATCACCTGAAGAGTAACTTTTCAGGGAGATATAAGAACTTACTTTTAGACAACAGATCTTAGAAATCTTACCAAGATAATTTTCACTTGTTCCATTGGCCGATTTTTTGCTTGAATTAAGCAAATAAAAATATTGAATTAAGCAAAAAAATCTGCCAATGGAATAAGTGAACATTATCTTGGTAAGATTTCTTGAAATAGGATTTTCCAGATCTATTGTCCAAAAATCAGTTCTTATATCTCACTGAAAAGTTACTCTTTAGGTGATTATGTCTTATTTTAAGTGTGATGAGATACTTTGACTAGAAATGAGAAAAACACACTTGGTAAGATTTTGACTTTTGCAGTGAAATTAAGCAGGAATTAAAGCAGGTTGTAGAAATCCACTTGATTTTTGCCAGACTGAATATAAAGATAGCTTTGCAGTACCTGGAGGGTGCAAATTCAAACTTTTTGAACTATTAGGGTCCAAATACACAAATAAATGAACCAAAGACTAATAAAAGTGGGTTTAGTAAAACATGACCCCTTTAATAATATCAGGCTTGTGTCCACAGCGTGTCTTTAGTGTGTTTATTTGCCTACCAGCACAGCAGCTGTGGATTGGGAAGGACCTGCTCCAGACGGTTGTAGTTGCTGATGTTAAAGGTGAGGATGGGTTGAGTCGGGTGGCTGGCAAAATGTCTGGTTATACCCGCAGGGAAGGACAGCACCATCTCCCCTGTGATCTTCACAACACATCTGAAAAGAACGTAGTGAAGAGTAAGAACTTGAACAAAAAAAAAAAACAGACTCTGACAGCCCCTTTAGCATCAAAACATACAATATATTCAGTGTATTAACCCTCAGAGCTCCAAGAGTATTTTCTTGATTTCTACATACTTTCTTAAATTCACCTTTTTAAGGTACTTGCACATAACACAATACCTGAGTGTTTTATATCACAATGTTCAGGGCAATCTCAGCTTTAGGTAAACTCACTGGTTTTGTCCTAAAGCGCAGTAGAAAGATAATTCAGTTTGAAGTCAGATTTGTGAAAATATTCAACTCTCTTGTGAAAACACACCTTCGCTCATGTGTTTCGGTGCCTGAAAAAGGTTTACCAAAGCCTTAGTTTCAAAAAAGTAGTGGAATATATGAATAAAATAATAAGTAAGTGAAGAAAACATGTCTAAATGAAATTTTTGTAATACTATCTTTTGAGTATAAATGTTGCCTGTCATTCTATTTTCACCAAATGTCAAAAATAAGGCTGAATAATAACTTCATATCCCCTTCTTGTCCTCTGTAGCGGACAAGAATTTCACAGCTTTACTTGAAAAAGAAAAAAAAAAAAAGTCCACCGCAAAGGACATTCCATGAACAAACAAACAAACAAATAAATAAATAAAGTGTCTGAGAAAACTGTTGCTTCATGCTGTTTCCAATCAAGGCCATTAATTAATATAAAAACGCCAAAATTTTTATTTTCTGGGTCTCAGGAGGACATTACATATTAAACTTCATTAGATGACTTTAAATGAGAAAGGAGCATTACATATATTGACTAAGCACACAATACACATATTGTTTAATCTGGACTTTGTGTTCTTTTTTTATTGATGCCTTGCAGTAAAACAGTTCCTGTCCAGCTGCACACAGAGGGGGATACGGCATTTTTGACAGGTTTCCAATATTTTTCTCCTGTCTCTCCCCATACCTCTCCAGATAAAACTATAACAGAGAGGGTCTTAGTGACTGCAGAGTGCCTATTGGTTGGTAAAAGTTGACAGAAGAGGGATTCAATCGATTATGACTGCACAGAGTCAGTGGCATGAGTGGCTACATTTAAACTAAAATGAGAGACTATCACTAAATTTCCCTCAACATTTTTTATCTTACATTTCCTCTGACCATCCATACTATTCCCAAATTATATTTCTGCTCATGGCAAAATTAAAAATAACATAATTTAATTGCAGTTATAGTTTCACTGCTTATATCATCTGCTTAAAGCCATGTCTTACTTGCTGGGGTCAGCGCCTTTAAAGTAGGCATTGATTGTTTCTGTGAAGGCAGCTGCCACCGGCAGAGTGTCCTGGGGTCCCATGGTGAGTGGACTGGGTCCTCTGGAGCATCCTGAAGGAGACACATACAGCAGGAACATTTCAAAGACATGAACAGTCTTTTTGGTCCAGGAGGATTTCAGCTATGCAGTACATTACACCCCCAGGCAGTGTTGGGAAGGTTACTTGTGAAACGTGAAGCCCAGTTCAGACCAAAGAATTGTAAGGAGACAAATCCATTTTAGGATGCTGCAGGTAAAAGTCTCCATAGCATGAACTGATCCATTTCATCTGGACTCAGGCTTACTGATGGTGTCAGTCTGTAACTCTGCTCATCAAATCCCCTCTGGTTTTGGAATAGAATGTGATATGGTGTTTTCCCTCAGTATTTGTGTATGCAGAGTGGACTGTAGTCTTCACCTGTTCCCTCCACTGGTAGTTTTGGGGTGATGACAGACCATCTAAATCAGTAGTTCTCACCTGGACCCACTTTTCCCGTAGTCATTACATCATGACCCATTTTGAAAGAATTCAACTCACACTGAAGTATTCCAAAAGTAGGACAGTAAACAGTGTACAGGGTAAAAGTGTACTTTATCATTGTGTCTGCTATTCACAACATTAACTCAGTGAGTCATCGGTCAATCAGATGTTTGTGTTACTATGACAACATCCAGACTAAAGTCGGACTAATGTGACACATGTCCCACATCAGATAGCTTAGCATTAATAGAGACACTTCATGATCCTCTCAGAACATGACAGCAGCCCACTTTTTAGCCACAACGTACCGGCTAAGAATAGACAAAATAGAAATCTAATAGAAATCCTCTTGTGCTTAAGTTTTCACTGTTTCATCTGCATTAGAAACATGAATGTAGACAGTAACTCCCTGTTACTTTTCCATGCTTATTTCATGACTCTACAAATCATATTTAGAAATGAAAATCATAAGAGATACATGAAGCAGGTGGCATTTTGCAAGGTTTCAAAATTTTCAGAGATCAAGTTCTCAGCTCAGGTCCTAGTCTTTAGTCTGGACAGGGTGTGAAAATCATTTAATAACTATTTATTTACGTCATCAAAGTCATATAACTCACTATATTTTATTACTTCAAATATTTTAACAACGCTCCTATATAATGTAATGTAATGAGACCTTTTATGATTTCACAAGCTAAATAGTGTTGGATATCCTGTGCTACAAGTCATCCTTTTATAACAACATGACTACCTGCCATGTTTCTAGCACTATTTTTTTATTCTACATGTAAACTTTTTATTTGAAAATAACATATTTGTTATTTTGGAGATAAGTTCATTAACTGTGACTTAATTTTAGGGTTTTGTCTACCATTCCCTGCCATTTTGGGAACCATTCAAGCCAAATTTAAGTAAAATTAACAGAAATCAAACTAGATAAAATAAATTTTCCCAAATTTAATGTTTATGGTTGGTCCACAGTGCACTTTCCATACTCTTGTACAATTATACTGCAGTAAATATGGTTCAAAATTATTCATGATTCAGTATTTTTTATTGAAAACCACACATTTTGTGGGTTAACAACCATGCATCTAGGTCTTCCATGAACTTAGGGAAAACACTAGAATCCAACCTCAGCTCTCACAACACCAAAGGGAAGTTGAGATGCGTTAAATGCATTTTCTCAGTGACCTATTTGTACAAAGTGCCACATGGATGGAAGAAACTGGACAGATACCTCCTATTAACACTCTAAACAGGAGCTGTGTGAACCACCAGTAATTTCAGACATTGTTTACAAAATGTACATCCTGGTGAGTTTGAGATTTGCCTCAGAAAAATGTGAGGAATATTGGATAAACTGGCTTTTTTTTCTTGATTTTTCTGATTTTGTACTAGTGGTCTACTTATTACAATGGTTGTTTACTTTCATTACTCTTAAGTGCCTTGTATCTATGTGGTAGTGAAATACCTTGATTAACCTAGATGTTTGTTTGTTGGTTTTGGAAGTGAAAATAATAGAAATGTAGATTAAAAACAAAAAATATTTTAATTGTAGATGTAACTAATCATTTCCCAACACTGCACAGAGGATAATGGAGCAGAAGCAACAAAGGAGACAAAACTCAATATCTAAATCGAGTAGCTGTTCAAATCAAACTTGAGCAGGGACGTGGGATTGGATGGGCAGCATAGATCCTGTGTATTGGACATCAATAAGGACAAGACTGCCGGTGGTTTAAGGCCATGCACTGGTGGCACCACACAAGCGTTACTGGCTCGGCTCACCTTCAAAAGCTAAATAGAACCTGCCGTGGTCAAACCAGACCAGAGGCTGCGAGGCCTCTGAGCGGGCAGAGACATGAGGAGACAAAACCATGAAGGGACAGGACTGTGAGGCGAGGACATGATGATGAGTGACAGACACAAAAACACACACTGAGATGTGACGCAGAGTGAGAAATGAGACATCAGTACACCCACAAAAGGACACAAGAGATGGTGGATGGAACACGTGATGTTGGCCGTGTACCTGTGTTGGACGTGTTGAGGTCCCTCCCTAATGTCGGAGTGGACGCTGCACTCTGTGAGGTAATGGAGGAGATAGAGGAAGAGCTCTCTGCCCGGGCCAGGGGGGCGAAGGGTGGGGGGCTGCTCGAAACTGGCGGACTGAACGGCCGAGTCTAGACACGGTACAGAAACATCGATAAGACTTCTTTCATTTTAACCCTTTCATGCATGAATTATGAGAACCTTAGCCAAGATATTTTTCCTGAGTGTTTTTATTCTTCTTTAGGCATAAAAAAAAATGTCCATTCAGCCAGACACCATGCGTTTAATTTTTGAAGCAAAGAAACATGTATTTAAAACCTAATATCAGAAAGTAGTCATTCTTCCATTGACCCTCAAATTGTTCAAATTTAACTTGCACATAAAAATTGACCTAATGGAAAAAAGACAATTTCGCCAAAAGTCTCATTTGTCGATTAAAAGTTTTTGTGCTGGCAAGAGGTGTTTTTTTTGGGCGTAGCACAAATGGAATATCACGCAAAACTGCACGGGAAAGACCTTTTTTGCAACTAGAGTATGGCGAATTAACAAAAACGGATGTTGACAGACGTCACAACAAGCGAAGAAGAAGAAGAAACATGTCGCGGTATGTGTGGACACACCAGGAAACCACATCATTTTTTAATTTAGTAAGAGATAGAGGGGTAATATATAATAATAATAATGAATATATCTGTAAATCAACACCATATTTACGTTCATCGTCATGTTTATGGAATGACTTCTTGTGTCATCTCGCGATGATAAATAAACAAATCATCAGACTTGTGATTTAATGGTAAAACCGACATTACGCACTTCTGTTTTTTCGACATTTAGTAAATATCGGTAAAGTTTGGCACAGATGTCTAATGGAAAAGCAACTAATGATATGGAAAACTATGCAATAAAAACATTTTTAATGCTGCTAATCTGATGTTTTCTCACATTTTAACATACTCTAATACTAGTTATTATTGACATCATAGGGATAATATGCAAAAAAAAAAAGTTAATTACAGTCTAATATCAATTAGCAATTGATTTACACTGAAACATGTTAGTGCAGATCAGGGTTATTAAGAACAGCAAAGTTACAGTAACGGTATGAACTGCACTGTATGGGACGATGCATAAGTGTCCACTGTGTTGGCTGATATGGAACTAAAACAACAAATCCATGAATATACAAGAGAACAGCTGGAGAAGAACTGTCCACTGGAGTGACCAGTAAGCACGAAAAGGTTAATATCAAAATAAAACACAATCAAAGGGCATGGATGGTCAAATCCACAGCCACTACACATGTACCAGGTCTGCGATCGGCTTCCCTGGAGGCAGCTTTGGTCGGGAGGAAGGTCGAGGAGGAGGAGGCGGAGGGACGGGGCTGCCTCGAGACTGAGGCGTGGCAGGACGAGCTGGGGATGACGGGCCTGTGACACATATTATTAAAATAATGTGGTCAGTGATGCCTTCAGGTGACAGTGGATGCTTTATCAGTTTAGTCTGGTGTTATTCAATGATAAAATACAACTTTACGATAATATAATAAAGTAAAAATCAATATTTGTTCCAACATTTTGTTATTGTGAGTAATTAGGCAATTTACTTTGGAAAAAATGCATTGAGCCTTAGAAATATTTAATTCTTTAGGTCACACAAGCATTATATTAGTATATATTGTATTGTATTGTATTATAATTGTACTTTAACTCATCTCTAAAATGTTACTCCACCCAAACTAGGGCTGAAAGATATATTGTTATCGTATCGATATCTAGATATGAACATTCAAGATATTAATATTGAAAAAGCAATGATATAAACGATATAGATTTCCCCCGCGCTCGCCCTGCATGTACAGCTCTGAAAGTCACAACAAATTTCATTTATTCGTACTTTATGCTAATGTTGATGACTGGCAGTGAGTTCTTATAAATAAAACTGCACTTTCCACATTCTTTTGTATTATGATGTTTGTATTTTTCTGAAAAATGCTTGGTTTTCACCGAACCCGTAGTCATATTATATCATATCGATATTGAGATATCTGGCATGAATATCAAGATTTGAAATTTTGTCCATATCATTCAGCCCTAACCCAAACACAAAAAAAGTTGCATAAAAGCAAAACTGCATGCAATTTTTTTTCTTTTGGAATGTAAAGAAAACTGACATATAGTATTAATTACCTTGTTAAAAATGTAACAAGAACTGTAATAATTTCAGTGACTTCATCAATGTAATAAAATTTACTGCATTTGCTGCTTTCTTTGATATTTTTTGGTCAACTGGGAAATAAACCTGCAAAGTTCCAAAGTGGTAGATTTAAACCAACACTGTACAGTAATAGTAGAACCCTTTTCTGGCTATTTAAAGAAAATATTGTTGAGTTTGTAGCACTAAAATATGCTCCTGCAATTTTTATCTATATATAAATTGTTACCAAATAGAATATAGCACTAAAATAAATTTTAAAAAATTGTAAATTGTAATTAAATGTCTTTTCTTTTCTCTGTAAGAATAACGGTATGACAACGGTGTTACGGTGTCTGTCATTTGACAGTGAAACCACAAGGTGTCAGTAAGAAACAAAATTTAGTTTCATAAGTAACAGCTGTTTCTTGAACATTCTTGTAACAGACAATAAAGCGTTTATATTAGATGTTTACAGTTTGCATAGATCACTCACATGTATTTATTTGTGTGTTGTGTTGCTACTTCAAAGTGGGATTCACGTGAGTTATTTGTACTGTATCGTATCCTGATGTGTTTAGGGATTCCATACAGATGCATTTATGATCAGTTTACACATTATTTGAAATATAACTCCAAATAACCATGTATCAGTGTAGCTGTCAGAACTTATATAACTAAACCGATTGATAAGTTACCCCAAGAAACTGAAAATGGCCTGTGTCGCAAAGCTAATCCTAATCATGCAAAGTGGTCTAACTGTGATTTCAGCTTGATCTGTCAATACCCAGTTTTGTCTCTATTTCTAAGCACCTTCAAATAAGCAGTTGGCACCGGATCATCTTATCACTAACATAGATAGAGCTTGTACATTTCAAACAAGAAAAATAAATGCTACTCTTAAGCAAATAAATGAGTCATTCAAAAATATGGGACAGATAAGAAGGAGGGTTGGCAAAAAAAAACTGCCCACTGTGTGATTAATATTCAATTCCCAAGTACATTTAAGTATAATTACAACTGTATCATCAAAAATAGCGGCTATTCAGAAGGAAATCGATTTAGGCTACATATAATGTTCATGTGAAAGTGATTATATTGTGTAAACACCGTGAACTTGTATCACTGTACCTAGTATTACTTAGTTACTTTAATCATCTTGTTGTTTAGGTTTCAGTTTATTTTTTTAATGTAATACTAAATTGTCAATACCTACATAACCTGTGTTTTATATGATTTCATTAATTATTATTTTCAAAAAATGTTTGTTTGTCTTAATGATACTAATTGGTGTATATATTGGTGTAAATATTCTATTTCCCACATTATTTCACTCATTGTTGGTGGTTTGTTTTTTTGTCAACCACATGAAGAGTAGTTGGGATCATGAGTAAATAAAAAATAATGACTCGGATAATATTAAATTATTATATTGTACTATGTTGTTTTATTGCATCCATTTTATGTACAGCACCTTGAGATTTTTATCTGTGATAAGCGCTTTATAAATAAACTTTACTTACTTATTGCTTAGATGTGTATATTCTCATGTAAGTCTCATCCTTTCAACTCTAACTCGTGCAGAACCAGTAAAAAGAGAATGTATAAACAGAATTTAAATTGATAAGTAGGTTAAAATTTTAAAACACCAATGAGTCAGTGGCTTTAATGGTTTATCAGATTCTGTTTTAAGATATATTTAAGTAGAAGAGTTTAGATGTTCTCCAAAACTTTGCCTTATTTGGAGACTCTCTTTTATTATCTGTTGGATTTTTATGCTTTATTAGGATAGGTTTACAGTGTAGACAGACATGAATAAATGAGCCCGGCTGGAATTGAATCCAGGTCGCTGCAGTAAGACCTCCACTGGTCAGTAGGAAGTGGTTTTATACATTTCGATCTGAGGTGGTGGAAAAAGGTTTCTGAACACCTCATGTATTTGTGATATATTGCATTAAGAATCATATCAGGCATATTCTACCAAGTATTGTGCCATTCTCCAAAACCGCACACTCCCTTTTGCACGTGCTCTGTTCCGTCGAGGTCTAAACTAGATGCTTCAGCAGATAATGAAACACATCCAGGAGAAGACATGTTGAAACTGTCAAGAATTTAGTTTTGCTATTTTTTTGTGTTCACAATAAACCAAAAAAAAAGAGCTTGTTTGTGTCTGTCTGACACATTTTGAAACACATAAAAGATATATTTCATGATCATATTTGAGATTGTGTAAAATTTTAACCCATAAAGAACCAAACAGCCACTGGCAACTAAAATCATCTACTGTTATAAAACGTTTAATACCTGTTGATCCACTGATCCTATCAATATATGTAAATAATTGGTGTAAAATACAGTTTGTCATCTTTTCATGATCATCAGATATGACACATTTGGACGCTAAGAGGCTCCATAGTGAACGAGGAAAAACACTGTCATCTTCTACAACACTGATTCACCAGTAAAACCCATGGAGTTGGATCAATGACAGTGGATGGACACACTGGGTTTATGTTCAGTTAACGATACATTTTGCTGAAAAAGTCACTTTTTCATCAGTTTTCTTTGTTTCTGATATAATAACCCTCAACTTTAATCTGAGCTTTATTGAACTTCTATATAATCAGTAAATTAAATACAGGAAAATACCAAATTTTCACTGAAAAACTGGCAAATAAAGAAGATAAAATTACAATAAATAGTGATGAATCGGTTAAGAAATGTTAAATATTGAGAAAAATCCATTTGGGAACTGCCATAAAAGTAACTCTGGGTCTTTATGGGTTAAGGGTGTCTGAAAACTTTTCCACCACTGTACTGTCTTGGGCATTATCTGCACTGCAAGATAAGTTGCTATGGTGATTTACTCCAGTGAAGCAGAAAGGGTTAAACATGAAGTTCAATCACTATCCTCTTAACCCCGGTTGATGATACAGGCCCCTGAACAACACTCTAGATTATGAATATAGAAGTCACATGACTCACCGCTGCCTGAAGGCCCTGGGGAAGACATGATAGACCTGTAGGTGGTTGGAGGAAGAGGGGGCGGCGTGCCCCTGAAGCTCGGGGTCAGCTCTCTGGGTGAGCCCACAAAGTCTGGGATATCATCTCTCAGATACGCCCCCTCTGGAGTCCGCTTTCCCCCTAAGACCAGAGGAGAGGTCACCCCAGTCCGAGGCGTCCTCCACTCTGCTGGTAGAGGGGGCACGGGGCTGGTGGGGGCAGGCGATGAGCAGTACTCCGCAAACTGCAGCACCTCCTCATCGATGGCCTCCTCATCGAGACAAACCGGTGGCGAAGTACAGGGGGAGAACTCAGGGGGCAGGGGAGGGGCTGGTTCATCTGGAGGGGGAGGCCCGAGGATGATGGAGGGGGGTGAGTCTGGAGGTGTGAAAGGAGGAGGAGACCCGGGGGAGAACGGCGGAGGCGATGGCGGGGGCTCGTTGGGCGGCGGGCCTGGGGAAAGGCAGGGGGTGGACGGGGTGGACGAGGGCGTGTCAGGGGGAGGGGAGTCCGGCGGCGGAGGGGGAGCGGGTTCATCTGGAGGTGGGGGTCTGTCGTCAGTGAACGTGACCCATCTGGGAGACACCTCTTCACTGGTGTGGGGGCTGTCCGCGGGGCCGAACACATCGTCCAGGTCAGGGGCCGGGGAGCCGCGGTACGAGGCGGGGGATAGGACGTTCAGGTAGATGGGGGCGGAGCTACGAGCCGCTCTTCCATTTGGTAGATCAGCTGCAATCAAAACACAGAATACTTCATATCACAGCTCACACAGATGCATGACCATTACTGAGGGTAAATACTGAAGCTGATCGTACCAGCAGAGTCTGAAGGATAACCGTAATGACTTCTTGATGGAATGTTTTTGGGAGGAAGAGGAGGAGGAGCTGCAATGAAGAACAGACACAGATTTAAAGCCCCTTTGAAATCATATTCAGTGTTGAAATGTTTTAGACTATGTCAAAAAATGGAAACACCTTGTCTTTTAATGTTTTTGAGACACATACAGTAGTGGGAAAAAGTTTTTGGACACTTAAAATTTTACACAATATTATCATGAAATATTTGGGAAAAGTTTTTTTTGTTTGTTTTAAAAGGTGTGACTGCATCAAACAGACACAAACAAATGCAAATGATTTTTTTATTGTTCACAAGAAAAAATAGCAAAAGTAAATTCTTGACAGTTTCAACATGTCATGCCCTGGATGTGTTTCATTATCTTTCTGAAACATCCGGCTTTGACATGGATGGAACAGAGCACATGCAGAAGGGAGCATGTGACTGTGGAGAATGGAACAATACTGACTTAAGAGTGATTTTTACTGCAATATATCACAAATGCATGGGGTGTCCAAAAACTGTTTTCCACCACTGTATGTTCTTTTCTGTGATCTATGCTGTAATTACACCTATTACACTGGTGGTCTGATAATAACATTTACATAGTATTCATTGTATAATACACTGTTAGTTAGAAGAGCTTTTGGATGACTGAATGGATTATTTTTTTGTTATTACCCCAGGGGAGGCAAGGGGTATTGGTTTTGGTTCGGTTTGTTTGTTAACACTCCAGCAGCAAAACTATTGGTTGAATTCATACCAAACTGCGTTTATACATTGCCAGTGACCCTGAATAGATCTGATTACATTTTGGGAAAAGTAGGTCAAAGTTAAAATTTTTTCTGAATTTTTAAAATCTTTTTTTTTTCTCCATTTACTTATAATGGGCAAAATTTCACATGTCTGTAGCATCAAAACTATTGGTTTTCATATTTCATATTTCAATTCATACCAAATTGAGTTTATAGATTGCCAGTGACCCTGAATAGATGTCATTTCATTTTGGGAAAAGTAGGTCAAAGTTCAAATTTTTTTATGAATCTTTTAAATCTTTTTTTTCTCTAATTTACTTATAATGGGCGGAATTTCAAATGTCTGTAAAAACATCAATTTTGTTACAATTTCCTTAAAACTTGGCACATAGATAGAGGTAACTGATATGCTGACATCAGCACATGCATAGACATGATGACATCAGCTGGATCGATGCCAAAATACACTACAAAACATGCAAGGGGCGGGGTTTGTTGTGCCTGGCACCACTTGTTTTAAAGATATGTTTTTCATTTTTTTAAAATGTGATATATTTTAAAGTTGCTTATCATTTTGTCCTTATTTATGTTATATGTCATGCTGCACTTTTTTTGTAAAGCACTTTGTGATTTTATCTGCAAAAGTGCTATAGAATTAAAGTTAACTTACTTGCTTAATTACTTACAACTATTTTTACAGTGGTATCATAAAGGCTGGGACACTCAAATACAGCTAGCATAACACTCTGGTGTTCAAGTTATAAAAATACAGAGAAGTGACACATTGCTCTTGACATTTTTGTATTGATCAGTGACTGAAAAAACTACATAGAGTGAAAATCTGGATGGATACACGATCATATAAGTAAACCGACATTTAATTGAACAGGAAATGTGTGCATTTTTGTAGCAGATTATGTTTGCAACACTTGAAAAAAAGACAGAATTTGTTTTGTTTTTACAAACAGGCTGCAAAATAAATTTGAGTGATGAAACTCAGTGAAATGTTTTGCCCACTGGAGTTTTCTTTTTGGTGTCCTGTAAACTTCAGTGCTTATGAAAAGGACCATACACAATTATAAATCCTGCTATAATAAAAATAAACGCACCTCCTGTTGGGAAACTCCTGCTCAAAGGTGATTCAGATCGTGGTCTTGAGTCTCCCCATACATCAGTTGGAACCACTGTGATTGAAAAAAAACAAAAACAATTAATATCTCCCTGAGACTGCATTTGTTATGTACATTAAGTGTGATAAATATGTGACAGACCATCATATCGAGCATATTTGGTCTCTGACGGCAGCCCAAAGAAGGCAGGAACGTTCTGTGAAAGCCTCTCGCTGCAGGGACAGATTTACAACCATCACAAACAGTTCCTACTCATTTATCAAACTATACTGTAACACATCTGCAAAACTATATAAACATACAAAGTGAATGTGGTTCGGTTTTGTTAAACAGCATAACATACCTCAGCGTCTCAGGAGCAGGACTGGGTGTGGGGGTGGAGCGTCTGGGTCTGGCAATCTCCTCGCCTGTGACAAAAATAACAAAAGTCAGCTGTTGGTTTGTTGTTATTTCTGTAGACAATGCTCCTGTAAAGCGAAGGTAAGGCCATTTCCAAACAGATACTTACAAGACAAGTTTCTTTTCATCTGCCCCTGGAAAAGACAGAATCCAAACAAAAGACACAGTATGAGTATAAACTGGACACAACTGTTATGTTAATCTCATTTTCATACACCCTACTGATGATATTTACCGATACAAGCACCTAAATTTGACCTCTGCCCCTTTGAAAAATAATATTTATTATATTTTAGTTTGCATTTAATGTATGTATGGTTAATATTTATGAATATAAGAGCTGCTCAGTTAAATATGAATATAAAAGATGATAAGATGTGTAATATATCTATAAATAATATCATGAGATGAATAAGAAGTAAATATTTTTGTTAATGGCAAAAGGTTAGGATTCAATCAGTGCATACTACTTACAAGCCTCTGATACATGTGTGGTTTTTTTTTTTTAGAATTTCTTTTTTGTATTTGCTCTATTGCTTTTTGTTTTATTATGTAATTTTCTTTGTGTCAATAAATCAGTCAATCAAAAATATTTTATATATTATTTTCGGAAATTCATCTTCGTGTGTAACTGAATTAACGCTTGTCAAAATGAAAGGGACTGACCTCACATTACTTACTAATGTATTAAAGTACCGCACTATTGTAAATTAAAATATCTTGCATGGAAAAAAATTCATTAATTGTAGTCCAGAAAAAATAGTGAATAAGTTTGACATTTTACGTCATATTATCATTAATCACCCCTGAGTTTAACTTTATATGAGTTTTTTCATGAATTTCACAAAGAAAAGTCTAATTTTATTGATTATTTTCTACAAAAGAGGCTAAATTGTGTTTTAAATATATCCATTTGAATATAAAGATAAAGCCTCTTCGATATGGAATTAAACTGATGGATTCCTTTACATCAGGGGTCTCAAACATGCGTCCCGGGGGCCAAATGCAGCCCACCAAAAGTTCCAATCCGGCCTGTGGGATGAATTTGGACAGTGCAAAAACTCCACAGTCAAGGCTGTGGAACTCATTTTAGTTCAGGTTCCACATACAGGCCAATATGATCTACAGTCAAATAATAACAGCAGAACCGACAAAAAAGAATGACTGCATATTTTCTTCTCGGTTTGATGTGAAAAAAATATTACACTATGCCTATAAATAATGACAACTTCAAATATTTGTCTTTGTTTTAGTGCAAAAAATAACATTAAATTATGAAAATATTTACATTTACAAACTATCCTGTAACAATAAATGTGAATAACATGAACAAATATGAAGAACCTGAAATGTCTAAAGAAAATTAAGCACCATTTTAACCATTTTCTGCCTGTTACTAAATGTTTAGTGTCTTTGTAGATCCGACCCATAATGCACATGTAGAAATGATAAGTTGAGGCAGAATATTGTTAAAAGTGCACTTATTTTACTAAGAAATTTCAGTGTTTTCAGGTTATTCACATCGTTTTTGTTTGGATACTTAATCAAAGTAAGTATATTCATAATTTAATGGGGGTTTTTTGCACTAAAACAGAGACAAAAATTTGGTGTTGTCATTATTCATAGATTATTATGCTATTATTTTACTGGTGCGGCCCACTGCAGATCAAATTGGGCTGAATGTGGAACCTGCAAAAAAATGAGTTTGAGACCCCTGCTTTACATTTAGATGCTTTGCACTGTGTGAAACAAGTAGACATTCAGTGACACTGGTCTACAAGGAAAATGCTTCCAGAATAAAAGTAATGAAATTTTACCACATGAGAGTCACTGATAAAGAAAAATCAAGTCAAAAATGCTGGTTGGCTGAACTTTCCAAGATACAGCCTTGGGTCAAAATGTGAAACTCAAGAATTAACCAGAGAATGGGGTTGACTCAAAAGGAATATTTGTCTCAGAGCTACAAGATCTACTTCAAAACACTGTCTGCACATTAGAATACATTCACTTTACAGGTTCTATTTAGTGGAAGATTTCTAAAACTATTACATAAATGTACATAAACCAATATATATGTGTAATAACACTTAATCATATACCTTGAAAACATCAGCAAACTGGCACTTTTGTCATTTATTTTCCAATTAATCTTATTAAAATACGTAACATTTAGCACATTTAATGTCTGACGCAAATCATTTCTAAAAAATTGTAGACCAGTGTGATCAGAGAGCTGTGTTTCAGGTTGTCTGCTGCCAAAGAACCAGCAGGTGGAATGAAAAACTCACCGGGCTGCGTCTCTGAGACCAGCAAAAAGGAAGAGAGAACAGACCTGGGTCAGAGAGTGAGTGACAAATCAGTCAAATGGACACCAACTAAAAACTGCACACACCGCACCTCTTTACTTTCACCGCAAAGCCTTGATAATGCAACATGAGCCATAACACTGAGGTTATGCGCAACACAACCAGCGTCACGTACAACAGAGCTGCACACTGAATGTAGCAGGTCGCTCATCGTGTAAACTCTGCTGAGACCAAATCAACAGGTTCGGAGCTGCGTGTGTTATGTTTATAGTGCATTATGTAACGCAGAACGCTTTGCAAGACAGGTTCAAGTAAAGCTGTAGTTCAACAAAAAGAAGGAAAGTCAACAAAAAGAAGTGAGGTTGTTATTTTTTGAAAGGACGCAAACACTGAGAGTGAGACAGGAAGTGCATGCAGATAAGTAACGCCATAAAAAAGGAGGTTTAGAAATCACAGAGGAGCATTTTCACCAAGTGAGCCCATGCCATGCAGCCTCTTTTGGTGAAGACCCAGACATGTAAACGTATGACGTGCTTACCGGACTTCTCTTCTACTCGATGTCAACAGATGAAAAGAGAAAGGCAAACATAAAGAGAGAGTGTCACTGAAGTGTAGATGCAAATTCGAAAGCTATGCCAATATCTGAGCTGCAGAGTGTAAGTGTGTATTTTGTGCCCTTCAGTTCTGTGGTGCAGAACAAGAGCGCTGATCAGCGGCACTCACCAGAGACGGAGAGAGCGCCAGGCCTCCCACTGAGGCTTTCAGCTCGTCCATAGATGGAGGGGCGCACTTGGCACTGTCCGACACCAGCGGCTTGATCTTGATTTTGAACTTTTTCTTGCTGTCCTCATCGTCGTCTGAGTCACTGGAGGAGAAAAAGTGCTTTGCTTTGGAAGCTGGTGAGCATTTTGTCAAGGAAGTCGAGTAGAAAGATGAAGGCTAAGTCAGTCTTTTGCAGCATTTAAGCCATAAAGATCCAAAAATCCATCACTGACCAAAAGCATCTACTGATCTAAACTGTTTAATAACTTTGGACCCACTAATCCTGTCAGTACATGTAAATAATTGGAGTAAAATGCAGTTTGTCATCTTTTCATGGTCATCAGATACGACCCAATTGGACATTCAGAGGCTCAATAGTTAACGTGGAAATACTGTCATCTTCTGCAATATTGATTCACCAGTAAAACCCATGGAGTTGGATCAATGACAGTGGAGTGCACATATTTTTCTTAAGAAATTTCAGGGGGGTTTTATGAAAGGATTTACCTTTCTGAAACTAAAAAAAGAGAAACACTTGGGGTTGTTATTATGTACAGGCAATTATGCTATTACTTTACTGGTCCACTTGAGATCAAACTGGGCTACTTGTGGCCCCTGAACTAAAATGCCCCCTGCCTTAAATACAATAGGTACTTTGTTTGTGATGCATGATACTGAAGTAAGAGTCAACTTTTTCCAGTTCCAATGTCAGTAAGGAATCTCACACCAGTCCTTCATATTATTTAATTGTTTCTGGGACATTTGTCTTATTTTTATAGGTTTTTTTATAATCTTATTTCTTGATAAGCATGTTTTTCATAGTGCTACAGCTAATATTGACCTGAAATCTATCATAAATAATTGTTATAGCTTTTCATATCCTTAAACTTCAGGATATTTTGTTGTTTTAAGGCCCGTTACAGTGTTTCAGTGGCTAAAGACTTGCTGTTCAAAGGTTTTAAGAAGACAATTTGGGTATATTTCAGAAACACTGGTGGTAAAGAAAGATCACATTGTTAGACTTCAGAAAAAAGAGACGCAAGACAGTGAAAAAGTTTCTATTTTCTGGAAATTTTCCTAAAAATGTAAATATCTCATCTAATATTAAAAACATAAAAACTTTATCTGACTTTACAAAAACTGGTTGCAGAAGGTGGACGCTTTGCTGTTCTAAAACCAAGGACTACATATGTCAGGACTTTGTTGTTTTTTTTCCTAAATGAAATATATAGAGACATGAAATGACAACATACATGTACATGACAAACATGTATATTGTCTTACCTACACACATATGTATGTCTGTGATATTATTTTTGCACCGACACTCCTGGTATGTGAAAATCTCCTTGGCAATGATCCTGGCGTTGATTCTGATATACAACATGTTCCATATAAGATGAATCATGTTCATATTTATTTATTTTGTATAGATGTCCACAAGATATGTTAAATGAAAGGTCACACACAGAACACAGACATCCACCAAGGCTAATCTAGTCACCTCCTCTTCATGTTCACATTAATACTAAATCATAAAACACAAATTATACCTATTTTTACCTTCTGTTTGTGAGCTGCTGTTTAAGTGACTGTTACTTTAGTTGTAATTCATAAGCTGGTAGAAATCATCTTTGAGTTGGTGGTTGGTTGACTATTTTAAATCTAAGTTAACCTGAGTCTGTCCACTGTAAAAATAAACTGGAAATCAACTCTGGTCTCCATCCCGTTTAATGGACTCGCTCCAACATTTAAGAGGTCCATTCTTGGCAAACGTCCCAACCTTCTACCAGGTTTGATTAAAATTGTTGCAGTAGTTTCCTGACAGACAGACATATGTGAGTGACCAAATACTTCCTTGGTTCATATATGACAAGATCACTCTTGATATAGGTGCATCTACTGTACGTATATATTATGTGTCTGTGCAGGTTAAAAAAGCAGAGCTAACGTAGTGCCTAAATGAGTTCAACCAGTTGTGTTTGGACAATGATGTCGGCACAAGCCTACTCACAAAACCAGAAGAAACACCTGAAGAGACAATATAGTCCTCTGTTGTTACTGTACCTGAAGCAGTTTAGGAAAAAGGCCTGAGACCAGCAGACTGAAACAAGCAAAACTTACATCTGTGGGTGGGTGACATACACAGATGTAGATGTAATGATGTGGCTCTGTAGCCAGTGGAAATGCAGAGGAGTTCTAGAAAAGTTCACCAGCACTAGCATGAGCCAACAACTCACACTAGAGGCCTGATTTACTAAGATCGCAAATAACGAGCGCAAATTTGCTTGCTTGCACAAAAAAATGCACATGCTATTGATTTGCGTGTCACGGATGATCAACTAAGATTGCCTGCGCAAATGACAACAGATGCAAAGTCTTGGAGACTGCCCTAGTTATATGAGGATCTTACGTGCATTACTGGTTGTCGTCATGGAAACAGTACGCTGGAAAAACTGCTCTGGGATACACCAGCACTAATGGGAACAGTGCACTGGAATGATCCAGACACAAGAAAATGTAGCATTGGAGGAGTTTTGTCCTAGAAGGTACTGCATGACTCCTCCTTGTTACTGGCCCCACATCATCCCCTAGTTCACAGGTGTCAAACATGCGTCCTGGGGGCCAAATCCAGCCCACCAAAGTGTCCAGTCCAGCCCTTGGGATGAATTTGTGAAATGCAAAAATTACATTAAGATACTAACAATCCTTTCAGTTCAGGTTCCACATTCAGACCAATTCAATCCCAAGTGGGCGGGACCAGTCAAATACTATCATAATAACATAGAAATAATGACAACTCAAACACAAATTTTTCTTTTTGTAAATGTAAATATTATCATGTACTTACACTAAAACAAAGTATAATTTCACAAAAAATGTGAATAACCTGAACAAATATGAACAACCTGAAATATTTTAAGAGAAGTAAGTTCAATTTTAACAATATTCTGCCTGATATTAAATGTTTTGTGTGTTTGTAGATCCACTGTGATCTGTAAGTTATAATGTACATGTGGAAATGATAAACCGAAGAAGAATATTGTTAAAATTACACTTATTTTTTCAGTTGGTTCATGTTATTCACATTGGTTGAAAGGATAGTTTGTAGATGTAAACATTGTCATTGTTTAATTTTACTTTTTCACTCTGAAATTTTGGCGTTGATATTATTTATATATCATTATGTTATTATTTTACTGGTCTGACCCACTTCAGATCAAATTTAGCTGAATGTGGCCCCGGAACTAAAATGAGTTTGACACCCCTACCTTAGTTCATCTAGAAATTCTAAAATGGCATTGCTGGATAGGTGATACATCTCAATTATTTTTTCTTCTGTCATTCCAAAAATATTGACGCGAGCAGAACAGATTGGTTCTCTGCGTCGTCTTTGATTGTGAATATGTCGCCTCCTTGCCACAACAACTGCAGCCAGTTTTGCGTGAAGCTGTGCAAGTTCAAATCTGCCTTTCAGACGTGCTAAATATAGACGCAAAATCAGCCACCACAATCAGTTTCAGGTTTGGTAAATCACATTTCGCGTGCTAAATAAATATTTGCATCTACTCCTCCCAATAATTTTGCGAATTCTGGCAGAAACTCCGATACTGCATATTCATCAAGGCAAACACGCTAAATGGGTTAAATGGGCTACTTTGCCCATTTGAGAGACAACCGTCAGTGCGTCCTGTTAGTTGATAAGCTTCTTATAAAACTAAAACTACTGTAAAACTAAATTAATTTCTATTAATGATTTTAAAAGTATCATGGAGAATGCAGTGAAGGAGGAATGTCATTGTTTTTCTTGATGCCATTATGGGTGCATAGTTATTGTGTGTTATTGTTAATTGTGTATCACGTATGTGTTTTGTATTGTTTGGATTTTGTACAGCTGCTACCTTAGTCAGATCTCCCTTGTAAAAGAGATTCCTAATCTCAATGGGACTTCCTGGTTAAATAAAGGTAAAATAAAATAAAATAAATAAATAAAACTTCTATGTGTTTTTGTGTGCGCAGTCAAGTTTGCGCATGTTTTTACATGGCCAAACCTTTAGTAAATCAGGCCCTGGGTGTCTGTCTCAGCTAAATCTTCTCCAATCAAAACACAGAGTTGCTGACACATGGGAGCAAAAACCTTAAAATACCAGTGAACTGCAGGTCAGTGACAACCACAAAACCAGACTGAATATAATGTGCCTGTATGTTACTGCGCTGGTCTACTTATTTTATTCTTTTTCTGCTGCAGAGACATGCACACGTGTGATGTGAAGTGTGAGGGATGGCCTATCGATTTGGCCTATTTAATGCTGAAAAGTACTCATTCAATCAGTCTCTCGGCCAAACAGGTCAATACTTTTGCAGGCAAGAGTTCCGAGACTGCTGCTGCTTCTGGTCGGCACTAAAAGGATATTATCGCCTTCGTCACCGGGCCGGAGGCTGAAACCCTCCTCGTCCACATCAGGGGAGGCCTGGGGAAACAAGAGGGGGTGGTTAACGGTCCCCGCTTGACTTTTAGCATCCATGTGAACTGCGCTGCCTGTAAGCGTGGATCAGATTTCACAGATGTCTTGACTGAGACGTTCAGCTTCCTGGATAAAGCTGCTGCTGACTCACCAAATATGCAGCTATCACTCTATTCAGGAGCTTCACTCAGTTATTCAAAACCTGGCATTTCATGACAACAGCAGCTACAGCACATTATAACCGTTTCACAAACAAAGCTACAACATCTCTTCTTCACAAAGAAATAATAAAGGCTAAACAAGGAGATACTTACATATCTGTCCCAGTCGATCTCCCCGTAGAAACCATTCGGAGCCCCATTTGCTTTTCTCTACCGACAAAAACAGTCAAGAGGTTTGTTAAATAAAGTCAGCAATAACAAATAGTGTAGGTGTTTTTTGAGTAAATTAGGTAGAAATACAAAATGAGTGATAATTAAGAGGAGATGTCTTTACAATAAATGGGAATGTTTTCATCAGGAAATTGGCACAGGGCTTTAATTTCCTCTCTCTCTGGAGCTTCCTTGATAGAATTACTTATAAAACTTTATAAAAAACAGGGAAGCACTTCAAAAAATTACACAGTTAATACAAAAATATACCCACATTTCCTTTCTTTCCACTTCCAGTTCCATCTTTGTCAGGTGAGCTCCTGTTTAAAGTGAAGAAATATTAAAAAAAAATATTACATAACAGATTTTTTTTCCCTATTTGGTGAGTGCTCTCAAAAAGTAAAGATATGACAATCCTACTTATTTTCCTTTTTTTTTTAAGATAAAATACATGACGAACTGTCTGAGCATGTGCATCAACAAAAAAAACTTCTTTAACCCATAAAGACCCAAACATCCACCACCAACCAAAAGTGTCTACTGATATAAAATGCTTAATAACTATTGAGCCACTAATCCTATTAATACATAAAATAATTTAAATAAAATGCAGTTTGTCATCTTTTCATGGTCAACAGATATGACCCATTTGAACGTTCAGACGCTCCGTAGTGAACATGGAAACACCACCATCTTCTACAACATTGATTCACAAGTAAAACCCATGAAGTTTGTGGTTGTAGACACTTGTTTTACGTTCAGTTAGTGATATATTTTCTTGATAAAGTCACTTTTTCCTCATTTTGTTTCTAATTTCATCTAATAACCTTTGAATTTATTCTGAGGTTTTATGAACATCTACATGACCAGTAAATTAAACATAGGAAAATGCTAGATTTTCCCTGAAAAATGCAAAATGCAGAGGATAATATTATAATAAATCAACATAAAGACAAAAAAATCATTTGGATGTTGTGACAGAAATAGTTGTGGGTCTTTAAGGGTAAACAGTCAAAAAACATGGAAATAACTACAGAATTTGACAGTTTTTACAAGCTCGTTCACATAGAGCCGTCCATTTCACTCAGAACTATAAAATCTGATCTTTATTGTATTTTTGTGTGTCTTGTTTCACTTACGATGCTTCTGTGTCCTTGTCTTTCTTTCGTAAACCCAGGGCTCTCCTGGTTCGGTTTTTCAGTCCTGGCACAGAGAAACACAGAGAGGAAGTCTTAGAACCTCATATAAAGTTAAGTGTCTCCTCATTACTCTCCTCATTACAGCGCACTTAAAAACGAATAGCACAGAAGAGTAACAAACAACTCACAGATGGATGTGTCCTCGTGGATACATGGGAAATAACCCCAATAAACAGATGTAAGTTCACGTATTGATTGGTGACACAAACATCCTGCCATCTAAAGAGAACTTCCCTTTAATATAAAGCAGCACAGACACATTCTCCATAAGTGTCCTGTCCCTTACTATAGAAAATGGAAAGGAAACACTGGCAAAGGATGATCAATGAGCTCACTTCATTAGGGAGAGAGATCTACTACTGTTGTCCACAGTGGATGCCAAGGCCCCTGCAGCAGCGACGCCTGGCACCGAGCATCAGTGCAACCAAAGGCCTGGAGGAGCCTGTCCAAGTGTCGCAAAGTGTGATTTTATTTGTGGTTTGGTCGATTAAACGGAAAAAATGACTTCTTTTATGAAAAACTAAACAATTTACAACAAAGGACAAACATCTACAAACTTAGAAAATGTCGCTTTTGGTTCTTTGTTCCAATCTTTCCCTTCATAGTATATACATTTTTACGTAAATACTGTGTTTGTGCGGCATGATACTGGAGTGAGAGATGCCTTTTTCCAGTTCCAGTGTCAGTCAGTAATCTCAGACTAATTCTATTTCCTTGTTTCTGGGACATTAGACTTATTTTCTTTATCTTGTTTCTTGTCAAGCATGTTTTTCCATAAAAAAAACACTAAGTGCAGTTTAAGATACTATTTGTCTTGATAAGATACTAACAGCTAATACTGACCTGAAATCTATGAAAAATAATCATTTTCATAGCTTTTCCTACGCTTCCACTTAAGGATATTTTGTTATTTTAAGACAGTTTGGGTATATTTCAGAAATATTAGATTCCAGGAGCAATAAAGAAGACATATAATGATAATATTTGTCTTGATAAGATGGCCTGAAGTCTACTATATACAACTGTTTTCATGGCATTTTTGAACTTTTTTCTTTTTTTACTGTTTCATACTAAGACCCATTTTTGACTTTCAGTGGCTGTATACTTATAATTTGAAGAAATCTATCCAAGTAACATATGTTTCCCCCATTGGCAGACAGAGGTAAAGAAATCAGATTATTCTGTTGGAGTTTAGAAAAAAAAGGAAATAGAACATGAAAAGGCCCTTTTTCTGGAAAATCTATCTAATTTACTTTCTAAAAATCCAAAAAATGTCATCAAGCATTAGAAACATAATTTCTTTTTATGAAAATATATGTCTTAATAAAGGACTCCAAATAATATTGACGAGATTCAACAAGCAACAGGTTAAAGCAACAGTATGAACAAAATCCAAGCAGATGAACATGTTTTCTTCAGTTTTAAGAATAAGACAGCCTCTCATTTACAAATATTAGCTAAGTTTATCTTAAATCGCTGCATTTGTGTTGCTTGTAATAATAATTTCTGACATTTTTTTTTCTAGTTCTAAAGTTAATATTTTAGTGGCTGGACTTTTATTCTAGTAATAAGAAATCAAGTAAAAACAAAATCTACATTTGTGGATTTTTTTGCTTAATGCAGAACAATACTGAGGAATACTTGAGTTCTTTCTCTTAGGGCTGTTTAAGCAGTGTTGTCTAATTTAAAATGAAACTATAGAACCTAAATCAAACACAGATGATGTATTTTGTATCAGGAAACACCCATAAAGTGGCTGAAAACACCAGAAAAACAACTAACTCCATTAATAGGGAAAAAAAAATCTCCAGAGGATTATTTATATCTTTAAACCACTCACTGTGTGGTGTAAATGAATGACACATTCATGAATATTAATGCTTTAAAAGACAAGCAAGAACATTAACGTCACATCCGGAAAAAAAAGGAAAACAGACAAACAGGCTGGACAGCTGGTGGATGAACACTGCGTCCTGTTCATATATGACTCAGTCCAGCATCTTTTGAGCTTATCTCTTCACTGGTGGGTTTTTCAGTGTTACTCCAGACCTATTTAATGGATGATGACTTAAAATACAAGTAAATACTGAGTCACTGACTTATCAGAAAAAAATTATTGAAATTTACTTGTGCTTAAATCATGTTTTTGGTTTCATTTTACTACTGTATATGACGGGGTTGAAACTTTGAGTATCATTATTGTGACATTATTGCGAAAAAAATATTGTGGAATAAATGTATACCTTTCATGCAGTGTCTTGTGTTGAATTTGTTGGAAAAACTGTGTAGTTTCAGAATATAACATCCAAAAATGTGTATGACTTGTCCTTGTGTGACTTTTTACATGATGTTTGCTGAAAGGTGGGCAAAAATTACCCTTTTTCAGTGACAAATAATTTGAAAACCCATATTAATCCTGTTGCTGCTTGCAAATGTTCATTGAACTTGGCCTTTTGAACGAGGATCAGTTTCAGTGATTTCAGTTCAAAGTCGATGACGTCAGATCAGCCAGTTCCACAGAAGACATTCTGAGACAATTTGGTTTGGATTTTTGGGCTTCTAGGTAAGAATTGGACTTATAATTCTGTATGTAGAGTTGATATTATCATAAATCTGTACATATTATACACCATTCTCTTTCTTTTTCTGTTGTGAATAAAGCATTACCCAACAATTAAGTATATTCTAATATTAGATCAGTCAAATCATTACTTTTACTAACCCTACCCCCATCAGTTTTTAGTTTGCGAAAAAAAAATACATACCATTGTAAAAAAAAAAACTTGTATTCACTCAATTTTCGATATCCAGCCTCCAAAATGTAATCAATTGTGCCCACCTACATGGACTACAATTAGTTTATATTATTTAGGCCCATTTACTTTCCTAAAGTCAGATCAAGTTTTTTTTTACTACCAAATTTTCATGTTGGTTTTTGAAACTGCCACCAATTTGTTCGATTTGGACGTGCTCTGTCAATGATGAAGCCAATGTAACCAGAGATTTTGCATAAATGATTTCAGATTCCTGAGAAAATTTGACCCTAAACTGATATATTTTCAGTCCATAACCAAGAACTGGAATTTTATTTATTTCTTTATTTTTTTATTTAACCTTTATTTAACCAGGAAATGTCCCACTGAGATTAAGAACCTCTTTTACAAAGGTGTCCTGGCCAAGATAGGCAGCAGCAACGCAACACATAGTTACAAGAATACATATAACATACACACACACTCGACAAAAACAGATGATAAAAATTACATGTACAGGCAGATTAAGAAAAGTAAGTGCAAGATATGGAATTGGCCCCAAGAACTCTCAGTTTGGACTTAAAAGTGCTCAAAGAAATCAACTCAGTTAGTTTCCAGTCCACATTTTTGCCCTTAATGTCACTAAAATGCTACTCAAACCTTGAACCTTGTCATATGTTCAATGTTGAGCTCATGTGTACTATGTCACACAATGTTGGTAGGTTATTCTACAGAAATGCATTATATTCTATGAGATCGTCGCATTTGTTACTTTACTGTCTTGTATGAGGCCTGTTTTCAGTTTTGTGACAATATCTTTTCCAGGAAATTTGAGAGTTTATTTAGTTTGAAGATGAAAAAGTCAACTAACCACGAAATGTCACCCTTCAGTGAATCACAACTAGTCATAACCAACACATTCAAAGGCTTGTGTTTTTCGCTGCACGAAAGAAAAACTAATCAGAAAATAAATTAAAAACTAAAATTGGAGGAAAATGTGAAATATCTACCTCTGAGATGAGCTGGAATAAAAGTATAACTATGAATAAAATGAAAATACATAAAATACAATGACCTCAAGTTTTCACTGAAGTAAAAGAAGTACTTAATTACATTCCATCAGTGCTAATGAGTATTATAAAAGGCCCTGCTCAGTATCATTCACTCCCTCTAGTACTGAAGAACACGTCACAGCCTGTGATGTATTAGCGACTCGGCTGCTCAATAGCAAAGATTATTCCTGCATTGTGGATCTTCATCAGTGGAGGATGTGTCCAGTCCAACCCTGCATGTGCATCACGGTATAGGAGTAAAAATAGACAATCAATCCTGACACTGATAAAAACTGCTGAACTATATGATACACAATGATACGGTCGAGTATAACATAACATCATGCATCATATTTTACCGTATCAGTACACTTTCAGGGTATTAAATGCATATTCTCATTCCTTTAAGCCAAGGGTGATATAATACATTATTTTAAACTACAGTTAGAATATTCTGGAAGTTTTAGTTGCAAAACATATTGGCAGCAGGGATGGAACGATATGAAAATTTCACATCACGGTTATTGTGACCATAATTATCACGGTTATCATTATTATCGCAGCATTGTTGAAATTGTGCTCAAAATGTTCAAAAAGTATGAATACACACGCTGAAATAATTTAACCAAGTTGTATTTAAAAAAAAAAAAAATAATAAAATAAAATAATTGGCCCAATGTACGTTCTGTTGCAGAAATATTGAAATATTAACCCTTAGTGGTCTGAGCCTATTTTGTCCGTTTTTCAGTCCTTTTGATTTTGCCTTTATATACAATATAAACAAATGTTTACTATACCCATGTTTGGGATCTGTTTTTTTTTTTTTCTTTCAGCGCAACTTCATCTGTATCATCTGTCTATTATTTTTTTCACTTTAACCTACTATAAAAACATAAAAGGACAGAAATCACAAAAAATATATAAAATCCGATTTGAAAAATGTATATAATTTATTGCATAAATAACATAAAGATGCTTAATGTACCTTTACAAAGACTTTAAGAGTGAATATTGGTTCCAAATATTAGGTATAGAAAATTAAAATTGTAATAAATTAAAAACTCATTCATTCATTCATTCTCTTCCGCTTATCCGGGGCCGGGTCGCGGGGGTAACAGTCTAAGCAAAAATTAAAACATTAAAAACTATACTCAAATATTTGACATAAAAGCAGATCTTTACATAGGCGTTTTTTCCCCTAAAAGTACAGTAATCAAACACGGTCATCATGATAATTACAATTTAAACGGTAATACTAACCGTCTGCAATTTTACCACGGTTTATAGTTATACCGGTAATCATTACATCCCTAATTGGCAGTTGTTCATCTCTGTCCATTTTGATAATATATTTCACCACATGAATGGCATTTTGTTGAACATGCCAAGCAAGTTATGTGGTGAATGGTAAGGCTTTGAAACTTTGTCTTCTAGGATTATTTTTCTGATAGATTTTCTCATAGTGTGGATAGTTCTGAGATATGACAGCGCCATCATGGGCAAAAAAAAAATGTGTGCAAAATTTGCTGCCTACATGTTTTTTGGGTTTTTTTTTTTACTTTTTATGTGCTTCTGAGGTACACTGAAGAACAATTAGAGGCATTATGTAAGTTTCAAAGAAATAAAAAAAAATGTATTTGTGTAATTCCCAAAACTTGTGTTTTTCATTTTACACGAGAAACACATGGAAATTGAAAAAAAAAAAAAAAAGTGTAAATAAAATTTTGAGGCAAATTTTGCGCGTCATTCTCAAAACTGTTGGCTGTGAGTGAATGTTGAGTGAGGCTGTGAGAAACTGTTAATATCTTTCCCACAGTGTGAACTATTTCTATCATCCTGGTTATTGTTGAGACCCAACTGCCTCAACTTCATGTTGATATTTATTTGCACTTGTTAAATTGAAAATAGGCAAACAGATGGAATGGATGAACGAAGTGTAACTGTAGTGTTAGTTTTACTGTTTTCACTCATTTCTCTTAATTTAAGTATCACTCATGTTGGATTATATGAAAATGCTAAGGAGGTAGATTATGAAATTATTATTCCGACTTGAACCACATCTTTTAATATAATTTTCTTTTTATAAAATGGAAAATTGCTATTGAAACTAGAATCAATACAGAATGGAATCAAAGCTATGTTATCAATATTTGTCTTACTGCAGAATAGAGAAGCAACGATATGAAAATTTCATATCACGGTTATTGTGACCAAAATGATCACAGTTATCATTATTTTCGCGGTATTGTTGAAACTGTGCTCAAAATATTCAAAAAGTACTTAAACACACACTGAAATAATTTAACAAAGTTGTATTTGGGAAAAAAAAACACCAACAAAAAAACAACAACAAAAAAAAACAAATAAAATAATTGGCACAATTCTGTTGCAGAAACATTCAAATATTAATCCTTAGTGGTCTGAGCCTATTTTGTCTGTTTTTCAGTACTTCTGATTTTGCCTTTATATACTATATAAACAAATGTTTACTATATCCATGTTTGGGATCTGTTTTGTTCAGTACAACTTCATCTATTTAATCTCCCTATTATTTTTTCACTTTAACCTACTATAAAAACATAAAAGGACAGAAAACACACAAAAAATATAAAATCCGATTTGAAAAATGTATTTAATTTATTGCATAAATAACACAAAGATGCTTAACAAACCTTTTCAAAGACTTTAAGAGTGAATATTGGTTCCAAATATTAGGTATAGAAAATTAAAATAGTAATATATTAAAATTATACTCAAATATTTGACATAAAAACAGATCGTTACATAGGCGTTTTCTCCGGAAAAGTGCGGTAATCAAACACGGTTATCATGATAATTAGAATTTAAACAGTAATACTAACCGTCTGCAATTTTACCGTGGTTTATCGTTATACCGGTAATCCTTACATCCCTACTGCAGAAGCTACAAGTGAAAGAAGAAACAGAACATGTCACTGTTTACTCTGAAGGGTTGATGAAGTGGTGACATGTCCAAGTTGTACCCCACTTTATCCCTTTGGTGACTGGGATAATCTCCATCCCCCCGTGGATTAAGTAGTTCAGAAGACTGAATGAAGGAATAATGAGCGGTTCAATCCTGACCTAATCAGCTGGATCGGACATCTGACCTATGGGACACGAGTCGATCTATTTTTCATGTTACTTTAAGTGTGTGCACTAACTCTGCCAGTCTAAATAATCCAACACAGAAAACCATATTATACCAACTAGACATTTCTATAGTGAATTACTACAACAAAAAGTTCCGCTATTTCATGTGCAATCATGGTCATGTGCAATTGTTTTAACTGTACATTTTCCTTCACAGGTCTGTAAATATTTGTATTTATGTAGTTTGCCTTTTCATTATTACTTTATATTTTCATTTTCTTCCTATTTATTAATATCGTTCCTGTTCTGCACGCTCACTTTACTGTAAATGCTGCTGTGACACTTAAATTTCCCCACTGAGGGATCAATAAGGTCTTATCTAATCTAATCTTATCTTGTCTGATAATGACTAACGATTAAAACTCATTAATTTACCTAAGTGTTCTACAAAATAAATCCTCAACTGCTGCTGCTGCACTAACAATGGTTTTTAACAAGGTCTTGGTGCATCATTACTTTTTTTTTTTTTTTTTAAATAATTTAATATATGTATGTGTTTCTTTCTTGCATTATGTTTTACAAAGTTAGAAAGCAATGTTTATCTCGAAGTGAGAGCGGTGCATCCCTATTTACTACTGTATTGTGATATACAAAATTTGCCCAAGTGGAATGATTACATACTGAGGCAGAATATTTTAGCTATATCATCCATAACCTTTTACTAAGATCCCTGATTTTTTTAATTTTTTTTTTTTTTTTTAACAAATACCTCAACAAGTCAGCAGAAACAGCTTTAGTTCTAGCCTTCTGTCACCACATCAGAAGAATTTTCTCTCTAAAACAGGGAGTCTGTGTGTTTATATGTGCTGGCTGTCATTTGTCAGCAGTGCATGGGTGTGAAAACATTGCTCTCTCTGCTTATTCTTCCCACACCTGCCTTTGTCACAGCAGTGAACGACACCAAGCCTCAGCACCGGTGATGAAGGAACAATTCCCAAAAACAAAAACATCAGAGTCCTACAACCAAAGCCAAGACAAAAAATCACTTCATCTGTGTGTTATGGTACTGATAAATCTTGCAGGTAAACTTTTCTTTACTAACATATTTGGCGAACTATTTAAAGGGTCGGACAGGTATAAAAGTATGTCGTCGGCATATAGGGACACTTTGTTTCCTGAACCATATCTCTGAAATTTATATTGGCTTCACCAGGTATCGCCAAGGCAAATAGATCTATCGAAATAGCAAATAGGAGAGGAGAAAGAGGACAGCCCTGTTGGGTGCCGCAGTAGAGAGGAAAGTGAGGGGAAAGATTGTTGTTTGTTTAGACATCTGCTAATGGAGAAGAATAAAGAACTTTGATTCAAGAGATGAAGCGTTCACCAAAACCAAATTGTTTAATAGTATAGAAGAGATAATCCCACTCCACCTGATCAAAAGCCTTCTCCACATCAAGTGATAATAATATTTCTGGGATGTCCGGTGGAGTGGGACCATGCACACTAGGAAAAAATCTAAATCTTACTAAATGTATTTTTGTCATTTCTAGTCTAAATATCTCATCACACTTAAAATAAGACATAATCACCTAAAGAGTAACTTTTCAATGAGATGTAAGAACTTGTTTTTAGACAACAGATCTTGAAAATCTTATTTCAAGAAATCTTGCCAAGATAATTTTCACTTGTTCCACTGGCAGATTTTTTTTTGTTTAATTCAAGATTTTTTTTGCTTAATTCAAGCGAAAAAATCTGATAATGTGAGGTATTTTGACAAGAAATGCGAAAAATAAACTTGATAAGATTTAGATTTTTACAGTGAAGGATATTTAAGAGGCGCCTTATGTTAAAAAAAAGAACGGCCTTTAATGAAGCCTGTTTGGTCAGCAGCTACAAGTGAAGGCAGCACCACCTCTAAGTGGCAGGCTAGCATTTTAGAGAGAATTTTACTATCCACATTCAAAAGTGAGATGGGATGAAACAAACTGCATTCAATGGGATTTTTATCTTTTTTAGGGATAAGAGAAATCACTGCTTGTCGCATAGCTGGAGGTAGAGAGTTAGTGAATCTTCAAATACTGCAAGCAAAATGGGAGAGAGTTGGTCTGCAAATTTTTTGAAAAATTCACTTAAAAACTCATCCGGCCCTCGGGATTTTCCATTTTGACCAACATATTTGACAATGTTTTTACTGCTTCACTTGTTTGTAACAAAATTTCACTACGTTTGATAGTTTGATAGAAACAGCTTCATAAAAATCTACTTTTCTTATACACATTGTACATTATCATTAACGCTGATCTCCATTGAATTATCGGCTAAAATTTGCTTAGAGGTCTTATTTCTGTCTTTGTGCATAAGAAATCAATCTAAGTGAATCCCCAAAGGAACTTTGTGTTGGTAAATGCAAGTTCTGCAAATGTACAGGATTTCAGTTCTGTTCAACATGTTGATGCTCATATGAACTATGTTTTCAGCTCAAAAATGTCCAATTTCAGCACAATTAATGCTATATTTTCATGTCACAGATGGCCAAGTTCTATTTGAACTGAATTTACCTGAAAAACAAATATTCTATTCTTTTAGATTCCCCAGTTTTTCTTCCCAGATTCTCTCCTACATATCACGTTTTATTTGTACAGGTTCAATCTGGAGTATGGTGCTGATCCATCCTGCTTATGTTACACCAATACATACATGAAGAATGGCACACAGCACTGTTTAAATCAACAGTTTTCTAATAATAAGCATTTTTATAAAGAAACAACAATTCTATATTGTTATTTCCACTTTAGTATGATGATAAACTGTACAATAAATAATTGTGATCCTAGTTTTTGCACAGGGATCATTAGTGTAAACGGTGACATGGCTGCAGAGCATCAGTATGATGGGATCTGGAACAACCATGTCACATCCGTCCACTGACACATTTAGTGTTTTTGTGTCAGCTGGTATTGTTTTAGATCCACAATACTAACATTTATGAAGAAGAGGAGAATTAGCAATAGTAAGTCTATAAGTTTATTCCTAATAAAGTTCTGGTACTGACCAGAGCATCATGGGTAATGTCACGTCTGTCCACCAGCAAAAGTTTTCACATACACGTGCTATTCCAAATCCAATATTTATGAAAATAGAGCTTCCACTGTCAAAGAATATCAGTAGTCTGTGCACAAATGGATTAGCATTATTTCCACACAGTTCTATGCATTTCTTACAACTTTTTTTTTTTTTTTGACAAAAATGGCCACTCATTTGACCCCTTAAGGAAATTTTAGCCGTTATTCATTATGTTGTCCATCCTTTCAAATGGCCCTCTAGTCAACAATAAACCCTGTCAATTGGAGAGAAGAAGAAAATCAATCCCAAACCTTATGGCATGTTTAGGAGGATGCACAGATTTGAGTGGTAATTAATGGGCTCAAACTTGAAAAAACAATCAATAGAGATCCTTTAAGACAGAATCACACCCGTAGTCGATAAATGAGACCATATTCATGATGGGACCACGTGCACAGAGACCATCACAGAGGAAAAAGTTAGCTCATTTCATGCTAAAACGGTAATTATTATCTATGACCATCAACTAAAAATATTCAGTGGCAGACAATATAATATATTTAATCTAGTATTGTAATAAGTTAAGGTTTTCCTTAGGTTTGAGGGGTTTAGATGCTGTGATGGTGACACATTTTTTGATAATATTTCAGAAATAATTCAAAGAAACAAGACATAAACCTGCTAATAATAGATGAGGAAATTTCTCTGAAAAAAAAAAGTATTTGCAGGTTACTTTGGTACATTTTCTCTCTAAAGCAGTAAAAAATATCAGTAGTTTACTTCTATTTCTCCTGTTTAGAATACTTTTTCTGCCACGTCTGTTAGAGTATTTCTTTACACTTCTACTGCACCTCAGAGGTAAATATTGTACTTTTTACTCTACTACATCTCTCTGACAGCTTTAGTCACTTTTCAGATGAACACAAGCCTTTAACCCTTTTATGCATGAATTACTGAATATGTCCGATTGGATTCACTTCTTATTTTGAGTGAGATACACAACTGCATATTGATGGTTAGATGTACTTTACTGTTAAATATCATATTTTGCATAAACATGTTCATAAACACAGTGGATTTACATCTGATTTGGCTCATGAGTAGAAAACATTACTGACTTGATAATGTATTAAAATAACAGAAGCATTAATTATCATAGAATTACGATATTGCAGAGTTACACAGTACTATTAACACTTTTAGTTTGGACTAATTATTGAAAATATTGTGGTTTTAACTGAAGCTCGAATAACTGTACAATATGCAGAAAAAGGTTTAAACACAACTCACCTAACTTCTTCAGCAGTGTATAGTAGGATCACAGTTCAACATTAACTCTCTCATGGTTTGGAGTTATGCTTGTGACACCTACTCTTCCACTGCTGTATGTGGATCTGAGTCCCTCTACCTGCAGCAGACATCCTCCACTCTGTAATTAGCAATGCACGTGTGTCCAACAAAGGCTATGATGAGCATGTGACATCTGTGCGGAGTGTGGATTTCCTCGAGCTCATGATATAAGTACCACATCATGGCAGCCTGACTGCAGGCTCTTCGCTAATAATAGCCACTTCCATTACCACGTTGGCATTAATGGATGATAAGGTCCAGCATCTGTCCTACAGGGTTACATCTACGTTGTTTATAAAGTACTTTACCTCATGACACCTTTGTTAGTGTTGCAATGGCGTGCTTTACTTCCTGCTACACAGGCACTGCATAGTTTAAGGTTAGTTGTGATTTAGTATGATGTGATATTGTGCACAGCAGCAGAGGTCTAAATGTATGAACAAATATAATTTTCTACTATAATGCTACATGTCAATACACAGACAGGCTAGCACACACTGCAAAACAACAATTTAATTAATACAGAAATATGTTGTTATTTGGAAAATAAAAATGAGCTTGTCAAGTATCTTTTTTATTAGAAAAGTAACCTCATTTTAAGAGATTATGTTGTATATCTGATATTTGTCATAAGATATTCCAGCTAATATAGAGCTACATTTAACCAGTAACAAGCAGGAGAGTAATAACAAGGTTGTTTTTCTTATTTTATCCACTTGCACATCTTGCTTAAATTTAAGCATTTTTTCTGGTTTTAGGGGACATAAGATCTTTCAGGAGCCCAACTGTGATTACCCCATTGGCAGATGATTTTTCTACTAAATGCAAGACAAGTTTATTTTAATGTAAAGGTATTTGGCTTCTGTCTTGTAGGGCATGTGCAGTACAGTCACATGTGTAAACACACAAACACTACAGGACATTAGCAAACACACAGCTACACTCATGTGAATGTCAGATCCACCTTTACAGACCCACACATCCCACATCTGCACTGTTATTTGACTTTTTTTTTTCCTCCTGTCAATCTGTCATATACTGCCTCACACACACACACACACAATGTCGTCACATCAGTAGTCAGGCAAATAGCTGTGTAGCTCTAGAGGTCTACACAGCACAACCGATCACATCACTGGGTATTCACTGGCTCTAATGGCCCAGCAGGACAGAAGAGGGCAGGAAGAGGACACAGGGAGGAAACATGGAAGAGGCACCAGGAAAAGGAGCGTTCTGGTGACTTACCTTGCATCATGATTACAGATTTTCATCCTACGTCGCCCCGCCGGTGTGCAGATGGACAGAAGTGAAGAAATCCAGCCAGTCAAAGGGTGCCTGGGCAGGGCATAGCTAATTCTGCACGATGCTGAGTCCCTCTACCCCAAAAGGCCCAACTCCCAGACACCCACACCAGGGAGATGGGGTGGGGGGAGAAGAGCTGAGAGGCAGCAGCGATGGGAGACACAGTCAGCACAGAGACACCCAATGAATAACAGCAGATATTCGGGGGAAGGGAGTCCTGTTAGGCCCCGGACGCCTGAGCAGCACCGACACACGCCATCTCTGAGAGGGGGGATGCTGAGGAAAGGCAAAGGAGAAAAAAAACGGAGCGGTACAGAGAGAGAGAAGGGAGAGAGAGGCAGAGAAAGACTGGATGGCAGAAGGGAGGGGGAGGGAGTGGGAGGCTCGCTGATGTCACATCTGCACTAAACCAATCCCTGAAACCGTGGTCACATGGCTGCTGCTCCCTGGTGCCTTAGCACCTCATGGCTCGCCTTGAGCAGACACACTACAGCCAACTGCATACATAAAATACAAGTTCTAGTGAATCTATGGTGTAGTACTATCAGAGATGGGCTTGAACACATCTAACAGCATGTTCTTACAAATGACAAATGCAAGGTCATGAATGCATCACAATAAAAAATATAATACTGATATTGGACGTGCATTTAATTGCAATACAAGTCATATAGTCTATTTATAAATGGAAAAAATACATTGAAAGCAACCAGTTACAAGGCTGATAATGGAATTATTTGAACTATAATCCCACACATGGTTAATTCAGCATAATGTGCATTTCCAATGTTGAGCTGTATAGAAAATATAACTCCTACTATGCTGTGGAATCAGTGCAAAAACGCAGATTTTTAGCCTATTTGTTCTACTTTGCAGCTGCAGTCCATGATAGTTTTTATAGCCTTTTTTTTTTTTTTTAAGTCCATAATTATCTTTCAGCATATTGTAATTCAAGTGGCCTGAGAGGACACTGAGATTTCTACTTCTACTCTTCACTTGTGTTTTCAGGCAGCAGAAAATCTATACATATCATCCTATATCATATATCTATATGATTTTTTTTTTTGGGGGGGGGGGGTGGCAATTTGAGATGGGTTGGGGGTTTTGTGCAATGAACGAGTACAATTGCTTATACCAGTACTTAATTTACTTGACGGGGGGGACACTGATCTGCCTTGACGGAGGTCTGCGCTCTCCAAGTGCTTCTAGTTATTAATATGTATTGTTCCCTTTCTGCAATAAGATCCGCTTAAATAGCTCTATATCTGACACATTGAACCTTTAAACATGGAGCTTAATCCCAGATCAAATGTCTTATATACATCAGCTGTGACAATAAATATATGGATCTTTGTTTCTGGATTTTTGTCTTTTTTGTGACATTGCAAATGCTGCTGTGACGCAAGAAAATGATCAGACATGACAATTCATATTAGATAATATTGAGAAAATCTCACTTTTATATCCATACAGTACACAGTTACGCCCAGAAATATTTGGACAGTGACACAAATTTAATTGGTTTTGTTGTTTGTTATTTTGTTATTTATTATGCTAAATCACAAAGGTTTATATTTAATTGACTGCTCACTGATACTTCCTTATTTAACTTACTGTGTTGAATTATTGGGATCTAGTTTTAAACCCACAACTGATAAAAAATTTTTTACAACAAAAACAAGCCATGCATATCATAAATAAAGTGGGATATTTTGATCATACTAATCCATTATTTTTAAATTCTCATGTTTTGAAGTTTAGAGACTTGGTTTACTATAGAAGAATGCAAATCATGTTTAAAGCAAAAAAAAAAAAAAAAAAAAAAAAAACACTACCAGATTGTACACAAAAGTTTTTTATAGTGTCTGAAAATAAATGAGTTGAGATGGATGCACATTTATGTTACAAAAAGTTAAAAAAAGAAGTTAAAAGAAGATGTATTTCTTTTAAAGGGGTTCAACTGTAGAATAGTGATAATTTAAAAAATAAGTATTTATTTATTTATTTTCTCTCAACTTGACACCATGTATTGTGTAGCTTATGCTGTAAAGTAGGCAGGCATAAATAAGCTTTGCTTCTGCCTGAGGTTTTTCAGTCAAATTGTATTATTTCTCTCATCTGTTGTTTTCAAATGCATATATGACTGAAAATAAACTAACTAACAAACTAACTAATTTTAGCTGTTTACCAAAACATATACAAGATACAACTGTATAATCAATATGGACTTAAAGTGCAGACTCAGCTTTAATTTGAGGGTATTCACATCCAAATTGCAGAAAGGGTTTCGGTGTCATAGCTTTATAATATGAAGCCGCCTCTTTTTCAAGGGACCAAATGTAATTGGACAGTTGACTCAAAAGCTGTTTAATGGGCTACATGGCCTGTTCCCTCATTAATCCATCAACAGTTCAGCAGATAAAAGGTCTGGAATTGATTCCAGGTGTGGCATTTGCATTTGGAAGCTGTTGCTGTGAACCCACAACATGCGGTCAAAGGAGCTCTCAATGAAGGTGAAACAGACTATTCCTAGGCTGAAAGAAAGAAAAAAAAAAAATCTATCAGAGATAGCAGAAATGTTAGGAGTGGCCAAACCAGCAGTTTGGTACATTCTAAGAAAAAAAGGCTGCACTTGTGAGCTCAGGAACGCAACAAGGCCTGGACATCTATGGAAGACATCAGTGGTGGATGATTACAGGATCTCTTCCATGGTGAAGAAAAACCCCTTCACAACATCCACCCAAGTGAAATACAGGAAGTAGGTGTATCAGTATCTAAGTCTACTATAAAGAGAAGACTTCATGAGAGCAAATACACCATAATGTGCAAACCATTAATCAGCCTCAAAATAGAAAAGCCAGAGTAGACTTTAGTAAAAATATGTAAAGAAGCCAGCCCAGTTTTGGAACAGCAGTCTATGGACAGATGAAACAAAGATCAACCTGTACCAGAATGATGGAAGGAAGAAAGTGTGGAGAAGGTTTGGAGCAGCTCATGATCCAAAGAACACCACATCTTCTGTAAAACATGGTGGAGGCGTGTGATGGGCATGCATGGGTTCAATAGCACTGGGTCACTAATGTTTATAGATGATCTGATAGAAGACAGAAGCAGCTGGATGAACTCTGAAGTGTTGAGGGATATACTTTCTGCTCAGATTCACCCAAATGCAGCAAAGTTCACACTACAGATGGGCAATGACCCAAAACATACTGCTAAAGCAACCCAGGTGTTTTTGGGGCAAAGAAGTGGAATATTCTTCAACGGCCGTGTCACTCACAAGATATCAACCTAATTGTACATATATTGCACTTGCTTAAGACCAAAAAGACCCACAAACAAGCAGCAGCTGAAGATAGCTGCAGTAAAGGCCTGGAAAAGCATCACAAAAGAGGAAACTCAGTGTTTGGTGATGTTCATGGGTTCCAGACTTCAGGTAGTCATTGTCTGCAAAGGATTCTCGACAAAGTATTAAAAATGAACTTTTCATTTATGGTAATGTTAATTTGTTCAATTATTTTTGAGCCCCTAAAATGAGGAGACTTTATATAAAAATGATGGCAAATTCCTATATGTTTCACTGAATATTTTTGTTCAACCCCTTGAATTAAACCTGAAAGTCTACACTTCAATTGCATCTCAGTCGTTTCATTTCAAATCCAATGTAATGCATGCAGAGCCCAAAACATGAAAATTGTGTCACTGTCCAAATCTTTCTGGGACTAACTGTAAGTCACTAAAATCTGAAACCTATTTGCGTGGTTCGACTGCAGCGGAGATCAAATTCAATGTCAACAACGTAATAAAACAGAGAGGTTTCTGAAGAAAATGCCCTAATGGGGAAAATAGTTGGAGATTGAGATACAAGCCTTAGGCTCAGCCTGGAGGAAAAAGAAGAGGACGAGCAAAAAGTCCCAGCGGGATTGTGAAAGTTTGTATTGGATAAATTTGAGGAAAACCAGCCCAAAGCAGAACCACAGAGACACTGGTGATTTAGCTGATGGATCGGAATAATGTGGCTTGTACTGTCAAAGGCTGCAGTTAAATCTAAAACAAGATAGAAGGAGACCATTATCTGGTTTCATTAGGATGGATTTTTTTACCCTGGCAAAAAACAGAAAAGACTAAAACTACTGTCAATAGGACTAACGAAACAAAATAAGAATATATTGCAAACTGGTGACTGTATTTGTTAAAAATGCATCTGAATGGAGGACAACAGTGTCTCTCCTACTGTCAGCTATGATTATAAATCAAGCTCAGTGGGAGGAGGGAGGAAGAATCATGTTTTAGCCTGGAAGGCAGGCAGAGGACAAACTATCGCTGCTGCTATTGTGCCAGTGTTACACTTCAGTAGGAAAACTGAGATGCTTTAGTGAAAGCTTTGGTAGATTTATTCAGCTTTAATGGCTGCGTATTGGACGAGTGGAGCGCGTGACTCACCCTCGCTGATATGCAGAGGACAGATGGAGGGAAGCAGATAGACGAGGGGGTGTGGTTGGTGTCTTTTGGGGTAAAAAGGGTTTTGCTTTGGGGGGTTATTTAATTATAAAAGAGGAGCAGAGACGTAGGCCTTAATGTGGAGGGTTAACATCTGCTGTTTCTGATCTTTAAGTGCTCTATATAAGTGTATTGAATAGTGATGACAAACTTTAACATCAAAAACACAAACACAAAAAAGTCTGTTGCAATACTGTACAAAATTGAAACTCAAATTTATTATATATACTCTACTGTTCCTTAATGCTTTACTGAGTGCAAAACTGGGAAATGAAGCAGAGGTGGTTCCATCCTGACCTGATGTTTTAGACTTTCTGATTATTTTAGGATTGAACAAAATGACCATTATTGCATAAAAGAGTCTAATAACTGGTTTTACTGTTACTTTATCAAGCAAAAATTTCTTCAAGTAAGAAAAATAGTTCCTGATATCATATCTCCACTGCACAGTTTGGACAGACAGCAACATCTGCTGCAGGACTTGAGAAAAAAAACAATCCGTTTGATAAATCCTGTAAATCCTTTGGCATACTACAAGTTCAAATGCCTCCTTTCTACACTTAGTAATATTTCCAGTAAAAAACAAATATAGCTGCAATACATCTGTGTCATACGGCAAAAGTGTTTTCCATGAAGACCCCCATCAAGAACTAGAGTTGGCAGAGATGGACATCTCTTAATTCTATATGCAGGAAAAACCCTGTTAAATGACAGGTGACAGTATAATTTATTTATTAACCCACATGCTCTCATATTGACAGAAAATAATGTATGAAGCTTAAGACCTGTAAAATTGTGGACAAAGGGACCATGACATCTGAACATTTCTGAACAGTTTTGAAGACAGCTGTAGTGAATTACTCATCCCAATGTTAGCCTTTTAGTTAGAAGTGACCATATTTGGACAAAAGGGGAGGAACTATAATATTTATTTATATATAATCATATAATATTTGGCAATATTGCAACCAAATGAATAACCATGTTTGTCCTTCAGTGTTTGTTTTGCTAGTTTTAGCCTTTTTCTGGGGATATCTGAGGATATCAAAAATGCAGTAGGTAATGGAGATGCATCTTAAAACTGATCAATACATGGAAAAATTAAGAAGAGGAAGTCAGTTTGACGCTACAGTAGAAACAACAGTGATCCACTCCATCTTCTAAAGCAATGAAAATGCAACAGCTCTTATATGTGTGAAGTTATACCCTAAAAAAAACACAATTATGAATATTACGTATTAGTATGTCCTTAAAATCTTACATACTGTACCTTTAAGGGATCTGCACAAACTAAATGACATAAAGGTAGAGACATGTAATATTTCAGCTCCACCTTTTTGTTCAGGTGTAAAAATAAGCTTTCTTATTTTTTGTTTTGCATGTGTGTTTGTGCTGAAAATTACCAAAATACTGCTAAACTAAATGCGGTTAGACTCAACTTTGTTGTCATTGCACTAGTACTTGAATACCATGTGACATCCAATCTGTGCATATGATAAAAAGACAGTTGAAGGTAGTGCAAAAGTACCACAAGAATTAAGATACATTGACTGAATGAGTGGATGCAGGAAGCCTTTAGACCACAGGTGTCAAACATGCAGCCCGGGGGCCAAATCCGGCCCCCCTAAGGGTCCAATCTGGCCCTTGGGATGAATTTGTGAAATGCAAAAATTATACTGAAGACATTAACAATCAACAGTGTAAAAATCATTTTATTTGAGGTTCCATACAGACACATATAAACCAGTTAGATCTCAATTGGGTCAGACCAGAAAAACACTATCATAATAACCTATAAATAATGACAACTGCAGATTTTATCTTTTTTTTTTGTTTAAAAAAGTGAAATTACATGAAAATGTTGATATTAACAAACTATCCTTTTATAAAAAATGTGAATAACCTGAACAAATCTGAACAACATGAAATGTCTTGAGAAAAGTAAATGCCATTTTATCAATATTATACCTGTTACTAAGTGTTTTGTGTATTTGTAATTGTAATATAACTTGTGTAAATGATAAACTGATAAACTGAGGCAGAATATTGTTAAAACTGCACTTGTTTTTCTTAAGACATTTCGAGTTGTTCACATTATTCAGATTTTTAACTAAATGTTGTAGATGTAAACATTATCATAATATAATTATCATAATTATAATTTTTTCACTGGTATCATTTTACTGGTCTGGCCCACTTGACATCATATTGGGCTGAATGTGGCCCCTGAACTAAAATGAGTTTGACACCCCTGCTTTAGACTATTTTCTTCTGTTTATGTAGTGCACAGTTTGGAATCACTTGTGGCTAGTCTTCCTTTAATTCCCTCTCTCCACTAGTGAGGTTTATTTGTGGCTGTGGTTGATGACCATCCTGGAGTAACTGTTAATGAGCTTACCTAACCCAGTGCAGCAAACCACGAGCTGCTCCCGTGTGATGTCCTAAACCGGCTCCTTACATAAGATGCCATCCAGTGGTCAGAGGTCACTACAGTTAGGGATTATCAAAGGAGAGCAAAACATGAGGAGGAGGAGGCGCTAGCGGAGGGATAGGTTACTATGAGACACTGAAAAGTGGAATAGAAAAAAAAAAGCATAAAGATTTACATAAAATAAGACATTATAAGAGCATACTGCAAATATCAAAATCTTACCAAGTGTATTTTTCTGATTTCTAGTCACAATATCTCATCACACTTAAAATAAGACATAATCACCTAAAGTAATTTGTGAGATATAAGAACTTATTTTTAGACAACAGATCTTGAAAATCTAATTTCAAGAAATCTTACCAAGATAATTTTCACTTGTTCCATCGGCAGATTTTTTTTTTTTTTTGCTTGAATTAAGCAAAAAAAAAAAAAAAACTTGAATCAAGCAAAAAAATCTGTCAATGAAGCAAGTGAAAAATATCTTGGTAAGGTTTCTTGATATAAGATTTTTAAGATCTATTGTCTAGAAATAAGCTCTTATATCTCACTGAAAAGTTACTCTTTAGGTGATTATGTCTTATTTTAAGTGTGATGAGATATTTGACAAGAAATGAGAAAAATACACTTGGTAAGATTTTGATATTTGCAGTGCAGTTAGGGGTGAAATCAGTGTCAGCATGTTGATTTCTGGGTAGTGACTGAAAGAACTGGATTGTGGAAATGAGTTTCCTCTGCAGGGCGTCTGGGTTTGCCCTTGGAGAAAAGGTGGGGTTCAACCATCCGAGAGAGGCTCAGAGTATTGTTGCTGCTCCTCCACATCAAGAGGAGACAGCTGAGGTGTTTTGGGCATGTCCAACCAGGAGGAGACCCCAGGGTAGACCCAGGATATGCTGCAGGGGTTATAACTTGGGGCTGGCCTGGGAATGCTTCTGGAGGAGTAAGAGGAGGTAGTTGGAGAGAGGAAGGTCTGGGCTTCTTTTCTTAGGGCTGCTGACCCTGCAACCCAGACCCAGATAAGGGTGGACAGATCTAAGTATACTGACAGATTTCCATAAATATATATCCAGTTGCATTGTATTCAAATAAAGTATATTCAGTGCTACATAGGGATGTAACGATATGAAAATTTCATATCATGGTTATTGTGACCAAAATTATCAGTTATCATTATTATTGTGGTATTACTGAAATTGTGCTCAACATGTTCAAAAAGTACTAATACACACAGTGAAATAATTTAACAAAGTTGTACTTGGAAAAAACAAACAAACAAAAAAACACAAATAAAATAATTGGTACAATGTACCTTCTGTTGCAGAAACATTCAAATATTAACCCTTAGTGGTCTGAGCCTATTTTGTCTGTTTTTCAGTCCTTTTGATTTTGCCTTTATATACTATATAAACAAATGTTTGCCCATGTTTGGGATCAGTTTTTTCAGCACAACTTCATTTATATCATCTGTCTATTATTTTTTTCTCTTTGACCGACTATAAAAACATAAAAGGACAGAAAACACAAAAAATATATAAAATCCAATTTGAAAAATGTATATAATTTATTGCATAAATAACACACAGATGTTTAACGAACCCTTTCAAAGACTTTAAAAGTGAATATTGGTTCCAAATATTAGGTATAGAAAATTCAAATTGTAATAAATTGAAACTATACTCAAATATTTGACATAAAAGCATTTCTTTACATAGGGTTTTTTCCCCTAAAAGTGCGGTAATCAAACACGGTTATCATGATAATTTGAATTTAAACGGTAATACTAACCGTTGACAATTTTACCGCAGTTTATCATTATACTGGTAATAGTTACATCCCTAGTGCTACATAAGATGAAGACTTCCTAAGATGCCACAGGATTACTTTCCACTGTCAATCCTTAACTTCTGTGCAGCTCAACACTGCCACCTGCTGTATGATGCCTGTACATTTTTGTATGGGCTCTCTTTTTCTAGCAACCACTTTAGTCATGAATAACCATTTCAGCTTCTTCCTGTTTCCCCTCAGAATCATGATAATAAGGCAGAAATTTATAGCTACAGCTGTAGGAAATCAAAGTCCTCAGAGTACCATATGACACTCGAGTGCTGCTGACAGAAGCCAGCCAGAAAAACAGGACAGATTTGTGTATGCGAGTTAACAACAAGCATGTACACTTGAACGGCTGCCTTTGTCAGTATCTTAGCAACGGAGGCTGTTTTCGTCCTTGTCCGTGTGTGATTATTGTTGTCCATCGTCTGAGTGTCACGGCTGCATGACTCCTCCAGGGTTGACAGGGTGACAGCATCAATGTAGGTCATGTTTGTGCTGTCAGCTATGGGGAGCTGCTGTAACCTTGCCACCACTCGGTCCCTGAACCAAGGATCAGTTCCAAAAAACAATATTTAAGTGTTTGACATCTATTTACATCTATTTTACTATGTATCTTCTAACCTTTTTAAAAGACTAAAAATGTCAAATAATATCAAGCAGCTGCCAAAAACTGTCTATTTTCAGCCTGTAGCAGCTAAGTGGTGAGTCAATCAACCAATATGATTCATTTTACAATAGACTTTGTTTTATTTTTGACTCTGCAGATATCAGAAATGTAATTTGTTGTGAAAGAAAAACTTAATTTAATCACTGTTTAACAGTTCTGGGTCCAGTATTGGTAAGAGGTCATACTGGAGAGAACAAGGACTGACGCAAACTTTCTTTTTCAAGTCAAAGTGATTTCCCTTTATACTGTTTTCTATGTTTTAAGCATGCAGCAAATTAAGCTACATTAATTTTTTTAAAAAAGTAGAGATCCTCATTTAACTGTACAGTATCATCAGCAAAATGCATTCTGAAATATAGTCAAAATATTATTAACAAATGGATTATTTTTGTTAAAGTTAGCATTGCATCCATCATTAATCAATTAGTTGTTACAGACTATAAAAATAATCACCAACTTATTCCTTCCCAAGAAAAAGATTCCAATTTCTTAAGTATTATCTGGTTTCTTTCAACATTTATGACTTTAAAGCAGCGTATGACTTTCATCACAATTTTTTTTCTCAAATTTGTAAAACCCCAGTGATAACCTAATTATCACTAATCCATTAGTCTTTCTGTGCTTACACACCTGAATCACTTCCTTCACGGTGATCAACTTTGAAGGTGACTCCATCATAAACACAGTCTTCTTGTTTACATAACCGACCGAAATGTCACTCTGGCCTTTTTGGAAATTTTGGTGTGAAGTGCATTGTGGGAAGAATTTGGCAAGCTACGACATTAAATGATACAGTCCACCAGGGTTCTTTTAAAGAATGAGAATAGTCCAGTGTTTTTCAAGCTTGTGGTTCGTGACACCACATGGGGTCACCTGGAATTCCAATGGGGTCGCCTGAAATTTCTAGTAATAGATAAAAAAATAAAATAAAATTAGTAATAAGAAATGTCTTTTAATGATTCGATATATATTTTATCAATATATACATTATAATTAAAACACCACACACTTTTCCTAAAAAAAATCAAGTTCAAATAAAATGCAGGATATAATATCTGAGATGGCATGTCTTGAGTGACACGATCAGGTGATTTCGTGCATTACTACACTTCAACCTGCCAGAACACAGTCGCAGTCAGAAAACCAGACCGAACGGAGAATGGAAAGATTTCTTCACCTGCCCGCTAAGACATCTCCAAGAGAAACTGAGAGACAGACACCAAAAAGGTGCATTATATACATACTTGATCAAAAACAAATACATTTCAGCTAGAAAATGTCTCTGTTTTGAATGTCTGGGGTCGCCAGAAATTTGTGATGTTAAATTGGGGTCACGAGCCAAAAAAGGTTGGGAACCACTGGTACAGTCGGTGGATGGAGGTAAAGGTGACATTTGGGTTCAGCACTCATGAAGAGACAGCGAAATTGCTGCTAGGTGGAATTCCCATTCCCACAATGCACTTCACGACAAAATTTCCGAAAAGGCCTGAGTGGCGTTTCGGTTTGTTATGTAAACAAGCGAACTGTGTTTATGATGGAGTCATCTTCAAAGTTTTTCACCGTGAAGGAAGTGATTCAGATACGCAAGCATGGGAAGACTAATGGATTAGTGATAATTACGCTATCACTTGGGTTTTATACATTTGAAAAAAAAAAATTTGTGATGAAAGTCATATGCTGCTTTAAAGTGAATATATTTGGGCAGTGGCCAAAGTGAATCATCAACAATGAAAATGCTCATTAGTTGCAACCATAGTTTAAATAAGCTTCTTTTTTTTCACTTAAATTTACATTGAAATTTTATAAATACATAGTCACCAAAAACAACAAAAAACAAACAAACAAACCTTGCTTGGGTACACTACATGACACTATATTTACATTATTCAGTCCTTCCAACATTCTGGGTTCTGTAATCAGTCAATTAAATAAGCGTTTTAATGTTGGTTCTTCAAAGTGGAACCAGTTGTAAAAACTGTATTGGGAACTGCATCATACGTTGCAGTATAGGCATTTACAGTATGTGGTTTATGTAAACAGTAACAAGTTACAAACAAATATAGTTGAGTAAAGTACATTATTTTGCATGTAAACTACTATGGAGTATAAAGTATAATGTTGTGCAGAGCTGAAAAATGTCAAAACTGTTCATGAGTACATTTAAATCATTTACATCCCATCACTGAGCTGCATAAATATAAGAGTTATTCACAGCTGTTGTATAATATTGTATATTCTGAACAACTGTACAGAATGAAAGCGTGACCAAAAACAACCACACAACTGATTATTATTCACTCCCTATGAAAGAAAACATTCAGCTCTAAGACATCAGTGTACTGAAATATTCCCCCTCAGGCTCCTGCTTTTATAGAGCTACAAACAAAAAGTCATTTAGTGTTGGTGAAATCACGACATCTCTTAAAGTCACAGACTCGTGGATGTCAGCTGACCTCGTCCTTCTGAGCGCCACATAAAGATAAGCCTAACATTTAATCAATAGATGATTTGCTGTTGTATTTACATAAAATGGACGATAAACATGAGTGTTAATAGTACACTATGACAATATCCCTACCAACAGAAAAATGGAAAATAATCTTAAATGTATGAAACTGTCTTGTAATAAGCAAAAGGAAAAAAAAAGGTATGCAGATTTCTTAAAACTGTAAAAACTGTGTTGTAACTAAAAGATAATAATAAATGTTAAAACTAAACTCAAAATAGAATAAAGTAAGAACAAACAAACAACTTTTGTACACTACAAATTTATAAATGCTATGACTGGATATTTACAAAAAAGACAAATAATTATTCGAGTCAAAAATTTAGAAGCAATCATCTGCGTGTAAAATGAAGCAAGCTGCAGTTATTACAGGCAATGTTATGTAAGAAAGGCTTAATATTTTTATTATATTAACATAAATATTTTAAATTAATAAATGCCGCTTTGGTTACATGCATTAAATATAATCAGTTTGTCTTGATTCAACTAAAATAAATCTGCCAATGTGGTGAAAAAAATCTGTCTCAAAACTAAAGTTAAAGAGAAAAATTAAGAAAAAAAAATAGTTCATGTGAGCAACTAAAACGCAGTTATTCAATATTTATATTCAGCTGCTGGGATATCATATGATAAATCAGCTGGACAAATTTTCTGAGTTAAAATTTTGAAAAACTCATTTAAAGAGGATAAAAATATCAATAGATAATATTTTTACAGCAGATTTTGGGAAGTTGAAAATGTTTTGTCCTAGGACCTCGAATGTTTGTTTTTTTTTTCTTAAATCTGACACTGCAAAAGAAAAAATAACAATGCATCAGAGTCAATGTTGCTGCCAATCATTCACCCATTTCAGGGCCTAATAATAATAATAATAATCAAACACACCTTGAAATGTCTTTTATGGAAATTATTTTACTCTGTTTTTAATTTTTTATAAAAACAGAGTGGAAGTATATAAACATACTGACCTTTAAAGGGTTAAAATCCCAAATTTATACTTAAAAATTGATGTGTATATTTCAGGCTGAAGTAGTTTTAAAAGACTGTGTAGTTTAAAGTGGAAAAAACATAAATCTATATTATTCTTACAACAATTTTTGGGAAGACGATGTTTTTTGCCATTAGGGATAAATGATATTAAAGTTAGATAAACTTTTCTAAATGCCTGACAAGATTACTTTTCTTCCTTTTTTCTGCAGAAAGTCTAATTTGACTTTTCTCTGACTTTGCCACTAGATGGCACAGCAGCACTTAACTAAACCCACCATCTGCATCTCACCTTTTTCTAAGACATGGCTGAACATGAACCACTTTTCTTCTATATGTTCTTCACATATGTCTGAACACTGACAGTGAAGCCCACAGTGTTGAGGTTCGACCCTCTTGTGTGTTCGCTTTTAGAAACGGTTGAGGGGATGATGTCAGGTATCGTGGCTACCTACAGGAGCTTCTGAAAGAGATGTCAGGAGGTGGCAGTGTTTTACACCGGTGAATGAACCAATTGTCTCTGGGCAGAAAAGGCTGAACACAGAGAATGTGAAAAAAAGGAGCAAAGAGGATGATGTAATCCCATAAAATTGGCTACAATGGACACAAGGTTATGGTGGAGCTGAGACAGCCAGAGCATACAGTATATTCATATTTCTGGTCGTGGGTGTGTAGATGCTAATGTCTGTGACTCTATAACGGAAAAATGCAGCTGCAAATATGAACATAATGGACACTTAAGACAAGGTCAGTGAGAAAATGATCAAAGCGTCCTTTTTGTTAAAGGCATATCCAGACTTAGAATATATTCCTGTTTTTATACATATTCCTCTCTTATATGTTGTCTTGTTTTGTATTTTTGCTTTTATATCCCAGCTTGTCATAAGAAACGTGCCATATAAACAAACTTCACTTGACCTGATGAACAGATTTTCTGCTTTTTTACAGCATCTCTGCTCTCATCTTAGATGGATGTTCTCATTCTAGCAACATTATTGGGAGCAGGAAAGTAAGAACTAATGAGTATCTGTGTACAGCACCCACAAAGTTACATGCAAGACACTTGGAATAAATCTATTTCTATAAAATAAGAATAACTGTTAGGTGATATATCATTGCTTTTAAAGAAAATTCAAAGTTGAAATTCAACAGAGCCAGAGGGGAAACAGTTTTATATTATGCAAATAATCAAAAATGCAGCCTGTAGCAGTTAATTGGCTGTTTCACATAAAGCAGGTTAAGGGTGTGGTACAGTACTTCTAGGCTTTGAAATGTGATTCTTAAATAGACTTAGTTATAGAGCATATTTGGTGATCTTCTCTCTAAAAGCATGTCAGGCTAATGTGCAAAATTCATACGTCTGCAAATTCGCAAATGCACGGTGCAAAACATTTTGCACTGTATAAAAGCTGAGGCCAAGGATCTGCCTTGTTTGCATATGACCTCAGCTCCAACGCCTTAGGCTAAACAGAAACACCATCCATTATGAGGAGTGGTTAACCAGCTCTCTCCCAAATTACAGTGACTCTGGGTTCCCATTTTACTGATTTAGCGGTTGTGTGGTTCCCCATCTCATGTTACTGACTGTTATAGTGAGACGTACTCACGCAGACCATCGTCCCCTTGTAAAAACGAGCTAGGCATTTGGATTTAACAAGCACCAAACAGGCACAGGGTAACGCTTTAAAAGAACATTTACTTATTTAACTAATTTTAAAGTGCAGCTGAGCTCCAATGACAGATGATGCTGCATCGCTGTTTCACTCACTCGGGCTTTTCGTCTGAGAGTCGACCACATCCTCCGTCAAAGGCAGGAGGAACATTTTACCACCATGACCAAACGACTGTCGCACAAGCGTTTCAAGAGGGACAGGACATTTCCTGAGTGTGTATGACGAGCCTCCGGCCGACCCCGGCAGTTACTCGGGGTTGCTGCTGCACTGTGATTGGCAGCTGTGGAGAGGTATCCAGATAACACCCTGGTTATAGAGTTGACCCCGCTTTTAACCTGCTGGCACACCTCCTGTCTTCACCCCCATCCCCCCGGCAAACTACGAGACCAATCCTGACAACATTTACCCTGTGCCTTGTGCTCAAGGCCTGCTCACCAACCTCCACAGGAACATCTGCCTGTTTTTAATACTGACCTCTGACCCCGTAGGCTAAAGATAAGTTAACCTTTACTACCATGTCATGAAGCAAGAAACATGTTCTCTTGTAATGCTGTTTTTTTAGCGCACATGTGCAGGACAGCTGAGCAGAAAGAAGCATTGGAAAAGCAGCAGGGTTTCCCCTACCATTATAACGTTATAAGTTTTAGGTGCAGCACTTGAGTCATTTTGGGCACCACCTAAACCAAATTCAAGAAAAATAAATGTGCAAACCATCAAAACTAATTGCAATGACTTTTCCCAGATCTAATGATTGTATATGGCCTCAAATGCATTGACAGGTTCTTGGAGGCTTTGTACTCATGCATTTTAATAAAACTGATCCAAAATGTAAAATGATCTTGCAGGACTGTGGACCACAATCTTCCACAAAATCAGGGGAAATACTAAAACCCAAACAGCACCCAAGGCCTCTGAAAACCAAGGGAAATCAAAGGAAAACCCTGTAATCTAACGATACACTTTCAGTTAAAGTAGTGTACTAAATTTCACATTAAATTTCAGGTAGTTAGTTTATACTTGTACTCCCAATATTTCACTTTCTACTCCACTACATTTGTCTGACAGCTTTGGTTACTTTATGGTTTGCGGATTTCCTCCTCCTCCTTTCCAGTAATTAATATTTGTCTCCAAATGTTTGTGATAAACTCAATAATTAAATTATCCTCACTGGGTCGAATTTAATGTTGTTCTCCTTCTTGAGACAAATAAACTATTTAAGAGACCTACTGGATTATTAAGTGCATGGTCAAAAAGCTGAAAAATAGGCCTGTTTTTCTAAGATTGTGAAAAGTTGATGGTTTAGAGATACTTCTGTATGTAGTTCTCTTAAAATATGATGCATTGCTGTAGATTAGACCACTAGCACTATATTAAGGAGTTCAAATACGTTAAACCTTCTGCATGTACAGCAGTAAAATGCAACATGCAGCTGTAATATGAATCCAAAAACCGTAGACTGTATATAATTAGTAGACAGAGCAACTGTGACGTCATCCATTGGTTTCTAAACTGCTGTGTGAAGCACTTTACATTTTGGCCATCGCCATGTTGGCTTTTTGGAGACAGAAGTGACCATATTTGAACAAATAGGGGCAGAGCTATAGGACTGCAAGTCATCTTCGAGGGGTAATGGATGAGCTAATGTTAAACACTAGCTTCCTGACCTGGTAAAATAGTAAACTTCAACAAGCATTTAGAAACAAAGTTATCTTATATTCTGCAGTAAAACGACTGTTGCTGTTTCAAAGTCGAGCATGGTGGACTCACACCCTTAAATTTGACCTAAGATCTAATAAAAGGGGGGGGGGGGGTTTAAAGATGCCCAGATCAAGTGAAAACTGAATGACTGAGGAAAAAATGACTGAGTATTTTTTAGAGATTAGCTCAATGTACGTCAGTGGGGGTATTTTGGGAGCAACCCCCAGTGGCCATCAGTGGTATTACAAGTTTATCATACTTCCACATTGGGTTAATTTCGGAGTAGAGGTCCCTCCGTCTTTTTAATAACATTTACATCAATAACATCAGTAACATTATATTTAATAGTAAAACTCTGACAGAGACTATTTCACTGCACAATGACTACTCTAATATTCATACTTTAAATGCTTTTTGTCGACAGTACTTACATACTCTTACTTGGATAAGGCTTTAAAGGAGTGATATTTGGCTTTTTAAAATAGAATTACGTATTTTAAAACATTTCCCTGTGGTCTACATAAACTGTAAATGCTCTGCTTGGGTCTGAATGCTTCATTAATTCAACTCCACAGGTCCATCTTCAACCCTATTTCTGAGTAATGACACCAGAAAGGTGGTTTTGAGCGCTGGCCCTTTAAATGCAAATGACCCACTTCACGCCCCACCCCCTCCAGGTTGTTGACCGTGCTTTTTGTCCCGTTCAGCCACTTGTGTTCCTTTATACAACCAACAACTGAACATTTTACGTAATCAGCTCGATGGTTGGACATATTTTCAGTTTTTACTACAACCGCTGCTGCTGATAAACAATTACGTTGTACTCGGAGAAATGTTCATCAGAAGTCCTTATATGTGCAAATGTAACTACTTATAAATGTAACTACTTCTAAAATTTAACAAATTAAGAAGGAATTAAAACAGGTTGTAGAAATCCACTCGATTTTTGCCAGAATGAATATAAAGATAGCCTTGCAGCACCTGGAGGGTTCAAATTCAAACTGTATGAACTATTAGGGTCCAAATACACAAATAAATGAACCAAAGACTAATAGAAGTGGGTTTAGCAAAATATGACCCCTTTAAATAAAGAACCTTCACTTTGTAGTACTAGTAAATTTGCTGAGGTAGAGGCTCTGAATACTTGTGATTATTTCTGCGGTATACAGAACACACCCAAAAGAATAACTTAGAAAGGCAATTTTTTAACACTGAAGTTTATAAAGGCAGTCCTAACTATGTGAATACAAATAGCTAACGCTTGTTGACCTAATGTCAGAATGTATGCTTATGACTGCTTTCCTTTGGACACAGACCGACATTTCCTCTTTTATTTTCACAGTGCGCGTTTATGTAACTAAAGCATCTGAATACTTTTTCCACCGCTGAAAGTCAGCCCCGGGTTTGGTTTAACAGGGAAACTACACAAAGAGTTCAGGAAAAAGTCCTGCGAAGAATCTTTGTCTGAAGTGCGAAAGGCTGCAGTACTATTTCCCTCTTTCTCCCACCCTCCTGCCAACACCAGTCAAGGGATTTTCCTTCCCACCATCTCCGGCTGGAACACTATTTCCGGATTGTGTCGTTCATTTACTTAGTTTGCAGAGAATGAGAGGCCATGGAAAACTGAGTGTGGCAATGTGGCTACAGCGGTAGGGAGGGAAAGACAGACAGACAGTGGCAGAAAAAGAGAGAGAGAGAGAGAGAGAGAGAGAGAGAGAGAGAGAGATAGAGAGAGAGAGAGAGAGAGAGAGAGAGAGAGAGAGAGAGAGAGAGAGAGAGAGAGAGAGAGAGAGTGCAAGACCGAGCCGGATCGTCAGAGACAAGCCCAAGCAACGGCCTTTACCAAAATAGCACAAGCAAGAATCTTTGTGGGTAACATAAATTTGAGCATGATGAGTGTAATCAAACTGAGAGGGGTTTGACATGCGACATAAACTATCTCCGTGGCCATGTGATGTTGAGGATTCCTTTGTCACAGCTGTGTGTTCGCCTCTGTGCTGGTTGGTTGGTTGGTTGATTGGTTGGTTTGTTTATCTGGCTGTCTCTGCATTTCCCAGAACATCCCATTACACTACTACGTCTCTGCAGTTAACGAACACAAAAAGGATGTCAGTGACCTGCTTACCTTGTGACATTTGCAGTGTTGATGAAAGCTAACACTCTCTGACGAGTGTAATTGTCAAAGAAAGGTGGTCATAAGGCTTAAGAGGCCTTTGACCTTCAAGCGCCGCGCTCTATCCTTGTTAGATGACCAAACAGGATTGAATCCATTCACTAAGCTCGTCTTTGTCTTGACTCCAGGGGGTTTTACAGGAGGAACAAAGCACTTCTGAGCCACCTAATAACCACAGCTCATTATGATATCTGTAACTTAACCAGTCATCTCAATACAATAATGCAGCTGATTTTATAATAGGTTTCCCTGATAATTTCCTATATCAGTTGTGTTGTTTTTAGTTTAGTTCATTGGATAATTGTGCAGTAGAGTTTAGAAGTTAGAGGTTAAAAATGCCTCCCTTTAAAAAAAAAAAAAAAAAGAAAATCATGAAAATCATATAAAAATCCCAGAGATGAATCCAAATACAAGCATCAGTGTAACATCAGAAAGAAAGAAAAAATACAGAAACTTAAATAGACCTAATACTTAAAAGTTGAGATACAACACATGTAAAATATATGAGACACTAAAATTTTCATTTTCTCAAGAAATTTGGATTGAAATAGAGGGCAGTTTGTCCAAGAGATGGTCCTCAATATTTCAGTGAATATCAGAACAAAAAATGAAAGGCCTCACAGTGTAAATGTCTGAGGAAAACGTGGAAAGGTTCTGGAAAACAAAGGGAAGGTCATGAGTGAAATGAACATTATACATGAAGGTAAACATTTATTAAAAACTGACAGTTTTAATGTTAGAGTTAATTTTAATGAAGAAATAAAGTATTTCATATCTTGTTCATTAAAAAAGTAATCTAACTTAACTAACTTAATAAAATGGATCTAACTTTACCTTAATAAGCTATATTTAACTGGTAACAAGTTTAAAAATAAAGGGTTCGAATGAGCATTAGGGTCACTTCAGCAGCTTTTTTAATCTGGAGGTAAAGGGTGATACTTCCAGAGGGAAAAAAATACAATTTTAAAGATTAAATCCATAAATTTACCAGAAAAACTTGGACTTTCTGAGAATAAAGTACTACATTTGAAAGAGAAAGTTGCACATTTTTACTACTGATAATTTAAGATTTTTTCTTGTAAATTTTGTGATATTCTACAAAATAGGGTGTTTGATTCCAATTGTTGAACTTTATAATCACCTAAAATATTGTTTTTTCTTATAAGTTTGTGTTATATTTCTCATAAATTTAACATTTTAGTCTCAGAGAACCTTCACATTTATTCTTATATATATTTATGACTTTCTTTGTTTCTTGAAAATTCACCCCTTATCCTCCAGCTCAAAAATGTTTTACCCAAAGTGACACTAATGCACCATTGTAGAAAACTTATCTTTGTTTTTTTCTTCATAAATTTATGACTTAAATCTGAAATTAGCCACCCAACCTTCCACTAAAAAAATATAGTTTTTAGTCCTTACAATAGGCACAACATGCTAATTTTTAGCTGTATTTTTCAGAAGACAAATTTCTTTTTTCCAGACTGTCAGATTTCTTCAATTAAATCAAGATAATTGAATATTAGACTGTATTTCTTTTCTGTGTTTCTGTCTCCTTCTTCTTCTCAGTTTTAATCTCAGCACGACTGCCTGATTAAACAAAGATTAAGTACATAAAACCAAGCAGCATTCAGCTTTTTTAAAACTCTGAATTTTCCCTCATTCATAATTATGTCTCCATTTCCATCAAACCATCCACTTTGCGGCTGTTAACAATGCTGAGTCGACACACACACACATGTCCCACGTATGCAGCGTTGTGGTGGGACATAAAAACACACAGTAGGCTGGTAGAAAGTGTGAGATAACTGGGCTTTCTTAACCAACTTCCCCCAATTACTTTCTTCATTAAATTGTGCCAGACGTCAATAAAATATCTTTTACCATCTGCTTTATTTTATGGTTGTCACAATTAACATTACAGTTAAATGTGAAACCATGTCTGATCCTGTCATATGCGCTTTTTTAAATAAGTTCAATTTATATAGAACCTTTCACCACCATAAAGTTCTTCATAATAAAGTTGGGCTTTTAATGTAGTATATTGCACAGTTTAATAATGTGGCAGTAGAGTGAAAACAGTTTAGAAATGTGTCTTCACTCTTTTTTTATTTTACACTGGGATTGTAAACTTGCAGGACCTGATCTAGCCACCTGTGGAATATAGTGGTGATGGAATACAACTAAGTACATTAACTCAAGCACAAGTTGAAGCACTAGTACTGTCAAGGTTTTGTGCAGTGTTTTCCCTAAGTTTGTGTAAAACCTAAGCTGGAGTTGGAAGGTTTAGAGTACTGCCACAACAAAATGTTCAACTCTAATGAGGAATTAATCATTTCACTTAAGGCTGTGCCCTTATTATTGCCATATCTGTGTAGAAAAATTGTCCAAAAACCTCACTAAAGGCATTCAACAGCAAAAGATAGTTAGCTTTAGGGCAAATTTCTATGTTGATTAATTACTAAGTTGATTATTGAGGCTATAAAATGTCAGATAATGGTGAAAAATGTCAACTATGTGATGTAATTGAATGTCTTGTTCAGTCCCAAAATCCAAATTTATCCAGTTTACTGTCACAGCAAGGGAATGAAACCAGACAACATTCATATCTATGAAGCTGGAATCAGAAAAACACACTAAAACTAGTATTGAAACATTTGTTGATCAATGTAATACTTCACTAATGGATTAACCTCCTCAGACCCAGCTATGGGTTTCTGTCCACATTTGTGGTCATGAGTTTCACAACTTTATTAAAAAAAAAAAAAAAAAAAAAAAAAAGAAAGAAAAGAAAATTGTCCACCGCAAAGGACATTCCATAAAAATTTAAAAAACTGCATCTGAAAAAAACTGTTGCATCATGATGTTTCCAATATAGGCACTTACTTAATAAAAAACAAAAAAAGCTTGTACTTTGCTGACATTTCCTGGGTCTTAAGAGGTTTGTAAAGCAGGGGTCTCAAACATGTGGCCCGGGGGCCAAAACTGGCCTGCCAAAAGGTCCAATCTGGCCCACGGGATGAATTTGGCAAAAATTACACTGAAGATATTAACAGTCAAGGGTGTCTAACTCATTTTAGTTCAGGTTCCACATACACACCAATATGATTGAAAGTAAAATAATAGCATCATAACCTATAAACAGTGACAACTCCATTTTTCTAGGTTCAACTGGACTAGTTTTGCCCTTCTGAAGCAAAACTAGTTGAACCTCGAAGAGCTACTAAGAAGAACAATGACCTAGGCAAATGAGAAATTGTTCTTTAGTTCCAAATTCCAATTTTTTAATATTATGCTTGAAACCAAAAGTTTGTGTAACATTGTGCATAATGCACATGTATAAATGATAAGTTGAGGCATAATACTGTTAAAACTGCACTTATTTTTCTTACAAATTTCAGTTTTTTCAGGTTATTCACATGTTTTTTGTTAAAGGATAGTTTGTAAATGTAAATATTTTCATAATGTAATGTTTTTTTATTGCACTAAAGAGAGAAATCACTTGTGATCCAATTGGGCTGAATGAGGCCCCTGGAAAAAATGACTTTGACACCCCTGAATTAAAGGTTTCAGCTCTAGTTAGTTTCCATGGGTCCATACTGATTTTTGTCTTTTATTTATACAACACATACATGCTGCACCGTACTACTAAGCTTTATGCCTTTCATTTTCTATTACCCTATTTGCATACATACGTTGTGGCGGGACAAAACCACAAAAATGTTGGCACCTGGATTTACCTAAGCAAATTGTTCAGATTCTTCCTTTAGATAATTAAACCTGCAACAAGTTCTTTAACCCTTTAACTAATACAGAGAGTAGAGTCTCATTTTTTAAGCTACCATGAGTTTGACAGATAACATAAAGATTGAACTGTATTGGAAAAAGGTCATGTGATCTGATGAGTCCAAAGTGACCCTGTTCCAGAGTGACAAGAGAGGTGGATGAAGTGATTACCCATCATGCTTAGTGTCTACAGTACAAGCCTGTGGGGGCAGTGTTATGATCTGTGGTTGATTCAGTAACAATATGTGTCCACAAAACCAATCAGAATATACCAAATGACCTGATTTTTCCAGTGTATTTTTTTTTCCTTAATGACACAGAGATATTCCATGACAACGCCAGGATTCATCAGGATCACATTATTAAAGACTGGTTCATGAAACATCATTTCCACATATGCATTGGCCTCCACAGAGTCCAGACCTGAACCCCACTGAGAATCTTTGGGATGTGATGAAAAAGACTTTATGCAATGGACTGACTCTCCGCCATCAATACAAGATCTTGTTGAAAACTTAATGCAGCTCTGATGAAAATAAATGTTGTTACATTGAATAAGTGTCGTGTGGCATAAATCAAAAACACTAAAGCAGACCAAAGAAATACTAGAGCGTGGGACTTTTTTTCAGTCAGACCATGAACTTCTACTCTTCTTAATTTCATAAAAGTAACTTAAATTATTAATTACTTTGCAAATTCATATGATTATTAATATAAAAAATTAACACATAAATTATGATGTATTACTATAGATTAAGAAACTAAGTATGAACCAGGGAAGAAACTGTTTTTCAAGAGGCCCATTCTGACTTAGATAAAGTAAGTCGATGGTCACACACTGGACAATTTAATTGCTTTGTTCTTTCTTTTCTTTTTTTTTTTTTTTTTTTTTACAGTTTTATATGTCAACTGGATGTACTCTGAGGTGACATACATAAGACAGTCCACTTAACAGCTTGGTCAATGTTTAGATTAGCTTTACATTCTGTTATTTCTTCTTCTTTATATATATATATATATATATATATATATATATATATATATATATATATATATATATATATATATATATGTATGTATACATAATTGTTATCTATTTCATGTTATTTTATTTTATTTATTTATTTATTTATTTTATTAATTTTTGCTATATTTTCATATCTAGAATTTGCGCAAATACTATGTGCCTCCTATTCATATTCATGATGTCTTTTGGTGTATATATTTACATGTTTATGTTTATCTCTAAGTTGGGGGTGGGGTTTTATGTTAAGAAGGACAGAAAAAATACACACATTGTATGATACATCCATGTTATGCTGTTGAAAATCCTTAAATAAATAATAATAATAATAATAATAATAATAATAATAATAATAATAATAATAAAAAGATTAGCCTTACATTTTGCCAATAGAGAGGTGAAGTTTTGTCTCCTCCGACTGTACCCCATGGGATCCTTTGGGGGAAAAAAAAAACTGTATTACAGTCAATATTATTGTTGATCCTGTTTGGATTATTCCATCATTTACATATATGATATTTGTCAGATTGTGAAAATACATAAACTGAAGGAGTACACATCTGAACATTGTGGAAGTGGCATTATCATAACTGTCTCATGTTACAATAACATGACTAGACTTGTGACAAATTTTTACCTCTTTTAATACTTTTTCACTAAGGGCAGTGTGTAAATACTACATAAAATGAACAGTGATGAGATATTTTCTGAATTTAATAAAAATGTATATGAACTAACTTACCGAATGCAGAAAAATTTAACTTGTAAGAATATTTTATCACTAGTATAATCATGTGAACACTACTGCGCATTAATGTTTTTAAAAATAACTAACTAAGCCTGTTTTATTTATTAGCAGTTATCATTCAGAATCAGAGACTTAAGTGTTTAAGTGAAGAGGAAAATTCACTTCTATTTTTATCATCTCTGGAAAAAACTATGTGCATTTTTCTTCTTCTTTGTTCTTATTTTAAGGTGTACTATCCTGACTTGGCATTTTACCTTCCCTGAACCCTTTTTATGGTCATGCATATAATGATAATTATATAAGGATAATTTTAGCAGAACTTTTGTTCAGAAAAAAAAAAAGTCTTCCCAGAAAACGTCACAAGGTACAAGTGATCTCTGATTTTCTTCGGTCAGCATGACAAATCCTACTGCGCAGTCAGCAATTTGACAATACAGTCATCTCTCACTTATTCTGAGTTCGCCGATGTTACAGAATAAGCCTCAGAGTGCAGGTGTGAGTGGAAAGATGACAGTCAGTGACTTCTGTTAAATGGTGCGATAGCGTAATCATTATTTTGGAACACTGAGCGTTGGAACAAGCTGTGTTAATAATGTAAATGAGTGATGCATTTGTTGGGGGTAAAGCAGGGGTCCGGGTTGGATTCTGGTTGTTGTACAGATGATTAGAGGTTTTGGAGAACAGAGCGAAGTGACTTTTGATAATTTCATGTATTCTGTTTTATGTAGAGAACATTTTGCTCTTGTGTCACTACAGAGGGAACTATTTTGACTACAACAGAGGACAAAAATGGTAACACACAATGATCTGATAACTTCCGGCTCTGATTTAGACACTTTGGAAATTTAGTTTGAACAGCGTTATTATATTAACCCATAAAGTCCCAAACACCCACTGTAAATATTTATCAACTTTTGATCCACTAACCCCATCAATAAATGCAAATAACTGATGTAAAATACAGTTTGTCATCTTTTCATGGTCATCAGATATGACCCATTTGGATGTTCAGAGGCTCCGTAGTTACCATGGAAACACCGTCATCTTCTACAACATTGATTCACCAGCAAAATCCATTGACTTGGATCAATGACAGTGTTTGTTTATATTTTCAGTTATTGATATATTTTACTAAAAAATTCACTTTTTCTTCAGTTTTCTCTGTTTTTGATATTATAACCCTCAATTTTAATCTGAGTTTTTCTGAACATCTACATGATCAGTGAATTAAATATAGAAAAATGCCTGATTTTTACTGGAAAAAGACAAAATATATAGGATGATATTGCAATAAATGGTGAGAAATCGCATAAGAAAGCTTAAATATAGAGAAAAATTGATTGGGGAATTGGCACAAAAGTAGCACTGGGTTTTTATGGGTTAAACAAAAGCTAAAATAAGCACTGAATCAATAAAATGAAATTGAAAAGTAAAATAGAGGACAATAAACAAACAAAGTTTCACGTTCCCTTAATTTAAATGGTGCATATTGTAGATGAATACAATTTACAACACAGGACTTTAAGAGATAATGGTTTTATAAATTAGATCTGATCTCATGAGCTTTAGAAAACTCTATAAATGATAGTGATGCTCAGAATACTAGACAAACTGAAGCTAATTCACACATGAAAACTAGGTCCATGGGTTTTTTTTTACATTGTGAACATGTGGGCTAGACTAAATAACTTTGTATCATACACAGTATATACTGCACAATATATGGACAAAAATATTGGGTCACATTATAGCTACAACTTCTAGGACTCCCTATTCCTGTTGATTCCAAACATTATGATGATAAGCAAAGTTAATGTCACTTTTTGTCAATAATCATCATGATGAATGTCAAATGGATATTTCTTATGGGTTTAAAGGCTGATTTTCTACTGGGTGTGAGTTGAAGAAAACAGATGGATAATTGTTTAAAATCATTTATTTATGGTCAAAATATGAATAAAATGCAGTAGAAACAAACCCGAAAGTATTTTGTAACCATATGTTGACAATGTAAATAAATTATCACAATCATTATTGTTTTATAGCCCACCCCGTTAGCAATGAAATACCTGAATTCAATGTGTTCAAATACTTTTGTCTATATCGTGTATATGACATCAGTTGGTTAATAGTCAAGTCAACAGGTGACTCTGACATCAACGTGTTATTTCACCTCATTTTTAACTTCTTCCATCTTCCATTTGTTTCTTTCTTCTATTGTTTTCTGTGACAAAAGCGTTGCATAATGTCTTGTAACTGATCCAAAAGTCTGAGCTATTGAAAAAGTGACTTTTGTTCACACTTTAAATGAACCACAGACCGTCTGTTTGGTGTGCATTGAAGTCTGGGGGAGGTTTCACACCTGAAAATTTGCTTGGGGTCAAACTGAAAATCTGGACCAAATGAAGTGGGTGTGAACATGCCCTAAAAACTAAAAAAAAAAAAAAAATAATAATAATAATAATAAAGAAGTAAAACTACAAAAAACAAACCTGAAATCAAACACCAAAGTAACTATAACTGCTTTTTCTACGGATTTTTTCGACAAAAGTGTCTCTTTTTTGGGTCATCTTTTTCTCTATTATAAATACCACAAAAATCTAAATCTTACCAAGCGTATTTTTCTCATTTTGTAGTCAAAATACTTCATCACACTTAAAATAAGACATAATCACCAAAAGAGTAACTTTTCAGTGAGATTTAAGAACTTATTTTTAGACAATAGATCTAAAAAATCTTATTTCAAGAAATCTTACCAAAATAAATTTCACTTGTTCCATTGGCAGATTTTTTTACTTGAATTAAGGAAAAAAAAAAATCTTGAATTAAGCAAAAAAAAATCTGCCAATGGAACAAGTGAAAATTATCTTGGTAAGATTTCTTGAGATAAGATTTTCAAGATCTGTTGGCTAAAAATAAGTTCTTATATCTCACTTACAAATTACGCTTTAGGTGATTATGTCTTATTTTAAATGTGATGAAATATTTTGACTAGAAATGAGAAAAATACACTTGGTAAGATTTTGATTTTTGCAGTGAAGGCACTCATTTGCTTTTGTGAAAATTTGGCCAAAGCTATAATCTGACTATAGAAACTATGATGCAATCTCTGGTGCCGACAAATAATCCTTGATCTCTGCATTTATGGTGCGATAGACAATCAGAACACAAAGTTAAGTCAAACAGATGATGATGATGGTCTTAACCTTCTGGTCCATACATCTCACCCCGTGGCCTCAAAGCACCGAGGTGAATCCTAACATATGATGCAGAAAATGAGTTGACTGGCTCAGCTCATAGCTCAAGGTTGTCTCATTTACACAGGTCACTGATGCCACTATTGTTCATGCAGGAGTTGTGTAATCCTAGATTCTTTTGTCCTATCCCCTTATTGTTATGGCTCCTGACCGGCTGCTTAACACACGCTGAAATAACTTCCTTAAGACCTATGTAAGCAAATACCACTTAAAGTATTTGTGCCGTACATGATAGTGCGCATGTGTGTGTGGGCAAAAGGGAAGGGGGCTGCTTGAGTGTGGAACTGGGTGGTTTGTTTTGTCAGCAAAATGTCAATCTGTCTTTGCAAGGTTATCCCATATGATCTCCCTAAATACACAGGGCTTGGTTGTCCATCTGGTTGGCAGTTGAGAACTCACACCCCCCCATTAACACCCACCACCACTAACCCAGGTCTGGAGGTCTTGCCTTTTACCTCCCACAGAGAGGATATGAAAAGACCGACAAAGCTTTCCATTCTCTTCTTTTACTGTCAGATTTTTGGATCAGTGTAATCCTCAATGGCTGAAACACATGTACAGCGGTTTGGTTGCTCCCTAACAACTAACTTGACAACTAAACAATGCAATGGTTCTTATTGAAAGGGGACACTCGGAAGAATTTCGCATGCCCAGAAAAGATTCAGCCACTCTTAAATTCACAAACACACACTCGCACATCCAGGCAACCACCCAATATCCCCCCAAAAAGCCAGATCCATCCTCAGTCCAAACGGCCCTGGGCTCCTCTATGCTTTTCAGCGTGTGCAAATGAAAGATGTGTCTTGGAACAGTGCAAGCCTCCAGGCAGAGCAGAGCTAACCTCGCACGTAGATATACACAGCAGCCCTCTGGACAAGTTTGGCACCCACACCAGCTTGTTGCGTGCTAACTCTTTCCCTCCCCCATTCCCTCTTGCTATCCCGCTCTGCAATTATATGCTACGCTCCCACCCAAACATGCAAGAATAGGCCTTCTCAGTCAACAGACAAACCGAGTCATTCTGTCCTCAAACCATGACATCATGACCATTTGACTTCAGCATGAAATTCAAGCTTAATTTAACTTTGTCAAGGGGAAAAAAAGAAAAGTGGTGTGTGTTACATTGGCAGAGTGCTGCAGTGGTGTGAACAGTAACTTTATGCACTTCTGAGAAGGCACAGCTAATTTATTCTCGACAATATCAAACTTCATGGGGAATATGTGAGTCATGACAATATCACTCATCTCAGATTTACTGTACGAAATAATTCAACTGAGGATGTACAATGATCTGGACAATACTGACAAAATACACTTAAGTCATATTTTAACTCATTATCCCTGTACATGTAACCCACTGTGGAATCTAAGCGCATGTACTCAAGTACTGGAAATAAGAACAAATTTAAGGTCTTTGCACTTTAGTTATGTGTATTTTTCCATTGCTATATTCTTACATTCCTTTAGTTTGGACTAAAATGTACATTTTAATCCCCTACAGTTATCCTAACTTTACTTATATTTTGCAGATTTATTTCATTGATAAAAAATAACAATCACTGAATGAATCTTGATGTATTATTATAGATTGTAGTACAGTGCAATGATTACAATGAGCCACATCATTACCACCTACAACATCACAAATGACCTCATCAGTGTCAGTAATTATAATCCAATATTAAACTGGATTGTAGATTGCAGATTATTATTCTTCACTTTTGCTAATGCTTGATGCTAATACTCTGACACTTTTACTTTTGAATGCAGGACTTTACGTGTAATCTGGGCTCAATATAGATTTTTTTTTTTTTTCAGTGTTATGGATAACAAAGTCATTACAAAACCGAAAACTACATGCAGTATATCATTAAGCAAACATATTCTCAATATACTTAATATACTGTCAGAAGCCAAAAGATTGTGTAACACTGTGTATAATTTAGTGACATCTATTATAGAGATTGCAGATTACAGCTAACTGAAAACCCTCCCTCTAAATTGGTTGAAGAATCTACAATCCACTTGTAAAATAAAGGAAAAAAACATGAAATTCTGTTTTTTCAATGTTTAGCTTGGCCTTTGTGTTACTGTAGAAATGTTTTCATTTCCAGACTGAAGAGAGACATTTTAGTTTCTTCGTATTTCATGGATTGCCATAGATCTACATTTTACCAGTTCTTCACTGTCAGCGCAGGTCTTTTTTTAATGTAATTTTTAGCTTTTTGTGTCTTTTCATTATTTTAATACTGTCCAGTCTTTTATTACATCTTGTGGTCTTGATGTATATTTCATATAATATTTTGTCTCACTGCATTTGTCACATGAATTTAATTTACTACTTTTACATCATTTTTGTCTTGTCACACCTTCTGTAATTTTTTTTGTGTCTTATTACATACTTTAGCCTGGTTTATATATTTTTTGGACAAATTATGTCTTTAATTTAAGTTTTGTTATATCTTTTATAACAAACACCTCTCCTCTGCATTTAATCTGGCTTCAGTGAAGACAACATTTATAAACTATTCCCAAGAACACTCCTTTTGCAGTTTACCTGAAAAAAATTGATTCACTAATAATTTTACTATAAAGTATCCTGTCAATTAGTGAGCTTAAGTTTGGGAAGCTCAATTCTAAGGTAAGAAAAACTCAAATACCCTTATTTTTAGGATATTATGTACTGAAAATATTAAAAACATAACTACTTTTTTGTATTGTACATTTTATTGTTTAATTATTTTAAATTATTATATTATAATACATGTATTAAAATATCTGAAAACAATTTGACCTATTTTTGGTTGACTTGTGAACCCGCACTATATCAGATATTTCTAAAAATGCTGAAATCCAGAGAAAAACAATAAGTTGTCGGTGGTGTCATGTCCAGTTTAGTAATGTCAATGTTTAAAGTCGAAGGATTTTATCAGAAAACAACATCCAAATCCTCTGCGTAAAAATCAGGCCGTTAGTGTTGATGCAGGCAACCAAGACTCCTGTTAGCATAGACATGGAGTTAGCTAATGTTAACAAGCAAACACAAAACCGAAACTAACACAAGCACACGAATGTGCAAAAATGTTACATATTGAACCTTTAACTTGTAGTGATTTCAATGGAGTGAAATGGAACGGGTGCTGAAAGCAACTCCCATGATCCTACAGTAGTATATGACGACAAGATATGGCTTTAATTTTTTGTTTTGATTAAGACCCCTGGTGGCAGAAATTTCATATTACCAAAAGTGATTATTATACAATTAAAATGCACACAGAAAAGTGAAACAGCTGAACACCACACAGACAATGCAGTAATTTAATTACATTGATAAAAAAAACAAAAAACACCACAATATCTGTGGGATTTGGTTACGAATAATGTAAAGGCTTCAGCTTCTACAAGTTTCATGGGGGTCAGATGTCTGAGAGGCATCTATCAAACTGCTGACAGCTATTGTGTGGAGCACACCTCATTTTCCAAATCTGCCTTGCAACAGTCCTCCCCTCTGTCCTTGCAGCTCTGGGAGGGGTTCTTAACAGTGTGTGAGTCTGTGCATGTGCAAGTGCATGTATATATGACAGAACCGAACCAATGACAGGCACCCCAGCCCAGCCTTCGCAACAAAGAGGCTGGTGGGTTTCACCGCAGCCCCTCTCGCTCTCCCACACACTCATAAATAACCATACAGAGTCTCTGCCCTGGCCAGGGGGAGAAAAGGGAGAGAAAAGAGCCATTTAGGCAGCTCCTCTCCTCTCATGGCTTCCAAATGACCTTTACTAAGGGTCAGTTAGTCCAACCACAACTCCATCCCCGACCCCCCCCCCGCTCTCTATCCCAGTCCTGACACTAACCTGAATCATCCCAACACTGCTGCTGTAGAGAGAAGCCACTTAGCAGAGTTGGGTTATTGTAAAGGAGCGTTTAAAAACCTGGAAGGCATAAAGCCTCACAAGCTCTCAGTCTCAGAGCATGTGAGATGGCAGGCAGGGTCAGAGGTGAAGGTCACAATACGGGAGGAGGGGAATAAATCCTGTAGCATGGACGACAATGGCTGCAATCCCCACTGACAATGATGCCATTGTGGGCTATGGGTTGCTTAGTGTGTCCTGGAGCTGTGCCTAATAGAGTTATAGTGCTGATGTGATGGCTGTGTAGCCGAGGAGAGTAGTGTCCTTTTATATAAAGGGGGCAACAGCCGAGGAGGTTGAAAGAGGTCTCAGCTTCTCAATTTTACTTTGCATGAAAGGCTGGGATTGTGTGTGTGCATTTGTGTGTGTGTGTGTGTGTGTGTGTGTGAGAGAAAGCGAGGTTACCAGCTTAACTTCACTGAGCTCACAGCCATGAATCTGCCATGCACACATGACTCCCCCTCTGTTAAGACTCACAGTCAATGCATCACAGAAGTTCAGCTGATTTCAATGCGCAGGTGGGCTGACTGAAACATGACTTTTCTATTTTCAAACCTTTCATTTTTCTTCTCACTTATGAAATGGTGTTATATCTATACATGAGTTATGTAATTTTTTTTTTTTTAAAGTGACACAACCCATTTGCCAGAATAAAGTATTGGCACTGCATGTTTCTGCAAATGACAGTCACAATGTAAAATATGCGTATTCTGAACCAAAAACATATGTCATGAGGCAACCCACATTTGTGAATATGCCCTGAGCACTGAGTCCCTGGTTCTTTGCTGCTTGTCACTCGCCATATTTCCCATTTCTATCTCAAATAAAAATGAAAAATACCCCAAAACTAACCTTATAAATCTGATACTGACATTTATAAATATCTGTCAACTGGTTTATGTAATGTCTTGTTTTTATATTTTGTATTAACTGTTGTCTGTTTACCTGCCCAGGGACTGCAGATGCAAATTAGGTCTTAGCAAACTCTGGTGTAATCATGTAACTGTACAATGTCCCTGTCAAAAAGAAAGAAAGAAAGAAAGAAAATAAAAATGCAATATATCAATGTTATAGTGTTTCCACTGCTTATTTTCCACTTGAAAAACTGCCAACCCGATTTACAATATCGGCTAGTTATTATGACAGCATTAAAACTTTTTACAGTCAGGTTTAGGCAATGACAGGACTTGGTTACAGTTAGTGAATGATAGCATGGCTTGGTTCAACACAACAAGAAGCCCATAATTGAAAAGACTCGCATTGTTTTCATTATTAATATTAAAACCAAACCACAGTGCTTTCATAATGTTAACCAGAGTGTTTTTATTACTTTAAAAATGACACAGTGTATTTATTAATATTTAAAGCAAACCGTGAACTTTTCCTAACCATAACTGAGCACTTTTATTGTGTAAACTAAAACATACTTACATGAGTCAGAATGTGAACTCCAGTCTCTAGTGGCTAAGTTCTGGATTTTGTAAATCTACCATCTGCCATCCAACCATGTTCAAGCATAGAATGAGAAATGACAATGAGATATGTAGAAATCCTGTTATAAAGTCATAAATTTATTGGTGCCAACTTCTGAAATGTGACAATTGGTTGCTTTTTACTGGTACCTTTAGGATTTGTACTGGTATTTAGACCAAACAACTATGTGAAGAAGAGATCACAGGCTCTGGGAAATTGTGAGGGGCATTTTACATTGTTTATGGAGTATTTTAAACCTGTTTGTCTATTTTGATCCATGCACAATCCGTGGATATATTCAGCATGCACTCCTCACGGTCAGGTCTTAATTTTGGCACTCCACTTAAGCACAGACAGTGAAGGCCTCCAGAGAAACAGAGGCCGGTGATACCGCAGGATCATCATCCTCAGCATAACTCAGACACTCAGCTGGTAAATGTTATGTGGTGGCATGCCACGAGTACCTCAGTTGTCACCTCTGTTAGTAAGATTAGGCTCTGGCAGAACGGAGTGACAGATGATGAGTGGTGGGTATGACCACCGGGCGCTACACGAATGCAGGGGATGGAGAGGCTTGACAGGCAAAGAGGCAGACAGACAGTCCCTGGAGAGTTTGGAAAAATGGTATGTCAGTTCTGCTGATGTCTATAGTAACAGTAGCCTCCAATTTGACATTCCCTCCACCAAACATTGGTTTTCTGTTTTTTTTTCCTCTTTTTGGCTTCTCTTTGACCTCCTTAAAAGAACAAGCTATGTTTCCCAGGGCCCAGCTATTTGAAGCTCATAGTTTTGGTCATCCAAAGTTTTCTGTTCCAACTCAAGCCGTTCAGACACTGTCCCCACTTACATATCCACAATGGCAGGGTCCTGGGGGCCAGACCATAGCTGCCCTACACTCTGCCCGCAGTTGAGTTGCCTCTGGCAAGACCACTGCATGCTTTGTGTGCTGGTTCTGGCCGCCGATCAGGGAAACCCCACAGTCTCTCCATAGTGAATGTCGAACACCCTGCCAAGACCATTATGCATCCCTTCAATGGCGGTGAATAGCAGCACACTACAGTACAGAAGATTTGAGAGATGTGCAATTCACCCAGGGCTACAATGCAAGACCATGACACAGATACCAACGTTGGTGAACTGAACTAATCCCTGACATGGCTTCTCAGTGTTGTGTCTTTGAGGTTTTTCTGATGGACAACAAACAAAACAAACTAAGATAAAACAGTGCCCTACAAAAGAAATATGAAAACTGTTGAGTGATGTTCCTCAACACTGTTACTGAGCTAACTCCAAACAGGGATTATTTAAAAAAACAAACAAACAAAAAAACACAACTAAAAAAATAATTTGAATATTTCTCTCTGTGAAATATTGTTTTGGGGGCTTTTTTTGTGCAACTGTGTGACTCACAGCAGGAGGCCTACATGTTTAATGCTCTTAAATATGTGGATTAATGCACTTTTTATAATGTCACCACAGAGTTCCCAGTACATCAAACCACACTGACCTAATAACCTCATAAAACACAAAATCAATTCTGTTTGCTTGTCTCGGGAATTATTATTATTTGCAGTGATGGAAAAAGTTTACTGATAACACACTGTGAAGATACTCCACTACCAAAGCAAAAGGATGTAAATATTACCTGCAAACTCTATTTAAACTATGAAAAATCAAAGTTATTGTTGGTTCTTGTCATGTTTTTTATTCATTTTTCTGCTGTTTAAGATAGAGATCATTATACTCTATGTACTTTATATAATATTGGGTAGTTTCATCTGCAGCAATGTATCACCATTTCTGAAATCATAATAGTTTGTAGTGAACCACATATCTAAAATTAAGTTTTCATGAGCTCGGAAAAACAGATCTGTCTTCAACTTTGTGCCAATGCATTTCCTGACTAATCCAAGAGAGTTTTCACAGTTTATTTAGTTTAAGAAGGAGGAGAGGAAGACTTAATCCTTCATTTTATCACCAAAAATCTAAATCAGCACATTTGGAGATATGTGTAATCTGTGAGAGAAATGAAGCAGTAGTTGGGTGAAAAGTACATTATTTGCCTTTTAGACAGTAAGGTACATGTATATATTTCCTGAGAAAAGAAAAACTAAAGCTAAGTGCCAGTGGGTCAAATTTTAAGCACAAATAAAAGTACTTAGTTGGTTAGGTCCACTGCTGAATATTTGTATTTCCCTTCCTGACATTACAGTGTTAACAGAATTCTTACGTAAGTCGCTTGTCAGAGTAGCGTCACAAATTGCAGTTCCAACAGAAATAAAGGTTAAGTGTTATCTACATTGAACGCAGAAGAACATCTGTCTAGTGATTTAAAACATGTCCACAGTTTCCCAGCACTCCCACAGTTCAGTGGCATATTGCGGTGGTGGATGTCAAGATGAGTCACATCAACTAGCAGGCAGCTGGCAGGCTTGCACTATCAGCCTATCCCCTTAATCTTACGATTAGCCTTCACTGATCCCATCAGGACTGCCTAGATCTGGGGTGCAGAGCCTAAAGGTTTATCCCACAAGTCAGCCCTCCCTCATCCTGACCACTACACGCACACAAGTACAACACAGCACATCCACACTATCTGGGCAGTGGTGGAATGTGACACCAACAAAAGTACTTTTAGTCACCTACAGTTTTGAGGTACTTTACTTAAACATTTCCTTTTTTATGTTAAAATATATTTGTTCCTGTTATTTATAGTGTCTGTTTTTTCATCCGATGAGGCATTAAGATAGTATACTACTGTATACAGGCACGCAATGTGTATATAGTGATGTAGTGTGTATACAGTACAGGAAATGTTTCACTCTGTTTACTTACAATGTAAACATGTACAAACTACAATTATGTCCATTATCTATTATCAGTGTTAAGATGCAATACTTTCACTCAAATACAAGTTTGAGATACTTGTTCTTTGAATAATTCCAGTTTTGGCCAACTACTTTTTAGAGGCAAATATAGTCATTTTTTTTCCTCCACTACACTTATTGCAAATAACTTTACTTAGTATGTGCATTCGGTTTAATAATAAGATGAATATAAATTAATATAAAATGCTTGAAAAGGTAATAAATTATGATTTAGTTTTGCAGATTATGCTACCTTTACTGGCTGTAATTCTGAAGATGTACACACTCATTTCTCAAGGACTACAACCCAGTAATGCAGATTATTCTGAAATATTGTATTTGGCACATTTACTTTTGGTACTTTAACTACATTTTGATGATAGTACTTTTGTGTTTTTACTCAAAGTTTAAGGTTTTGAATGCAAAACCTTTAGGAGTTTTACATTGTGTGTAAAAGATCTGTGTACTTCATCCATCTGATCTGAATCTAATTTTAATGCAACACTATCAAAGATAAATGAAAGGATAAAGCTGATGGCCAGTGTCTCCAACAAACAGGCCACACTAAAAGACTTCAAGATTTTATTCCTTTAATATGTCACTGATTTTGTCTATTATTCTGAAACTGACTGTTATGCACTTTTGTTTTTGTTCATTTTAGTATATTTTGAGGTAATATTTTATACATTTGCTAGTAACAGCATACTTTTAAACTCTTACTCAAGAAAAAAGATCGGTATATTTCCTGAATTACAATGTTTAGGTTTTTAATAACAATAATCACAGAAAAACCTCAAATCACACATCACACATGTTCAACATACGTATGAGCCCAAGTGTCCCCTACTGATGTATGTGGAGGCCTGATGCTCTATCAAGAGAGCTGTGGCAGTGAAATGTATCACAGAGGTCAGACCAAGAAGTTACGGGGGCAAATTCTGTGCTCCTCAAACTCCAGGAGAAAGGAGGGAGGTGGGGGATTGGGTAACAGCCAAGTGACATGCCGTGACAGGCTTCAAGGCTTCTTAAAGTAGGAACGCACAGAGAGCACACAAGCAAACACTCACCCACAAATACACACACGTGAGTACATTCACCCAATGTATACACTCTCCCACATGATTACATACCTGTCAAATGGTGCATCTAATCACTTAAAGGATGCTGACAAAGTCCCATGACTACCATTTAGCAACCATTTTCTCTTTTTTTTAAAGTCTGTTAATTATTAAACAGTAAATTTTAATACCTAATTTTGACTTCTTTTTTTTTCATCCACAACTTGACCAATAATGGACTTTTAAAGGCCAACATAATAATAATAATAGTTTGAAGCAGGAAGAAAACTGGTAAACAATTAATGGTCCACATGAATCTGTATTACTGAGCATCGCACTCAAAGTAATTCATCAATATACTTAGAATATACTTTAAAAAATATATACTCTACTTTTAGATCTTTAATTCTCCCTCAAAGTCAATATTCAGTATGATCATTTATCCATCGGCCTGTATCAAACTGAAATTCTATCAAAAACCACAGATTAATCGGCCAAAACGTTTTATCGGTCTAAAAAATCATGGGAAGGAATGCTTCTAGGACACAAAAACAGAGTTTGTTTGAGGTGCTCTTTGGAAAAGGGTATTCATAAAGTAGATGACAAACAGGAAGAAAGCTCCAAGGCACTCTCATTAAGCATTAAAATACCTTCATTCTCATGGCATGGTCATTTATAGACCTTAAAAAAAAACTTCAATGCATTTCAACTTCGAGCCTTCAACATAAAGTCAAACAAAACAGTTTAACAAACAATTTATCAGTCTATTTCTACAAAAAGCAAAGTGAAAGCACTGGGCATTATGGCCAAAAAATATTACACCTGTCATTAATTTTTTTTTTTCTTCAAGCTAAAACATGACTTAAAAGTAGCTTTCTATAATAAATCTATACACTGTATATGCGCAATATCAACACAGAAGAACCTTATTCATGATGAAAATACTACAACAAAAAGGGTTCATTAAGATTTTTTTTTACCATGCAAGAGAGAACACACTATTCTCACATAACAATTTGATTAAAAAGCTAAAAGTCAGTTGATCAAATTAATTGGATACACTACCCAGGCGTACAAAGGGAAAGTCAACTTTCACACAAAAGGAAATTAAGAAAAGCGGAAACTCCAATTTCCGGCCAATCATCAAACGTGTCACAGATGATTAGTTTAACAAAATCAATTCATTCCCCAAAATAAAATGACTGTTATTTTACTTAATACAGAGACATATCCTTCAGTTTACAGTATCGAAGCAGAATATTATGTTGGAACCAGCCATTTTATGTATTGTGTCCATTATTTTAGGAGGTGTCTTGGACAGACTGGACACAGGAAAGACGTGATGGGAAAAAGGAATGCTGGAGGCAATTACCTCCCTGACTCCCTGTCCTTGGGTCAAAAGGGGATCGGCCATAAACGCCTGGACACCAACAGAGACAGACCTCTGACCATGCAGACCTTGTTTCACTCTCCCTGCAGCCACAAATGTCAGCTGGTGGAAGAGGCCCTGGTTGTTTAAATGTACAGAACAATGTCATTCTGTGTCTGGAACAATGCATGTATTCACTGAAACACAGAAGGAGATAATAATACTTCGACTCTTTTTTCAGTAATATGAAACAGAAGCAGCTAAATGTGTCATCCTAGTATAATTATTCTGCATTTTTTAAAATAAATTCAGCTATTTATACAGGTGTAACAGACCAACTATCATTCATCTGTCTTGAAAACGATGATCTCAGTGCTGCAATTATTCCAAGCAGTGACACTCAAGATGCCATTTTTTGCTGGTGAACGTGTTTGACAAGCTCAACAAGAACATAATACGCACTTGCCAAAAAGGCAAGCTACCCTGTCACTAGTCAGACACAATGAATGCCGAACAGCTGAAGACTGGTTTCATTCTCATAAAACCTGTAACAGCTCATCTCATTGTGTCCTAGTCTTGCTCATTCGCCTGTGATTTAAGACAAAGACAGAAGAAGTTTAATCCATAAAAAACATAAACAATATAAACATCGCTATGAAAAAAAAAGCTAATAAATGATTCAAGCTAACAGTCTAGGTTTTTCTTTTCCATTCATGGCCTGAAAGGAATTTTTCAGCTGTTACAGTGTAGCTTGAGGAGAACTGAATGAAACGTTCAGGAAGGAGCCATTACAATTTAGGGGTCAGAAAAATATCACACGGTAAATTCATCCTAAAAAGAAAATTCAATAAATGGTACAATCTTCTTAATATATTACTCGAAGGTTTTCTATTTAATAAAAAGGTGGTGTCAAATTACATAAGCGATGTGGAAGATGCTATGATCCGTTTCAGTAAAACAAACACCCCTCTGTGGCTGCCAGTTGGACGCAACCAAGATGATGTTACGAACAGCCCTTTAAAGTCGCTCCACTTCCGAGATGAAGTAAAGTAGAGCTCCACCGCACACCAAGAAAGAGGACATGGACAGACAATCTATTCCTCCGAAAAGTCACAGCTAGACAGGCTATGTTATCAGAATACAATCGGACTTGGGGATATTTTATGGAGTCGCAAGCAAGACAGTTTTCTTTTTGTCCAAATCTATGTAGGACGTGGCGTCTGCGCCTGCACTGAAGTAGCCTAAAATTAGGTTCAATTGCAGCAAAAAAGAATCGTGCTTTTTTTTTTTTTTTAATTCCAATAACGCGCAAAAAGAGCAACCTGGACTACTCTTTTGAAACAGGAATGGTTTATCCTCCCGAAGGTTTATTCTACATCGAAATGGATCAAGCACCGCCAGGTAAGTTAGGGTTAAAGACAGCCATTGTCTGATCTGTGTTGGGGGGTGGGGGGTGTGCAGGCAACGTTTTATCCATTTGATCCTTTTTTATTTCTTTTGGCATCTCTTCATTGATGTGTATAAAGAGGTTGACATGTTATAAAAGCCGTGCAGGTGTCAGTAAAGCCTTCTAATGGACAGGTCTTGGGCGCTGCGCTCCCCCTGTGGCATTGCCCAGGCATGCATAGCGCAATTCACTTGCCAATTACGTAATACTTTTCGGTGAAGCGGCGCAGAGGCTCGGCTGCTTTCTTTTGTCCCAGCGCACATTCGCACAAACTTGGACGCAAAATATATAGTTTTTTTTTCCTTGCTTTTGATCGAAGGGCATTTACAGATGAAGTGAAAGTGTATGTCAGTCGGAGGGGTTTTTTCTTTTTTCTTTTTTGCAGGGAACGCAGCGGAGAGTACGTTAATGAACAGCCGCATGAAACGACCGCTTTGTTCTCCTCTGCAGCCAGCCGTGCGTAATTTGTGCGCTAGCTCTGAAAGTAGGCTAGAGGCAACCAGACTAGACAGCTCGTCTCATGACTTAACTCCGGCAACTCACGAACAGTCCCATCTTTTTATTTACATTTGTCATTTGACCGAGGCGTTATTACATTGTCGTAACAGTCGAACGCTCGCAGGCTATTGTCTCATCTAAGTGACTATCCCATTGTATTAGCTCATTGGAATGGCACAGAACTGCATGTTATAATTAAACTAATATTATAGACTCTGCAATTCACCTTTAATATCAATTCAGATGCAATTAGAAAACTCCACCTCCACCTTTGACATTCTTTATTATTGTTGTTATTTTGATACTAAATTCTGTGGCCCCTCTCTGTTGTGGTATGTGCATATGTGTTTTTGGAAGCCAGTAGTTTCTTGGCAGCAGGCAGAAAGCAGAGGAAGGTGTGCAGATTTAATTTTGCTGAGTTCAGGAGCCGCAGCTTTTCGTGTATGCCTGCCACTGCTGCTGCTGCACCTGCCTTTTGTTTATTTTAAGGTCAGAAAAAGAGGAGAGCGGATGGTGGGAGAAACCCACATTTTCTCCTCTCTGAGGGTGCTCTTGTATTCTCCCTAACTGCCTCATGAAAGGCACTTTTGTCCTGCAGTGAAATATATCGCCTTTACCTCCTCTTGATGCGGTTTGCCCTTCTTTTTCATTTTTAGGAAAACGCTTAGTCTTCAGGCCAGACTTTTTTTTTCCTGTAACGTTGATGGAAAACTTATGAGGACCTGTAAAAGTGCAATGATTATAAAATTGCAGCAGTGGTCCAAGAACCTTAAAAAAAATAATTTATGGTGTACTTAATGCTTTTAATACAACTCACATTCAGGACATTGCCAAAGGCGGGTGCAAAGTTTACAGATTTGACTTTTGTCTACTTTGAAACAGCTGCATGTGATTAAAAACTTAACTCTGAGAACATTCTGAATAATAATGAACAACATGTTACATGCTCCACTAACTGCAACATTTCCTCCCTAATTGCTGATCACACTTAGTTATCTTGATAATGATCTAGCAAGTGATACCTGTTGGATACATGTCTGGGCTTGTTCATGGAACATGGCAGACTCTCTCATGGAGGGGGTGGTGGGGTGAGAGGGTGTGACACAGTATTTCATTTACATTACGTGCACACACATCCTTGACAGCAAAGTTCATACGGTTACAGCTGTCTTGTTTGCAGTTCTTCACTATAGATGAATCCTTACTGAGGAATTAATAGATAAGAAAGTGTCATGCCGTACTTACGTTTTTTTTTTTGTTGTGTCTGTTTTACTTGCAGCTCTCCCACCCAGGTCAACAAAGCCAGTGTCTTCCACCATCAACAACAACTGCCTTGCGCCACCTGCGTACTCGCTACAAGACGCTGAATGGTACTGGGGAGACATAACAAGGTAAAGTGTCTTTACATCTTCTTCTTCCCATCTGTCTCTCAAGTGTTGTTTCATCATGTCATGTATGTGTACGTTTCATCATTAATGTTAACTGACTTGCCCTCAGGGATGAAGTAAACGAGAAACTTCGAGACACACCTGACGGCTCCTTCCTGGTGCGTGATGCATCCACAAAGCTGCAAGGCGACTTTACGCTAACATTAAGGTACGCAGACAAAAAGCGAATTATCCCAATGGAGCGCATGCACAAACATTAGTTATATTTAACATTGAAAATCTAACTTTGTACTTTGTTGGCTCTCCTTTGCAGGAAAGATGGGCACAACAAGCTCATTAAAATTTACCACCGTGATGGGAAGTACGGCTTCTCAGACCCCCTCACGTTCAGCTCGGTGGTGGAGCTCATTTGGCACTACCAGCACCATCCGTTAGTTGAATACAACGCCACACTGGATCTGATGCTCACCCATCCTGTGTCTCGCTTCCAGCAGGTTAGTGAGCTCTTAGGACAGTCCACCAGAAACTTGAAACTGCTAAATGTTATTACAGAAAAAAAAATTGAGGAGCATTTAATGAAGTTCATTATTTTTTTTATTTTTTTTTACATCAGGTGAAGGAAGACACAGTCGATGTCGCAGGAAGAAAACTCAAGGAGGTTCACTGTCAGTATCAAGAGAAATCCAAGGAGTTTGATCGTCTATATGAGACATTCACTAAGACCTCACAGGTAAATACACGCTCTGTGCATAGAGAGAAGTATCAACATGTTTCCCAAGAGCGTGGTTTACTGGTCTGATTTTATCTAATCTATGCAATGCAGGAGATCCAGATGAAGCGAACTGCGATTGAAGCATTTAACGAGACAATGCTGATCTTTGAGGAGCAGTGCCGCGAACAGGAGCGCTACGGAGAGGAGTTCGAACGGAACAATCAGTCAGAGGGAGCCGACAACGATCTGGAAAAGTAATTCATAATGTCACTATCCAAAAATACAGCAAGTTTTCCCAAATGCTTTCAGATTCAGGTGCTTGTAACCCCTGTCCTCCCACCATGTTCTGACCTGTGACCTTTGCGTTTCCTCTACAGCTTTCTGATAAATTATGAGAAGCTGAAGTGCCGTCTTGGGGAGATCTATGACAGCAAAATCCATCTGGAGGAAGACTTGAGAACCCAGGTTGAGGACTACAGAGAGACAGATAGGAAGATGAACAGCTTGCGACCTGACCTCATCCAGCTACGCAACATCAGAGACCAGTATCTAAAGTAAGTACCGTCTGAATAGTTTGTGACGTTTATGGTAAATTACTGCAAGCCCATAAAAGAAGATCTGTGGCTGCTCTGTGACTATTATTTTATGTCCAGACTAAACCTTTCATTGCACCTCTCCTTTCTGCAGCTGGCTTAATCACAAAGGTGTACGGCAGAAACGCATAAATGAATGGCTGGGGGTACAAAGTGACAGCCTTGATGAGTAAGTTATCTGAATTTTTCAAGAATTTACTTTTAATATTTCCACTGCTAAAAAGGCCCCGAATGGCTGCACATGTGTAACAATATGACTTTTGTGTTTCAGCACATACGTGTTGAAGGGCGACGAGAAGAATTTGCCACATCAGGATGAGACGAGTTGGTTTGTGGGTGAACTTAGTCGGACACAGGCTGAGGAGATGCTTCAGGGTAAAGCTTCGGGAACGTTCCTAATCCGTGAAAGCAGCAAACAGGGATGCTACGCTTGCTCTGTTGTGTGAGTACAGCTCGTTGACGTTATAGATTAATTGGTTGTGCCGCAGATAGAGCAGAAGTTGGTGCCAATAGTGGCTGATGGTTAACATTATGACTTCTAAACCGGGAAAATAATTGTCTGTAAAATATAAATAACTTGTAACAAGATTTTTTTCAGAGGTTTAGTCTGACAGTTCTACATCTATTGATGATTTACTCTGACTAAGTGATTCAGATCTTTGATTTTTTAGGTAGTTATTACTCAGATGTAAATGTTTAGTTCAATCATTATTGTGTTTCTAAGAAAGTCAAAGATGCATGTGTCAAAATTCTTTAGGATGGAGCAAGTATACTCTCAGCTGATTATCATTACCTTTTCCTTGCCCCATACTATCGTTATTATATCAGCCTTTAAAAATCAACTTTCAGTCGACCCCTAGTTGATATGCTGTATATTTCAGGCACTAATGTGACTATTTTCTCTATTTATTACAGTGTAAATGAAGAAGTGAAGCATTGCATGATCTACAGCACACCACACGGATATGGTTTTGCCGAACCCTATGACGTCCACTGCTCACTCAAAGACCTTGTCCTGCACTATCGCCTGCACTCCTTAGCGCAACACAATGACGCCCTGGATGTTCGGCTGTCGCATCCAGTACACGCCAAAGCTCCAGCCACACCCTCTCAACATGCGGAGGAACACAAACTCTTACAGACTCCAAAACACACAGCGGGGCTCCCGCCGGCTGCTCCTGAAATGTAAACCAATGGAGAGACAAAAGGACATGTTTACTGTATCCTGCAAGAACGACTGCATCGAGGTGCATTGTGTAAAATTTTGCACTACAGTGATTCCATCAGTTTTTGTGAATGGAAATTCACAGATTGAAGTGGGACCGGAACTTGAATGTCAGCTTAAACTTTTTTTTTTTAATTTTTTTTTTTTTTTTTTTTTTTTACAAGAGACTGTTTAAGCTTTGGATTTTTTTTTTGTACTTCATATATTGCCGTTTGTTTAATGGACACCTTTTTGATAGGGATGTTGACAACCACAAATTTGCTCACTGACATCAGGTGCTGCACCTTCATTTGACTTATTAAACCAGAGTTGATGTTTTTAGAAGTGTCCATTTCCGTAGGTGAAAATTTATTCTGTTGTGCATCTGTGAGGGGGGAAAAATGGTGCTGTAAACAGGCTGATTATGTCATATTGATTTGATCGACCAAACCATTTTTTGGCCTAAATACTACGTACATGTGAATATATGAAAAGTTGTGGTGCATCTTGACAATTTTCCCCTTTCTTAATAGACATTTATATACAGTGGATAATTATGTAGCATTGCAATCCTTGAGAATACCATTGTAAACTCTTAAAATACTTAAAGTTATACCCAGTGACCAAAGCACTTAATAGTGAGCAAAAATACATCCCTATTTATTTCGGAAACTGCATTCGGGCAAGAGGAGGGCAATTTATGTACACCTGCTGATGTGCTGATCAAAACATAATCTGAAGTACTGTATGTTATATTCTGTTACTCAAAGAAGTATAAGCTTTTTGTATTCTATATATATTTTTTCTATAAACATGCCACAAGATGAAAGCTTGAAGAAAGTGCAATCCAACAGTATTTCTAATGTTGCAATGTATGATGATGATGGTGGTGGTGAAGGTGACGCTGTTATGAGAGGTTGACATTTGCCACAAAAATGCACTCTCTTTGGTGGTGTTGGTATGATGTGGCCTCCTATGTTTGTGTGAACTGCCAGAGGTCCGGAAGTATCCTGCCTCCATTACTTGAACTGTGGCATTGCTCGAGCTATGAATGTTTTTCATGACATGCAGCCTACATAGCTTAAGAGGAAAGGAATCCATGTTGAACTTGGCACATTTTTCAAGTTTGAGGACAATAGATACTCTGTACAGAGAAACTGTAAAATGTATTTTGGAGGTTGGTTTATGGAAGGAGGGTGATTTAGCCTCTTATAAAATAACTCCACTGGGGGATTGAGAAAACTCCTCGGGTGAAGCTAAGCAATGTGAGATCCTGACCTTTTTCTTGCTGAAAGACAATAAACTGATGAGGGTTTTGTCAACTTATGTGATCCAGTTTTTTTCAATGTCTGTTGCAATTAACAGTACCAATTTCATTTGATAATAACATGTACAATGCCAAATCAGAAAAAGCTGGGACAATATGGAAAATGCACATAAAAAATAAATCAGAATACTTTAACTTTCATTGAATACAGATTAAAGAAAAGATATTTAATGTGTTATCCAATCATGTAATTTAAAAATATACATTAATTACTGCAATGTATTTCAAAAAAGTTGGGACAGTAAGGCTTAGAACTAGCAATGAGGAGCAAAAATAGGCTAAGAAACTCCAATTTGCCTCCAAATGTGTGGGGGGAAAAAAAAAAAAAAATCACTGAAACTCTTAAAACAATGACACTCCTGCACCAAACACCATGATTTATCCAAAAAATCATAGAACCACATGGTCTCTTGAGTATTATAATACATAGTTACATCCACAAATTCCAGGAACAAGTTCCCAAACTACAAATTAAATGTCTTCATACCATCTGCAATGAAATATGATAGAAATCCCTTATGTTTTCTGATTTAAAATGATTTTAGGAGTTTTTACCTCCTGACTTTTGTGGGATTTTCCATGACATCCAAGGAGGAACTGACAAAAACAAAGCTCAGAATCACATTGTGTGATAAATACTTGTCTGAAATTTACCATCTGTCTCCAGTATAGCCACTGTAGTCTGATGAGCTTATCTTTGGGTCAGTGGTGGGGGCACTGGAGGACACACTAGACAGATGGAAGAGAAAGGAAGTGATAAACACAATAGCAGGATATGTGTGAGCCATTTCCCTGCTCTGTCTGCCTGTCTTGTAGAGTCACTAAAAAATGTAGACCCTACATTGCTTGGGATATGCAGGCAACATTTTTGGCCTGCACAAAAGTCTCCTGTAAAAGGAATGCAGCTCAACTGTAAACATTTGGTACCAGCCAGCTTGAGAGCAGCTTCCTGAAGTTTTATCACACCACTGTGAGCTCTGAGGTTTTCCAAACTTACCCCTAGAACCATCAGAGACACACATCAGCCACTGGTGATGATGACTATGAACCTAGATAACACCACCACTGGCCCTTCGTGACCGGCACACACAACAGGTGGCCTATTTCAACCATCACATAAGGTCTGTGTTAGCCTGGGATTAATGAGATGCAGAAGGCAGGGATGTACCGTGGACAGCCTCAGTTCCAGGCCACGGATTACTCCTTCTTACCTGTGTCAGCATTGAGAACTGGTGGAGAGAGGCAGCATGCGTGCTCTGCTAGGATGGACCAGATGCACTGGAGATAGATAGGACAGGCCGTACCAACGCTGAGTCACCCCCTCAGGCTGCAAGTGTGTCAGAAACACTGGGAGAGAGTGGGTAGATAAAGTGTGGGGAACTCAGAGAGAAGACAGAAATAAAAGAAGAAAGAGTAAAAGTGCATGTGTTAACTAGGGCGATACAGAAATGAAGTCTGGAAAGGTCAAGTTGGGTCTTTACTACTTTTCTAACACATGAATCATGGCTAAATCTAAGAGTTAGCTAGCTTACCCTCTCCAGTGCTAGTTTCCTCCTGTTAGCTTAATCTGAAAAATCCCTGCCCCCACACTTCTTTTCTTTTCTCCTTTCTCTTTCCCTGTCAGCACAACCTAGTCCTAGAAGTGGCTCGTTTAAATTCATAGTCATTTTTGCTTTATAGTTCTCAATTTAACTACGTCTTGGCTGGAAGGAAAGGGAAAAGGGGGGCGGGGGCGGGGGTAGCAGGACGAATTACCTTTGGAGTCACGCCTAAAATACACACACCATCAACTGTCTCGCAGGCTTTCAGGGAAAAAGGGTTTTTGCTTTCAGTTTGGCCCCAGCCAATCAGATCCTTCCTCTGCTCTGTCTCCGTCCGATTCAACGGTTTCACGCTGCACGGTCAGCCAATGGGAGACGGCGAACGTGCCCCGCTCCACCCAATCAGCGTCCAGTTGCTATGTTGGAGGCAGAATCGATAAGAGAGGGATTTTTTGCCCTGCTCTTTTTTACTAGCACATTATAGCTGGCTTATAGGCTGAAGACAAGAGATCCTGTTGCCTGCCAAACTGCATGGAGGCAGAACCACTTAAACACACAGTTCCACATTCACTGAAGCTTCCCCAGTATCACCACATCCAGAAGCATAACAGTTTGTCAGCCTTGTATGCATGTGTTTTTATTTGATTGATTGATTGATTGATTGATGTATTTACAAACAGAAAAAAGTAAATAAACAAAACACTTAAACATAAGACATATAATACATATTCGAAAAGGAGTGAGAAGAAGTACAACTTATAAACTCCCACCCCTTCTCCTTATATAATTAATAACAATAATAACCTTCCTAGTCTAATCATATCTATACACTATGCCATAATATGACTGATACTTACTTGTAAATAATTAGGTTTCTGGCTTTGTATTATTGTATTATTGAATTATGAACAAATATAATATGATTTACATAATCACATAATACAATAACACATATATGTAAATGCATATTCATACACAGATCTATAATAATAATAATAATAATAATAATAATACTAGGGGTGGCTGTGGCTCAGGTGGTAGAGTGGGTCATCCAATAACTGAAGGGTTGGCGGTTCGAATCCCCCTCTGTCCTAGTCAGTCCGTTGTGTCCTTGGGCAAGACACTTCACCCTCCCTGCCTCCAGTGTCAACCACACTGGTGTATGAATGTTTGGTGGTGGTCAGAGGGGCCGTAGGCGCAAATTGTTAGCCACACTTCTGTCAGTCTGCCCCAGGGCAACTGTGGATACATATGTAGTTTACCACCACCAGAGTGTGAATGCGAGAGCGAATGAATAATGGGTCAATAATGTAAAGCTCTTTGGGTGTCTAGAAAAGCACTATACAAATCTAATCCATTATTATTATTAATAGTAATAATAATGGATTTTTATCATTTTCTAGATACCCAAAGCGCTTTCATTCATTCGCTCTCACATTCCCCCTCTGGTGGTGGTAAACTACATATGTATCCACAGTTGCCCTGGGGCAGACTGACAGGAGTATGGCTGCCAATTCACGCCTCTGACCACCGCCGAACATTCATACGCATTCATACACCAATGTGAGTGGCACTGGAGGCAAGGAGGGTGAAGTATTTTGCCCAAGGACACAATGGACCGACTAGAATAGAGCGGGATTCGAACCGCCAACCCTTCGGTTATTGGACGACCCGCCCTACCACCTGAGCCATAGCCACCCCTTAAATATAAACACATATACACCTACATATATACATACACACCTATGTATACATATACACACACATACCACATACTTGTACATCTTTATAACACCCAGTGATCCCCAAGCCCTCCCTCATCCCTGTACCTCTGAAAAATATATACACGCATCTAGGCCAAGTGTATTTCTGCATTATATCTAATTATATTTACAATTTTGCAGGCTACAAATTACATTAATATAATCCTTAAAAAGTTTCTACATGGTTTTGCAAGGGTTTCTCTTCTCTTTCTGAATTTCCATTACTTAATAAGCTTTTTATCTCAATCGTGACATGATTATTGGGTCTTTCCACTCAAGCTGCACCATCTATGGCCTGAGATATGTGATTATTTTTAGCAGTATTGAGGTGATAAGTGCTGCTTTGCAATTTCATTCAAGTCATTTGTATAGCACCATCTCATACAGTTTAACAATCCAAGATCAAGAACATCATGGCTAAAATGGTTATTTCTCAGAAATGTTCAATAACTTCTGAATAATTTATCCTGCTCATATTCTTTAAAAAGTTAGGCAAAATGGAGTTTCTCACCTTGCCAGTGGTATCACATATATCCTTTTTGCTCATACACAGGCATCACTGTGTTCAAGCCCCAAAACTCTGTAGAATTCATTAATCGTAATCTCTTAATTTTAGCCAATAATTTGCTCTGACTTCCTTAAATGTTCCATGAAACACAAAATTTTTATTGAAGTTCTTTTGGAAACATTTCTGGTAAATGTGTACATCCTCAAACAAAGCAAATGTGAAATTGAAACACTGAATGAACCAGATGAATCTTGATGACATCCTCAATCAAATGTTTGACATGTGATGCTTATTGGTACTACAGAACTGAAAAAAACTAAATAGTAAAGCTAAACTTTCCTGGACCTATTAGGGTTAAAACAAATAAAAAACCTACACTGATGAAACAACATGAGTTTGTTTTTGGTATTGGAGCAAATCTAATATCAGCAGGTAAACTGTTCTATTTTTCATTTCAGATTTAATTCTCGTAGATGGCAATCCTTTATAAGAATAGGCTAAAGGATAAAATGTCTGAATGCAGGCTGCAGTCGGACAGTGCTACAGAAAATAGGCCTGTTGTACAATAAACGCCTCAGGACTGTTGAGCCATATGCATGTTCTCATGGTAGCCAGGAAAAAAAAAAAACACTGAATCTAAGCAATCAAATTTAATTTGGTCACCAAATCAGTTATACAAACTTTGTCCAAAATTGTGGGTGTGATGGTGCCTTTTCAAGCAAAGACGTGTGTGTGGTATATTTCCAGACAGCTGTGTTTTTACTTCAAGTCAGTCAACACTCATTGACTTTGGACTCCTGCAGGCCAGGAGGATGATATCTTTATACTGGAAGAAAATGGACATACCTTCAGTACATATGTGGGTGAGGGAGATGGCATCTTGTATTGTACTGGAACGACTCACTTTTATTGTTAAAGGAAAGGGAGGGGATTTTGTGAAAATACGGTCACCTTTAATTGAGTTTCTCAGATGTTATGAGACCAATTAATTTTAACAATGGTGCTGATTTATGGAGCTGTATGCTGTTTATTTATGCTTATTTTATTTTATTTTATTTTATATTTATTTATTTTTTTATTTTTTTATTTTTGCTGTCATTCATTTATTTATTTGGGGGGAATATGTTGCTTATTGTTTGCTTGATGTTGAGTATATTGTTAATTGTGTACTATAAGATATTGTTTAAAAAAAAATTTGGTCACCAATTCTAACCATCAGTTTATTATCTATACAACAATCTGTATTCAAAGTAACATGACAGGTGTATTTTGTTATTTTAAAATTAGTAAAATGATTGTGGTGCAATGAGGCTTTGTGACTTGCAGAAAACCTTTTTGTGCCCAAAATTATACAAGAAATTGGTTTCTTTTTAATCAAGATGTCTGGAATAGTGATTGAGGTAGAGATTCAGATTGCACTGAAGTGTGAGATAAATCTGAGCCAGCTTCTATAAAGGGATGACATGCTACTGTTTGCTGATAAAACATCCCACAGAGATCCATCCTGTGATCTACTACTAAATGAGATTTGCAGATGCCAGTTTTTTTTTTTGCATGGATGAGAGGCGGTCCTAGCTGCTTGAAATAGGTAGAACATGACAGCTACACAACTTTCCTTTCTGCTAAACATTTTGCATGACATTTCTTAAGCCTACCTTTGAAGAAAAAAATCCTCACTAATGACTTCAGTCGTAATAAATGAAGTACCTCAGTGCCCCTAGAGCTCTCAGGACAATCTCATTGCAAGACTTCAGCTCTCAAATAGATTAAAAAAGAACCAGCAGGCACGAGGCCAGCAAGCCAATGTGGCACAGGACTGATGGAAGTGAGGCTTCAGAGTTCAAATCAGAAACACACTTTACCTTGACACTATATGTACACAGTAGGTGGGGAACTCAAGCCAAGCAAAGATAAAGAGAGGTAATGTAGTTCACGGGTCCTGTCCGCTGAGGACAGGCACTATGCAAAGCAATAGCAGTGCAAACATTTAAAGGAGATATGTAACTGAAAATGTGTTTGCATTCCTTGTAGAAAAGCACACAAAATATTCCATCAATACAACATTTATTTTTGCAGTTTGATTGATCATAAAAAAATTCTCATAAAAACATCTCTTTGATTAATTGCTTTGCTTTGTCTGGTATGATTTAATGTTAATCATAACTCCAAACTCCACCTTCTCCCATAAGAACCCTCACTTAATCTGTCAGTTTCATCTCGTGATGTTTTCCTTTTCTGGTGGAAGAAACGCCCCAATGAAAGACTCAGACATACCCTGTGCTTTAAACAGAGTGGTAATTATGGGGACTGCTTTCCATATGATGACCCTTGAACTGAGTTCAAGAACAGCAAAACTGTTTCCATATAGAAACAAAAGTATATTACAGTACATCAGAAAAATGTTCACCAAAATAAGACTGTGTCAACATATTCAAGTTCATTTCAGCACCTCACCTACCCATCAAAACCTGTTTTACAAGAGACACCTGCCCAGACAACAGCATAAAGACAAAAGGTAAAGTGAAAAAACTGTTTTCATTGTACAAGATGAGACACATAATGTCTAACCAGACAAAATAATGCATAAATTCAGTCATTAATTAAATTTTTATGGGCCATATATTTGCCTCCGGCAAAGACCACAGCAGCTATGACATGAAACAAGAATCTGAACTTGAACTTATATCAGACATATGAACCTCAGCTGAGTGACCTATTTACATGTTGAACTTTCATGGAACATGTACAACCCTTGCCAGCATATGTCATCTGTTGATCGAATGGAGATTGTTGTCACGCCTCAAGGAAACACCAGATAGGCTCTTGAATTGCAAAGCAGCACTGATCACCTCAATATGCTAAAAATAATCTGATTAACACATATTTCAGGCTTGGGTGGAAAGGGACAACAATGATACTGCGATTGAGATAAAAAAAAAAAAAAAAAAAAAACCTCCTTAAGGGATGAAAGTGTCAAAAATATCTTTCAGATTTTTAATATTTGTTTTGCTCGCTAAAGTTTAACAGTCTGTCTGAGGAGTGAAAAGTTAAAACCCAGATGAATTAGTTTCCAGGAAAAACATCAAAATATATTTATAGTCAATAATAAAATAGATGTAATCTCTCGAGACAGACATGCAACATTTCATGGCACAAATTCTTGTTGCTTTAAGGACAAAAAACATAAAAGTGATGAGGAGTGTGTGTGGGTTTCTTCAAAACCCACAAAGTTCAGAGGGTGAGCTTGACCTTATTGGCTTATGAGAACGTTTAAGCTGTATCCAATGAGCTAATTGTTCAGTTAATATAATAGCCATGCTGGATGCCCTTTAGAGAAACAGGACACACTGGAAATTTAACAATACAGGGCAACTCAACCGAGGGTGTAGCTGAATGGGTGGCCAGGTTGGCACACGGCTAACCTTGAGTTTTAATTGGCTGCTGCTGGTGCCACCTGATATTCTTAGTAGCCTACATCACTGGGTGTAATTCTGACAGACACATTAAAAATGCTGGAAATACAAGCCCAGTGACAGATGTTACAGAACTTGTATTTCAACTGTGTGAAAGATAATCCAGCTGGATTATTACCCCACATATTTCACACAGTTGTCCACGCTTTTTAACCTAAAGTTACCAGAGCAGAAAAGAACTCAGGCGGAGTAATAACAGACTTCCAACATAATAGTTAAACTACTGGGATGCTAGAGTGCTTATTAAAACAAACTGGACTACTCATTGCCACAGACTGATGCACAGTTTGTAGGCATGGTCAAGTCTGTAAAGAAAAGATTACAGCCAACAGACTGGAGGAGAGATTCATCTAAAATTACCATAGTGCTGGGGGCTGACATGGTAAGCACATTATGGTAATTTACATGGTATGTTTTTGTGGCTTGTTGTCAAGGACTTCCATTTGTTTTGCAGTTTGCAAAAAGGCAACTCTGCCATCTGGTGTTTAGTGTGATAACAAACCTGCAGTGTCGATATAGTGAACTGACTATACATTGTAAACATACGAGAGAAATGAATAAAAATGAAACATACCCGATTTTATACTTGTTTAATTTTAACTTATATTCCCAGGGAATGACAACACAAGCCACTATGAGAACTTCTAAAAATAATAATAATAATAAATCACAAAAATACCCCAAACAATTTCGATTCTTCTATTGATTAGCCACGCCTGAGATCATCTGCTAGACCAGAGTAGTCGACCCAGAAACATGGATTGACAGTCTGCAGGGCATCCACCAGTAAAACTTATGGGTGAGTCACGGCTAAAATAAGCATAAATTTGACATTTGTGGTTTGATACGTGTCATTAATTTTGAATGAACTTGCAGTCTAAGCTTTGACTTGGCAGGCATTTCATTTAACTCATTTCAGGTGACTATTGTACTGCAAAACATGATGATTTTATTCGCCTTAGCTGTTTGCTAGCATGTGTAGCTAGCATCGGCGTCAGGTGTGTTTTCATATTATTATTGCAAAGATAAGATTGACAGTTATTTATGTACGGGTGCTTCTGTGTGTTTTATCGATCGACAGTCAAAAACCCAAGTGTTTTCAGTTTGTTGCGTATTATTTTGTCGTTAAAGCTGCCGTGTTGTGGTGTTACACAAGATTCTCCATTGACTGTGTGGTTTTATCTTGTGATGCCGTAGAGCAGTGGGTTTGACGTCTCCATGGTAACACAGACTTGGCTCAGGTGCCATGTCCTTAAGCTCTGCGTCGACGGCCGTGGGTTATGGTGGTGGTGATGCAGCGGCTGCCATGGCAACCCCAGCGTCCGATCAGGCTCTCCTGGCTTCGGACCGCTACGCTAGACTCATCCTGGCTCAGATGAACAAGATGCGGCTGCGGACGGACTTCTGCGACGTGGGTCTGAGGGTCGGAGGCCGGGTCTTCAGGGTCCACCGGCTGGTCCTAGCTGCCAGCAGCCCGTATTTCTCTGCCCTGTTCTCCGGGGGGATGAGCGAGGCAGAGAAAGAGGAAGTGCAGATCCTGGGAGTAGAGACTGAGGTCTTTGAGGTTCTGCTGGACTTCATTTACACAGGTTCTGGTCCATCCTTAGAATTATTTAATTCTACTCCAGAAAGTACTTTACACAGTGGTAGATGAAGTATTCAGATCGGCTAAAATGTGCTTAGAGGTCTTAGTTTTGTCTTTGTGCATAAGAAACACTGGTCTACAAGGAAAATGCTTCCAGAATAAAAGTAATGACATTTTACCACATGAGAGTCACTGATAAAGAAAAATCAAGTCAAAAATGCTGGTTGGCTGAACTTTCCAAGATACAGCCTTGGGTCAAAATGTGAAACTCAAGAATTAACCAGAGAATGGGTTTGACTCAAAAGGAATATTTGTCTCAGAGCTACAAGATCTACTTCAAAACACTGTCTGCACATCAGAATGCATTCACTTTACAGGTTCTATTTAGTGGAAGATTTATAAAACTATTATATAAATGTACATAAATCAATATATGTGTGTAATAACACTTTATCATATACCTTGAAAACATCAGCAAACCAGCACTTTTGTCATACATTTTCCAATTAATCTTATTAAAATACGAAACATTTAGCACATTTAATCTCTGAAGCAAATAATTTTTAAAAACTTGTAGACCAGTGAAATCAATCTAAGTGAATCCCCAAAGGAACTTTGTGTTGGTAAATGCAAGTTCTGCAAATGTACAGGATTTCAGTTCTGTTCAACATGTTGATGCTCATATGAACTATGTTTTCAGCTCAAAAATGTCCAATTTCATCACCATTAATGCTATATTTTCATGTCACAAATGGCCAAGTTCTATTTGAACTGAATTTACCTGAAAAACAAATATTCTATTCTTTTAGATTCCCCAGTTTTTCTTCCCAGATTCTCTCCTACATATCACATGTTTTATTTGTACAGGTTCAATCTAGAGTATGGTGCTGATCCATCCTGCTTATGTTACACCAATACATACATGAAGAATGGCACACGGCACTTTTTAAATCAACAGTTTTCTAATAATAACCTTTTTTTTTTTTTTTTTTTTAAGAAATAGCAATTCTATATTGTTCTTTCTTCTTTAGTCTGTTGATAAACTATCCAATAAATAATTCTGATCCTAGTTTTTGCACAGGGATCATTAGTGTTAACGGTGACATGGCTGCAGAGCATCAGTATGATGGGATCCACAACAACCATGTCACATCCGTCCACTGACACATTTAGTGTTTTTGTGTCAGCTGGTATTGTTTTAGATCCACAATACTAACATTTATGAATAAGAGAAGAATTATCAATAGTAAGTCTATAAGTTTATTCCTAATGAAGTACTGGTACTGACCAGAGTATCATGGGTAATGTCATGTCCGTCCACCAGCAAAAGTTTTCACATACACGTGCTATTCCAAATCCAATATTTATGAAAATAGAGCTTCCACTGTCAAAGAATATCAGTAGTCTGTGCACAAATGGATTAGCATTATGTCAACACAGTTCTATGTGTTTCTTACAACTTTTTTTTTTTTTTTTGACAAAAATGGCCACTCATTTGACCCGCTAAGTAAATTTTAGCCGAGATACATTACTTAAATAAAAGTAGCTATAACAAAGTCCAACATCTTACTTAGCCTATGTAAAAGTATTGTAATGAGAATGTGCTTAAAGTGTGAAAATTAACCATTGTGCAGTAAAATCCCTGTAGGTGATTTACTGTAATATATGATACGATATTTTTAGGATATTTTTGGGTTACTGCTACATTAGTGTGTTCTAGCACATTCTAGATCCTCTGGTACAGTTCATTCCTTTACTTTCTTGGTAAATTCCACTGGCATTTTCAGTTGACCTCTCAGCTAGCATGCCTATTTCTGCACATGAAATTTGACCCCATGGCAACATGGCCCTATTGTTTATCTGTTGCAAGGTAACCCACTTCAGTTCTATGATTCTATGACTCTGAGCAAGGATACTGTAAGGTTATTGTATTCCAAAATTAGTAGTAACTCCCAAACTATTGGTCCAATCAACTTGCTGTCTCTTCCTTGACCAAAAATACATAAGTATGCCAAACTGCAGCAGTCAACTTTTTACGGATTTTGTATGATTCCTGAGACACACACACACACACACACACACAGAGTCCACTTCCCTTTTATGATATAAGATGTAGCACATAAATCTATAGATATTTATCGCTTAGACCAGTGGTTCCCAACGTATTTTGGCTCGTGACCCCATTTTAACATCACAAATTTCTGGTGACCCCAGACATTTAAAACGGAGACTGTTTTTTGCTAAAACTAATTTCTAGTAGTTTGCTATACTATGTTGCAAATAAACGTTAATTTTAGACAACATTTAGTCTATATAATGTATATCATTATGGACGGAGGCAGAAAAGCCAGGTGTAGATTACTGCACAAAGGGAGAATTTTATTTTCCTTGGTCAGGATATGTACAGTCAGTCCAGCTTGGATTTACAAGGCTGACAATTAATACTGAACAAACAATAACTCAAACTATGAATTATGAAAGAGCTGCAGCATCTGAAACTGACCACAGTGAACATTTGAAAGATAAACAGAACCACAGAGCTTCAGTTTCAGCTTCACAGTTTTTCATGTCTTTTATGTTTTGTGATTGTCTCTCTCAACTCATTACATATTTTTATTAGTAACTTTTTATTTGTATCAAGTACTAGAAATTTTAGATGACCCCATTTGAATTCCAGGCAACCCCACGTGGGGTTCCAACCCCAAGGTTGGGAAACACTGCCTTAAAGACATTGAACTATTTTTGGTTCTGACTTAACTACATCACCTTTCTTTAGTGATTTACGACTATTTACTATGGTGTTGATTTTTTTTTTTTTTTTTTTTTAATTTTCAGTGAAAATCTGGTAGTTTCTTATATTTAATTTACTGATCATGTAGATGTTTATAAAAATTCACAGTAAATGCAAAGGTTATTATATCAAAACATGGACAACTTTCAGCAAAATATATCATTAACTAAATGTAAAAACAAGTACAACCACAACCACTGCCATTTGTCAAACTACACAGGCTTTCCTGTTGACTCTGTGTTGCAGAAAATGAGAGTGTCTCCACATTCATTTTGGGGCCTCTGATCATCCAAAAAAGACACATCTGATGCATTCTGAATTATTTAAAACTGTTGATATGGTTAATGGTTCCAAAATTACTAAACATTTTAGATTAGTAGATGTTTTTGGTTACTGGTGGCTGTATAGATCTTTAAGCGTTCATGTACAGTTGAGTAGTTTAATAAGCAATGCATCACAATCCATAAGATCATCACGCATTTTGAAGAATTGTTCTCCAGTAAGAACTATGTTTCTCCAAAACAACAACAAACTAATCTTTTTTCAGTTTTGTCACAATGGGCATTCAGTTGAATCTAAGAATGCTTTAAGGAGTTTAGTTAGGCTCAGAGGGAGGAACACATTTTACCTTTTAGTTTGTCACAGGACAGGTTTTGGAGAGGAAAGTCTCTTGGGGATACAGTGGAGTGGAAGTATAAAGTTGCATAAAAGGATAGCAGTCGTGTAAAGTACAAGTACCTCAGATTTCATTTCACCACTGTCTTATCTTACTCCATAAAGTCTAATCGTAGATCGTGTTTCCTTCCTCTCAGGAGTGATCAGTGTGACTGTGGAAAATGTCCAGGAGCTGATGGTGGCAGCAGACATGCTACAGCTGAATGAAGTTGTTTCTATCTGTGGAGAGTTTCTTAAAGGTCACATGGACCCGTCCAACTGTGTGGGGATTTTTCAGTTCCTGGAACAGATCGCCTGCATGGACATGTTGGAATTCACTGAGAACTATATCCATGTTCACTTCCTGGAGGTAAGATTCGATACAAATACATGTTTCAGATTGCATTTCTCTGGCTAGATTGTTGTTTAGCACTTGAATTTTACCCTGGTTAATGCACAAATTGATAGTGCTGGACGATAACTTTATTTTACTAAGGTACAATTTTGATGTACCTCTTCTCTGCTTGAGAATTTCCATTTTCTGTCATGTTACACTTTTATTACCAGACATTGTGGAAACAAGTATTGTGCTTTTTACTCCATGATATTTATTATAAGTAACTGCAGATACTAGATAATCCGCATATGAATATTATCTTCCATGAAATAAAAATCAGCAAATAAATGGTGGTGTACTATTATAACATAAGATACACAACAGTATATATAATGAGCCCCATCTTTACCATTTGTAACATTTAAGATATAAAAATGTTAAAAAGTTGGTCACAGGCCACCTGGATGGGGGGGTGGCGAGTTCACAAATTGTATAAGACATGCCTTAAGGATGTAATTGTTATGGAAAAATGATAAATAAAAATGTTAAAAAAAAAAAAAAAAAAAAAAAGGTGGTCACAGAAAATACTTTAAAATATGAAATTATTTTATTCAGAAATGGGTCATTCTGTGCTTTTACTTTTGGTACATACCTGGATTTTGATACTGATGTTTGTATTTTTACTCATGGTTTAAAGTTTTAATGAAGGATTTTTAATTGTGCATTGTGTAGAAAAGTGCTTGATCCTCTAATACAAATTTAATTCCAGTTTAATCTCTATTTTAAATAAACATCATGAAATGTAATTATGATAGATAAACAATTTATTCAAATGTAGGTGTTCACTAGCCCACATTAGAGAGAAATGCCCAACATTTTAGTCTCAAAACTGATTCCAGTTCAGGTGTAAAAAAAAACCAAACATTTATGCTTTTATAAATGTTTATAGCATTACATCATAACTGCATTTTTGCCATTGATTGTAATTCATTTCACCATGTAGTTTACACATTTACGTATTGTGTCATTGCTTCCCTTCAGGTGTGTGTTACTGATGAGTTTAGGGGCCTGTTGAAAGATCAGCTGGTGAGGCTGCTGAGGAGTGAAGAGCTGAGAATAGAGGACGAGTACCAGGTTTTCACTGCAGCGATGGACTGGGTTCTTCAAGATGTGGCTAAGAGGAAAAAACACATTGTCGAGGTGTTAGAACCGGTTCGCTTCCCTTTACTGTCCCCGCAAAGACTTTTCAAATACATAGAAGGTGAGAGATATTCCATGTTAATAATTCATCAAGATGTGGTTAAAAGTATAATTGAGTCGTCACCTTGAAAATTACTTTGGGCCTTGCATTGTACAATGTGAAAATAAATAAAAGTTTAACATGTAGCTTAAAAATATTCCTATAAAATTATTTTGTGGTCTGTACATATGCGATATGCTTAAAGCCACATAATGTCTGACACGTATTTATTATTTTCTTGTGAATTTCTTCTCTCCAGCCACTGGAATTCTAATATGTACACACTATACAATATGAAGTCATATACATGGGGATCATTTTCAGCCTCGTTTTGTCTTTGTTTCTTGGACCAGGCATTAGTGACTTCAGCCTGCGGGTGGCGCTGCAGACTCTGCTGAAGGAATACACTGAAGTCACAAAGTCTCCCAAAGAAAATAAGATCTACAGTCAGCTACAACCGGCCAAGATGAGACCCAGAAGAAAAGCAAGGAAATACCTCTACGCTATAGGTTCGGTTTCTCATGTCTTATTTTAGAATATTATATAATTTATATTCTGACATGCGGGGACTTGTGGGAAAGTTTATGGTTGCCTTAAAATTGAAGTTTTCCTTTTGGAAAAAGTAAAACCAGACATAAACCATGGGCTGTTTTTTTATGTTTGTTAGTTTTATTTTCATTCAGTCTTTTAGTTTTGATTGTTTAGGTTTATGAGCAAGTAAATCATTTTATTTTTTATTTTGAGTAAGTGAATAGGGCTTTTATATAGTTTCAAACTGTTCAGGTAATAGAGGAAAGCCATGATTTATAGAAGCTGAAAAGGTGGGATGGAAAAATTTGATTAAATTTGGTCCCATATTGTCCAGAAGTATCTTATTAAGAATTATGCTACATATGTGGTGAAAACATTTATATGATATACATTTCTCTTTAGGTTAGTGTAAAACATACACTCCCTATTGTGTCCTCCCTTGTTGATGAAGAAGCGAAGCAAGCCCCCCCCCCCCCCCCCCCCCTTTTTTTTTTGTTTTGTTTTATATTCTAAAAAAGTAGGATTGGCGTCTTTGTTCATATTTAAGGTGTGGACATTGAATTGTACTCGATGGGGAAGTTTTGTAAGACCTGCTTTTCTGAATAAACAAAGAATGGAAAAAAATGAATCAATTATGTTACATTTTGAAATTACAGGGTATAATGATTTTTAATTGCACTAGTATTTAATTTTATTGTTCTTTGGAGACTGTTGTTTTTGTTTTTATCTCAATTAATACAAATTTTTTTTTTCCACTGCTAGCTTTAGTTGTTGTTGACTATGAAAATCTTCCCCAGGAGGCTACACTCGGCTGCAGGGCGGTCGATGGAGTGACAGTCGGGCCTTGAGTTGTGTGGAACGCTTTGACACCTTTAACCAGTACTGGACGACCGTGTCCTCCCTCCACCAGGCCCGCAGTGGGTTGGGGGTTGCTGTACTGGAGGGAATGATCTACGTAGTGGGAGGTAAGAGAGTCGTCTGTTTGTGTTTCTTCAAAAAAAAAATCTACTTTCAATCTGACACTGAATGTTTCCTTCACCAGGGGAGAAAGACTCGATGATTTTCGACTGCACAGAGAGATACGACCCCGTGACGAAGCAGTGGGCCGCTGTGGCATCGTTGAACTTCCCTCGCTGTGGAGTCGGGGTTTGTCCCTGTCATGGAGCTCTGTATGCACTTGGTAAAGTCCACGAAAGTACCAGCATAAGGTGTCATCAAAATACAGCAAATCAAGCACAGTTAAAGGTTCAGTGAGAGGACATACAGTGAACCATAATGGATTTTACTACTCTAGGGCTTTAGCTAATTATATTAAAGTTAAATAGTCACTAAGTTAGCACTGCCTTCAAAATTTACTGTTTAAGATAAAAAAGAACCTCAAAAACTATGTATTTGTTAAAGCAAGCAAAGTTTCAATGCCAGAACACTTAATAATGAATAAATATAAATAGGAAACAGTTTTATGAAGGTGTCTTAAACTTGTATATAGACTTAAATGATGAAAACAAAGAACATAATTGTGTTGTGTGCATATGGTTTAATAATATTCCTTGAAATGAGAAAACCTTAGTAAAGGTGCAGGAGACTTTCGTGACCAATTTTTCATCAAATCTGTCAAACCTCAGTCATATCCTCAGTATCATGAACCTGTAAGTCTTTCTGTCATTATTCACCTGAATCTCTTGCATTACGGTGAACAATTTCGAAGTGCCATCCACCATAAACAAACCGTGTGTTTACAAACTGACCCGGGACATCACTCAGGCATCTTCGGAATTTTGTCGCGACGTGCATTGTGGGAAACGGAGGTTCACACAGCCGCCTGACAGCAGCAGCGGCAGCGCGGCCATATGGTATTATATGGATGAAACAAACACGTGGAAATGCAGAAACGGCTGGAGGAATATGCATAGAAGGAAGGGAGTTCCTGCCGTTTCCGATTGTGTCTGTTCCAGCCGCTGCTGTCAGGTGGCTGCGCGAACCTTCGCTTCCCACAATGCATGTTGCGATAAAATTCCGAAGATGCCCGAGTGACGTCCTGGGTCAGTTTGTAAACAAATGGACTGTTTATGGCGGATGGCACTAAGAAACAGTTCACCGTAATGCAAGAGATTCAGGTGAGTAATGACAGAAAGACGAACAGATTCATGATACTGAGGATATGACTGAGGTTTGACAGATCTGATGAAAAATTGGTCACAAAAGTCTCCAGCACCTTTAAGTTCATACAGTAATGGCAAGAAATATAAAACAATGAGGAGATTCTCAATTATTTATTCAAAGGTAACGGACTGAGAGCGAATGAAGAGACGATATGCAAGATAAACCACATGAATTTGGATGATTCATTTCAGATTATGTTTATAATTCATACAGTATCTGAATTTTATCAGTTAAAAAAATCTTCTATCCAAACACATGCACTAATAGGTTAATCAGTTAATCTAAATTGCCCATAGGTGTGAATGTGAGACTGATTGTTTGTCCCTATATGTCAGCCCTGCGATGAATTAGCGACATGTCCAGGATTTACCAGGCCTTCACCCATAGGTAGCTGGGATAGGCTACAGCGACCCTAGTGAGGATAAAGCGGGTTCAGAAAATGGATAAATGAATGAAAAACATCTTCTAGTTGTAAAATTTAACTTCCCATGAGAAAAAAAAGTTTACGGTTGGAACAAACTGAGATGAGAGGATTGAAGTGGTGAAACAGTCACCCGTGATTTATAGTTGGACAAAAGAACTCCTTTACCCACAATTCAAAGCAAATGAGTCCAGCTCAAAACATATTCAATAAGTAAACAGTTTTGCGCAACATTATATTACTATTTCTTATATCTAAGCGTCATAGTTTTATCTTTGTAGAGCCAACAATGAGATGTTTAATTGGAGCAGATTTTGGGGGAATGTGTTCAGAGGAACCTGGTAAAAAATAAAATAATAATAAATAAGTCAGTAAATATGACTAAATGGATACTTACATGGACATTGAGGTTCCACTCTGATCCTTAAGGTGGCTGGATTGGCTCTGAGATCGGGAAAACTATGGAGCGTTACGACCCAGAGGAGAACAAGTGGGAGGTCATCGGAAGCATGGCGGTTCCTCGCTACTACTTCGGCTGCTGTGAACTACAAGGTTTCCCGTCTTCTTTTTAATATCTATGGAATAAAGTGCAATCCTCATGTGACAGATTTCAACACTATGTTTCTGTTTACTCGTCTTTTTTATCCAACGATGACGCTGCTGTCGTCTCCTTCCAGGTTTCATTTATGTGATCGGGGGGATCAGTGATGAGGGGATGGAGCTGCGTTCAGCTGAGGTGTACGACCCCATCTCCCGCAGATGGAGCGCCTTACCCGTCATGGTCACACGTCGAGCTTATGTGGGCGTCGCCTGCCTCAATAACTGCATTTATGCGGTGGGAGGATGGAATGAGGCATTGGGAGCACTGGAGACAGTGGAGAAGTACTGTCCTGAAGAGGTAAGAGCGGGGTTATTATGGGGCATTGTCACAGATGAAAGCTTGAACTATTGGTTGTACAGAGGGGGTCATCACAGCACTGGTTCTGTGTTTGTGCAGTAGAGTTTACAATTTTGGCAACTTTAGATGACATTTGATTATATGCTATATATGCATTGTTAATATGTATGTATTATTTACATTTAAATCTTAATTCATACAATACAAATTTCTTTTTCTCATTATTTTTTATGTTTCACAAGTGTATATTTACTTTTTTTCTGTTTTCTCTGCACTTTATTTTTGTATTTGCTGCTTATCTTATCTTATCTTAAGACTAAAACAAAAACTATCAATGGGAAAAAGTTGATCATAAGCAGAAATTTTCAAAAGTTTACAAAAACACTAACCACTAAATGAAACTACAGTAGACGATGTAATAGAAACTGAAATGAAAAAAATCACAGTGGTTCATAAAAATCAAATGATTTTGCACAATACTGAGCATTTAATTAATAATGTTTTTGTAAGTCATGTTTGATTTCACCTGCCTTTCTTTTGTCCTCCTAATGCCTGAAAATCTGACACTAAAACTAAATATAAATGAACTAAAACTAGCTAAATTACCCAAAATAAATCTAAGTAAACAAAAATAATTAAAACTACACTGAAATCAAAAAACAATCTGAAAGACTGAATAAAACAAATTAAAATTTCACATTTTTTTTCAACTCAGTTGGATTTTGACACTTTTAGAACACATTCAACAGATAATGTAAACATCACTTGTTCTACACATACATACTTACACTGCACATCATCCTTCACCTAAATTTAAGTTGGATATCTTGATTAAAGTATACAAACATCCATGTTATATTCACACATATATAAACCAATGCCTTACAACCATAGGGCAAAAGACAGAGAAATCCAAAAATTCAAAATTGTAGTAAAAACAGAGGTGGTTGTGTACTGATCTGTAATATTTGTTTGTTTTTGTCCTTGTCCGTCCACAGGAGAAATGGGTGGAAGTCGCCTCAATGTCGACAGCTCGTGCAGGAGTGTCGGTGTCGGCGGTGAACGGGCTGCTTTACGCCGTCGGAGGCAGAGCTGGCAGCAGAGACTTCTCAGCACCAGTGACTGTGGACTCTGTGGAGATCTACGACCCTCACCTGGACACCTGGACTGAAGTGGGCAACATGATCACAAGTCGCTGTGACGGCGGACTCGCTGTACTCTGATACAGACGAGAGCCAGACTCAAACTGTGACCACGTTGGCACCAAATCATCCCCAAACTGGAAAAGCTGCACCTTAGGAGACACCGGAGTGTGTCTCTGTCTCCAGTTGTCTTTGACTTTAGCCTGTTTGTTATTTAAAAATAGATTGGACGTGTGTTTTCTTTTCTAAGTGTCCACAGCATTGAATGAACATTGCATATCTGATGTGAAAATATCACCAGATCTGCAACTGGAAACTGCCAAACCTGCTTCCACCTAAATGTTCCAGTGAATGACTCATCATCTCTCTAGTGATTTTTGATTCACTAATTAACTGTCTTGTTTGTTGGAATGAAAAGCAATTCTTGTGAAGAGAGAGACTTTTTCACAGCAGAAGTTTTCTATTTTTGATGGACCAGAGAGCTTTTCTAAGGACTGTGAGATTGTTCTTGGTATTGATGCGCAAAGCACTGCTTTTTTTTTTTTTTTTTTTTTTTTAGGTAAAATTTCTTTTAAAAGACATGTTTGAGGTGTGTGCATTGCTACTTGGAAGATTTTTCAAACCACTTGAGCCTATTTAATAATGGAGACTTGATGAGTGAAGGGATTTTCTGTAGATAATTATAAACTTGAACAGTACACAACTCGTTACTTCGCTGCACTTACCACTCAGTTTTCACTGGAGACATTTTCAGTATGATACTGTAAATACTAGTGCCTCTTAGGCTGCGTTCACTCTGTAGGTCTTAGTGCATATTTCATATTTATTGCTTAAATCTGACTTTCTTTTGCTAGGCTGCTCACATTTTTTAATGACAAAAATCAGATTCCAGTGTCATCGTAGTCCTGAACTGACAAACATAAACAATGGAACAATAATAAACTTCATACACAGCACAGGAGATGATATAGAGATGCACATCGCCTCATAGCATAATTGCCTAAGTCATATTTTTGGACAAAATGTGATATCTGCATAAAATGGAGCAGCGGTGTTAGGAGAGTAAAATTACGCTGATTTCACAATTTGGCAAAAAACATGACTTACCAAAAACATTTAGCCAAAAACGAGGCCAATGAAATGTTTCATGGATTCTGATATAACTGTCCAGACTGAGATCACATTGCAAAAAAATCAGATTCAGAGCACTTTTGCCTGCAGTGAACGCAGCCTTAGTCATTACTTACACTTGAATCCAAACAAGTAAATAGTGTTGTGATTATTAACCAGTGACACTGAAACAACCTGAATTTGCATTCCATTCACATTTCAACCTTCACCACAGAAATAATAAAACACAGTAATCAAAAAAACAGTCATTCCTGTGTTTACATTATGTTACTTATTATCTTATGTTTCCTGTGGATACAGTTGAGTATGTCAGCTAGCTGAGTGGAGCTGTTACACATACATAGTACTCCTTATCATGTACTTTTATCCCTTTGAAAACAACACAAGGTTACAGCACTTGTGAGTGCTTCGCAGAGTTAATAAATTGCTCATAAACCTGTTTGTCTTGGATTTTTTTTTTTTACTTAAAGCCTTTGTCTTTTTCTTATTCGTAATGATTAGAATCTGGTAAGTGAACTGAGATGATGTATTGTAAAACTGTGTTTTCACTAAATAGCACATTTCAGTGGTTTTTGTAAAGAATCAACACAAAATACAGCAAATACAGCCACACATTTCAGTGGATTAATGGTTCCTCAGATTATAAAGCTATTCAGAACTGGTGTCTAATTTCCATCTTTTGCTCCTCTTTTCATCGACTGTACTATCTATACTCTGCAACTTTGTATTTCCTTTTTTGCTAAACATCATAATAATGGATTAGTATTCATGAACCAAATTTATAATTGGCCCTGGTTAATTATTTCCATTTCATAAGATGTTACTTTCAGGCAATAAAAACACACATTTCTGCCATTGTCACACACTTTGACCTCAATCCCAGTGCTATGGAGACACTAATACTAGTATATAAATCTTGATTTATAGAGCACATTTAAAACAAAGAAGATAAGTGCTTTAGAAAGAAACTAATAAAATGATTAATGATAAAACAGCAAAGGATGTGAGTAAAATATAATCAGGGATTTATAAGTGCATGTGTTTATTGAGCTGTGGTTTCAATTTCATTGGACGATGGTCTGAAGACACAGTATACAAATGACCTGCACGTCTCAAATTTGCACAAGTAAAATTGGTATATTTGAATAATTTGCTCAAACACATTTCAACGCAGGTCTCCACAGTATTGGGAGGAAATGAGATTGCAGTGTTTTTTCAGAAATATAATATTGAAATATGGAAAAAAAAAAAATCAAAGTATTTTCACCAGAGGACATGAACAGTGAGGGGACTTACTAAAAGAGCATCTGCAAAGAAAATAATGATCATTAAAACTTAAAAATTGCATTGCATTTATTGTAGTGAACCAGATTTTGTTGAATTTTAATGTAAACACATTTCTTTCACATTTTAGTTTCGTTATGAAGGAACTATTAATAAAGTGCTGTTTTAGTTCCTCTTTTCTATTGCTGAAATAATTCCCTTTTTGTCTCATTTTACTCTTCTTATTGCATCTTTTTTTTTGTTGTTTTCATTTTCAGGTTGTGGATTGTTTAGCTACTGTGCATGCATATATAGTGATAAGCAGGCTGAAGTGATGTATTTCACAGCCCTATTTCAAGCTTTTCATCTAAACCAATAAATTATTCAACAAATTTCCTCTAAACAGCTGTGAAGTTCTACATTTTATTCCCTTTTTTGGGGAATTTAAGGAACCACTGTGAAAAAAACAACTTTAAATAAATACAAAAGGGAATGAAACTTGTAGAAAAGTAGTCAAGCCACAAGCAGGTGAATTTTGCTTGCTTGTGGTTTTCATTTTTAGATTCTTTGTGAATTTGTCAATCAGTGAAGTTCATCTGTATCAGTATCTATTCAAAGCGGTTTGTCTGACTGAACAGTGGGAACACATAAACTTAATTTTCATCAAAATTAGGAGATGTTGCCCTGTATTTTAAAATAAGAACAGCAACACATTGGTGTTTCCATGCAATTGAAAAATGTAATAAAACCATAATAAAAGGTAAATGTGATGTAACACACTAGTATACAAGTCTCTCCTAATTTTATGTGTGTTGCACAAATCAAATTTTGTTTTATTTATGAAGTACAGTTTAGTTGGTCAGGAAAAATACCTCGCAAATATGAATCAAATATTTAAATGACATAATGTCAGATTTTTAGATGTCACAACTTTTCTAAGGTTTGTAAATAAACCAATCTTTAAATATAAAATTCCAACATCAACTCTAACTTAAAGAAACAGAAGTAGAAGAGACCTGTTGGCACATGTTGATATAAATCTGCTTTATTCGTATCTACAAAGCTCATAGTTAAAACTCTTCTCCTCAATCACTTCTGAAGTTCTTTGAGTCTCTTCTCAGGGCAGAATTTCTTAAGTGTCAGTGTTGCTACAAGAGAGAAAGTGGCGACCAGAGTGAGGACAGTCCTCATTGCCTTGAACCAGGCGGGGTAACCGGGCAGCAGCGTGAGGTCGTAGTGCAGAGACAGACCCAGACCCATGATGACCACCAGAGCCCCCTCTGCGATGTTGTCCCTACAGAGCAGTGCGACCCAGGCCAAAAGAGACGGCACCACACTGTTCCCCAAGTTCATCCAATCAGGCTTAGCAGGACTACCTTCAGGGATGGCGAAACCCCAGCGGGCACCTCCGAGGAAGGAGACGATGGAGGCTCCGTAAACCATCTGAGCATAAGCCACTTCAGGGTAGAAGGACTGTGTGGCAGCCATGAGCACAGGGGCCGCCAGGAAAGGGATGAGCCCTGAGAAACCGAGGTACAGGGCTGGCTTCGGAGCCTTGGAGAGAGCCCCCAAACTAAAGCCCTTCTTACTCTCATCTCTGTCTGAAGTGCCCTGTGAAGTCCCATGGCAGAGACATGAGGGAAGCCAGCTGACGGGTCTGAGCCTCAAAAAACTGTTGGTGGAAGTAGATCTGAATGACAGTGAGGGAGAACGAAACCACAGCTGAGGTTTTGTTGAGTAGTTCGGTGCAGTGGTTGTCCGCTGAAGACACCTCCAAGCTGCAACCTGGAAAACAGTCATTAAAAGAGATTAAAACACACATAAGTGAATTAGTGTTTTAATTATTATATTTAACAAATACTGCATAGAGTAAAGCAAAAATATTTTTGAATCATACTTAGTTTTGCATTCATCAATCAATCAATCAATCAAATTTTACTTACATAGTGCCAAATCATAATAAAAGTTACCTCATGACACTTTACATATACAGCTGGTCGAAATTGAAATTCATGGAAAAATAAAAATTCTAATCGTCCATGACATGGAACAAAATCGAGATGAAAATTTTGATCACATCATCCAGGCCTAGTTGATGAAAAAAATAACCCAACTCAACAAACAGTCATTAAAAAAAGAGACTAACTGCAAAAATCAGCATAAGTCCTTCCTTTATGATCAGACAAAAACTGAAAATACATATTTTTTTTGTACATTCTTTGTGGATATTTATCATCTGTCACTTCGTACCTATGCTGATTTGTTTTATTTCATTTCCAATTAATTAATTATTTATTTTTTAACAAATACTGCATTGAGTAAGGCATTTCTGAATCATGATTAGGTTTCAGTATGAGTAAAAGTAAGTAAAGTAAATTTTATTTATAGAGCACTTTTCACAGACAGAGTCACAAAGTGCTTTATCAATTCAAATCAGAATCAGAAAAAGTAACAAAACCGAAGTTCAACTTTTTTTTTTTTTTAATCATATCACCTATGAAAAACTATCATGACCATATTGAAAAATCTTGAAATATTTTCAGTAATGAAAATAAACATGAAGTTTTTGCCACCCTGAAATAACCAGTAGAGAGGTGAAATACAATGTTTAAGAATAAAATAAATCCATATTTGACATAAACCTGTTTAAACTGTAGTTATTTGCAACCAAGCTAAACGACAAACCGTTTTTTCTCTCTTACCTCAGAAATTATGCTTCTTGTTGATGCAATTCTAAACATTTTCAATCTGCAAAGAACACATTTCTTATTAGAATTAAAATACTGCACTCTTATAATACATGCACTCAACAGTTTGAACTTAGATACAACCAACACATGCTAATGTTCTTGCTAGGTTAACACTGTAACTGCATTTACATGATGCAATACTGAGCCATTCCACTGTCATCTGTGAGCCTGCAGGTATTACCGAAGAGTCTGCCTTTACTAGTGTGTCATTCGAGTGTCTGCCACGGACACACAAAAGACAATAACACGCAGATAAACGTTGTGGTTTTAACTAGCTTCACTAGAGGTCGTTGACTGGTTTCTATCGATGATCAATTAAATGCCTGCCTGTCTGATGTTCTCCAACTAGCTAAACGCGACTGTTTCTGGTATCGATTGATTTGGCTGTCAGCGGCGGGGGAGGTATGAAGTTATGTTCAAGTTATCAAAATCACACCATAACTGATACCAACACCATGTCCAGAAAATATAATGGAAATCCAATAACAGTGAACAGTTCTTCTCTCAGATAAGAATACATTGGGTTAATTATACGGAAGAGCGTTTTCTATGTGTGGCACTCTGAGGTGGTTTCAGCTTTAAAAACACTGCAGAACCTCAGCAGGTTGCATAACCACGGTGGGTCTTGAATGTAGCTTCATAGAGACTGTTCGAATCCCTCAGTGCCAGCGCCAGTGGTAAGCGCTCCGAAAACCCAAACAAACACTTCTAGTCGTATTATTCACGAGGTTTTGCGCTGCGAGAAAGAATAATCTCATTGGAGTTTTCAGGGGTTTTTTGCACACCTTCGGATAATTCTCCATCGTAGACTATGTTGCTCAGGAGAAGCTACACGGTATCGTCATGAAACACTGCAAGTTAGCACGCTAGCATTTAGCAAGCTGATGAATGTGTGCTGCCGCTGCTAAGGTAGCCATTTTGAAACTGTGTTGTTTCAACGAAGCCAGGTCTGTTTACCTCTATAGTATACTCATGACAGCTATTTAAATAGGGATTTTTAGTTGTTCTGTGTATGTTAAACGTGTTTTTATGTCGCTAAACCTTCCAACAGTTATAATTCATTTAAACTGCCAACCTGTTTTCGTGCTGTAATAAACAGGCTAGGTAACGCCAGCTATTGGCTAACAATTGCTGCGCTTACGTTAGTTAACTAAGCAGGGTTAGCTAGCAGCAGAGTTACGAAAGAACTGATAACGTTATTAACTTGTGCTTATTGTGAATTATTTGTTAAACACCCCCGCTGTTTCTTAAATGTCTGAATTTACATCGATGCACTTCAAAACACAGTATTACTTTGCTAGTTAGCTAGGTGAAACGTGCATGTACTGTGTCTTAATTGGTGTGCTGCAGTATTTGTGGACATACGAAAATCCCATGATGTGTAAAATGGCTCTGGTACAAATGCACCTCTGTCGTTATCAGTTGTTATAAGGTTTTGTTTCACTTTGACTACATGTCTGCGCTGCCCACGGAAGCCCGTGTCCGTGGCAAACTCATTGATGCTGAGCTGTTACGTAATAGTTCAGCCCACAGTAGCTGTTTGTGAATAAATGGTTTATTTTTGTTTGGGAGCTAAGGTTCGTCATAAACGCGGGTCGGAAACATGTATAGGATTGAGTACTTAAAAAATATTCCTTGTAGACCTCTGCTGTTTACATTGTCACCCAGTTTCATTCAACGCAACACACTGACACTCACGTTGAGATGCGGAGCAGACTGCAGAGAAGTACTGAAAGTGTTCAAGTTATTTTTACATTGATATAAATATTTCATTTACCAAAGTCGACTCATTTTGAAAGGGCCAGCTTTCAGCATGAAGTGGTTTTTGAAATGCCTGAGTCATGATTTTCCCCCTCATACGTCTGAGAATGCATTTGAAGTGTCTAAGCAGCATTTTCTTCTGATTCGAAAGCTATTTTAGGCTGAAAAAGTAAATTTAGAGAAGAAGTCTCTCATAATATTGGGCAACAAAGTCATTAGTTGCCTCAAAAATAAAGGAACAAATGGGAAAATTTCGATTCATTATGGATTGAACAATTTCAGAAGCCAAATATTTGCTGTCTCCTAATTATTTGGTGCACCACATTGTAATACAAGAGCACTTTTTACTCAAAAGAGAAAAATCAACATTGTCGTCACTTAGATTTTTGGCAGTTTGATATTCAGCTTCAGATTTGTTAAGTCATTACCCTGATTCAGATGCTCACTGATCCAGATTTATTTACTTGATTCATTTATTTATCAAGGGTGCATATTACTATGTATGACTCTCTTTGCTTTTTCTTGGAACATAGTTTTGTAATCATACCAGCCTTTAAAATTCAACTATAGGTTATCTTGTACCCAATGTGTTGTAATATTCCATTAATTTTGATCAACCTAAACAAATTTGGGAGGACTTCATACTAAAACAGTAAAATGGAATAGATTTCATCAGAACCCACAGAATTGATCTAGGTATCTGTGTAATTTTGAAACTGTGTTGAATTCTAAGCAATTTTGTTTCTGATTAATGCAGATCCAGTCTGTTCCTGTGCAGATACACATGAACTCCCAGCAAGAAAGAAACAAACTGCACTGAAGCTTCCTGTGTGAGGAAAAAAATAATTCTAGAAGAAACGGACAGAACCACTTTGCAGCAGAATTTGGACGCGTGTATTTTTTTCAACCAACGTCTCTTTTTTTTTTCCTCCGAAGAAAAAGAAGTTGATTTTGCTGAATTGAAACTTTTTGGAGACATTTCATTGTAGCAAAAGGACTGTTGTGCATCATACTAAACGAAGGCCTTTGATGTGTGGATAAATTTATTTTGCTTTTAAACTTGCATATCTATGAAAACAGAGGTATATCCTATATCTGCTTTAATTGGAAAACCGCGGATAATTAAATGGGCATCTTACAAATGTGAAACTAAAACACATAACGAAAAATACGGCATTATAATGCATCATTCAGCAGCATCTCACATTCACTAACAAAAACTGAAAATGCCAGCAATGTAACATAGGGCTTTACGTCCTTCATTGTCATGTGACTTTGAATCTGAGTATTATTTTCTTCACACGCAGACAGTCTTTTCACCAGTTTAATGAGGTGAGCAGTGGTTTTCAGTGACCTCCATTGCCAATTAAAGACTGTCTCTGAACTCATTTTTCTTTTTGCATGCATTTCAGTAGATCTTAAAATGATTCGGTAAAAGATAAGTCACCACAAAGAAATTCTGGCACAGTGTGGCAGGACAACACCTGTGTTTTTCCACGTCATCTGTTGTCAAAGTGGAACTGCTTTACAGACTGCTGTCCATGTTCCAGGACCGACATCTTTCACAAACTCCTTCCGTATTTTAACAAAGACAGCCTGGCTCTTCCTCACCACTGGGACAAATCACCTGACGAATCAGTTCATTTTGCCAATCAGCTCAAAGTCCAATCAGGTTTTGAGTTTTAGTCTAGACAATAAGAGCTAATGGTTCAAATGAACTAGTGAAGAATCAGTCTGCCTGGATAACCAAGTTACCCGGACTCAGAACAGTAGCACTAATCAGAAATCTTCAGAGACGTGACCGGGACAGGAGCTGCTTGGGAATCTGGTTCAAAAAAGAAAAATCTGTTCTTCTGAAACCTCCAATTCAAAATCGACTTCTTCCTTTCTTCCGCCTGGATCTGGATTGTCGTTCCAGACTAATTCCTGCAACATTTTGATCAGTCTGTCTGTTTCACCCTGGACGAAGGGGTCTGCCTCTGGGGAAAGGGGCTGTGCTGTCCTGGTGGAGGTGGAGAGGAGGTTTTCAGTGTGCTGCTCCCCATCCGTCAGTGCACACACACTGTGATCAGTGCCAACAGGCCTGAGGACTCGAACCCAGCCGGACCGAGAAAGGAGGCAGAGGACTTCAGAGCTACAGACTCTGGGGTAATAATAAAGTCCCACCTCACTAACTATGCTAGGAACATGCGGTTAGGAGGCATGAAATGAACTGCTGTAGGGCTGAGTGTCATCGCTGTTTTCTGATTCACACGGTCCTAATTTGATTTCGTTTTGGATTCAGTTAGAGAAAGTCCAGTTGCAATTAGAGCAGAAAATCTTTCAGAATTTTTCCACTATGAAATCCTGGCTTCAACACTCTTTCCAAAACCTTTTTTAATGTCAATTTCCTATTTTAACATATTAAAAATTACATTTCTTATCTCTGTACAAATATTCAGTTTTAGTTTTCAGCCCAATTTTACAACAAACAGTTTGACTGTTATTGTAGTATCACTAATCAAATCAACAGTTCAGGAAAAGTCACTTTTAAGGATGCAAATACCTCATCTTTTGGGGGGAGTCAGTCATCTTGATCATCTTGAGATCAAGTAGGTGACCTAATGAGATTTGTGTAGATACAAGGAAAAACTGCTCTTTTACTTATGTGATGTCTAAAAGTGTGCATGCATCAGCTGGCATGCAGCCTGTTTCAGTTGCTCCAATAATTTCCCAGTGATTAATCAAGTATTCTGATTATTGTCAACAGTATGATCACATAAGTAGAAACACAAGTTAAGCAATATTAAGGAAGTAAATGTGGATATACTGTCCATGCTGCAGATTGCCTTTAATAAAACAATGTGAAATTTGGACCACATTAATTCATAAAGGTGTCGTGATAAATTTGTTGGCAGTATTTGACTAAAAGCAATACATTTGCATACTTTTTAAACTATTATTACAGTCTGTAGAAAATTGCTCATTAACCTTGTAGCTTTTCTGTGCATTTGCTTTGTCTATGAAAATAAGGACAACTGGAGAAGGGAAAAAAGGTTGCCATTTGCCTCATACAATAATTAAGTAAATAACACTTCTGGTCATCTACTTAAAGGTTGTGAATTGTCATAGAAATTATATTATCAGCCCCTGAAGAGTCATGGCAATGTTATCTGTAAAAATGTTTGGGAACCATGTGTGCATGTTGCCTTCACTGATACAGATGAGATTTATTCCACTAAATTTATACTCAAATGATGCTAAACAATTCTTTGCCAAACTCCAGTTAAAATACCAATTTTGTTTGGGTATGAAAAACTATTCTCACTAAAATGGAAGTTGTACCAGCAGCCAGCTAAACTGATGCATTATTAAACATGATAGTGTTTACATTAAGAAGATATAGTTTTATTTAGCCAAGCAGTATTAACGTACCGTTTATTTAAAACGGCTAACAGTCCTCAACTAGGAACTAATTCACTAACAGCTCTACTCACCCCCAGGAAAAAGTATATATTAAAAAAACAATACAAGATAATTTATTTTAATCAAAAAATAATCTTTTTCCAGGCCACATCCTAGTTGTTTTCTCACATATTTTAGGCATCTGTGTTTTTTCGACCTTATACACATTGAATGATTTAAAATCCAATTAGAAAGTTTATTTTAATTTAACATAACGCACTGCATACATTTACCACATACAGACATAGCAAATTTATATTTGGAATTGCTATTATGCTGCACAAGACATTTTTCTTTCAGTCTGTCAAGCACTTATTTACATCAGAGCCACTTCTGCAGCAAGTCGAGCCTTATTAACTCCAAGAATAGGACACTTTTATCTTGTCCTGTAGTGGGTACAGTGACTTTCGGTTGATCACTTTATATATGACATCAAAGGTTAACAGTAGATGAACACTTTGTGCCTTGAAATGCATGTTCTCATGCTCAGAATTACCAGTATGTTGTGATTCCTAACATCTGTTTCCTCTGTTAGATCCTGGCCATGAGGTTTGATGCCTCGATCCACTGACCGGAAACACTGGACCTAAATGGCGCAGCATGACTTTGTCCCTGCCTGGCTTAACTTCTCCACGCCCCAGCCTGCCAAGGTGAGCATGCATGAATTTCGTTGTAAGATTTCCTTGCTAAAAAGCTGCATGACAAATGATGCAGTTAATGAACTTACTTTTCATCTGAGTGACTCAAACAACAAATCCCAGAACCAGGTACTCCAGGTGCCACGGGGCTTCAAATCAAACACGATGGTGATTACTGTTGGTTCGTACACTGAGGAACTGTCACAGCCCACAAATACACAAAAAGTTTGGAAGATTAGGTTTTTTTACATGTTGAAAATCCTTAAATGCTGGAGAAATTCTAACTTAGTCAAGGTCAGATAATTTTTCCAACAGTAATATTGTGTGTTTTTTTTTTTTTTCTCTAGTGCACTTAATATCAACAGAACATGGCTCCTTGGTTCCTCTACTGGAGAATAAAAGCTCAAAACAAAAATCAGAGCCACTGCTAGTTTGATGTTCTTGTCCTGCTTTATTCAGTCATTACTTTGAGTCTGATCTCAATTACAAGTTATCCAGTTTTATTAAAGTCGAAGATGGTTCAATCTATGCTAATGCTGAAGTGGAGATGCATTTCACACACACTGGCAAAAGTGAACCGCTTCAGATGTTCGCTGATGCTGACAAGTGTGGAAGGGAAAAGATGTTTTCATTACATGACTGGATACAGATTTATATGGAGACTTCAAAAATGAAGGGCCCATTAGTTCAGATGTACAATGTGAAATGGGTATCAAATGACGTTCATATTCATCTTTACAAATCTTAAAGTTAACTTATTCAAAGCTACTGAAATGCATTTTTTTTTCTCACTGTGTCTTTATTGAACTAGCCTAATTAATTTAGTGTGTGTGAACTCGTCTGAACACATACCATGATGTTGTTGTAGTTAGACCAGATGGTAATTATGTTTATCTCCATTCTTAATGTCCAGAATGATGTTGCTTTAAAACAAAGCTGTGGTGAAACTGCACATGTACAACAGTGGATTTAGTTGGCAGTTTGGGTTGATTGGTTTGAGGTTGTGTTGACTGTCTTAGTGTCCTGCTGAGTGAGACTGTGACTGTCCTGCTCCTGTCTGAGGCTAATCTGTGTGTCAGGAAGTTTCCCAGCTTGAGTGTCCTGTCTGCAAAATCGAGAGTCAAGACAGAGAAACAAGTGCACAGTCACTGTCCTGCTGACACAAGACCTCACCTCATTGTCACTTTCCTGCAGGCTTCAGTGCTCACAGTCTTGTCAGTGTCACAGCTACATTTTATGCTCTAAGGATTTTGTCTTCGAATAATTTGAATAACGTAGGGAAATAGATCAAATAATTCAGTCAAGGCTTGTGCTTTGCTATCTGAGAAAATGTGCATTTATTGCTTCCTTTGGAGATCTGTGTATTCAGTACCTGTCAGTGAGGCTTTATTAAAAAATTTTTTGTTTTTGATGAATATTGCACATCAGCACCTTCATGACAGGTGCCTTTTGTTACTGTCGTCGTTTATTGATATTTCACATATATGGCATTTCACTTAAGTAAAGAAACCTACACCGATCAGCCATAACACTCTGAAGTGGTATTAATGTTGATTATCTTATTACAGTGGGACCTGTCAGTAGGTTGGATGCAGGAAGCAGCAGGTGAACATTTAGCCCTAGATGCCAATGTGTTTGAAGTGTCAAAATTAGCAACGTAAGGAACTGACAGATTATTTCACTGCGAGTCTTAGTCTCAGTTTTTGATCAACTATCAATCAAATCAAGTGATGATACTGATGTTGTTTAAGGGGATCCAAGCATTTGTGCATAAAGTTACCAAATGCAACTGTTTTTAATCGCAAGAAGCCTCTTCAGTGTGTTTTTGATCATTTTTGCTCCCAAAGCAGTTGCCACATTTTTTTTTTTTATGATGAAACATTCCAAGATTGTTTTTAGTGCCTGAGATGTGCGTCTTTGTTCGGTCTAAGAATAGATCCCACACTGACATTTTCACTCAGTTATTTAGATTCTGTGAGAAGAACTTGTATTGAGTATTTGAAGGAGCTTGTTGATGTGTCTTTGCAAGGACAGAGATAAGGTAGAGAAAAACACAATGTACTGAAAAAATGTATAAGGGTAAGTTTTGTTTTTGTAGCTTATGTGTTGAGTCCTTGAGTTCTAAAATTCTGTCTTTTCATGCTCCTCCAGTCCCCTGCTGCCAACCTTGAGAAACAAGGTGAGCCCCTCCACAGAGACGGCAGAACCTCTGTGAGCCGCCGCCGCCACAACTCCTCTGATGGGTTCTTCAACAACGGCTCCCTGCGTGCTCCAGCAGGTAAACGCCACACAACAATTACTTTACTATTACAGCATATGACTGACATCTGTTGAATAAAGGCTGCTGCTGCTGCCGCTGGCCGTTTCATTTAGTTTCATCACTCTGTGTCTGACTTCCTTGACTTAGCGGAGAGACAGGTGTATAATCACAAAAATAGATACTGCACATTCTCCTTTTGTTGGTTGTGGTGAAGAAGACAGCTTATGACAAAAGAGTTTGTATGAAGAATGAATAGAAAGGAAATAGGAATTTGGTTTACTTATTTATAAATATTAATTTTAAAGGAGCTATATGTAGTATTTCTATTTTCAGTTATTAAAGAACTCTGAAGTTATGTCGAAGATGCTGATGGGATGGATGGTTGAGATATGAGCTGAATTTATTTACACAGGGCCTTTTGCCAAAGCATCAGAAAGTGACCACATGGGATGAGAAGCCCTAATGCCACGTTTCCACTACGTTGAACTGGCTCAGCTTGACTCGACTCAGGTACTAGATAGTATTCCTGGAGACCATTTCCATTACAGGATACTACCGACTTTAGAGTACCTGGACGTCATAGGGACGCAGCGCGTAACTTCCGTGACGTCTCCCCAGAGAGTTGCTGATAAACTCGCTTGTTGCGTAGTGTCCCGTCAAGCTCACGCTGAATTTTTCCGTCAGCCACCAAGGACAGAAATGTCTGAACCTCCTCGACCGACCATGGTGTAGTTTTGTGGGCTGCCATCATGTGGATTAGCCTACTGGTATATTTACTGTAAATGAATCTGTTTTTTTTAAATAGCGGTTCGCACATTGATGATGCAATGATGCAGACACTACTCTCTGACCAATAAGTGGTCTGCAGTATTTATACATCACCTTTTAGTATCTCTTCCCCCATTTTGGAACCTCGGTGGAGCAGATACCAAAAAACTAGTACCGGGTACCAGATTGCAGGTCCTTTTACTTAATGGAAATGCAGAAAGGTTGAGTTGAGTTGAGGTGGTACCACGTAGTGGAAACGCGGCATAAGAAACAACTTTTAGACTGAAAGTGATGAAAGCTACAAGCACTGTTGTTTTCACAACTGGACACGGCTCTAAATGAGAAAAATGGAGTTTAATACTGAAATGGCAGCATTACTTTAACATGAAGGTATAAAGTTATTATGTGATGTTATTATCTTTGCTGAGATGCCCTTGGTTGATCCCTGTTTCAGACTAAACTGTGACAGTTCTGACCTTGTTTGTACGATTCCAAACAGATCTGTAGTGCAGCTATTGACAACACAAACCGTACAGAAAACAGAGGTGTTTTGTGGATTTACTGTGGCTGTTTTCTGTCTCAAAACAGAGCTAAGATAGCAGAGCTATGAGGTTTATTTGAAGAAAACTTGATACAGATGTGTGTAAACAATGAGCCTTATACTTTATTCAGTGAGTGGTACAGTTTGTGGATACATGATGTTGATTCATTGGTTGTTTTGGTAGCTGTGAGTGCATTTTGACTTTCTCCTGTTGTTGAGATTTTGTGATATCAACACTGCAAATAACCTCTTTAAAGAAAGCGAAGAGGTTTTAAATTAAAATAAAAAACATAACAAGATGAAAAAGGAATAAGGCAAAACGATATGTGAGGTAACAAGATGAAACCAGATGTGGAAGACCTAGAAAAGGTTTATTTTCTCTATTAAAACAAAGTAAACCATCAAGACAAAGAACTTTTATATTGTGATAATCACAGCCATTATTAACTTGGCTATTAATTCAGTAGTTGACAGTAGTTGATTAATCATCGCTCCTCTGTTGGAGATTCATTAACGCTCCTTGCCTTTTCAATCATTGAGGATGACATTTTGCTTCCAATTTCATAATGTCAAGGCTAATGAAATGGTTCACTGGATGTCAAGTGAAAGACAATGGGATTCAAGGCACTGTGCTGGAAAAGACATAATTGAGGCCACCTGTACAGTAGACAAGATGAGGGCTGGGATGTTGTCGCCGCAGACGGATGGTTTTGTCATCCTGTCTCATATTCAGCTATGATTTATTTTATGCGCGACGTGCACAATATGACCTTTCACGCTTTATTCCTCCTGTAATATATATGTATACATTATTTTCACAAGTGGACAGATTTGTTCGACTCCTCACTGCTCACAAACAGCATCGCCAATTTCTCTCTGTACACTTTTCCTCTGTGAAACTGATGCTTGGAGGTGTTGAGGTGCAGCATCTCTAAAATATGTTATTGATTATTGGTGATGTTCCTTCTCTGCCAGTGAAAAAGTGATCAGTCATTGGGATAATCTCCTAAATTGATTGAGATGCAGACAGTGTTTAATGTCTGGTGCGATCAGTTTTCTCTGCCTCCTGTTTGCCTGGTTCAGCGCCTGTTTTCGTCTCCTGGGAATACAAGTCAACAAAACCTAATGAAACACCCTGTAGTTTGATATGTTTGTTTTTTGTTTTGTTTGGCCTCATTGCCTCTGGGTTCTTCTTTGAAGAAACCAGAATCTTTAAAAATGCAAAATGTTGACTCAAGTTTATCTGCTGGATACCAGATGTTTCCTATTCTCTAAGTCCCCATCAATGAAGACTTCAAATTTCCACATTATAGTTGTAAAAGCTACACACCAGATCAGGACTATTCAATTGTATTTTCCCATGAGCCAAATTGTCGGAATGCTATGGACTGTGGGGCGGACCCCTGTAGTGTTACTCTAATATTGCCATCGCATTTTCAACATTTTTATTTAACTGTTAACTTGTGTTAAATTTTAATATAATACATACCATCACAGTAACTGCTTGCTTTTAGTGCAAGTAGGAAATGTAAACATAACATCTAAAACAACTTATGATCATGAATATTGCTTGGTCTGTGATCAAGACAGATCAAATTTTGTGAAATTTTCTATGTTCATTATCAACTTTGCACCTCTTCTCTGTTGAATGTAGCTACGGTGTTTTCATATTGAAGCCAGCCTCTCTGGCCTTCCATAAACAGTGGCAGTGCTGCAAAATGACACCAAGTGTCACAAAATGGCTTAAAGTGAGGCAAAATACTTGTCAGATCACCAGAAGCACCACACGGGGTGACTTATCGGCCCCACTCAGGAAAAGCTCATTTGGTCAGTTATCATTCTCCGTTAAAGTAACACAAAACTGGGTTCTCTTTTCTATTTATTGATTTATCTTGTCTCTTAGCTGTCTTAACTCTCTCTTTTTAATTAATGTGCTGTAATATATTGTTTTTTTAGGATGCCTATTGTCATCAGGCTGGGGACTACAGCAGGATACTAGCCATGTTGGCTATAGTTCCCCTTTTTACTGTTATTGATACAGTTAATTAATTGGGATTGTCTACGATACAGTAAACTAAAGTAAATGGCAAGTGTCACAAATAGCTATATGTATGGTTTAGTGGCTGCTAACTATTTATTTACTATTTGTGGGTAGAGGGGCCACCTGTTGAATAGCCCTGCACTAGATCATAGTTAGCACCATTTGTGACGTTGGAATCTGGCTCCTTTGTCCACATATGTCATTCTAAGACGACACTGTATATTTCTTACAAACACATCACAGGTTGTAGATCGGCTTGATGTTGTGAAGCAGTTCTTCATATATATATATGTCTTTCCACAACATATTAACCAAACGAAAACCACAATGCTGCGCTTATGTCTTAGAATTTTAGGAAAATCATGTTAATAAAAAAATAACATTAAATTCATAGTAGTGGCATAAAAAATCAACACAGTAAGACAAATCACATTTATTTGTGGGACACTTGATTGTCAACCGAATTTCTTGATTATGACACTTAAGTTAAAGGGTAAATGACATAAATGATTTATGTGTTAAAGCCATTTTTCATACTTACTTCATTATTGTGTGTTTTTGCTCTGTTTCAAGGTGACGGATGGCAGCAGCCCTCTCTGCTTCTGAGGCATGACTCGGTGGATTCTGGGGTGGCCAAAGGTGGTCACGGTGGTCTGGCAGGGGGCTCATGTTGGAAGGAGACACCCAGCTGGCATGGAGCTCCGCGGGGTGCCCAGGATGGCCACCACCACCAGGGACGTCACCCCAAACGGGGAGGAGGCGAAAGGGACAGGCAGGGGGGGCACCGGCAGCGCAACGGCAACTTCCATCCCCGCAAGGGCGCCTCGTATCAGGACAAGTTCCCTAACGAGGAACGCAAAGACACCAAGGACGACAAGCTGAAGTTTGTGGAAGAGGACTTTGTGAGTAGCTCAGATCTGTTCTGAAAGCATGTAGGCAGACCCTGACATAGTTATTCTTTCATAAGCCTCCTTTCAGAGATAAGATACTGAAGGTAATGCTGAAAATATGAATTCTAAATGTAATGGTGAGCCATGAACTTTTGGCTTCAATGAATAGCGGTTATAAAATTACCACAAAACTGCAGATTTCTTATTACATTTTGGATTATATACTTGACGAATAGAAGCCACTTCATCATATTTTTCTTTTTCTCCTTTTCTTGAGAACCTTTTAGGGAAATTTTTTGTTAAACTTGTCACAAAACATTAAATGTCAATGTGTAAATGAAAATATACATAGAAATTACATTTACAAATACATACCTAAAATATGAATATGGTTTGAAGTATGAAACCCCCACATATAATACTCTTCAGTAGAACTGTTCAAATGCCTACGGGCCTAACATAAATATTGGTAAGTAAATTATCAAATGGAAACATGAAACACTGTCAGTATTAAACTATACAACAAATTAAAAGTCATATTATAAAAAAGTATAATAAGTGAACAAGACACTCCAGCACCCAAACTGCATGCAGAAAGTATCTGAAAATATTGCTGTAAACGGTAGGGATGAGACCAAACTTGACTGAATTCCTTTGACACTGTTGAATATTGTACAATGTTATGTATGAAATTTCCAAGCTGAAGCAGCTAATTTCCCCGTTGTCAGTGCATACAATACCTTCTGCTGGCTTTTTTACACTTTTAATAGTAATGCTTTTTTAATAGAAAACTTGGACATTGTAGTAAAAAGGTTTATTTTTAACAGCCTTGAATCTAAAAAAAAAATCCAAAAAAACTGAGAAATAAAACTGAAGATCTTAAAGACATTAAAATATATATTGTTTAATGAACCAGTATCAGAACTAATATCAAAAGCCCAGCCCCAGTAAAGACTGATTTCTAACACAACAAAATTAACAAAAAAAAAGAATTCATATAAAATGATGTATAGGTAATAAACATAATGAATAATAAACAAAATAAATAATGTGAAATAATGATTATTTTGTCATATTGCACATAATAACAAAATACAGATTTCCTCTTAGAAATATGAGTGATGAGTTAAGTAGTATTATTGTTAGAAACATTCACAAAATTGCTTGAATTCTCACAAATATTTATTTCATCAGACACGTCATGTTACTTAAATGTTATCAGAACATAATATTACACAATATGACCTTAACAGTAAGTTGGTATATTTGTCTCTTTAGCCTTCCCTCAACCCTGAAACAACTGGAAAGCCTGGGACTCAGATGCGAGCAGTAGCTCCCCATGCTGGAGTGTGGGGTAAGAGCATCCAGGCCACACTGGAGTTAAACTAAATAAAAAAACTAGAAGCAGCTTAGCCATTTAGATCCCATCAGTTAAGCCCTTCTTCTTACACGACGGTCCTGATTTTGTTCCAGAAAACCCCCCGAGTGGAAAACAGATGGTTTCCAAGATGCTGGTTATCAAGAAGGTTTCCAAGGAGGACCCCAGCACAGCCTTCTCTGCAGGTTTCGCCACGGCTAGTGCCCTGCCCACCAACGGCAGCAAAGCTCCCATCGCAGGCTCCAGCGTCTACAAGAACTTGGTCCCAAAGCCAGCTGTGGCTCCCACCAAAGTAGGATTCAATACGATGAGCAAAATAATGACATTCAGCAAAGATATGAGATTAGATGAAGCAGCCATGAAGCTAGTTACAGTTAATTTTGTACAATTGGCTGCATTCACCTGTATAAAAACTCAAAAATCCCATATTTCCATCACTATTTCACCATCATTTTCACCAGGATTATTTGGGATGGGTTTGTGTGGTGATGGTGCACGCTACGGTTTTTATGCAGTTAGAAAAAAGTGAAATTTATTTCATGTTGTTTTTAGACCATTGTCCTGGCTGTATTTGTGAAATAGAGCCTGAAACAAGTAGCAAACTTAGATCAGATCTTTAATGAGTACATGTAAATTACTTCAACTTGACAAACATGTTTATGACAGATGCCCTTAACTGGATTTTGAACATTTGTATTACATTAAAAAAAAAATTGACCATCAGAAAAATTTTAATTGTGGGCTATAGTAGTTATGGAGCAATTATGTTATAATCTGCTGATCATTCTCTCAATTATGTTTGGCATGTAAAATGTTGAAAATGGTGGAAAAAAGGATGTTTTATCCAAAGCTGAAGAATTCTCAGTTTGGCACAGAAGAGAAAGGAAACAAAGCTGTAATCAGATAATTTACACTTCATTTTCTTAAAAAAAACAAAAAAAAACACTCCAACTGCTTATCTGTCATCAAAATGTTGTTGATTAATTTTAATAGTTGACATCTAATCATTTATTTGATTAATTGCCACAGCTCTAGAGTGAGTAAAATATAACTGTACGGAGCCTTGTTGGATACTAATTTTATAATAATGAGGTTTTTTTGTATATTTTTAACTTCTACAAATCCTAAATGACAAACAGAAATGCAGCGTTTGTGTCCCAGCTTTCAGTGCCAGGAAACTGCTCTTCTTCTTGTACTGTATGTGTATAGATTGTAATGCTAGACTGGTGCCATAAAAAGGCCATTAAATCATTCATCACGCTTATTCCTGTGCCAATTAATCATCAACTAAAACTTTATGATGCTGACGGCCCTGGTCTTTGGTTCTTCACAGAGCACCCAGTGGAAATCCGGTGGAAGAGAGATCGCGAAGCCCGGCCTTCACATGCCAGGCCGAGACTCGGTCTTCACCAGCCCCGTCTCTGCAGCCAAACCCAGCACCCCAGTCAGTGCACCACAGCACAACACCACAAAAGAGGTGAGGACGTGGACAAAGACGGGAATCTGTCATGTCCGTCAGGTGGGGCAAACATCTGGGGATCAAATGAAACAGTAAAAAAGAGCCTAACACTGAATGTTCTGATGGCTGCGTGTAGGACATGTTTAGCTGATCTCTCCCTGTGTAAGTAAATCACAGGTTTTATCTAAACATAGTAATTATGCGTCTGTGTGGTTTGTGACTAAAATGCCTGCCCACATGTCCTAGTGAAGTTTTCTTTTGCACAAGCCTGAACTCTGTCTACGATTCAGTGGATAAAAATGTTGTAGCCTATGGTTGTAAACTTAAAAATTCAGTTCAACACAATAGTGGGCAATGAGTGTACAAAGCTTCATTTCTGTTAACTAATAGTAAATGTTATTGGAATCTTATTTTACATTTGAGTAAATTGGTTTAACTTTAAATTATGTTGCATTAAGCTTAAAAAAGTATTCCGCTTAAAGCTCAGACTTTTAGACTCAGTTCAGACTCAGTTTTTAGTGTAATCCTGCATCAATAGATTAATTCTGTTGCACCAAACTTAAATAATATCCAGTATTAACCCTTTAAATGCCAAGGTCGCAATATTGTAACAATCAACATAATCGAATGAAACAGACTTTTTGAAATGTTGATATCAAAATTGAATATTTAAAAAAAAAAAAAACAACTCCAGACACCTAAAGGGTTAACTTTGTACTTGTGGAGGTTTAACTTTAAAGGTGCCTGTACTTATGAGACAGGCTCAAAAAAGATGCAAAATTATCAAGTTTCTTGAATAAACTGACAGACTAAACCCAGCTGAGTCCTGTGGGTTTCATTAAATATTCTACTACTTGTCCATACCACTTGATCAAAGTTCAGGTTTTTATGCTGAAAGTTCTTATTCATTTAATTGAGAACACTGAGATGTGGCAAAAAAAACTCCCATCATTGGTAGGATAAATCAAACAAAAAAAGAGACCGTTTTAAGTTAGATCCTCCTTATCTCCGTCTGCAGCACCCTTCCAGCACGACTCCTCCCATAGACATCGCCCCGTCGAGGCTGAAGCTGATGCGCCGTGGTCCGGATCGTAAGAGTGAGTTCCTGCGAGCTCTGAAGGATGAGGGCACTGGAGAACTGACAACAAGCAGCAGCCCCGGAACATCAGGGGAGGTAGGTGGATCATTGTGTCACAGAGGACACAACACAAGAGTCACAGGTCATGACAGTACAACAGGTCCAAACAGTTACCTGAACTTCAGGCCTTAAAAATGTCCTGAATACTATTCTGACAAGACTTAAAATATGATTTGATTCATTCATGAGAAAGAGAGTAATTGCATTCCAAAAGAAAAGTTATTTTTTGCTCCCATATATCATCCTCAAATCGCCTGTTTATAGACATACCAAGAACCCGCCTGAAGACTAAAGGAGACAGATTGGCAAGAAATGATTTGGAACGGTGGGAATGAAGGCGTTTGAGTAAATAAATACATTTTCCTAAATTCTAGGGGCCACAAATTTTTGCCAGTATGACCATGAAATAGGCTGTGAAATGGATATTAAATTCTCTTCTATGTAGTTTAAAATGGTCTTAAAAAGTCTTAAATTTAACTTGTAGAAAGCTGTAGGAACCCTGTTCTTATGAAATAAGGTCCCATGGCAGGACGTCACCTCTGTAAAGGCAATAGAGTCGCATCAGAAGGAACCCTGTGTTAGGTCTTCACCTTGACTCATGAAGGACAGAAGATCTAAATACAGTAGATTTACATGACACTTAAAAATAATTGTTGCATAAAACTGGAATTAAAGTACATGTAAACACCTTAGCTTGACTGAAATCAAAATCTAATAGTCTGATTAACATACTCATATAATGCCATTGAAAGTCGATCTATTCCAGCATGTAAACAGACCAGTTGGACTGGAATGGGATGAGGTGTTCTACGCCACATCCTGACCTGGAAGTTGAGCATCATGTATTTCATCCACACAAAAAGAGCAAACAGAAAGTACACTATGCACATATTTGCAACATTGTCCACGATCACGTCAGTTTACCTCTGGGCTGATGACTTGGTAGCTCACTATTGACTGTTGTTGTGGTCTGTGACGACGTAGGTTAATTTGAAAGTGCATATTGTTGTGGAGGCGACATGATTTCAACAATAAATCAATCACACTTTTGTCTTTGTCCCAGTTTACATACAGATTCAAATTACTGTAACTCCTGAACGATATGCATAATCCATTAAATTCAAACGGCATTTGAGAGCTTTCTGACACTAACACTTTACGGCAGCAATGTGGGACTCTGTTATAAGTAGAGGAACTGTTTCAGAGACTTCCACACAGGCTAAAAAAATGCCTGGAAATAACAAAAAATATGAAGCCATAATATGGACACTGAATGTTGAAGACCACAAAGCATGTTTGAGCAGATGTAAAATAGTTGAAAGTTTATTTCTGCAATCTCAAAAAGGTTGTGATCATAAATATGCTAAAAACTTCAAGGCCGTTTTTTTTTTCTTTTTTTTACTAAAACATACTGTTTTAACCATTTATTGTTTATAATAATGATAATTAATGGCCAGATATTGAAAGTTACATTCTTCCTGAAAACAAAGGTGCAAAAGAATTGGCAAAGACGACATTTTTTGACACTTATTTTGCAAAGAAAACATGAAGACACCTAGGCAGCCTCTTATAATGACAGTCTTAAAAAGATTATTTTAGTCGAGCTACAACCGACTACAACCCACTAAGGGTGGGAATCAAAAACCGGTTCTGACTTACAACCGGTTCCAATTGATCAGTTGCATCGGAGTTGTACACCTCCAGCGTTATCAATTCTTGTTAATGATTCTCTCATTTCCCAGCACCATGATTTCTGGTTTTCCCTGCGTTACGTCATGGTACATTATGTAATTACGAAAAAGTGATCCAAAGCTTGGCTACATTTCACCAGAAGAGACAAGAATAATGTCGTGTGTAATCAGTGTAATGCTGTAATTTCATGTCAGGGTGCAAATACCAGCAACATGCTCAAGCATTTGTCGACCCGACATGGAATTGAATTCCAGGAATGTGTTTGACCATCTGCGTACAAGTGTTAATGTTGCTGGTCAAACAAGCTCCACTATGACCTGTTGAACTACTTTTTTCCCCCCACTCAAAAAACCTCTCAAGAATCAATAGGAGAATTGATAAGGAATTGGACTGGTAAGCAGAATCGCCAATGGCATTGAAATTGATAAAATCCTATCAATTCCCACCCCTAACTGCGGCTCGACTGAGCTGTGCATGTAACCGTACTGACTGTTCATTTTAGTTGTTTGTTTGGTTCTATATTTGACTAGATGTAGAAAGGAGGTGTCTGTGTTTTATGCTGGAACAGCCGTGGCGTCTTGGACTCGACCCCAGATCGCTGAAACTATGTAACACGTCATCTTGTCTGAATTTCCTCGCAGGGTGAAAGCAGCACCCCAGAGCCCAAAGCCTACAGCGAGGAGGTCTGCCACGAGAACGGTCTGTCCTACTCCCTCAGTGACTCAGACACCGAACACCTGTCCAGCTCCCTGGAGGCAGAGCACAGGTAGGACGCCGCTCACACTGTCAGACGCACACAAACACAACCTCGCAGTTGACTAAGCAGAACATGATGGATACTTTTCAAGGTTGCTGAAGGCCATGGGCTGGCAGGAGTACCCAGAAAACGATGACAACTTCCTGCCTCTGACAGAAGACGAGCTGAGAGAGTTCCAGACGAAAACTGAACAGGTGAGAACTGAGGGATCAGCAAGTTAAACTGAAAGGAACACATTGCAATCTTCAGTAATATTTGATGTTTTTCTGCATTCAGCCAACCAAACTGTAGAAGTAGAAGTGTCATTTACAGTAGTGTTTAGTAGTAGTTAAGAATAATAAAAAAGATCAAAACAGTGAAACCTCAAGAAAAATGGAAGGAATCACTAGAGCCTGGATCAACAGTATACATTCAGTAAAACAGTAAATTAAGGAGGAGTTGAAATGTAAGGTAGAAAATCAAATAAACCCAGAACAGTGAAACATCAAGTTAATAAATGATTCAACCTTTTTTTTTCTGAGGACTGTTCTAGTTTGCAGATGCAGCAAATAAAACAGGATTTTCTGAGATCTGAGAGGTTTTTCTTTTCTTCTAAAAAGGAAGTGAGAAGATTAGGCAAGGTTCCCACAGATGACCAAGTCTTTGGGTGATTTCAGCCTGTAATCTGTTTCAGTCCTTGGTGCTGCACAAATGAATACTATAAATGCACCTGGACTGTTTAGATGACGCTCAGTTCATTGGATTGTTAATATGATCCAACATCGATCTGACTCAGTTGAACTAATCGATCCCTGTAGCCAGATGGAGCCTTCAGACTGTAACAACAGAGGCAACGAGCTGCAAAATGTTTCTAGTTCAGAAAAGCAGACGTTTCTGGATTCAGTTTCTTTTTTCCTGCCTCAGACACATCTGACCAATAAAACCAACCTCCAGGTGTGGTGTAGTCATTCATTTTGGCTCTGGTCTGGAAAAGAAACTGAACTGTGGCAGAAAAGCTCAAAGACAGCTAACGATAAGGCCTTTGGTGTTAAAATGTGTAAAATAATACATTTACAGTATTATAATTGTAATTTTTTTTTTCTGATATTGCAATATATCTCAAAGTAGCCCTGTAATGTCCGTATTTAGCTTCACACATTTAATATATAGAATAAAGACCAAACAATTAACATACAAACATCAGGGTTTTATATAAATGAATCCAGCAAAAGACACATGAATGTCTTAGTATGGAAATTTAATAAAGAAATAAAAACTAATAAAAACTCATTTTTCCAATGATAAGCAGCATCATTTTAGATCATGTGATGTTAAACAATATTGAAAAATGTGATATGATGTTATATTAAAAATCTTACAGAATGTTTTGTTACAATAAAAACAGGCAAACATGTTTAATAACTGATAAAAAAATGTTATGATAGAACTCAAAAACATAAGGTTTGTTAAAAATCAGCTGCTTATCTAGGTCAGACCTGATCGAACTAAAAACGTTAAAGAAAGAAAAGAAACCTGCGCCTATCATAATCTGACGAATGTTAAACATGTTGACTTATACAATATCTATCCTTTATTACTTCATGTATGACAGCTGTTTTTTACACTGTGCACTTCTGGGGCATCTTATTTGACTGCTCTTTCAACTTTTTTTTAGTTCTATAAGTAAATGTGTTTTGCATCTGGTTTTTTTTTTTGTTTTTTTTTTCGTTTATTCCATGCCCTGATTTAATAAAGTTTCTTAAATCAGGGGTGTTAAACTCATTTTAGTTCAGGGGACACACACACACCTCAATGTGATCTCAAGTGGGTCAGACCAGTACAATAATAACATGACAAATTATAAATAATAATCAAAATTTTTCTCTTTGTTTTAGTGTGAAAAAAGTAAAATTACATTATTAAAATGATTAACCTGAGCAACACACATGTTGAAATTTCTTAAGAGTAAGTGCGATTTTGACCCATTGCTACTTTTGTGGCAATTCTCCGATGAATTTTCCTCTTTATTTAGCCTTTCTTAACTGATTTATCAGCAGTTGTTATTACATTATCTTGTTTTTTCCATTATTCAGTGAAAATCAGGTATTTCCCAATATGTAATTTACTGATTAAGTACACGTTCATGAGTGAAGTTGAGGGATATTACATGAAACACAGAAAACTGGAGAAAAAGTGACATTTTCAGCAAAGAATAACTGCGTAAAAACAAGTGTAGTTGATCCAACTCCATGGGTTTTACTGGTGAATCAGTGTTGCAGAAGATGACGGTGTTTCCACGTTCACTACGGAGCCTCTGAACGTCCAAACTGATCATATGTGATGACTAAGAAAAGCTGATAAACTGCATTTTATCTGACTTATTTACATGTAGTGATACTATTAGTGGTTCAACAGGTATTAAATATTTTACATGAGTGGATGATTTTGTTTGCGAGCGGCTGTTTGGGTCTTTGAGGGTTAACACAACTTACAGATCACAGTGGATCTACAAAGGCACAAAACATTCAGTAACAGGCATTATATCGTTAAAATTGCACTTATTTTTCTTACGACAATTCAAGTGGTTCAGGTTTTTCACATTTTATTATGATAGTTTGTAATTTTACACATTAAACCAAGAAGAAAATTTGGAGTTGTCATTATAAGGTTATTATGCTGTTTTTTTTACTTGAGATCACATTGGACTTGGGATGACTTCAACACTCTTGACTGTTTATATCTTAAGTGTAATTTTTTTCACCTCCCATGGGCCTGATTGGACCCTGTTGGCAGGATGGTTTTTGACCCACAGGCCGTATGTTTGACCCCCCTGGTCTGAGACTGTTGGGCCCCTGTGATAACAGCATGTTGTGTTCTCTGTTTCTTTTGCTTGGGTTAACTGATCCTGTTGTTGCCAACAAATATCACAAAAAACTATATTGAATGCTTATTTTTTGTGCCACAAAATGTTTGCTTGTAAACTGGATCTCAGATCAGATTCCCACCCGGACACAATGGCATAAGACAGTGTTTAATTGTTTCCCTTGACTATCTCACATGTCAATTACACCATAAGGATGATGTCTTTCTAAAGACTTGGGAACTTTTTCTTACCTATATGGGACTGGAGGCCTCGACAATTGTTAAAAGGGCATTTGTATTTTGAAATGAAAACATAATTTTTATGGGCCAAGTTTTGTTTTGTTTTTGTTTAGTTGTTCTGTTGATATGTTCTTTGTTTTGTTTATTGTCATTTTGTGAGTGTGTATATAAAACAAAAATGACAATAAATATAATTTTGAAAAAAAAAAACCAAAACCGCATGTTGTGTTTCTGTTGGCAGCTGAAGAGGAACGGTCTGCAGAGGAATGGGGTTCTTCCGAGGGCTCGGGGTGTGACCCTCCACTTCACCCCCTGGAGGAGTGTGGCGGAGGCGCACGTCGAAGAGGGCTCCGAGTCCGAAACCAGTAGCAGCAGCCAGACCTCTGACGACGACGACTGCATCAAATCCTAACGTGGCTTTACGGAACAAAAAAAACCCCACCAACACAACAGCCAACACCACATCCCAGCAAGCAAATCCCCCTCTTCCTCTCTCATCTTTGTTTTTAGAGCACCATTTTGAATTTCTTTTTGTTTTGATTTTTTTGTTGTCGTTCTTGCACAAGGGAAAAACCAATCATATCCCAGTGAAGGGGGAGATTCCTGCTCCGCCAGACGTCGTTTTCCCTGCGTTTCCTCCTTCACTGCAGTCCCTGCCCTTTGACCCGCCCCCCACCCCAAACCCCCACTCCCCTTCTTCCTTTTTCTTCCTCGCTTTGTGGAACTGAAGTGTTCATCAAGAAAAGAAGGGCAATGAATGCACACTTGATTCTGCTTTAAACAGACTAACTCATTTCATTGATGATGCTGATGACACATTATTAATGATATTAATAAAAATTGGTTCCTGACAAGCTGATATGTTTCAATATGAATCTGGCTACTGTGGTGTTTGACTTCAGCGTACAGGTCAGTTTCCTTAAGTCCACACTGGAGATGAAATATTGATCCTCATCAGATGGCAAGATACTAATTAATTTGAGCTAAAACGCTGCATTTTATACAGATCCAACATCTTACTGTGCAGTTTTTACAGCCACTGCTGCATCTCAAACTATGCCAAGAATCAGAGCTGCTTCTGCCTCCAAGATATTATTGATTTATGCTGGAAATAAGCAAATACACAAGTTTAATTTCACTGTTTGAGCAAAAACGGCCCTAAAATAGAAATATAAGAGGAAATAACCTAAAGTAAATCTAAACAGCTGAAATATTGTTTATTTGTGTGAAGTTGGAGAGATTTTAATCACCAGCACATTCTTTGGCGTTTCCCACAAAATACTGCAGTTTTTAGGATTTTACAGCAGAAAAATGCCGTGTAGGAGTTTTCTGATTCTTTAAACATTTGATGGTTTTTATCTTTGTCATGTCTGACGTTTAAATCAGTTTTATAACAGTTTTAAAGTGACGAGGAATTATGGTGGTAGAAAATAGATGTACTTTATCCCAAACTGGGAAATTACAGCAGTGAAAAATGAATAAAAAGGACAATATTTTGCTGGTGTCACAGAAATGTAAGTCTTACTCAAGGTGTTTTTAGTTTCTTGCTGATTCAACCAAATGATAAAGGTTTAGATTGGACAGGTAAAATTAGATTATGTGGAACGACAACTTCAAGCCTTTAATCTTACACTAAACATGATTTGTATTAACCCTCTGGTATCCGGGTGCACCTTTTAGGCACACTTTGCACTTCGTTTTAAAAAACTTCATATTATTTTTCATAATTTAAATAAGGTTAGAATTCAAAAGTTGTTCATTTTTACATGATCTTTACAATTCTGGCCACCAACTAAAATGTGCACATTGTAAACAAAAGAAAATGACAAGACTAGCATCTGTCTGCCAAGTGTGCCTAAAACACACTATTTCTTCCATTTGATATGATTAGGGCTGACCTTGATTTACAAAAATAAAATCAAATTAGAGCAGAAAAATAAATCAAAATATAATTTTTAATAGTTTGATTTATAGGTGTGCATTTTACGCACACTTGGTGACAGATGCTAGTATTTTTGAACATTTGACCTAGTGCCAAAAATAATAATGCAAATTAACCAGTGCTGGAGTTAATCATTGACATATGCCAGGATGAAAAAATCAAATAATATGTGATCCACTTTTTATGTAGTATATTGAAAAAAAAAAAAAAAAAAATTGAGTTTTTTGCATCCACAAAAGTGGTTTGTTTACATTACAAACACGGCATTTAAAGGGTTAAAAAAATGTGACAATTATTGAGTATTTGGTATTTTTATTTATGGCTCAAGTTGATGAAATAGAAAAAAGTGTAAAAGAATTAAAAACAAACTGTATGAAATTTTTTTTGACATTATTCCACAAGTGTGCCAAAAAGGCACACTTGGTGCTTAGCAGTGGTGGAGAATCCCAGCTCCATAAAGTAAAAGTCCTGCCTTGTATTTGTTCCAACCATTCACTGAACCAGCCCATTTCGATGAGCACAACTCCTCATCCAGGTAGGTGGGATAATCAGTGGAATCACCTGTGTTAAGTGAACAGGTAGAACCAATACCGGTACATGGCAGGACTTTTACTTTATGGAGCTGGGATTCTCCACCACTGGTGCTCAGTAAGGGCCTTGCTGGATGGGATACCAGAGGGTTAAATATGACAGTTTAGCTTTGAATTCTGGTAAATTAAGATTTTTTCAGATGAAAAACATGGTTGTGTCTCTACTAAAAACACTCACTGCAACAGTAAGTGTGGACTTTCTAGGAGATTTTTAACAGTTCAGATATTTTACAGGTAAAATTTGAGATCCAGTTAACCCACAGGTGTCAAACTCCGGTCCTCGAGGGGTGGTATCCTCCAGGTTTTAGATATTTCCCTCTTCCACCACACCTGGTTCAATTAATGATCAGCTCATCATCAAGCTCTGCAGAAGCCTGATAATGATGTAATGCCTTCCAGGCCAGGACTACGACCCGTTTTAATTCAGGCTTCATTTGTTACGTCACAACATTTGCACATATAAGGTCAAGACTTCCGACGAACATTTCTCTGAGTACGACATAATTGTTTATCAGTGGCAGCGGTTGTAGTCCATACTGAAAATAGGTCCAAACTTCTAGCCAGTTACCGAAAATGTTCAGTTATTGGTTGAACTGGACAGAGCAGCACAGCCAACAACTCTGGAGGGGGCGGGGCCTGAAGTGGCTCATTTGCATTTAAAGGGCCAGCGCTCAAAATGACCTCTCTGGTGTCATTACTCATGGAGATGGACCTGTGGAGTTGAATGAATGAAGAATTCAGACCCAAGCATAGCATTTACAGTTTATGGAGACCACAGGGAAATGTTTTAAAATACATAATTCTATTTTTAAAAAAAAGATAAACACTCCTTTAACATACAGTATAAATCAGCCTTTGGGGGGCTTTATGTCACTGGTCAGTTCAACTGTCATGCAATACAACTCTTCTGAGCAGCCCTGATCACTAAACCCTCATGGACGGAGGTCACCTGGGCCGTGTAGTGTCTAACAGTTTGAAATGATCCAGAGGGAATGGAACAGAACTTCACAGCATGCAAAACAAATCAGGGATGGAAAAATGACAATCCCATCATGAAAAGACAAACATAGGCTATAGCTCAAATTACACCAGCAAAATGAAAAGTAACTGCACTTATATCCAAAAAATGGGAGTTTAGAACATCTAAATTAACTGAGCAGTTTACTAGTTTTTAGCTTACCAGCCGACTGGCCGTAAGCTATTGTCGTCATGCGGCATCTGTCGTCGTCGTCTGTTGTCCGTTACAAAAATTTCAATCGTCTTCTTCGAAACTACGATTCCGATTGACTTCAAACTTGGTATACAGCTTCTGAATGATGATGTCAACACAAGGGATTGAAATTATTTCGATCCGGATCTGATTCTGGATTTGGTGCAACTTTGAAAAATTTTCCCATTATAACAGATAGGAAGTGGATTGATCCAATAAATCAGTATCAATGATATCAAGTTGGAATTTAAATTTTTTACAGATCTGATTGGAATATGACCAAAACATGGGCTATTTCTGTAATAGAATAAATACACAGAACTGGGTGATAATAAATGCCGTCTGGATACATTTCCCAAAGCTTTGAATTTGGCCGGTAAGCTACAGGGCCATTGGTCCTATTTTTGTAAAAAGTGTCGGTCTTAAATCCATGCTGAAGTGGTGTTTCATAGTAAATTTGAGCATTCCAGCACATCCTGTTTCTTCAGCGCTTCAGGCTTTCCCATAACCCCAAGTTTGAGTGTCATAACAATGAATTGTGGGTAATTCCATCAGCTTCATAGTGTTAACTTAAGAGAAGTGGCCTCAATATCCTCACACTTTTCCAGTTATGATGCCCAAAACCCTCAGATTTACCAGGAAATCAGACTGAATGAACAGTGGGACTTTATTTCTGCTTCAGCCTGTGGTTTGAGCTGCAGATTTTTAAAGGTTAAGGAATCTCAAACAGGACCATTTAACATGCATCAAACCACTCCAGGGATGTCAGACATATGGTCCATGTGTGGCCTGGGGGGGGGGATTGGCAAAGTCCAAAAATTACACTGAAGTTTTAACAGTCAAGGGCATCAAACTCATTTTTGTTCCAATTTTACCGCCGCTGAGGAGGTTCTGTTTTTGCCAGCGTTGGTTTATCTGTGTGCAAGGTAACTCAAAGTTGTGGATGGATTTGGATGAAAATTTCAGGAAATGTTGATACTGGCACAAGGAACAAATGACTAAATTTTGGTGGTAATCGGGGCACTGATCTGCCTTGGCAGAGGTCTGCGCTCTCCGAGTGCTTTTCTAGTTTTTAATGTTATGCCTGTTACTAAACACCCTTACAGACCCACTGATCTGCAAGTTGTAAGTGTAAATAAGCTGAGGCATAACATTAAGTGAGCTTCCTTGAATTTCTGGTTATTCATTTTTTGTGAAGCGTTTGTGAATGTTGACATTAATTTAACTTTTTGCACTGAAACACAGATCGAGTTGTCTATAGGTTATTTAGCAATCCAACCACATCAGGCTGTATGTGGCCCCTCAAAGAAAATGATCGACACCCCTGAATGGGAGAACAGTTCGGTCCACCACACCTATGATAATGACCAGATACAGAACTGACAACCTTTTCATACAAAGCTTTATCAAATAGATCTTTATTTAGATTAAACATGTGAACAAGGATGAACATTTACAAACTGTAAAGTGCAAAAACTTAATAGGCAGATGGGTGAATCCTTCTGGTGAAGTTTAACTGGGAATCAGTTTCCCTCCCTGGAAGAGGAGAGAAGTTTGAGGAAACATTGTACATGATCCATAAAAGCACAGACACGTCGCTGCCTCATTTAACAGAAAGATTTATGGGACTTTTCCGTAGCTTGGTGCCAATTCTAAGACTTTAAACACTACGCCTTACCCCTCCACGCTGCTGCTCTGTCCGTGAGCTCCGTTATGGGGTCCGTTGCTCTGGTTTTGAGTTCCGTTGCTCTGCCCTTGAGGTTCATTGAGGGGTCCGTTGCCCTGTCCGTGAGTTCCGTTGCTCTGCCCGTGAGGTCCGCTGAGGGGTCCGTTACTCTGTTCGTGGGTGGTTCCGCTGCTCTGTCCCTGGGTCTCGTTGCAGGCCCCGCCGCTCTGGGTCTCACTGTTTTCGGTCCCACTGTTCTGTCCCTCAGTCCCGTTGCTTTGGGTCCCACTACCCTGTCCCTGAGTATCGTCGTTTTGGGTCCCGCTACCCTGTCCCTGAGTCCCACTGTTCTGGGTGTCGCCGCTTTGTCCCTCGGGCCCGTTGCTTTGGGCGTCGCTGCTTTGGGTCTGGTTCTGTCCCTGGGTTCCGCTGCTCTGTCCCTGCGTCCCGCTGGTGTGAGGCTCCTCGTCTTCGTGGGTTTCATCCTGTTTCGCCTTTTTGCCCACACACTGCTTTGGACTCTCTGGTTTCCTCTGAAATTCACAGGTAACCATTAGCTCTGCATTTTAATACAATCACAGAACAGAACTTCAGATTCATTTGACCTCACCTTCTTTCGGACCAGGTGGGAGATGTCTGTGGCCTGGGTCTCAGAGGGATTTTCATCAGCTGACGAACCATTTACCTGTACGATGAAACCAAGAGTACATAATGATGAATATTGAAACTGACATTACATGAAGTGTGGAAAGTTTAAAGATGCATATTGTGTCATGTTTGGTAACAGATTGAAAACATAAAATTAAGGTCAGATTTCTCCAAACCTGTTAAACTTTAACAGCCTTGTGCAGTACAGTGCCACAGAATGATCTAAACTTCAGACTTTTGGACAGTAGTGATCTTCTTGGACAAGCAGGGAAATTGAAGTACACTTTTCTACTGAACTCAGACTATACAGTATCTGCACGTTTGATGAAGACACATTTATGGCTTCATCTTAAACTAGACCATGTTTCAGTCCAGCTGATGTTATATTTCTATTGGTCTATGATTAATGTTTCTGCTACTGACATTCGAGTTCTCACCCATGAATGAGTGTCAGAGGTTCTACTCATTCCCTCCATTAAGAGAAAAGTCACCAATTACAAATGTGATAAATTTTGTAAAGATGTCCAAAGCAGATCTAGCAAAGTCATTTATCATGTCTGGAACTTTAAAGGCTTTTGAGTGTCTAATTTAAGGATTAATACACATTAAGGATAATTAAGGCCTTAAGACTATAATGGATTGGATTTATATAGCGCTTTTCTAGACATCCAAAGCGCTTTACATTACTGACCCATTATTCATTCGCTCTCACATTCACACTCTGCTGGTGTAAACTACATTTGTATCCACAGCTGTCCTGGGGCAGACTGACAGAAGCATGGCTGCCAATTTGCGCCTATGGCCCCCTCCCACCACCAAGTGTGGGTGACACTGGAGGCAGGTGAAGTGTCTTGCCCAAGGACACAACAGACTGACTAGGACAGAGTGGGTTTTGAACCGCCAACCCTTCAGTTACTGGACAACCCGCTCTACCACCTGAGCCACAGCCGCCCCAAGACTAAACCCTGCATCGTTTCAGTCAGGGTAGAATCATTCATTTAACTGCTGTTAGAGTGAAAACATCCCTCACAGCACAGGCTGAATACTCATTTTATCCTGTATAAACAGTTCGTACACCAAATATTCAAATTTACCATTGATGTTGATTCTCTGTTCTGTGTAGCGGGACCAGCCGAGGAAGAGGAACCTTCATCCTAACAAGGAAAGAGTTCTTGAATTAAGGTTTTCCAGACTGTGCTGTAGTTCAAGTAGCTGCTCCCTGAACTCACCCTCTGACGAATGCGTTTATGTAGTGGGACATTTTATACGAGACAATAGTATTTACAAGTGGCTGCAAAATCACATTTTTATTTGATGACTTGTAATCTACCATAAAAACCCAAAGATGACATCTGGAAACTAAAGCCATCAGACAATGAGTATAGACTGCAGAACAAATCTACCTACGGGTATTAATGAAGTCACCTTGAAGAGGAAACAGCTCAATAATGCATGTCCTTTCCCTGCTACTCCTAGTACTGTCACACTGGCAGGGCTCTGACAGTTCCTGAACCAGTGAGTTCACACTAGAACCTGAAACATTGGTACTCTGCTAGAACAAAAAAAAGTTTGTTGTTCTGCATGAACCATGCCAGAAGGTGTGAAGCCAAGAGGCAAGTAGAAGCATAAATCAGAGGCATGCAGAGTTGCACTGTTCCACTTAGACTGATGTTGACATGGACTGATTCAGACCACCAAGGTTCTGAGACTCTAGAACACAGGTGTCAAACATGTGGCCCGGGGGCCAAATCTGGCCCACCAAAGGTTCCAGTCTGGCCCTTAGGATGAATTTGTGAAATGCAAAAATAGATATTAAGAAATTAATCATTTTAGTTCAGGTTCCACATGCAGACCAATTCAATCTCCAGTGGGTCAGACCAGTAAAATACTATCATAATCTATAAATACTCACAACTGCCAATTTTTCTCTTTGTAAATGTAAATATTTTCATGCATTTACACTAAAACGAAGTACAACTTCACAAAAAATATGGATAATCTGAAAAAATGTGAAGAACCTGAAATGTCTTAAGAAAAATAAGTGTAATTTTAACAACATTTTGCCTGATATTAAATGTTTGTAAATCCACTGTGATCTGTACGTTATAATGAACATGTGGAAATGATAAACTGAAGCATCAATATTGTTAAAATTACACTTATTCTTTCAGTTTGTTCAAGTAGTTCACATTGAAAGGACAGTTTGTAGATGTAAACATTTTCATTGTTTAATTTTTTTCCCCTGTAAAAACAGAAAAGTTTGGAGTTGACTCTATTTATATATTATGTTATTTTACTGGTTCGGCCCACTGCAGATCAAGTTTAGCTGAACATGGAACTGAACTAACATGAGTTTGACATTCCTGCTCTAGAACAAGAATCCTATGTGAAAGCATGATCTGAACTCAGGCTTTTTTTTAAGTCTAGCATTCTACTTCAGTGCAGAACCCATCCTCTGCCCACTCACGCGTGGCTCTTGTGCCATCTTGGCCATCTTTGCGTTGTGAATGGCTTCCGCCTCTTTTGTCTTTATGTCCGGCAGCAGAGACTGCAGGTTCGCCATCTCCTGCCTCTCGTCGGGCAGATCCTCTGGACCTGCAGCATTATCGATCAGTTTCTGCAGGTTTTCTGGAGACAAAGATGATGTTAGTATGAAACAGTCAGACGTCGTAGTCTCATGTGAAACCGCTGCTGTCATTTACCAAGCCTGGTGTTTATGATGGCGATGGAGCGGCTCAATGACTCTGCGGCATCTTCGTGCAGACTGATGTTGGTGTAGAGCAGACCCAAGTTGTAGTAGGTCTCAGCCAGCAGGCGGCTGTCGGGTTCCAGGTGCTTCAATTGCAGGTTCAGACACTCATTGAAATCCTCCTTTGCATCTTTGCAGTTTCCTTTTTAAAAACAAAAAAAAAAAAAAAAAAGAGAAAACGGGCATTTCACATCTACAGTTGATTTCAAAGTAGCAGTGTGTTTTAAAAACATGAGTAAAGCTCAAAATCCAGATATTTTTTATTTCCTTGCATTAGGAACACAGCACATTAAATTCTAAATCACAAGAAATTTTTTTATTACTTTACTGAAGAAAAATCAATATTGGGCTGTTCAAAAAAAAATAAGCTGTTTGCATTTTTCTTTACAAACTCAAATATTTCTAAACTGAAAATTTTTAGGATTCAGCATTCCTGTGAATCACTAAACTAGGATTAGTTTTATAACAACTGTTTCTGAGAACTGCTTCACATCTGTGTCCAACTTCTGACACCTGTGAACGGGTATTCCAGCCCAGGATGAATATGACAACATTTCCAACACCATAGTAAGAAACGTCTCCATATCATGATGCTTGCACCACTGATATCACAGTTTACTGTGGCTTAAATTCAGTGTTTGGGGTCACTCAAAAGCTCTGCAGTCCTTGGACAGAACAATCTTCCTTTCAGTCCACAAAATGTTTCTCCATTTCTCTTTAGGTCAGTTGACGTGTGCTTTGGAAAACTGCATGCTCTTCAGCACATGTCTTTTGTAAGAGTGGGACTTTGTGGGGGCTTCTTACTGCTAGATTAGTGCCACACAGGCATCTTCTAATTGTCAGTACGCACAGGTAACTTCAGTCTTCAGACCTTTTTGTCTGCTGTCTTTTTATGATGTTTTGCCTTTTTGTCAGCTGTCTTTCCTGTCACCTGCCTAAGGACTACAGATTGAAATTAGCACTGCTGCTACAATCTGTCATATTTACAGCTGCAGTTGTTGTAGATGTTCATTAATATGCACTGTCCCTAATTAATAAACAAATAAATAGTCTCCCTGGATCTGATCCTTGGCTGCATGTTTGCCAGTTTGTCCATTTTATCCATTCCAATGGTAGTCTTCAATTTTCCTCCACATCTGTGGTTTTGGTTTCCATTTTAAAAATCGAGAATTTTAACTGAGCAGCCTATCATTTTCTGCACTAATTTATAAGTTTTCCCCTCTCCAATCAACATTTTAATCAAAGTACATTCTTCTGAACAATGTCTGGAATGACCCATTTTTAATCAGGTTTTCAGAGAAATGTACATACATGTGCTGCTTCATCCTTAAAAAAAAAAAAAAAAAAAAGACCCAATTCACTGATTTTTCACAGAATAAATGACTTCACTAATTGTACTCCACACTGCTATTATTTAGAACATGCCCCTTTCAGTTAAATTACACAGACGTGCATATCATGAATGTTAGGTCTGTTGGTTTTTTTTAAAACTCTACTACACCTACTGGTAAATTGTTTGAACTGTAGACAAACAGTTTCACTTCAGCTTTTGCTACAAACTTCAAGACTGATTAGAGTTCAACCCCAGTTTAGCTTATATTAAAAAAAGATTACATTTAGCTCTGTTGCAACAACTTTAATCAATTTATCCTTTAAAGTAGCTGCTTAAGTTAAATCTTGAGCGAAATAAATCACAATAGTCAAAGATGAGCTGGGAAACTCAAGTGTATTTAACCACTGTTTGATTAATTCAGCCAAATTGGTGCTTAGTACCATCATGAGTATGTAAGTTAATTTCACAACATTTACTAGCTTGTTAATATAGTGCACCTGATTCAGCAGAAACTTCACCCAATTTCAGGTGAATCTGGGACAGCATCAACTGATCCTCCTTTGTGTCTTTCCTTAAAGAGAGGAAAAAAGTTAAAGATGAGTCCATTCCATAATTTGGAAAAAGTCTGTATTCAGAATAACTTGTTAACATGGCCAATTAAAGTACACCATCATGTGTCACAACATAAATAGATGCACTCTATACAGTATGCCCAGAGAATTCACAAAACCAGAACTCTATATAGCTCACATCTATGTCAGAATATGACATTCCATATGGATGTAAAGTGAATTTGAAATGTTTGTAAATGTTCAATTCTGGAAAGAATGCAGACTAGTAGATGTTCATTAGCTTGATGTAGTCACTGAAAGCTTTAAGTTTTTTTTCTTTGAAATTTTTGACAACTTTCAGACCAAAAGGATAGCAAATTAGCTGCTGCACTGATAAAAGTTTCTGTTCTTGACAATCCAAGTTATTTGCTGCAAATGCGTTCCTTAGATTTAAGTTGCTTTAATACATTCCTGTTGAGTGAAGATGAAGCTTAGATTTGAGGATTTAGTCGATAAAATTCAGAGTTTGTCACATTTGATGTTTGGACTTAACTCCAAGACCAGATATTCTGTAAATACAAGTCTTTAAGTGACAGTCCTGCCTGGAGGGGGCGCTAAAGCTACAATAAAGAGACATGTGAGTAAACTGTTCAGTCTGTACCATCCCCATCACTTCTCTACAGAGCATGAAGTGGAATCTGTTAAATGATTCAAGGGCTGCCATCGCCTAATGTTTGACAACTTTTTAGTGCAGAAAGAGCATCTATAGCAGGGCTCTCAAACGCTTTTCTTTCAGGGGCCACATTCAGCCCGATTTGAGCTCCAGTGGGCCGGACCAGTAAAATAATTATATCTATAAATAATGACAACTCCAAATTATTCTCTTTGTTTCAGTGCAAAAAAAACCCAAAACATTAAATTATGAAAATACTTTTATAAACTATCCAAACAAAAAAGATGCAAAAAACCTGAAAAAAAAACTGAAATTTCTTTGGAAAAATAAGTACTATTTTAACAATATTCTGCCTCAACTTATCATTTCTACAAGTGCATTATGGATCGGATCTACAAAGACACTGTTCGTCCATCAGTCTGGATGACGACCTTGACTTCAGTTTTTGTGGGTCCTGGAGTGGCTTGTCTGATATTTTTGCCCTGAAATATCTGCCACAGAGACACTAAACACTGAGTAACTGGCAGAAAATTGTTAAAATTGTGCTTAATTCTCTTTAGACATTACAGGTTGTTCATTTATTCAGATTATTCACATTTTATTATTTCACTACAGTTTGTAAATGTAACTATTTAATAATTTAATGTTATTTTTTGCACTAAGAAAAATTTGAAGTTGTCATTATTTATAGACTTAGTGTAATTTTTTTCACAAACCGAGAAGAAAATATGAAGTCATTAGTTTTCGTAGGTTTTTATGCCATTATTATTTGACTAGATAATATTGGTCTGTATGTGGAACCTGAACTAAAATGAATTTAACAGCCTTGACTGGAATTTTTTGCACTTTGTAAATTCATCCCAGGGGCCGGATTGGAACCTTTGGTGGGCCGCACGTTTGAGACCCCTGATTTATAGGTTAACAGACTCGGGGCTAAAAACTTAATGAAGCTTGATTTTGAGAGGACGTCAAGACTGATTCAGGATACTCAGACAGTATTACATGACCCCCCCACACGGTGATTCAGGTGACAGGAATCTCAATGCTACAAAAACTTATTTTCAGAAGAAGTTTGATGTACGTTGAGCCTCACTGAACCACCTCACCTTTTGTAGATGATTTTAGCGAGTTCCAACATCTCCCAGGCCAGCTGCAGATTCTCCACCTCGTCGTCACTCTCCTGAAAAACAGTCACCTCATTACCTCCAGCAAACGCCGTTTCAGCTGAGGCCGAGCTGAGCTGAATGTCAACTACCTTCCCAGCAGTGTCCTCTCCATCTTGACCTTCAGCGTTACCCCCTGCCCCTTCACCGCCCTCTTCCTCAACCTCCATTTCATCTTCCTCCTCGCCATCTGACAAAAAAAAACAAACAAACCGCATTGAGACAAAGTCAGCATCACAACCATAAAGTGCCAATTATAATCAGGCTGTAGCTCAAATAACAGGGAAGGAAAAGTCACCTTCTGCCTCCTTCGACTCCTCTTCCAGTTCTTCTGCCTCTTTCTTCGTTTCCTCCTTTTCTTCACCGTTTGGTTCTGTTCCATCACTAACCTTGTCTTTATCTTCCTCTTTTACAGTTTTCTGTTCATCATTCTCTGCAGTGTCGCTCTGGTTGCCTTCAGCCTTTTCCCGATCCTTCTCTGCTGTCGAGTCTTCGTCTTTCTTTTCTGCTGCGTTGTCATCTTTGTCCTCATCCTTCTCGGCTGTGGCGTCATCTTTCTTCTGTGCTGAAGTTTCGCCTTCTCGCTCTGCCATGGCGTCGTACACCTGGGCTCTCAGCTCATCCATGGTCTCTTCTAAGATTAAGGTGAAAGTTTAGACAAGGTGTGTAAACTGTCCTTCTGGTTAATATTTTATAACAAAACCAAGCTCAGAATTAAATGGATTTTTTTTTTTTCACCATCAAGTTTTTCTGTGCCTTCTACAATGGAGTCTTCACTTTTCTCCTCATCCACTTCAACACAGATTCCAGCCAGAGCGTTACCCAGGACACGGTTCTCCATCCTAAAAACAACCAGTTAAATGTTACCTAGACAATCTGCTGTATGATTAGGACCGCAACTGAATTATTCTCAGATTGTTGCAGTCAAAAAAAAAAAAGGCATTAAATGTTTAACAGCATTTCAAAATTTCTTCAGATACTTTATTTGGTCCACAAATGAAATAATCTGTTTACAAAAGAGTAAAGAAGCCAGGGATTATCAGATTTGACATTATAAAACTACTCAACCCGCTTAATTATAGTTAGAGATTGATGCAAGACTTAAAAAATGATTGATCAAGTAATCATTGCAGCTCTGTTTATAAGGCTAATGCATTATACACTGATAAACCTTATACAAAATAAATCTCCATATTTCCTAAAGAAGAGTGATCATTGTGTTGAATCACAGGTAGAAAGTCAAGGAAAAGCTGATGAGGGTCTGGATGTGTGACAGTTCAGGAGCCACAACCATAAGAGAGTCAGGACATTTATGGGAGGAATGAGGCTCAAAGCTAGTTTTTGTGCTCATTTTAACACCAGTCTAAATGTAGCATATGTCTTTTTTTTTTTTTTTAAGTATTTTGCTGCCTTTTCCAACAGGGAAATAAAGTCTTAAACCTACCAAAGTTCAGAAAAAAAAAGCCATTCTTCAGCTTGTGTTCCAGCATTTCATAGGTTATTTCAGACTGAACAAATAACCGATCAAGGACATCATTTCAGTCCAGGAATGAATGAAGTTTGGCAGAAACAGACTTAAGTCATCACACTGATTTTTATTTTACTCCATTTGATGAAATGTGAAAGGAAAGTGGGAGTAGAGGCATTTTCACTGAAATGCAATATTTAAAAAAAAATTCATAACAATTTAAGAGACGCACCGGCATTGATGACTTGCAATTGTGCTGCATTTCTGTAAGAGCTTTAAAAAAAAAACAACAACTACATGTTCCAGCATCCAGTGCCACTGGTTTCCCACTGAATGCTCAGACATTTTGAAGACGTGAAATGTAAAGTTAGACGTTTGTGCTGGTGGAGGACAAAAACTTTTCTGGTCAGAGCAAGTTTGCTTTGAGTCAACACAGAATTTTATGGGTAAATCTAGTCTGCATTGCAAATTTGACACATTAGTAACTGGTAGACGTTTCCAGTACCGTTTCCTGCCATCATTTATTTTTCAGTCATAAAATTTGTGTTCATCCTTCTGTATCTGTAGATTTCAGTTTTTGTAAATTGTCTTTTTAACCCAATCTGAATCCAAGTGGCTCACATTAAGACATTTAACCTCCTCAGACCCGGCTATGGGTTTTCTGTCCACATTTGGACAAAGAGTTTCACAACTTTATTAAAAAAAAAAACAAAACAAAAAAAAAACTGTCCACCACAAAGGACATTCTATAAAAATTTTAAAGACTGCATCTGAAAAAAAAAAACAACTGTTGCATCATGATATTTTCAATATAGGCACTTATTTAACAAAAACGAAAAAAAAAAAAGCTGATACTTTGCTGACATTTCCTGGGTTTTAGGAGGTTAAAGAAACTTTAGAATTAAAGACAAGTGAGCTGTGATTCACCAGTTGTGGTTCTGTTCAGTCCTCAGTTACAGTCAGTGAAATAATTAGAATTAATCCTTTGTCAGGATTAATGAGACCCTCATACTGGTCATGGTGAGCCTGTAGACTCACCTGCATCATGGTGATTTCAGTTTTAATCAGGAGAAAAAAAAAAAAAAAAGTAAAAATCTTATTTTACTGCACTTACCGTTCCTGTTCCAACAGCGCTACAGCGTACCAGTAGTAAGCCTGTCCACACTCATCTGCTTTTTCACCAAACTGTTTAGCTCTGGGGAAAAATAAATAAAGAGGGGAATTTTCTTTTATACACAAATAAACATCTCATCAAGAAGCGTTTAAGTGTTAAATTAAAAGTGTAGTATGTTCATTTTTAAATTAAAAGTGTAGTATGTTCATTTTTAAATTAAAAGTGTAGTATGTTCATTTTTAAATTAAAAGTGTAGTATGTTCATTTTTAAATTAAAAGTGTAGTATGTTCATTTTTAGTCCACCCATGAAGAAACTATTGGTGATTTTTTTTCCCCTTCAGCTACTGGTTTGACCTTTATTTTATTTTGGAATACAAATTTACAGCATAACCATACTTGTACAAATAACTGAAACATGAAAGTGACATGGGACAATAAGTCTTCATAATAAATGTGACAAACAATGGTGGTTTTTAAAGAGGCAAGAGAAGTTAATTGAACCAATTAACACAAGTCAGCTGAGAAGAGGAACAGCTGAAGCCAAAAGCTGCACACACAGATGAGGAAAGCTCTAAACTGCTTGTGTTTGCTTCCTGTCAGTGATTTGAGTGAAAATGACAGAACAGGAGGGGTCTTTGTTTGACTCACAGCATGCTACAGGCCTCCTGGAGGACATCCACCGCCTTCATCACCTCCTCCTCCTCCTGCAGGTGTTTCTTACCCAGGGCAATTAACTTGTTGGCCTCCTCCATGTTAACTGGATCCAAAGAAAATGGCTTAAAAACAGAAATAAAACCAATAACACTGGTTAGTAAAGGTTAGCTTCTGGAAGATAGCGTTAAAAGCTAATGTCAGAGTTCAATACTTACAAACCGTGGAGGAGAAAAAAAAGAAAAAGAAGGTGAAATCCGGTGCTTTTCCAGAGGTTGGTCCTCCCTCTGCTGCTGCCCAGAAACACTGCTCTGAGTTTCCAATTCCGCGCCAAGTATTCATACCTTTTCTGACGTACTTCCGCTTTGAAGCCAGCGCGGGAAGATATTTAAAGGTACAGGACACATTATTGTCAGATGACTGAAAGACCAGGAAAACCTCTGTAAACACTGAAGGGTCATATTTTATCTTTTGTATGCATTAATTTATGACTTTTCTGTAACAGCTTATTCATGTAACACAGTAATTCAGTAAATGACACAGTTAGTGACTCTTCAGGAACTAAAGTAAAAAAAAAAAAAAAAAAAAAAAAGCATAATTAACCCTCTGGTATCCGGGTGCACCTTTTAGGCACACTTTGCACTTCGTTTTAAAAAACTTCATATTATTTTTCACAATTTAAATAAGGTTAGAATTCAAAAGTTGTTCATTTTTACATGATCTTTACAATTCTGGCCACCAACTAAAATGTGCACATTGTAAACAAAAGAAAATTACAAGACTGACAAATCTGTCTGCCAAGTGTGCCTAAAACACAGTATTTCTTCCATTTGATATGTATGATTAGGGCTGACCTGGATTTACAAAAATAAAATCAAATTAGAGCAGAAAAATAAATCAATATATAATATTTAATAGTTTGATTTATAGGTGTGCATTTTACGCACACTTGGTGGCAGATGCTGGTATTTTTGAACATTTGACCTAGCGCCAAAAATAATAATGCAAATTAACCAGTGTTGGAGTTAATCATTGACATATGCCAGACAGGCTGCAAAAATCAAATATGTGATCCACTTTTAATGTAGTATATTGAAACAAAATAATTTTTTGTGTATTTTGCATCCAAAAAAATGGTTTATTTATATTACAAACACGGCATTTAAAGGGTTAAAAAATTTGTGAATTATTGAGTATTTGGTATTTTTATTTACAGCTCAAGTTGATGAAATAGAAAAAAGTGTAAAAGAACTAAAAACAAACTGAATGAAAATTTTTTTGACATTATTCCACAAGTGTGCCAAAAAGGCACACTTGGTGCTTAGTAAGGGCCTTAGTGGACGGGATACCGGAGGGTTAATGGCCATATTTCTATTTTTATGTATGTATTTTATGTATTATATTTTATGTGGATTTCATCATATTTCATCTTTTACACCATTTTTGCCAGGTTGGATCTTTATCCAATTTTTTCTTTTTTTTTCTTTTTTTTTTGCCCTCTCTGTTTTACATCATTTTTGTCTTGTGTCTTATTTATTGTTTACATCATTGTTTAAAAAAAATAGTTTTGGTGCAAAAAGTGATGAAATAGGATGAGAAGTGCTAAAAAAAACCCAACAACTATTAGAATGAAAGAAAGTGACAAAAGCTAGAAGCATTGCTGTGTTGTTTTCACTACTGTACACGGCTCTAAATTAAAAGAATGGAGTCTGATGTCTTTTTACATTCAGATTTAGTTTTATTGGAAAAGTTTTCAAAAGCACCTTATTCAATCTTAAGATTACACAAATCTTCAGAAAAATAGAAATATAAAGAGAACATGAAAAAACAGAAAAAGAGAAAAGAGAAATATAAAGAAAACGTGAAAAGAATAATTAACCAAAAAAAAATTTACAAGAGATTTTCACTGCTTTGTATAATACTATTTTCAGCTGCCATTCTACATTTTAAGCTTTTTGCGCTAGGCTTTAATGTCATTTAGCCTATTGTATTTTGTAAATACATGTAAGCACATTTTAGTCTTATATTGTACTTGACCAATGGATTTAATTGTATTTTGCACTTATAAGCATTCTAAGGTCATTTTTAATCATTGCTATGATTATTAGTTATACTCATTTTGTGTTATGCTGTGAATTGTGAGAGAATTAAATTGGCACAAAACAGAATTTAATGTAAGAAAATAACAGATTCACTTTAAACATAAATGTGATAAATTTATGTCCATAAAGCATCATGATTCATTTTTTCTTTCTTTTTATTTAGCTGAACTGATTAAGTATGTGAATATCCTACAGGGGATCAGTGAAGCTCATCTGTATCTGTATCTATAAAGTATGTGAAAGAATTTTACTCTAAGTGTGTTAAATTTAGTTAAAATACGTATTAAATTAATAAGCAGTGTTTCAAATGAATGAATATCAAATCATTTTGATCAAAATCACAGCAGCTTTAAATCAAAACGTTCCAAAAGATTCAATATCCTTCAATCTACAGGCTATGTTTTTTGTTTTACTAACACTTAAATCAACATGAAGGAGCATGAATAAGTGAATACACATGACCCATATGATGAATCTGTGAATGTGGGTTTCAGTCGGTGCATAAAGGCAGCTGTCATCTCCTGCTGTGTGGACGGTGATCGTCTAATTCACCTCCTGCTGACTCTTCATCAAGACAAGTCTGGACCTGGCAACCAACGAACCTCACACTGAGACAATCAGCTTCATTAGAAACACAGCGTTAAGGCTGTCGTCTAACGGGGAAATCCACAACACACTCGTTCAATTATCCATGTGCAGCAGGGATTCATGGGCTGATGTTCAAGCAATGGCAACAAGTGGAGTGTAGGCTGTTCTTTTCTTTTTTCCTTTTCTCATCTTTTATTTTTCTTTTCTTTTCTTTTCTTTTCTTTCAATAAATGCAACCAGAATCAACAAATACAATACATTATCCATTTAATATGTAATAAAACAACACTGACAAACAGGTATAATTTCTTTTAAAAAATCCTAAAATTAACTCAAAGTCCCTCTCAGTAACCAGGTTTTTGTGTAGATTTACCCACTAATAAACAGGATGTTGTACATCTTCATTGTCAGTCCGTGATGTTTCTTCAGTATAAGCAGAGTTTTGTCTGATCCAGAAAAGACTTTACTTTCTGTTCTTGATGAAATCTGAATTAAAAGTGTTTGCATCATCTTTAAAGAGGTGCTGTGTGTTATTCTATGTTATTCTAAAAACGTTTATGTTAGTAGGAGTCAGAATAGAATCACTTAAGAGAGCAAAAGATGGCTCCCAATCAGAAAACTTAACTGTTAAGAAAACAACAAGATAAAAAAAAGAAAGATATTAACACATATTTTAATGGTAAAGCTGGGGAAATATGTTAAATCATTATTTATGGTGATTATTTACTTCATACCTTATATATAATATTAATTTTCACCTTATTTGTGTTATTTTTTATCATTAAATCTTGATATTTATAAATTAGGCCATTTATAAATTTTGGTCATGTGACTAAAGCTCTCTCATTCTACCTGATTTAAAAAGCATATTTAGTATGTGTATTTCTGTTGCAAAAAGCACATACAAATAAATAAATATTCTGTTCTGTTTACCAGTTTACAACCCAATCCTAAAAGCTTGCTTCACAACAATCTTTCACTGCACCACATCATCCATTTTACAAAAAGATGCTGATTGGTCCCTCAAATATCTTTTTCCAAACCTGCTTTGGATTAAGCGCAGAGGCATTATGCACTAATTATGTCCACATTGTGAGACAGGAGACGGACACAGAGCAGCATTTGATCACCGTCCGCGGCTGAGCTTCTAACAGGAGGTTATTGTGCGTCTCCCCTCTTATCTGGTCCTTCAGACGTTGCCCGTGGAAACAGCAGACATTGCTTAGCGACAGAAAGGAGGCATGATGGAGGTGATGTTTGAGCCGATAACAGCCTCCGTCTTCCCAGGTTATAGACTCAGACCATCTTATATTCTCTGAACAACAAATACAGGCTTCTTAGTTTGAAGACACGTTAGATTTACAGCTTCATTTCCTGCACTAAAGGCATTCTATATCTCAAAATTTAATTAGAATTCCTCATGGAGACACTTAACAACAAAAGTCTTGGTTGCTAGAATCATTACTGTTACCTGTTTTATTTATTTATTTATTTTTATTTGACTGATTTCAGCTTCCCCTTTAGTGTTTTTCACTTTCTCAACCTTTAGTACTTTAACCCTTTCATGCATGAATTATGAGAACCGTAGTCGCGATTTTTTTCCTGAGTGTTTTTATTCCTCTTTAGGCATGAAAAAACAATGCAATTGATTTTTTTTTAAAAATAAGCCTGTTTTTTATGAAGGTATATTTGTTTCTTTATTGCTTTAACTAAAACAAATGTCAATAAAAATAAGTGTTTGAATGAAAAAAAAAATTATGACCCAAAAAATTGCATTTGAACACTTTTTTCTTTGACTGAAGTGATTTTTTTTTTTTTTTTATTGAATTTTTTTTTTTTTAATAAAAATTTTTTTTTTGGTTAAAGCAATAAAGAAACAAATCTACCTTCATAATTTTTTGTGGAGTTCCAAAAATGTCCACTCCGCTGGACACCATGTGTTTAACCCTTTCATGCATGAATTACGATTACTGAAATAAAGATTTTTTTCCTGAATGTTTGTATTCCTCTTTAGGCATGAAAAAACAATGTCATTGAAATTTCTTTATGAAACTATTTTTCATGGAGTTACAAAAATGTCCCCTCAGCTGGACACCATACATTTAATTTTTGAAGCAAAGAAACATGTATTTACTGACATACTGTGTGAAAACTATGAAATAAAATAATTTTTAATGGTGTGAATCTGATGTTTCCTCACATTTTAACATACTATAATAATAGTTACTACTCAATCAGATAATATGCAACAAAAAAAAAAAAAACTTTTTGTTTTAAAAGAAATTTAAATTACAGTCTAATAACAATTAGCAATTGATTTAGACTCAAATATGTTACTGCAGATCAGGTTTAGCAAGAACAGGAACAGTAATGGTGTGAATTGTAATGTATGGGGTATTGCATAAGTGTCCACTGTGTTGGTTGATATGCAAGTAAAACAACAAAATCCATGAATATACAATAAAACAGCTGTAGAATAACTGTCCACTGTAGTGACCACTATGCATGAAAGGGTTAATTTTTGAAGGAAAGAATGCAAATATCAGAAAGTGATATACTGTGTGAAAACTATAAAATCAAAACATTTTTAATGCAGCTAATCTGATGTTTTCTCACATTTTATCATATTCCCAATTTTTATTAGCGATTGATTTACACTCAAACATGTCACTGCAGATCAGGTTTTTCAAGTGAAGCAAAGTTATGGTAATGGTCTGAATGTCAGTGTATGGGATGGTGCATAAGTGTCCACTGTGTCGGCTGATATGGAACTAAAACAACAAAATCCATGAATATACAAGAGAACAGCTGGAGAAGAACTGTCCACTGGAGTGACCATTAAGTATGAAAGGGTTAACCGTGACAGACCGAGAACATGGGTCAGCGACCTTTGCAATCTAAACAGCCATTTTAGGACAAATTAAAAAAAACGAAACTGTCTGGAGCCAAAAGATACCCTTCCACCTTTCCTCAAACTGGTGACTGTTTAAGAAGCTCTTTAGGATTAGTTTGTACAGAATATGTGGAAAATAAATCAAAGTTTCAGTGCATTTACAGAACTACAAAGAAATGACAGAACTAAAGAAAACAGTGATGTTTGTCATTATTTTTACTTGACGCAAAAATCAACTGGTAAGTGAAGGCTTTTGTTGCAATGGAGAATACAGATGAATACATTCAGTGTTATAAAATTAAAAAGAAGTCTAATTTTGCTACTATTGCTATTTTTTTTTAAATTAATTTGGAGTAGAGTGTATTTTTACACCTGCATAACATCAGAATCACTTTTTTCTATGGCAGAATGTATACAAAAAAACGTGTTATTCATTTCCATATGGTTTTTGACAAAGTTACACTGAGCCTCCAAATGACATTTTCTCACCATTCATAATGATATTATACTCTGCATTGTACACTGATTAGTGAAGAGCACATATATTCCTACATTTAATTCACTGACTATGTAGATGCTTGTAACAGCTCAGAGTAAATTCAAAGATAGTTCTATCAACTTGGAAGAAGCTGAAGCAAAAGTACTTTTTTTTTTTTTTTTTTTTAGTGAAGAATATTATTTAATCATTCAATATAAAACATGACAACCATGGTCATTTGTCTATATCTGGTCCACAACATATTTAAAGAATATTTAGAGTTTTTTTATTTTATTTTATGGGTTGTAGTTTGTGTGGAAGTTGATTACCATGTACTGAGGACATAAAATCTAATACACACATGAATAAAAAGTAGGATTTTTAATGATTTTACTTCTGTTTAAGTGATGATAAATATATAATAAATATGTAACTTAAAGCATTTTTTATAAACATGTGGTTCATTTTAGATATATGCATATGAGTAATGTCCAAAAAAGACCAGTACTATCACGATCATCGACTAGATTATTAGTAACTATTATGACAGAAAAAAAACATCATGTGTGGAAAGCAGCTTCACTTCCTCTTTGTTTTTCTGTTCAGATGGTTTCTCTGGTTGGAGTTTCATATCATGTGTAGAGTGTAGAGTTTTAACCCTATAAGTCCCCCCCCACACACACACACACAATATTTTTTATTGGTATTTAAGTTTTACAAAAAAAACATGAATCAAAACAACATAAACACTCATACACACACCCATTCGCACCACGTAGACTTGCACCAAATGATATATAAATATATATATATATATATATAAATAACATACATATATTCTTATGAAACTGTGTACATATATGTATAAATAAATAAATAAATACATAAATACATAAATAAATATAAAAATATTAAAATACAGCAATCATGATAATAATAAAATAAACAAATAAAATTAAACAATGATAATTTGTATGACATGTCTTAACCCTTAAAGTTATTTGATTTATTTGATCTGAGTTATTTCTAAATGAACTTTTCTCTAAATGGTACTTTTCCTAAGTGATTTATCACCATTTATTGCACTATTATTGTCTACATTTGGCATTTTTCAGTGGAAATCAGTTATTTTCCTATATTTAATTTCCTGATCATGTAGATGTTCATAAAAGCTCAGAATAAAACAGAAAAAAGTGATGCTCTCAGTAAAGTCTACAACCGCTGCCATTCACCAAACTACATGGGTTTTATTGTTAAGTCAGAGCTGCAGAAGATAACAGTGTTTTGTGTTTTCATGTTCGGTATGGGGTCTCTGAACATCCAAATGGGTCATATCTGATGACGCTGAAAAGCTGAAAAACTGAAAAACTGCATTCTACCTGAATTATTTCAGTGTATTTATAGGATAAGTAGCTGAAATGTTGTTAACCCATAAAGACCCAGTACTACTTCTGTGTCAGTTACCAAACTAAATTTTCTCTATATCTAAGCTTTCTTCAGAGATTTATCACCATCCACTATTATATTATTGTCTGTATTTTGCATTTTATCAGTATGAATCAGATATTTTTCTGTATTTAATTCACTGATCATGAAGATGTTCATTAAAGCTCAGATTAAAGTTGAAGGTTATCATATCAAAAACAGAGCAAACTGCAGAAAAAGTGACTTTTTCAGTAAAATCTATCATTAACTGAACATAAACCAAGTGTGTCCATCCACTGTCATTGATCCAACTCCATGGGTTTTATGGGGAATCAATGTTGTAGAAGATGACGGTGTTTCTATGGTAACGTCCAAATGGGTCATATCTGATTATGATACAGCCTTAAGATGAGAAACTGCATTTTATATCAATTATTTACATGTATTGATAGGATTAGTGGATCGACAGGTATTAAACAGTTTAGATCAGTAGAAGGTTTGGGTTGGTGGTGCTTGTTTGGGTCTTTATGTGTTAAATGTTTCAGATCAGTCGTGCTTTTGGTCACTGTGGGTGTTTGGGTCTTTGAATGACTGATGTGTCCAGTCTTAACTGTCATAAAAACTGAGATAAATTAGTTTCAGTCTTCATTTGACTGTGTATGGATTCATTTATTACAGAGGAGCGCAGCTGTTTTAATCAGTACCGAAGCAATTTGTCATGATCTGAATGAACATTTCACATTTTTTAAAGGGTTAAAAGGCTGCGTTCAGACTGCAGGTAAATGTGGCCCAGTCCGATTTTTTTGCCCATATGTGAACTGTATCCGATCTGTTACAGACAGTTTGAACAGCACAAATCCAATTTTTTCAAATCCGACCCAGGTCACTTTCATATGTGGTTCTAAATCTGATACATATCTAATATTTTGCAATGGCCTGAATGGCAAGGTTGCATTTATCCGACTTTTACATCATTGAAATGCGACAAACGTCACTATTGTGTGTGTTACTTCCGTAAACACAGTGCATGCCTGTGTGGTCACATTTTATGTCAGGACCTTTTTCGTGCATGCGGGTCACTTCAGGGTTACATTCAGTTCATACTCAAAACTGATGGAAGTCACATTTAATGTGTAATATGAATGAGCGCACAAAAAAATAGGATTTCACCAAAAATTTGAATTGTGCATTAAGACCTGCTGTCTGAATATAGCTTTTGTTATTGATTTTACTGAAGTCTTGTCATGTGCAAGTTTTTTTGTCTGTAAAATGTGCCTCAACACAGAAATCTTGTCTTAACCACAAACCAGTTCAACGTACAGCCACAAATTAAGTAACCTGAACAAGTGATGATGATTTTAACGATTACAAATACAGATGACAAAGACTCTCCTGAGGCCTAATAATTATTCTATGGTGTCGATAGATAAACATGGTAACAATGTGACTTCAGAAGAAAAATCACAAAATAGGATTTAACCACCAATAGTATTTGCAACTTTAGAAAAACGGAAAACAAATCCAGCTTCTCTCAGAATTTACTCATTCTTCCTTGTCCTACACTTTCACTCAGTCCTGCATAGACAAACCAACAAACAAATCTAAAGGTAAAATTAATTTTCTTGTCTGGTTTGGATTAATTTACCAGTTTTTCAAGGAGAAACATGCCTATTTTGGGGAGTGCAGGAACCAATCTGAAATTAAACATGAATTAACTGATAGCAAACTCCTAAATGCTTCCGTCACTACAATGACAGTCAGTGTCAAACTCACATGAACAATGGCTGCTTTTCTTCACAGTCCATGAGTAAATATAGCTGTGGTGAGAAGGAAATAGAGTGAAAAATTCCTTCTGCGGCCCATAAATGTTGCAACATGGACATCTACTCATTCTGCTGTTTGCTCTGCACACACAATATAGTCTGAGAGTAAGTGACATTCCAGGAAATGAGAGGGAAATAAGATGTTTAAAGAACTTATCCATATTACAGAGTAACAGTAATGTTGAAACAGAAAGCGCATGTTAAGTTTATTGAAGTAATGCTGATTATTCATGTCATTTCCCTTCAGTCTTTCTGATACATTGGCAAATATGTACCAAAAAATTATGTCAGGAATTTATTGCTCTGACATAACTGTAACATAAAAATATTGAAACTATTGGCCCAGAAATAACATGGAGAGCATAGTTTACAGAAAAAAAAAAAAGAAGCTTTCAGTGTTTGTGGCTCCAGATCACAAATACTGGTTGTAGAAGGTGGTGCTGCAAGTGATTTATTCTCTCTGCAAAAAAGTTAATTAGTAAATGACTGATAAGCCAATACCATTGAAACAGGGAGCAGAATATTAACCCATTAAAGTATTAAAAAAGTACAAGAAGTGAAAAGTTACATAACTTGTTTTACTGAAACTTAAATCAACTTAAAAGTCTATAGAAACCCACAAAGAACCAAAAATATGGGACAGGGGCTCTTATAAGACAGTTTCCCATTGTACCAAACCTGTAATTATAATAAGACCAACACTCAAAGCTGTAATGACCCTCAGCCTTTTAACAATACGATTTCTAAAAAAAAAAAAAAAAAAAAAAAAAAAGTGCAAAATTCAGCTCAAATTTCAAACAACTGAAACAACTTTAAAAAAAAATATCAGATGTACCATGTTACATCTGCTGAAATTGTTTAAAATTGAACTAATATGGTTAATCAAACTTTAACCTAATGTATTATATAAATGTTGCACTTATTTATTTAATTAAATCTTACTTTTTACAGTGTAAAAAAAGGATAAAGTTTTGGTTTAAGCAAAAGGATGATTTATAACTTAATCCATTAAAACTGATGCAAACAATTCCTTGAGTTGGGCTGATTTTTATTCATTACCTAAAATCCCTTTTGTCAGACTGTGTTATAGAACAGAGTATTATTTTACAATACTGGTTGTGGGAGGCAGTTAGACAGAGACACTATTGTAATGTGAATGCTCAACATCCTCAAAAAGTCATATGATGAAGCCTCATAAACAGAACTCAAAACCTGCTCTGTGTTGATGAAAAGATGAATAAATATACTAAGGTTATGGATAACATCAACTTTTACTATTAAACCAAAAAATCTTACAGGAAATCTGTCTCAACATTTGCCTCCTCATCCTTACTCTGTGATCTGAGGTGGTTTCACAAGACCATAAAACATTCCTCAGTCAGAAATCTGCAAAGTCATGCAGCATGGGCTGGGACTGAACTGAAGTGAGCTCTGTTCACGTCCTGGACTGAGTTATCGCGAGAAGTGAGTGTGAGTATAAAAGCGAGAACACGGCTGTCAGTGTCTGCACTCTGATCCGGACTGAGTAGGACAAGAGGTGGAAAAACTGAGGTATGTATGTGATTAAACTGCAAATAATACTACTTCTACCTCTAATTTTCTTGTTTAGGTGTAATGGTTATATTTAAGAGTTAAATTCTTTTAAATATGGGCTGCTTTGGGTTGAGTTTACAACTCAACAAGTGTTTTTTTGTTTGTTTGTTTTTTTCTCAGCGCAGTTCATTGTAAAAACCAAGAATTCAAAAGGAAATAAAATATTAATTTGTTACGAGTTTATTGTTATTCTCTAAAAGTTGTAGAATGATATTTTTTTCCCTTGACGCACTCTCTAGAAAAAACTTACTCACTTTTTGCGTTTCAGTTGATGTTAGAAGAAAGTAAAGTGTTGTGATGAAATGAATTGCATTTACAGAATCACATGCGGAAACAGATGAAAACCAGTGGAAAAAAAGTGGAACTAGTCGCTATGTTTCAGTTTTCTGAATCCCGGTCTCATAAGGGAAGTGCAGGAGCTGTATTTGTAGGTGATGAGTTTAAAGGCAATGGGGTGTATACCTCCGCCAAGGCCCCCAGAGACCCGGATTTAACCCTGTCTCACAATGTTCAGAGAAAGTGAAAAAAAGTCCAGGATAATGTTGAAGCTTCCGTCCTCATGCCACATCCGATAAGTTTCATGAAAATAGGTGTAGTAGTTTTTGCATAATCCTACCTGACAGACAACAGATAAGGGGACATTATTACTTTCAGAGGTAATAAAGCTATTAATACAGTTGTAAAGGTCATATGTTCTTACCAGCTTTGACCTTTCAACATTATTTGGCATAATTTTCACAGATGTGATTTTGATTTTATCTATAAATCCGATCAATTCATTTAATCCAGATCAATGCTTATAATGAATACCTGTCTTCACTATAGAATGTGTTTTCTTGATATAAAATATTAATTGTGCATTCATTTTTAATTTAATTTCAAATTATTTGTATTTCTAGCAAAACATGCACATTGACATGATAAGTAAATAAGTAAACTTTATGTCTTCAGCACTTTTCACTGATAAAATCAGAATATCCTTAACATTAAAAGTGCAGAGTGGCATAAAACATAAATAGGGCAATTAAAATAACACAATAGTAAAATACATCACACAAAAATAATATAAAAAAACCCAAAACAAAACATGGAGTTAATGAAACAGGCAAAAATGTTATCCTGAGAAAATTGTCAGTTTAGATAATTATCACAATGAAACACAAATGAGCTCACTGTTAGTTCTTAAACTGAAGTTGAAACCAGATATTATTTGCTGTGAAACTGTTCTTTATAACTCATCTCAGAAGCCTAGAGGTAGAACATATGGGATTATATTATAATATGATATAAAATCTTATGTATTATCATCATATTTTGTCACCCACTTCAACACAGACATACTCATAATACTTCACATATAAACTGTACAGTTTTAGTAAGTGAAATTTCAATTTCTTAGCAATTTTCACCTCGCTCTGTTTCTACATTTTACTTTTATGGGAATATAATGTATAAGTTTGATGATTTTTCATGTTTGTTTTCATCTATGTGTTTTTTTCTGTATACTTTGACATCTGTAGCACTTCATCTGCTTCAATTCTTCTTTTATCCATAATGATGTGATACATTTTACAAAAAGATGTGTCATGTGTCAAAGACATGTCATTTGGATCTTGTAACTAGCCATATTGTGTGATTTACAATATTTTTTATTAGTTGCTCTGTCTTATTTTTGTCATATGTCACCAACACAGTACAGAACTGCACATTTTGACTTGTTTTCCATATTTCCTTACAGAAAACATGCATTGTATTAGTTAAGTCTGTTATAGTCCTTTCACCCTACAGTAGATTTAACACAGTGAGTAAATAATGGCTTTAAAAATCTATAGGTAGGAAATAAAATATGTTTTTTTAGTTGATTACATGCTAAAATTAATTGGATCCAGGTTTTAAGAGGTGAATATTTGTTGTTTTTTGTATTACTTGATAATTATCTTTACAGTTTTAGACTTTTGGTAACAAATCATTTCACAATATCAGCTTGTAATGTGGAAAATTTGTTGAATTGACAAATGATTAGTCAATAATTATCTGATTATTTGAAATACAGAGGGATTTCATGGATGTATTTTTTCACATGTGCAAATGAGGAAGGCTTAAAGTGTAGCCATGATCGCACAAAGACACACAAACACACATTGACAAGCATTTGCAATCATGAGGATAAATTGTGGTTGAAATGTTATTTAAGCTGTTTTCTTCTTCTGTAATCCAGTCAGACTGAAAATGGCTGCAGGCAAAGCACAAATCGGTAAACTGGCCCCAGATTTCACAGCCAAAGCGGTGATGCCAGATGGAGATTTTAAGGATCTGAAGCTGTCGGACTACAGAGGTAAAATTCATCCTGGAGCTGCTTTGATGCTGCCCTCATCTGTGATTGAGTGCTTTGTTGTTGTGAATGGGCAACATTTACACCACTTAAGACAGGAATATTCAGCAGACTGTCATGTGATTTTACCTCAATAGTCTTATTTTTCCCCTTTTGCTGCAGGAAAGTATGTTGTCTTCTTCTTTTATCCTCTGGATTTCACTTTTGTGTGTCCGACTGAGATCATCGCATTCAGTGACGCCGCCGAAGACTTCAGGAAGATCGGCTGTGAGGTTATCGCCGCCTCTGTCGACTCACACTTCTCACATTTTGCCTGGTAACTTTTTTTTTTTATCATTTAACTCTCTGTATGTGAATTAGAGACAAACAATTAATCTGCACCGGCATCTTATAAACTATGAGTAGCTGCGGAAACTGGTGCTGTTAATGCGGTTTTCCTGGGAAACAGAGAAAATAATAGGTCAAGAGATCAAATATTGCTCTCAACAAAACTTGTTTGATGTTTAGTTCTACATTTTCTTTATTTTCCTAATTCCTTACTCATTGAATTACTGTGATTTAGATGCTCCACTCAACAGTATCTGATTTCTAATGATTTTAAAGATGCGTTAATTACACAGGGTTCCTGCGGGGTCTGAAAAAGTCTTAAAAGTATCAAATTTACAAATCTGCATTTAATATCTTCAAAAAGTCTTTAAAAGGTATTAAATTTAATATGGTAGGTCTTAAGTTTTGTTGCCATAAACTGGTTTGCTGTATTATTTTTAAATGTGTCTGGGATATGTCTAAACTAGAAAGAAAGTAACTTTAATCTACTCAGTTCTATTCATTCCAACCTGACAATTTATATTGAAAATAGGAACCAATTATCTCGAAGTTTGCAGCCCCCTGGGTCAAGGTATTGGAGTAAATTAGTACATTTTCCTAAATTCTAGGAGTCATAAATTTTTGCCAGTATGGCTGTGAAATGGGCATTAAATTCTGTTCTAAGTTGTCTTAAAAAGTCTTAATATTAACTTGTGGAAACCTGTAGGAACCCTGTTACAAATAATGCTTTGTCAACATTTTCTGAGGTACAGACAGTGTTGATATCGATGAGTTAATCATACAATCATTCATTATTACAGTATCTCAAATAGTGTCTGGGATCTTTATTTACCAAAGCTGCAGAAGATGCTTGGTCTTGTATTAGAGTCAGGCCTTTATTTTTTAATTTTAATAAGATTAAATGGTTATATTTAGTGTGAAACCTTATTTTGATCTGCTAAATTTATGATAAAAACTAAAGTAATGTCCTTTTGTACAAATGCAACACTTACTTTACCATTATAAAATAAAAGCCCTGTAACATTTCAATAGATAATATCTATTCATTACTTCACAGTGCTATTATAGCATAAATGTCCTTCTATCTCACATTTTTCTCCAAATAGCAGTTTTGCTAAAAAAACTAACACACACCTGCAGTGACGAAGACAATAACACTTCAGATGAGGGGTCTACAATAAAATATTGACCATATTACATTAAACATGCAGAAGTGAACATTGTGCCTGTCTGGAAGCACATTACATGACAGGCATCTTTTTTTTTTTTTTTTTTTCACCTAATTGGATTTTACATGTTTGTATTAAACTTGACATGGGCTGTTATACAAATCCAGCATGTAATTGATTCCCTTTTGTTAAGGAAATACAGTATACCCACCTTTAAAAGACCACCTCTAATATATTCATGGTGTATACTGCTCCTGCACTGTTAACACTTGTACCTCTATTTAGTTTCATAATTAATTTAGTGACTTACTGTGTTACTTTTTATCCTAACAAACTGCCCCAAGGGGATAAATAATGGATTGTACTGAGTAGCTATAAAGCTTTAGATCTTAAATACCCAGACTGAGTATTGACTTCTGCAGAATCCTCATATTTTCTTTTTGGTTTACGCTCTTAAAGGTGCAACACACCACGTAAACAGGGCGGCCTGGGCAGCATGAAGATCCCCCTGGTCTCCGACACACGACGCACCATCTCCACAGATTATGGAGTCCTGAAGGAGGATGAGGGCATCGCTTACAGGTTGGATTAAAACTGTGGAAGTGTTGTTTTTTATCTTTATACACTCATTAAGATTAGAAACAAGATGCAAGATAAACATGAGATATACATGTCATAACACCACCATGAACCAGGCCCGTTACAGTTGAACTCTCTTTCGAATAGCTTCTGTCCAATTCTGCATTAGTAGCCGTAATCTGTCAAAGTAAGTGACGCTGTTTGTGAATGGAGCTCATTGATATAAACACATACTTAGTCACTTTATGTGTGGCTATGATTATTAACTACACTGTTGCACATAAAGTTGGAATGAAATATTTTTTACTTCCTCTTATGCAATGATTGTGACAATGTGATTTATTCTAGATATATAAAGTGTAACTAGGAGTCAGTATGTAATCACAGGACCTGGACAAAGGTGATTATTTTTGTGTATGAATAGAAATAAAAACAGAAATATGTCTGAAAACGCAATTATTACAACTTCATGGGCAACAGTGCATATTATAAGAATTCTTTTTATGAAATAAAGATAAAACGCCACCATTTTTATCACTAGTTGATCAAATTTTTTGGGCTGTAGTTTCAAGTTCCGATAAGGATGTGCTATTATTTTCTATTTTTACACAAGTGTTTATATTACCTCTGATAGAATCTGTATGTTTTCAGTAAGAAGTAATTTTTCTTTTCTCATACTGAAAGCCGCTGTCGTCTGAATGTTATAACAATTTTACTTGTTACAGAGAATTCAAGATATGGACAAAAAAATGTTATATTTTGTGCAGCTTAGTTTGAGGATGCTTGACAAAAAGTGAGGGATTTTTCCATTGTGCCATGACCTAAATGTGTAGTAATTATTCTCAAGGAAATAATGTCACCTTTTGCACAAAAAAATGGAGCAGAATCTTTAGTTTTCAATCGATCAGAGTTTATTTATATAGCACTTTACAACAACATAAAGAAGACCAAAGTGCTTTACATCTAAAAGCAAATTATAAGATAACAACAGTTGAAGCAAATACTATAAAAATGCATAAAACAATAAGACATAACACATCGTGATAGATAGTGTTCGTTTCATGGGGCGGGTTCACGAAGACTTTATTTGTATTTTAGGGGACTGTTCATCATTGACGGTAACGGAATCCTGAGACAGATCACCATCAATGACCTCCCAGTCGGCCGCTCTGTCGAGGAGACCTTACGTTTGGTCCAAGCCTTTCAGTTCACCGACAAACACGGAGAAGGTATGTAGGAACTGCAGATTGTAATGTAGTCCTGGTTACCAAGTCTATATCCATGTTAGTATAGCCATATCACACCACTGGGGGCTAATGACTCCACTGAACATGGGAATTATGACGAATTGCCTTGAATGTAGTCAGTAGAAACACGGAATAGAGAAAGACATGGAAGGAATCACCCCTAATCAGGTCCATCCATGTTGACTTAACCCTTTATGGGACACTCATTGAAATGCTCTGAAATTCAAAATTTTAACCTTTGTGTGTTATTGGACATCGTCATCTACCTCCTCATCAGTTGCCGTGACAACAGTCTCCCTCCTCACGCAATAAAACAGCTGTTATAAGGTCCTAAACTAAAAAAAATCACTCATATTCACTATTTACAGCTTCAAAATGTCTGTAAAATCTCTCTGAATCACTGCATATTGTTATAAAAACCAATATACTTCTGGATCTCACTGAGGCACGGGATTGGCCTCGTATTAAATGTTTGCAGAAATTACCAAAAATAGTCACTTGCTCCATAAAAGCAGAAAAGTTCATGTAATCAGGGAGCCAAGGCTTAGACATGATAAATATATTTAATTGGAGTGGAAAATATGGAGAAATGAAGATTTTTTTAAAAAATTAATTAATTAATTAATTAATTAATTAGCTTCCCTGAGGTGGTTTTTGCCATTTTTCACCAAAGAGTACATGCACATAGAGCAAATTAACACATCTTTTGGAACAAATTCTGATATGGCAAACATTAATCATCTTTTAATCTGATAAAGTGTTAGAACAGGCTTCGAAGAGACTAAATTATTATGATGAAAGAAGACATCACATCCATTTTAGATGAAAACAACAACAGAATACTGAGTGTCTTCTACTTTTGTTCATTAAAACCATGTGTAACCATAATTTAGGTTACAGCACAACTCACCCTAACTTATTTCCTCCAAACCAGTTTATGGGAAAGCACATTATTCCCATTTTTTGTTCACATGAAATTCACTTAACATTTTTATAAAAACACACCCACTGTCTACAACAATCTCCTTTTTTGTCCACACAGACTACAATACAGGCATAGAGTTAACAAACTAAACCAGGGTCAGTAGTTTTCTTAAAGTCTCTGCTTTAGGGATAATAAAAAAAAAGTAAAAATCACAGTGTGGATGTAAACAGGATGAACTGATAACACATGAGGGTTTGAAATGGTCTAAATAATGGAACACAATGAAAACACACAGAAAGAAAAAAACACCTAGGCCTCCTGAGTGTATGTAACAGTCACCTTTAGGACCTTTTATTTTATGTCTATTAACAGACTACTAAAAGTCAGAAAAACAACAGACAAAATAAATTCTGTAAAAATACAGCTCTAATACTACTTCTCTACATCATCCTTGCTTTGTTGGTGTTTTTCATACATCAACAATTTTGCTAAGACCTATCGGCAGGGTCAATGTTTAGACTCACAAAAAAGGTGCATATTAGCATCAGAATCCTTCATAGAAATCTGTAATTTGGAAGGTTGGGATTTTATGGCCATTGTGCAGTCCTTAATAAAGTCTCATGATGTTTTTTTTCAAACATAGAGTAATGCACAGCAGCACAAAAGAAAAATGTACAAAATAAAATAAACAGTTTCTTCATACCAACTTCCGAATTCCTGTTTTTATATTAACTATACAGTGAAATGTAAATATTATGCTGTATATTATATATTGTAACCCTTTAAATCTATTGCATATTGAAATTCTGGAAGGAAGCAGCAGTATTTTCAATTAGTGCTCTTTTTTTTTAAGATTATTATTTTTATATTAACACTTCATTTTGCAAATTGCTTGTGATTGTTGAGAAAGACTACTGTGTGTCACATGAGTGCAAATATCTGACAGTTCTATTCAGGTCTTATCTGCACAGAATTACACATAAACCGTCTTTTAAAAATAATAAAACAACAGTTATGCTGGACGATCATTCAGATGCAAAGACATTTTACATTCATATCTTTGCTTCTTAGTATATTTCTTGTGTTTCAATAGAGGTTGTTTGTTATTTATGGGTAATTTTGCTGCACGTCTTTGCTGTTTTGTCTTCTGGGCCAGAACTCATTACAGGCTTATCTTTTCAGTCTGCCCTGCCGGCTGGAAACCAGGAAGTGACACCATCAAGCCCGACGTCCAGAAAAGTAAAGACTTCTTCTCCAAGCAGTAATAAGCCTAAAGCCAGAGTCAGAGTCTGCTGTCTGCTGTAGGAGATTTGATTTAGAGATTACATTTCCAGAGAACAATATTTAAGTCTGCCGCTGTGCCTGTAAAGGAGTGTTTAGGAGACGATTTTTGTAGTTGTCATGCTGTGTGTCCTATTGTTTGTAGACTTAACAGTGCACTTATGACCAAAGTACAGTATGTCATTGTGTAATTATGGTACTGTAATGTATGCTGGTTTCAGTCTGACTCAGCTAAGCATCTGTTTGCTCTTCGTGTCATTCCTTGCTTGTGGTAGACAAAAGGGACCTCACAAGAGTTTCATCAGAGTTAATTAACAAACATTCCATCTAAACTGAGATGTTTTTTTTTTTTTTTTTTTTTTTAATTTTACAGTGAACAAAAAATTGACATTTGTCTGAATAAAGTATTCAGTGTGTAACACATGTCATGGTGTCTTCATCACAGAGGGTTTAGAGTTGGGTGTTATGTATTAGTAATGTAATGTCAGTGTACTATATGATTGAATGATGGATAGTATCTATATTATTATTAGTTTTATAGCACCTTAACAGGTTAATTGATCAATCTTTATCATTTCACTCCACTTTCGCCCAGTGGTGGCTCTGATAGACTCCAGCACCCCAGCGACCCCATCCAGGAATGTAGCGGCTATTTGTCATCAAAATTAAATCAACTCAAAAGTAACTGAACTTAAGACTTTAACAGAACTCAAATAACCGCTAGATGCACCATGGGTTTGTGGTTTACGCAGTCAAAAATACAATGTCCGTACCATAGATGTATTTCAAGTGGTTTATTTCAGGATTTTGCAGGCAAACAACAGCCAAGGCCTTTTGTGCTGTCTGTCTGTCTATGAATGACTGGTTATCTGGTTGTCTGTCCGGTTGTCTGGTATAAAACCATAGGCCCACCCAGGTGCATGCTGGTCTAACTTGGTGCTCCCTATTTATACCCAGGTGCCCACGGTCTAAACCAATAAGAAGACATAAAACAAAAAGGTGCCAAATACTAAAGAATGAAAGCAATAACCATGGAAAAAAAAAATCTAAATATTAAATAAACAAAAAGTAAACAAAAAATAAACAATTAGCAAAAAATACTACATTAGTAAACAAGAAAAGTAAATTAACTTTAAACAAAAAACTAAACAGACAAATAGCTCCTATGAGGATTAAGCAGTTCAGAAAATAAGTACAAATTCTAATTTGCATTTCTAGGAGTAATTGAGAATAAATACAGTAAGTGTGTGTTTTTTTTTTTTTTTTACATCAGTGTTGCTGTTTCTAAAATATTCTCTTTTTTAACAATTGAAGGAAAACAAAAAAAACACAATGTCACCCATGCTAAAAAACAAAAAAACCAAAACATGATATTCTACTATGACTGTGACTATAGACCTTTTTGCTTCAACTTTTATTACAAAAAAATTAATAAAAAAAATAAAAATAATAATAATAATAATATCTAATTTTGGGAAAAAAAGTAAAATAATTTTCAGTTGTAACACATTTTGGAAGGGGAGAATAGATACAAAACCGAACTTATTTCATTATTTTTTTTTTATCATTATTATTATTATTATTTTTTTTTTTACAGGTTTTACTTTTAATTCTTGAAATAATCCCCTGCCAGAAATATTTCTCATTGTATGTAATAAATATATTGACGGCTTTTTGGCGGGAATTTTGAATTAGGACTAAAACGCTGACTTATTTGGTTTTCATTTTTGATCCAACTTTTCAGTGAATTTAGCTGGATTGTTTTAATACCGTAACTGTCTAGATATTACATCGGCTTGTTACAGCTGCTAGTTAGCTTTAATCATTCAGCAATGTTTAGCTAATCGTTAGCTTATCTAGCTAATTGATGTCAGGTGTCTAACCAGCTCTGTAGTAACAGAAGAAAAGAAAATGGCGGCCAGGAAGATGTGCACCAAAAATAAGAAGGAAACTGCGGAGGTTTGAACACATCACACGCTAAACGTTGTAACCAAGTTTGATGTTAACAGTTTATTTTCTCATCAGTCTGAATGTTACGTTAACTAACTGTTGAATTAGGCCTGTCTGATGTAGACGTCAGTTGGGGTAACCGCGCCATCTTGTGGCCTGAACAACACACCACAAATGTAGTAAGAAGGCTTTTAACATCGTTTTTTTTTCTTTGTAGTGGACAGGGTTATTTCAAAGTGACCTAAATAGCAAACAGGCGTCCCTCATCTTTGTGAAGAGGATGATGGCTGTGGCCGTCTCCTCCATCACTTACCTCAGGGGGATTTTCCCAGAGGTGGCCTACAGATCCAGATATCTGGAAGGTGAGTGGGAACCACCACAAACACTCATCAAAACATGTACCTGTGTGTTAATGTGGGGTTCTGAAGCCTACAAAAGAGGAAAAGAATGTAGGCCAGAAATGCATATTTACAGTTTACTGTTTTTATAACCCATAGAGTAGGGTGGTCCAAAAAAAATTTTTTTTAAAGATTCTCTGGATTAGAACCCTGCATTTGGTTCCATATCTGGCCAAATTACATCAGTCCAAATTTTTTGCAAATTAATTAATATTTAGAGGTTGCACAAGACACGTGCATTTTGTTCTATATACTATAACATAACTAGCCAAATGAATAAGGCATATTAATAATGGATTGGATTTTATATAGCGCTTTATCTAGACACCCAAAGTGCTTTACATTATTGATCCATTATTCAGTCGCTCTCACATTCCCCCTCTGGTGGTGGTAAACTACATCTGTAGCCACAGTTGTCCTGGGGCAGACTGACAGAAGCGTGGCTGCCAATTCGCGCCTACAGCCCCTCCCACCACCACCAAACATTCATACGCATTCATACACCAGTGTGAGTGGCGCTGGAGGCAAGGAGGGTGAAGTGTCTCGCCCAAGGACACAACGGACTGACTAGGATAGAGCGGTTAGCGAACCGCTAACCCTTCGGTTATTGGACGACCCACTCTACCACCTGAGCCACAGCCACCCAATTATTAGAATAATTTGTAATTTTATTCTCAAAATCAAACTGCAACTTGCATAAAAATGTTACTTAGAAAGTCCAGCAACCACTGTTGCTTTATTGAAATGACAAAAAATGTTCCTGTGTTCTTTGACAACTTGAAGCCAGTACTGTTTATGATCTTCATTTTTGTTCGGCTACAGTTGAAGTCTTGAATAAGCTCCACCCCTCTTTCAGCAACATCATTGACAACTTTTCTAGAATGCACAATTTCCTCATCCTTCTGAAAGTCTGCATCATCAGCCCAGTCTTCTGGAGGAATTCTGAAGAATGTTTGTGGCAGATCCAAAGTTTCAAAGAAAGGCATGGTGCTGGTGGGGACAAAATCCCTGATCTGCTTCCCTTCATAATCTGCTTGATTAAGGGCATCCCAATGCTTTAGTGGAACCTCTGAACCTTCATTTTCCATCATGTTGTGAACCATCAGCTGCTTCTGCTCGTGTCACACTGGAGTCACAGAATGCCAGGCCAACCAGTTCTTCACTCAAGTACCAATGGTGTCGGCTGAAAGCTACTAAGGCTGCTTTCTTGACAACTGTGACATCTTTTTAAGGAATGCCAAATCATTTGCAGGGGCTTTCGTTGATGATGGGGCTTCAAACCATGCTCTGATGTAGAGGCTTTGTGCAGCCTCTAAAACATCTCCTTTTTCTTCCAAATTTTTTCCTAAATCATCTTTTGAATACCAAAACCTATTGCAGGGTTCTAATTGAAGTTATCCGATACTTTATTTTTTACCATGATTGTTGGACCACCCTACCTGCAGAGCCATCTGGGAGAGCTGTACCTGACTATATTTTACAAGTCAGTGGCACAAGATCCATACTTGGCTTGGCTTTAAAAATATTTCTACCTCTATAATAGTAACTGAGACACTTCAAATTGGGAGAGAAATAGTCCTGTGCAACTTTTGTGTATTTGCAGGTGTGCATGGGTCAACCTTTCTGTCCTGTTTTCAGAACCACCAAATACAACTCTATTCTTTAGTCTTTTCAGGCCTCAAATATCTCATATGGGAGACTTGCATTTAATGAATCTTGACATTTTGGAAACAATACAACTGCTGTCTGGTAGTGTTTCACATTTGACGTTATTTAACATGGAGGTATAATTTCAACCTATAAAGTCCTGTTTTCAGTGGGTTTTTTCCTGCTTTTTCCTTAGATTTGTGCATCAAGGTTTTGCGAGAAGACTGCAGCACTCCCGGTGCCAACAAAGTTGTGAAATGGTAATAAAAATGATTTCTTCCTAAGTCTTGAAATAAAGTGAAGATAGCAATAATTATAATGCTTGCAGCAGCTGGCTCATCCTGACCTATTTTGATAATGACTGATAACATTATCTTCACATGGCAGCTAATAATAGTGAGTGATTTTATCCTCTGATTGTTTTCACCGTGTCTAATCTTTATTTTTCCAGGTTGATGGGCTGCTTTGATGCTTTAGAGAAGCAATATGTAAGCATCTTTACTTAACTATATATATATATATATATATATATATATATATATATATATATATATATATATATATATATATATATATATATATATATATATATATATATTTTTTTTTTTTACACGTGGGATCCTTTAAAATCGAACTGCAGTTTATTTTGTATTTTGTCTTTTCAGCTCCAGATTGTGTTCATTGGGGTAAGTAACTAAAATCCATGCACTTGTAAAATGAGCACACTGATAACAGAAATGTTGACAACAATGACAGTGTTAAATATATAAATATATTCTAATCTAGGTGTACACCAAGCCACATCATCCCAATGTGAGACCTCTTTTTAAACCCCCTCTATGAAAAACAGTATGTGTAAAGGTCATAACCAGTGCATTAAATAATTATAATTTATCTCTTTTTTTAGTGTGTTGTTGAGTCCTACCAGTTCAAATTCAAATATACTGAGAAAGGACCAGAGATGGATGTCCTCAGGTCTGGAGACACATTCTGTTCTTGTTAAAGTCAGATATTTAAAATGTCCACAAATGGCTGAAATGATGGTTGCCTTGCAGGAACAATGATGTGAAGATGCAGGTCACACTGGAGGACACTAAGAGAGCCTCTGTGTTGCTCATCAGGAAGCTCTTCTTGCTGATGCAGAACTTGGGTTCTCTCCCCAATAATGTCTACCTCACCATGAAGCTCTACTACTATGATGACAGTAGGAGGCGCTACATTTCTTATTTTTATTTTTCACAAGGAAAATATACAGAAGAACTTAATGAGTAAATACCAAACAATGTAGAGCTGAGTAAGAAAATGATAAATATTATCGTCATGAGATATATATTTTGTATTATGATATTTAATCTAGAGTTTTGACCAACAATAATTTTCAGTGTTGCTTAATTTACCAGTGTCTATTTTTGATTAACCAAGTAATCAGTTGATCTATAAAATGTCAGAAATTAGTGAAAGGGTATTTCCAAAGCCTAACATGACGTCTTCAAAAATCTTGTTTGATCCTTAGCCCAAAAATATTCTGTTTACTGTCACAGAGGAAAGAAAGCAGAAAATATTCACATTTAAAAAATGAATTTTTCAGTTTTCATGTAAAACCTCAAAGCATCAAAGTACTGTGGATTAATTTAGTTGTTAAAAATCAATCTATGTAGCTTTAATCAGATGAAGACTAGATGATTGTTTTGTGTTACACACTTTTCCTGTCTTTTGTATTGTATTTTGTGTACTTTATCAGCTGAAATATGTATGTTTAATTGTTTTAGTGTTTGTTATTTAACTTTTGCTCATGAAAATTTTAATGTTTCTTGAACTTTCACTCCAGATGAAAACTCAGTCTTTAAGCTTGACATAATGATTTGAGATTCATTGTGATAAATATTGATTTGAACTGATGTTAAAAAAAAAGAAAAAAAATTGTGAAACATTTTTGACCACATTGCCCCATAACAACACAGAAAGTGGATTTCTTTGAGTGTAGAGGCAATAAAGCAACATGGATGGAGAAAAATCTTTTTCTTTAAAAGGACTTCAGTACTATCCCATACATAGCTTCAAGTGAAGTAAAATGGCACCTGTTAAGTTTACAGTGGACTGAACATCTTTATTCTGTAGATATTTAATGAAAACATCTATTGTATTTCTTTTACATCTAGTCACCCCTGCTGACTATGAACCACCAGGCTTCAAGGAGGGGGAGTGTGACAGCCTGTGGTTTGAAGGCATGGCCGTGCACTTTAGGGTTGGCGAGGTGCAGACGCCATTCCACACCTTGAAAGTCAATGTTTCAGCAGAACAGGGCCGTCTGGAGAAACTTCAGGACGGAAACCATCTGAGGGAGAGCAAGGTCCACACAGAGAAACCTCCAAAAGAGGACAAAGCAATCACGGTGAGTCCAGAAGTAGATGATCTGATGTGAGGGTTTGTAAAAATCTTAAAAACTCTACTAAGATGAAATCTAGACCTTAAAATGTCTTAAATACAACTTCAACAGGGCCTCAGCATTGACTGATGGGTGAAGCTTGTTGAAGGTGATAAATTCTCTTTAGGAACTTTGAATTGTAAAGCAGGGATGAAAAAGTCACTGCAATCTGGTCTAATTGTTTGTTTACCTAAGGAAAATGCACGGATTACCAATAATTTCAGGGATACAAACTTTAACTAATATAGAACATTAAAAAAATGTCAAAAACTAGTCACTGAATTCAAAAAATCTCCTCACACTAGACTTCAATGGTATCTGGCCTCAAACTTTACCCGTATGGTCTTTAAAAGGTCTTAAAATTAATGAAACCTAGAGAATAGAATCTGTGTTTCAATCTAGATTAAGTTTGTAGTATTATGACCAATACATAACTACTGCTCTTCAAATGTTTGTTGCTTTTTCCTAATGTGTTTATATGTCAACACTTGGTTATAGGACCCTCATAAGAATTTGTCTGGTGAGGAGGATCTACCCTCTGAAGATGGTAAGTAGATGTGCTTCTACTAATGTAAACTTGGTACATTTATCAAACATTGTTCAGTTTTTACTGTCCTTTAAAACAGAGTCGGCACAGTTCAAGAAACCCAAGCGACCTCCACCAAAGGTACAGTTGTACTACAGGTGTGATTACACAAAGCTTGACATTAAAAGTTCAACAAATCATACAGGTGTTTATCATCTTTCCTCTCCACAGATAAGGGCTGCTGTCAAAACTCGAGCCAAGAGGAAAAGAATTTAAGCCCTGGAGTCACGCATACTAATGGCTGTCAACAGTCAAAATATAAAGATGAGATATTTATAGTCTGTTACATTTTTTTACTAACATGGACAAAATGTTGTCACTTAATTCATTAATTTATTACAGGTTCCTTTTTATTATTAGTTCCATATAATTCAGATATGTGACAAAGAAACTTACATTGAGTGTAAAAAAAATGGACAGATTAATACAAATGTTATTCAAAATTGCTTCATTTATCTGTAGGTGTAAACATAAGAGTAGTGGAAAATAAACCTTCATTTGTTGAAACCCTTTGTGTTTTTACAGTATGCAACAAAAATACATTTATTCTCTACATTTATGAAGGCAGCAATCAATTAAAGATCAATAAGTAGCAGCAATCTTTAATCCCATATAAGTGGCAATAGATCTAACATTTCCATTTACTTATAATGATTTGTGTGTAAATATCACAAAATATGGCTCATGTTGAGTGGGGACAGGTTTGCTTGATGACACAGAATGCTGATGTTAAATGAACCATCCCTGAGTGGTTGTGCAGGTCTGAACCATCTGTTTCAGTCTCTGGTTCAGCATTTCATATCCATCCTCATCTCCAGAAGAGGTTTTCTTAGAAGAGGCTGTCCACGTCTCCCATCTCCACAAACACAGTCTTCAGCTGGGAGTAATATTCGATTGTCACTTGACCATTCTCCCGCCCGATGCCTGGAAAGAGCAAGGACAAGACAGACATTTCACATTTAGAAAGTGTTTGATTTTGACAGTTCAGACTTCAGCTGTACAATTTATAATGTCTGTTCTGAGCTAAAGTTAACAAGAACATTTGAATCAGACCATGAGATGACAAACTCCTTGTAACAGACTCGTTTACTTGTATTGTTTTGTCCTAGATCTGCCAGAAAACCACCATACTACCTGACATTTTGAAGCCTCCAAAGGGCACCTCCACAGGGGTGATGTTGTAGTTGTTGATGAAACAAGAACCAGCCTTGAGTTGTTCCACCACTCGATGGGCTCGCCTTACATCTCTGCACAAATCACAAGAAGAATTCAATGGTTTTCATATTTTCATTAGGTTTCTGGACTAGATTCACAAAGACAGACTTTGTCTTAGATTTAACTAATGGTCTTTTTTCAGATGGATATCTAAATGTAACAAATGTACAAAACTGTTTGTTTTGTCACTACCTTAACCAGGACTTCATTTGCTTTGGATCCTGGGTAAATTAAGACATTATTTAGACAAAAAAACTGGCTGATTGTGCCACAGCTTCAAACCTGTTGACTTGAGCATAAAACTCATACTGTGAATAAGATTTTTTTCAGTTATTAGATATTGTGCTGGTAAAATTCAGATACAGTATAAAAATTTAATTTGGAAAGATTAATGTGGCTTGTAACTCTTTAGTCAACCTCAGAATAATTACTTTTGACTTAACGGCTGCTACTATATTTCCTGTGTTAATTTCTTGTCCTACAAACGTTTTTAACCCACAAAATAACTGCTGGTTTCAAGCCATGTTTTCCTCCTCGTTTCTTTCTGTGCCACTGGTTTGTTTGCCTTAACCTGAGCTGCTAACTTTTTAGAATTAACATAAACCAGACTTTAATACTGTGAAACTATTAAATTAGATTAATCGAAGAGTAAAAATAAGATTACAGGCTAAAAACACCTCTGAAACTAACTCTTTTCTCTGTCTAATGCAGATTATTCAGTCAGTTTTCATTGTGAGGTTGCTTCTCATTCACACTTGCCTCGTGAAAACTCCTGCAGCCAAACCCAAACTGGTGTCATTGGCTCTGTGCAGCACCTCTTCTTCTGTTTCAAAGGACAACACAGACATGACAGGACCGAAGATCTCCTCCTTTACACAGGTCATTTCATCGGTGCAGTTACCTAAAAGAAGCAGAAAGAGGTACACTGTGGATATACTGGTGTGTTGTTAAAAATCATCTGCACTGTAATAATTTATTAGTTGGCAAAGTACATGCTGCACATCTCTATCTGATACAATGCAATTTGACACAGGCTTGTTATGGTACAGATAGTGTGATTTTATTTCTTTGGCTCTTCTTAAGTGGACACCAAATCATTAATTAACAATAAAAGTTTGATTTTAACATCACAAATTGTCCATTAACATTGAGCCTGTTTACATGTGAACCAGTACTGTGATCATTATCCGATTTCTGGAGATACCCGATCATGTAAACGGTATAATCTGATTATAAGAAATCAGATTACTACACCTTGATTTATCCCCAATACTCCGATGTCTTCCTACATGTGTACAGGTTAATCTGATTTATTTAGTTCTTTTACTGCATATGTGAAAAAATAATTACAATCATGGAAAATGAAAGTTACATAGTCAAACGTGAGCAGAAGACAATGGCAGGAAGTTTATGCCTACTGTCAAGAAATCCGATAATGTACCTGAGCCAGGGTTTTCAGTTGTCACATTTCCCAAGTGCATGTAAACGCACCAGATCTGATTATTACAATTACCTGGTTACTCCCAATTATCAGATTTTTTTGGTCATGTAAACAGGCTCAGCGTTTCTTCTTAACTTGATAACTCTCTTTCTTTGTTTCCAGTTAAACTTTTAAAACACACTTCAGGCAACTAAACATTTTAGAGAGACAAAAACATCTAAATTATTTGTCACATTTCAAAATAATAAAGCCATAAACCTCTGTTTATTGTTCAATATTAATAAACCTGATTTTACAGATACAAAAATGTAAGAAATGATGCATCCAAACTTTAAAGACTCACTGATTTGAACTGATGTGAGTCTTCGATTTCTAACATACACAAGCACCAAACCCTAGTAAATAAGCATAAACTTAAACATTTTGGTCTCCTGCTTACCTAAAACACATGGAGTCATGTAGTATCCACCTCTGAGTTTGGGATCTGATGGGACAAACGCTTCACCTCCACACAACACTGTAGCACCCTAGAAACCAGATCATGTTCTTCCTTCAGTATTTTGCTACATAATGTGAACCTGGTTCTAAATGAAAGCCATACCAGGCAACTCACAATTACCTCTTTTTTTGCCTGATCCACATAGGACAGGACTTTGTCTAGGTGTGGCCGGCTGACCAGTGCTCCCATGCGAGTGGTCTCCAGTAGTGGGTCTCCTATTTCTATCGCCTGGGTCCGCTCCACCACTTCCTCTACAAACTCAGGCAGGACATCCTTCTGAACAAACACCCTCGTACCATTGCTACAGACCTGTAATCAAAATCACATTAAGGTTTCCAAGTGACGATGCTAAAACGTCATTTCATACGAATACAGATATCCAAAACAGAGCCCACTACCTGGCCTTGAGACAGGAAGTTGGCCATGAGAGCTCCTCGCACTGCGTTTTCCAGGTCACTGTCCTTAAAGATGAGCAGGGGAGATTTTCCTCCGAGCTCCAGTGTCACAGGCTTCACCCCATGAGAAGCCATCTCCATGATCTGAGACGCAACAGATGGTGAGTTTGGACTCCAAAAATTTCTCTTATTTAACTCATATGTAATCTAAATACATATGAAATATTATCAGTTCCAGTTTAGAACACACAAATAGAACACACATAGTGTTCCTGAAAACTATGGAGCTTGATTTTAACCAGTTTCATGTCTGATAACGCATGGAAAAGATGCAAAAAAATGTGTCTGCAGACTGTTATCCCCATCCCACACACTCTGATATTCAAAGATGCCTGAAGAACATCCAACTTTTTGCATGAGAGTGCAGACTTGACTTTACATTTCTAAGTTAGCTAAGAATTCTAAATGGGAAAGAAACCTAGATGCTAGATCTTGGGTAAAATCCAAAATGTGGCATGAAGCAACGATAATCCTCATGCGTAGGCTGTCAATGTGGGACCAAACACAGTAATGTGTTTAACCACAACCAAGTATTGAATTTGATCTATTCGGTTCAATGATTTTGTCTCCATATCACAACTTGGTGCCTCTGTTCAGTATGAATTTACATATTAATTTAATAATTTGAGACTATCTCATTGGGTTTTTGTTTTCCCCTCTATATTTCTATGTCACACCATTATTTTTTTCTTTGCAATAATAATAATAATAATAATAATACTAATAATAAACATTTAAATAGCCCCACCAGTGCATCTAACAATTATAATAAAACACAGGTTAAATATTGGATTTTAAAAGCATTTGTTACATTAAAAAAACATCTTGTTGGTACTCAGGTGTCAAATATGATCAGGAAAAATATGGAAAAGAAGGAAATTTTGAAATGGAAAATATACAATGTAAAACAGAGGTTGTTTAATTGAACTGTATAAATAACTCTGACCTTTTTGCCCGTGGGTACGCTTCCAGTGAAGGACACTTTGGCGACATCAGGGTGGTGACACAGTAAACTGCCAGTTTCCTGACCACCCTGGACCACGTTGAAAAGCCCCTCTGGAGCTCCAGCCTGAGCAAAGATTTCTCCCAGTAAGACTGCGGTCACTGGTGTTACTGGTGAAGGTTTGAAGACCATGGAGTTTCCTGGTTTAGGTCATAGATCAGGAAAAGTCAACACAGCAGCGGTGATCACTGGTAAGAATGCTCAGAAATGTTAATGTGTGTTTTTCATGGATATTTGTGGCTTCAAATGAGGTAAAGTTGGATTCATCCTGATAGGAAACAGTTACTATGATAGCAGATTTACTGATTATCATAGCTCCACCTTATAGTTAATGCTTTTTGGAAGTGTTAAGGAAAAAGACATTCATGTTGTAAGCCCTTTAGCAAAAGGTTTACAAGCCTCCATTCTACACAATACAGTAATAGTGCTATTTGGAGGAAATTACAGGCTGCCTGCCACATCAGAGTAATGCTGCAACTGCAGTTCCAAATGACACAAATTCACAGATTGCGATGCTTGTTAGAAATATGTGTTTTTAGATGTCGCCAAAAAGAGCCACCTAGTAATTCCATGGTTTAAAATCCCATGATCAGACAATTAAAACACACATAACAGTAGATAACCATGTTAACTGGATGATGGTGAGAGTCACTTCTGTTAAAAAATTTCTGTGGCTGTAGCACCATCCACAGGAAAATACCAATATATAACACCATATAAAAAAGGACTATCATGTAAACTAGCTAAAGATATAAAGATATAACAACGAACTAAAAACAACATCATAATAATAAACACTCTTAGAAAAATCGACTGCATGTTTTTTCCTGAACCAGCAGATACTATGGGATGATATTTAACAATAAAGAGACGTAGCTTCTACATTTGTACCTAATCTGACTTGTGTATTTGTTCAGATATTTTACAACACAATAGGTTGAAAAATAGATTATGAGTTGATATTGTGATGTCTACAACCTTTAAGTGTCCACTTCAGGTTCAACAGAAGTCCAATTTGCTGCTACACTTCATTTACTGTAAGCTCTGTTTAATGATTTACAAGATTTTCATACCACATGCTAGAGCTGGAGCCGACTTCCAGGCAGCGATCTGGAAAGGATAATTCCAAGCACCAATGCCAACACACACTCCTAAAGGCTCCCTTCGGGTGTAGGCGAAAGATCCTCCGGCCAGCTGGACATGTTGGCCTTTTAGAAATGAAAAAGAGATTTGATAACAGAACACCACCTGTCAATATGTGAGGTGAGAAATTCCATACTATCATATTTATACTCGTACATTAAAATGAGCATCCCCAGTCAAGTGTATATTAGTAATATTAGGTGGAACTGCTGGCATTGTCTGGCCTTCAAGGTAGGAAGTAGAAGCATAAGTCATAGTTTCCAACCTGCCAGAGTGCTGGCCAGCCCTGCGTAGTATTCTATACACAGTCTGGCAGAGTCCACGTCCAGACGGGCCTCTGTGATGGACTTCCCATTGTTGACCACCTCCATTTCAGCAATCTCCTCTCTCTTGCTCTACACATGAAAATAGGACCAAAATTGTAATTACATACAACTCTTAAACAACATTGAAATCAGGTGCAAATCATCAGCTCTCCTAAAAACCAGAGGAAGATGAATATATAAAAGAAGCAGACAAGTTTCTGGAAGTATTTTAAGTTTTCTTTTGCTAAAACAAAACCTATGAACTGCAGAAGCTGGTGTACTAGATTTTTGATTTTTATGCTACACAACTGCATGCCATAATTCAGCAGATTCCTCCTTAAAATATCTGTGCACTAATAGTTTAAGAAATAAGACCAAGAAGGAATCACTAAAACATTTTTTGCAAGTCTTGTTTTTTACTGATTTAAACAGCAGGATGTTATATTGCTTGGCTCTGAGATTCATCACTGGTGATAGTATAACACTTACTGCAAGCTGTATATTATGTTGCATATGCACAGTATTGGATTGCTGTTAGACTAAAGCTATAGTTCAAAGTAATCAGTCGATATCTCAGATCCTACCTTCAGGGAAGACATATAGAATTCCATGTGCAAAGAAACACATCTATAAAAGGCATTTATTCCTGTGGCCATAGTAAATCTCAATCAGTGATTATATCCATCTCTAAATAGCCTCCAACCTCATCACATTTTACATATATTTATTCACCTGAACTCACAAATGTTGACTAGACCTGGTGCTTCTTGTAATGTAGTTTTTATGTGAAATTAATTTTAGTGCCGTGTTTGGTTGTGAATTCACATGTCATGTGATGCTTTTATGTATGATGCAGATGTTTTTTTCTTTGTACACTTTTATGGTGGACTGTGATAGACATTTTCATGCAGGCCAAGGACAAATTTCTACCTTTATTACAAAAAACATTCATTGATAAAGTATTGTATTCTATTCTAAATAAACATCAAACCAGCTGCCTTTTTTTTGTTTATGGCTTCTTTAAAGTCATCACTTGTGATAAGAAGCCAAATATTAGCCGCTGAATTAATCTAGTTCTAGTGATAAATTGCAAAATGTTCTATTGATACAGATTAATCAGCTAAATTGATATAAAATAAATTTACTGATCTTGGAAAATGCAGCTTTATTCATTGAGCACCTATAAACCTGGAACAGCAACGGGAAAAGGTTGATGGTTTCCTTATATTTACCTCAATTAAAAATCTTAAATTCACAGTGTTTTATGTGTACCTATTTCTGTTTACTGGATTCATTTGCCTTCCAGTTTTATTATTTTAATTATTCTTTACAGTTTTTATAGAAATGCCCTTTATTATTATTAGCATCATTGTTCTTTTTGGTATTCTTTAAGTTTTATTGTTTATTGATATACCTTTGTTTTCTCTGGACCATATTAACAAAACCTCCTCAGTATAATATCAGACTAAATACAAGCTGAACAAATGACTGAACAATACAAATAACACCTCAATGATATGAGCAGCCTCTATCATGATCCGTGCTCTGTCCATCCCAGACAGCTTGCTCCAGTGGCCAAAGGCTGATTTGGCATGTTTCACAGCCTCGTCGATCTCCGCAGCCCCACATGGCTCTAAATGGCACAAGATGCGCCCTGCAAAGATCAGATATCAAACACCAGTTGGTACAATTTCTATATTGATGTTGTCTGTTCATGTAGTTAGAGCTGAATAGATGTGAGCAGTTTAGAATATGATTAAATAGTCCTTAGTCTTTAGATTCGGCAGTTTCCCTGCAGGGTTGAGGTTTTTTACTTCCATCATTGATAATACAAGTATTTCATATATATTTTTATGATCAATGGGGACTTTAATTTTTGTGTTTTATGTAAGAACTGTAAAGAATTGTACAATTTCTTAAACTTATTACATGTTAAGTAAATGGCTTTAGTTCAACAGGTTAGATTTCTGTTGTTTTACTTTACTTAAGTAGTATGCCATGCTATGATTTCAGTGCAGCTTCACTAATTTTGTGTATTGTGCAGTGGAAACCACCTAAACCAGAGGTGTCAAACATACATACCAAAACTGACCCGCCAAAGGGTCCGATCCAGCCCCTTGGATGAATTTGTAAGATGCAAAATAGTAACAATCAAGAATTTAAACAATTTTATTTCAAGGGCCATATATAGCTCAATTTATTCTCAAGTAGGCCAGACCAGTAAAATACTATCATAATAACCTATAAATAACGATAAATCCAATTTGTTGTCCTTGTTTTATTGTTGAAAAGTGATATCACATGAAAATGTTTACATTTAGAAACAGTAGTTTCACCAAAAAATGTGAATAACCTGAACAGATCTTAATAATCTGAAATTTCTTAAGAAAAATAAGTGCAATTTTAACGATATTATGCCTGTTAGTAAAAGTTTTGTGCCTTTCTAGATCCACTGTGAACTGTAAGTTACAATGCAAATGTGTAAATGATAAGCTGAGACATAATATTGTTAAAATTGCACTTGTTTTTCTAAAGAAATTTCAAGTTGTTGATGTCATTCACATTTTTTAAAGGATAGATAGATGTTTACATTTTCATCATGCAATTTTAGGGTTATGGTTAGTTTGGGGTTGACACTATTTATAGGTTGTTATTCTATTATTTCACTGATCTGACCCACTTGAGATCATATTGGGCTGTATGTGGACCCCTGACCTAAAATAAAGTCCACAGACTAGAGATCCGACATCTTCACACAACTCAAGTCCAAAGTCCAGTAGGAAGAATTACGTCAATATATTCAGGAATAGTCAGAATAATTCATACAGAACAGTGTGGGTACCTGTAGCAGGCTCATACACATTCTCGGTGTTGCTTTTGTGTTTGCTGCTCCTTCTCTGTCCACCCCAGAAGTTCAACGGGGCAGTGACGTTCACAGAGCCCGAGGACACGCACCGCACGGCCGCTGCCAGTGGACTAGCAGCCGGCCACCGGACAGACGTAGCAATTCTCCGGAGCATGCTCAATCTGGCTCCGTTCCTCGTTCAGCTGTGGAGTAAAGCATTGCATTCTGCAGGTTAACCTATTCTCTTCATTAATGCAAAAGTGATTGCGTTAAAAACAACCTACAGTCCAACTACACGGGTGTACACTACTGTAGTACGTTAGCTTCTTTTCTTCGCTTTGCTATATAAAGTTAGTAATGCTTCATAGTATAAGTTTAGACAGTATACTTACCCAGGCAGGTGTCCTCCGAAAGAATGCGAATTAAAGTGCCGAAAATCTAAATACTTCCAAACATTATGCTTTATAACGTTACTTAGTTTGCTGACACTGAAGTAAGGGGCGGGACGAAGACGACTACGGATGATGAAGTCGTCCAGCGTCAAAGATGATTGGATACGCCACCTGTCAATCATAAGCAAGACAAAATAATACTTGCCAAGAGTGTTAAACAAAAAAGAATGTAGTGTATAAATAAAGTAGAGGACTAGTGTTGACAAAAGACGTATAAATAAATAAATCTGAATAAAAATGGTGGTTTGCATAAAACCAAATGCCCTGCGGTGGGAGGAGCTTCGTCACAATGATCTTCCAACGCAGCAGCTCTGACTGCACATTGCAAGTATGGCCGGGGACAGCGAAACACATATAAGGGACCGAGGCGAAAACAACAGCGTTATTCGCCAACCTTTTCTAATCGGTGTGTCCGGAGGCACCGCCAGCGGCAAGGTTGGCATCCTGTCTAGCATATTTCATGATTTGTGTGAATTGTCACGCGTAGATTTTAATATAAATCACGGCGGGGTGTCAGTCGGCAGCCGGCTGTTAGTTGACCGCGTGGCCTCTGCGACGCAACGTTCAGACTTGATTGACAGCTCGGTCATCTGTTAAAGCATCCCGTTTTCTAGTCGTACTAGTTTAGCTCAACACACGTATCCGTCGTATCGCATTTCGCGTTATTTCCGTATACATTTTCTTTGTTTGATGTAGACAGGGCCGCGTGTCCTTAGACTACGTGGAGATGGCAGATGTTAACTTAGCCGCTTAGCTAAATTCCATCACATGCTAGCAGAGCCGGTGCGCTAGACAATAGTTAATGCTAGCTAGTGTTAGCTTGCCTGAGGCTAGCTAACGTGTGTTTGTAAACAAATTGGCAGCCGCGGTTTATTTAAGGCGTATTGTGATAAGGTTGTACAGTAGGAAATAAGCATCGAGTGTGTGTCACGTTCGTTTGAATGATGTCTTGAAACGCTAACATCCAGTGTGTCGTCAAATTGAACGTTAGTGTTATCAATAATAATAACAGACGGAGGCGCCAGCGGGAAAACCTTAAAGATTGTCAAACATATCCCGCCCACGTGTGTTTGTTTGGTTTTTTAAATTTCCAGTAATGTTACATGTAAAAGATTGGGTTTGATTTGAGTTGGAAGCAGTTGCCGAGATTTTTTGAAGGGTTGGTTTTGAGCGGAAGCCGGCGTTTCCTTTGTACATTTATAGCCGCTGTTATCCTTCTTTACCGTAACTGATGAGTACGGCGTGGGCAGCGCGCGACTCCCCCGTCCTGACCGGTCAGAAGACGTCATAAGCTGCATTTCTTTGTCATGAATCCGATGTATTATGTGACTTAGAGGTGCCAAAAACCACATCTCGTGTAAAAACGTTGATTCTAATCGAGATAGTGGTTTTTTTTTTGCCAGGAAGTTGTATTGAAGACTCGCTGTGAAAATAAAACGATGGTTGTTAATTTTACTCCTATTTTTTTAAGACTCGTCTTCATTTCCAGTTTGTATTTGAATGTGGGCTTTATCGTAGGTACATCAGTAAATACGGATGAGGCCGAAGATTTGCTCTTGTTTTTTTCTCCTTCAAATCCCTCCTCCAAACTTTGTTCCAGATGAGGACACAGGGACGTAACCGGTGTTTTGCTTCCTTAAACCCCTCGCTGTGGGCGGGATTAAGGGTTGTCTATTATTTTGCCTTTTGACCTCACAGCCTATTTACTGGGTGTGAAACCACGTGGCTTTAGAGGACACCTATTTTGCCATGTTGGAAATCTATCTCCTGCTTTTTGTGGCATGGTTATACAGGTTCATTTCGTTGGTTATTATCTCAGACTTCCTGGAGATTTTGAGCTTTGCTATTGTAGGCTATGAATTTGAGGCTATAAAAAAAGAAAAAAGATGCCCTTTGGTTTCGAGAAAGTAAAAAACAAAGTTATTGCTAAACTTTGCAGGATTTCCACAGCTCCTTAATTCATCTTAAACCCACTAATGAGAATTTTAGGTATTGAAATGTCTTGCTGTTTTGTTATAGAAAACATTTTTAGACCAGCAAAAGCTGGCTGTCACCAAATGTCCTTTATTTACATCGGGGTCATCACCAAAATCTGGGTTAGTGGGTTTTGAAAAAGGTTTTCATAACAGGCTTAAAAGGGTCATACTGTACTTAACGTACTGTAACCTACATAATTTTTGTGACACCCTCACTGGCTCTAGCAGCTTTAGAGCATATGTTGTGGTCTTGTACAACATTCATATGGGTCTTAAAGTCTTAAATGTAGCTTGTTAAAACCTGATTAGACTATTTAATGGTAGTGTATATTAGGTCTGTATTTGGTGCAAAGTTGGTCCCTGTTGGCTCAAAACGCTGCTTTGAGCATGTTCTCCCACTCATGAGTGTACAAATTCATTGTGGTACAATTTCCTGCACACAAAAGAAGCACAGCCACTGGCTTCAGGGGAATGCCCACTCAGCACTGGTTATGAGATTCTTTTAGATGGGGAGGTCAGTGAGGACAAAGTGTGGTTCACATGGGGTAGATTACCTTTTTATGACCTCACATAGGGTGAGCGACTGCACATGGTGTCACTGCAAATTTAGTGCAAGTGGGCTTTCTAACCTGGAGCTTGTTAAAGATCTTACTTTTCGACCATGCTCCATTTCTTATCTGGCAGGACAGGAGTTTAATTTGTGTGTGCTACTGTTTCTGCAGTCATCAGTGTGTGAAAAGATCATGGAGCTGCTTGGACAAAACAAGATTGACCACCACCAGCGCCAGGTGGCGATACTCAGTCAGGACAGCTTCTACAAGGTGCTGACTCCTGAACAAAAGGCAAAGGCGCTAAAGGGCCAGTTCAACTTCGACCATCCAGGTACTGGGACACTGAGTACATTCTAACACATATCTCGTACTTCATAGTGCATGAACAAAAAAAAATTATGAAAACTAATAGAAATGGACAGTATGTTGTTACAAAACTAACATTTAGTTAAAACCTTCTGTTAATTGACATGCACAGCAGCACAATTTGCATTTTTCTGCATTCATAATTTTTACAAGGCATTTTTGGCAGAAGCAGTGACTCCTTTTTTGGAGTTTCTCTTTGCCTCGCCTCGTTCTGACTTCATTTCTCGGCTGATTTTAAACCTCCTCAGTCAGCATGCCTTTCAGAGTGGCAGCTGCTGGGAGACCGACTGAAGCCGACACCTGTTACACGAAAGTGATTCCTTGATTACCAAACGTGTGGGTTCCCCACGTGTCCACAGCACACGCATGTCACTGGTGTGACAAGAAACGCCATCCTCTTCGGGTTACAACGTAAATGGCCTTTTCTTGTCCTTAGATGCCTTTGACAATGAGCTGATAATGCAAACGCTCAGACAGATCCTGCAGGGGAAGACTGTCCAGATCCCAGTTTATGACTTTGTGACTCATTCCAGGTGAGATGCTCTCGTCACTCTGTTTTCACCAGAATTTCTCATTAAATTGCCGAACAATAACTGCTGACGTTAATCCAGTTCAACTAAACATTCAGTTATAGAAGCTTATTATGTAATGTCACTGTAATCATGGGCTGAACTTGAACAGAATGTCTTCTGAATGTCATTACTGAGGGCCTTTCCCATGTGTTTCAGGAAAGACGAGTTTATTACGGTGTATCCAGCTGATGTGGTTCTGTTTGAGGGGATCCTGATGTTTTACTCACAAGAGATCCGAGACCTATTCCAGATGAAACTGTTTGTCGACACAGATCCAGACACACGGCTCTCCCGTCGAGGTGTGTGTTAGATTTCAGGTTAACACCCAGGCAGTTGGTAACAGCTCCAATGAATAGTGTTGTGCATTGTTCCTGGTACACAGAGGGGTCTTTTAATGAGTATAACACCCAGTAATTTGAATTTCAGGCCTTAAAAATGATCTAAACACGATTTTTGACAGTTCCTAAAAGTTTAATTGATAATGAAGTTAAAGTTATGTTTAGTCACACTTTTTACTTCCTTGGTAAAAATTTGTATTGATCACATTCAAGCAAAAGCTAAAACCAGGATCATGTTGAAACCACAAAAGGAATAAATCAAGCTATGCATTATTTATAGAGAAACCAGTGTTGTAATGTGGCATATGGCCAGAGTGTCATTTGATCACTTCAAAACAGGGGAAAACCTGTTCGTCGAATTAAGTCAGATTGTTCATGGTACAGTTACTTCCATCTCATACAGGCGAGTACAATCTTAAAAAGATGGATTTCCAGATCATGTTTGAAACCTGTTGGAAATGACTTTTAAACCGCAAAAAAATAGCAGGAAATATTGTGAATAAAAGCATTAGTTACATGTGAAGTCAGAAAAAGAAAAAATTAAAGCTGGTGTTGCAAATCTACAAGCAAACACCTGCTATCACCCAACATTAGAACAATGTTCATCAGAAACATCAAATTCTGGCCCAAGTACAACGGACTGTACTACAGGTCTTATATTGCATTCATAATGCTCTTAAAGTTTTAAGTTTAACTTCTTGAAGCCTGTACAAACCCTGAACTCCCACAGTAGCTATAGATTATTGCCTCTGGTATATAAATGCACATGAATATTAATCCAAGTTCTGTAGGTAATGGGTTCGTTTGAGGTTACTATCAATACTGATGTGAAAACTGCACCTAACATTGCTTACATAAGTGTGGATTTTGATATCTCCGATTTATAGATTTGTTCTGTGGATGTTCATGTTTTTTTTGTTTTTTTTTTGCAGTTCTAAGAGACATCAGTGAACGAGGCAGAGAGCTTGAACAAGTTCTGGCACAGTACATCACTTTTGTGAAACCAGCCTTCGAGGAGTTCTGTTTACCGGTGAGTGACTGACTCTATGGATGCACAGTAAAGGCATGAGCTGGATCATTTTTATTTCCCCCATTCCTCATCACATTTATCTCATATAATTGTTGAAGTTCTTTAAACATGAGGGTTAATGTTGTCCATCTTGTCTTTTTCTTTCATTTCAACTAGACAAAGAAGTATGCAGATGTAATCATCCCACGAGGAGCTGACAACCTCGGTAAGGACAGAATTATCCACTGCCTTGAAACTCAGATCTGAGGAGAAATTAGGCCACACTGAGGACTAAAAAAAACATTCTGATATATTAAGATAAAAATTATGATATTTAAAGAATAAAGGTGCATTATAAGAGTCTTAAAACGGGTATCACAAAAAAGACTGAAAATGTTCAGAATTGTCAAATTGGTAGTTAAACTGAAATACACTTGACACTGCATTGTTTCCTAACTTCTATTAAGACATTTCGTACAGTTACAACTACAGATTAATTCTTCAAATGTTGACTTTTCCTCCTAATATCGACTTTTAGCCTTATTCATTTAAGACTTAGTATTACCTGTGGATCTGTAGTTAATTGCAGAGGTTGTCTAATCTTAATCCCAGGTGAAAGTAAAAATTCCATTTCAAATTACCTACCCTGTTTCAGGAAACAGAAGCCCTGTCATAATATTAGTCTTATACAAAACAACATCTCTGTAATTTGGTGGATGTGCAACTTTTTTTTTTCTTTCTGCTGCATTTATTCAGTCCATTTCCTGGTTGAGAACAGTGGAGGCTGCACTAGTGACAATAAGTTTTAAGTATTTTCAGTGGAAATCCAACAGATTCACGTCACAATTTAGCAATGGTGTTCACTGAAAGAACAAACTTAAGCCTTAAGACAGATGAAGGCCATGATGACAGCTACAGTAAGGAGCATTTTTATGTCTTTCAACAGTTAAGGAAGTGTTAAACCTGGCCTTGACATCAGAACTGAGGAATAAAGTCGGTAAAATCAATTAAAAATAGACTTTGCTTATTCCACATGAAACAGATGTGGGGGCTTAATTTCTAAATCATCATGTGAATAGGGCTTTTTTTCTTCCTAAAATTCTGTCTGTATTCCTATAATAATGACTTTATTCTTGAAATAAGAGTCGACTAATTAGATTTTTTTTTTATGCCAGTACAATAATGATAGTTGGAGATGGATAAAAGCTCAGTAATTCTAAATCATGTCTGCCTCACCCCAAAGTTTGACACTAACAATGTATGACTCATCTGGAATTGAATATCTGGAAGTAATACATCTAAGGTCACATTCACACTGCAGACAAAAGTGGCCCAAATCTGAGGTTCTTTACCCATAGGTGACCCATATCTGATTTTATTTTACTTTTTTCCCAAATCAAACACAGGTCAGTTTCATATGTGGTCCTGTATCGGATACATATGTGATTTTTTTTGCGACACGACTTGAGTCTGAATGATCACATCGCATTTCATCTAACGTTAAAATCATTTAAATGAAACCCGGCAAGATCCATAATTACTCCTGTAAATACAGTGTTCAGAACTGTAGACTGTTCATGTATGAATCTGACGGCATTGCATTTAATTTATAATGTGAACAGCCATGCAAAAAAAATCAGATTTCAAGCTCTTATTGGGCACAGAGAGGAAAAATGCTTTTGCCTTTACCTCCCTTGTACCCCATAGGAGAATAGCTCTAGAGTGGAAATCTCCTGACCCACCAAAAGCATCTGTTTGTTTTAGCAATCTGATCTTTTTCCAAAAATTAGAAAAAATAAAGTATTTCACCAGAGGATCAATTAGAAAGTTTTGTAAGTTATGGGGCCCCTCAATTTTGTATTCTGATAGGCTCAACACCCTCCCATAGCATCATATACCCTGTAAACTAGAAACAACGTGTGAAAGTGTCCCTTATTTACCCACATCATTATGTATATTACTGCCCCCCCCCCCTTTTTTTTTTTTTTTTTTTGGTTCATGTTTAATGGCAGTTTGTATCTATATGGGAGGGATGGGATTCGGTCGGTTAAACTAAGAAAAACAATTCAAAACATTGTATCTAAAATGCATCATATATTGTTTTTCCTTTCTTGAATAAAAAAACAAAACAAAACTGGATTTCAGCAAAAAGTTAGAATTGAGCAGCAAGACGTGCAGTGTAAACATAGCCTGAGTACATTAATTTGTGTAATACCTTTTTAAGTGTTAAAAAAAAAAAAAAATGCAGGGAACCGATTTTCATCATTTCATCAACTATCGATCTTTAAATACCAGATCAGTTCCCATCAGTGTGGTCTAATTCTCCATACTTGAGTCCGCCAGTTTAACTTCTCTGTTTGACTCGTTTCTTCTCTCGTTCTTCAGTGGCGATCAACTTGATAGTACAGCACATCCAAGACATTCTGAACGGCGGACTAAGCAAGCGACACAACGGCTGCACAAACGGTCACAGCACTCCGCGGCAACGGCGGACATCGGAGTCCAGCAGCCGCCCTCATTGACCTCGTCACACCTCTCTTCACAGAGGAGAGGGGTGTGGAGGTAGCGCTGTAAATAACGCCTGTTGGCATCACTGTATTTAAGAAGAAGAAGAAGAAGAAAAAAACAAACAAAGAATTGAAATGCCTTTTATTATGACTACTCTTGGTATTAGTTACTTTCATTGTAATTGTTGAATTTCGGAATTTAGATTTTCGTCAGAGGGGGGAAGAGAAGCTTGTCGATGTCTTTGTGATGAGACCGTGGGTTTTAAATCGACCTCATGCATTTTCCTCCCAGATTGCATTTTGTTTTTTATGTATCCCCTGCTGCTCCATGGAGATCCATGCCAACAATGAATAAAAGAGGGGAAACCTTTTTATTATTATTTTTTAATGACTGATAAAACTTGAACCCCTAATATCTGGGGAGTCGGATGAGGGTCTTTGTGGGTTCCATGCAAGAAGGAGTTAAACAGGAGTGACCGGGATTGCACTCTGTATTTACAATCTGACAATCTTGGGAGTGTTTCCTACTCTTTTTCAGTGTTTTCAGTTCCCATATGTTTTGAGTGTATAAAGAAAAGGAAAAAAAAAAACTACACTATGGGTCTACTCAGAGTCCACCTCACTCATTTTGTATGTCTAGCAGCAGTGGAAACACATTTCACTGCTCTAAGTACAGAATTTCACACATCACTACCAAACTAATGAAGCCAAAGGCTGGAAGGTTCAACTGCCTGCTGTATTTGATGACAGTCTAGGGTATTGTTACATATTTTGGGGACGCATCACCTCATGTATAGTGGCTTTACAACTCTCTCACAGGTTTTTTTTTTTTTTTTTACCGGCTGACAGATTCTTCACCCAAAGAGGCTACTTGAATTTGGATTTTCCCCCAGGTTACACCAGGAAAAATAAAACCTCTGCTGAATACGGTGAAGTTATCACATGCACACTTCTCAGGTTGACATAATAATACTTTGAAAAGCCAGATACAGGTGTGATGAAGGCGTCCAGTGCCACAGCAATATGAGCTCTCCCAGGTGCGTGGCTGTATTAACCACCGAGACCCACCACAATGCCTCCGCAAAGTTGCCTCAGGTTAACGTGTCCAGTAAGTATCCACACTATTCCACTCTTTAACACAAGGTTACAGTAAAAACAGCTGTATACATCTTTTTGTATTCCCCGTGCTGTATTTGTCATGTATAATGCAACTGAATGAGTGATTTGTACCAGCGATTTGTACTGTATGGCTGTTGTATTGGCTTGGGGGGTTGTTGATTTCTAATTGATATCATCGATTACTTAATGGTCAATAAAGTCATGTTGCCGAGCATCTGAGCCTTGAACTGGGTCATTTTTATGTCATACTGGGGGGGGGGGGTCTGAGTGGGAGTGGAGGCAAGAAGTGCCTAGAGGGGAAAATATTAATATTATGTAAACTTGGAAATCCATAAATCCACAAAGGCATTAAAGTTAATCCATATGTAGGCCTGTGTGTTAAGATGCCACAATCTACTTTTCACTTTCACATGCTGTCAGTGTGTAAACATTTTTAAAAGAAATGTGGAATATCTTTTGAACATTTAATTCTTAGATTCCTACCAGATATACAGTGGACAACGCTCAAAATGGTAAAAAAAAAAAAAGGAACCTGATTGTCCACTGTCTTTCTTTAATATTTATTGACAATATTAGCTTATTTTCCATATGTAATCAGAATATAATTTTTTTTAAATTAATCAACACATCTGGATTTTCTTAGAATGGTGTTCTGTATGATTTTTTTTTCTTCTAGTTGCCACTTTTTTTAGAGCTATAAAACCTGTGTTTACTTATCAGTATAATAAATTGTCATGTCCCTAACCCTCACATGTGGTGCTGGGGCAATTGGATGCAAAATTACCTCTAGTTGTAATTATTTTTTATCTGTTGGAGTTCACAGTTAAGAGAAAGAGGGAAGTTTCACGGCTGAACTTAAATTTTCCAAATTAGGTGGTGATATATCTACGTGTGCCAGTGTTGGCTGATGCTTGTGTGGATTTATTTTCAATTTCGATGTCTTAGAAAGAATTAGTACTGTTTTTAGTGAAATGTGTGGTTATTACTATGGTTTTAGGGCACAAAAGTCCCAAAAAAACATATATTTTTTTTCATTAGATATGTACTTTGCTGTAAATTCTGTAGTTTCAAAATTGCAATTGCATAATTTGGCCACACGAGGGCAGTGTTTCTACTTTTCGCACCAGTTCAATTAAGGTTTGATTGTAGGGGTTCAGTCCAGTTCTGGTTTAATATGAGTTACTAAAGAAACAATATATGATTTTTTTCCCCCCTTGAATTACACTGGGTTACAAAAAATGTTTTTTGCAAGTTGTGTAGGTTTTTTTCAACTGAATTAGGACCATTTTGCACCGCTAAATCCAAAAATGACATCTGTTTTTCTCAATCAGGTCAGGTTTTTTTGCTAATTTAGAAAAATTTGATCTTCTCACAAAATTGATTAAATTTTGTGACTTTATCAGTTGATTTTTTTTAGATAGTTCTCACCCAAAATAGGTTTTAAGAGAAAAAAAAAAATCATTTTCTAACAGGATGTATTTATTATTTATTATGTATGATGTAGCAGAATACATCAGGCTTATTTTTGCAAGATCTTCTAGTCAAAGCCATTTCATTCACCTGTAATATTAAAAAAAACATTAATCATAAATTGGCAAAAGTAAAATCTTCAGAACTGGTTTATTGCAAGAAATATGAAAGAATTTTGTATCATATGATGTGAAAATGCCCATAAATGTAAGCAAAAATGTTAAAAAGCCAATATGTAGCATAGTTCAGAAAGTTGACCTGATTGAGCAAAATTAATGTGATTTTTTGATTCAGTACACCAAAATTATCCTAAATCAGCTCAAAAAACTTAATAAATTTGTTGTTGACCAGTGTTATCTTCAACAAAATTTAACCACTGTTCAACTTTTCTTTCATTGTCCACGAGATGGCGCCTTTTCCATGTAGAAAGTATGCAACGTTTAAGTCAAGGTTGGCTCTATGAACATGAAGCACCGTACACCGACTGAACTGCTAAAAAAAAAAAAAAAAACAATGAAAAGGTAATTTATTCGCTGTTTTATTCAGCAATAACTGGTGGTAAGGTGTGGTGTAGATATTATGAAAAAAACATAAATGCTAAAAAGCTGTTAGTCTCACGCAAACACATTTTTCCACGGTTAAATTTTCTGTGGTAACATATAATAAAACTGTGCAGATATTCCTCTAAAACACAGCCCTGGTGAAACTGTGTTATTTTAGATTGTATTTTCGTCCTTAATATCGTGATAGTTCCACTTAATGATGAATAAAACTTTATTTTTAATAGAAATTTTAAATTTCCGAGTTGTACATGAAGGCAGCAGTAGTTGTCAGTGGGGAGGATCCAAGATGGTGGTATGTATGTCTGCAGCATGTTCTGGTGTAAACATTAGACTAATTTGTGTCACTCTGGAGGTTTTTTAACACTGTCTAATGCTTGTGGCAGAAATTTGGGCTCCAGTTTAAAGCCACCCTGGAGAATGTCACCAAGGTTCGACCGGAGGGGGAAGATTTCCGCTGGTTTTTGAAGGTACGAGCTAGCTACCAAGCTAACATGCTAATGCAACTATTCACCATGGATCTATTAATGTTGTCCACGTAGGCAACAGATCAAGCGGTGTAGGGTGTGTTTACTAACTAGTGTTCATAATTTTGTACAGATGTTATGTAACTAGATGGCTAATTAAACATGTTTTGTGCACATATTGCTATCTCTTATATGTTTTTGCACTAGTATCTGTTTAGCCTCATTCAATCACAACTTTCATCCAATAGAAGATTCCAGAATTAGTAATCAGTTATTTGTAAAACTGTGTGGTGGTTGAGCAGTCTCAAACTCTCCCTGGATGTGGAATACATGTTCATGTTTTACTTTCACCATCTGTAGTCAAAGAAATATTGCAATAAGCAGTGAAACGTGGTGAAAGTGATGTTTCTACAGCTGTTTACCTTAAACTTTACTGTAATATTTCTACTCTCTGCCACTTATACTTCTACTCCCCTGCCCCTCAAAGCTAAATATTGTGTGTTTACTCCTACTTTAGGCTAGTAAATATAGTAACATTAGTTCTTTCATCTATGTACAGTAAGTGTCTGATTAAGTGAGGGATCTTTTACTCAATAATTGATCAAAATCCAAAGATACCCAGTTTACTGTCACAGAGGATGAAAGAAACCAGAAAATATTCACATATAGGAAGATGGAGTTGAAAAATTCTGCCTTAAACCAGAAATCTGTTATCAAAATAGTTGTCTACAAACGCAGTAACTCCAAGTCATAATGTAATCAGTTAATTATTGCAGCTCGAAGTGAAGCATAAAGCTTTAAAACTGATACCACACTGAGAAAACACTGCTCTTCTTCAGATAAAGTGTATTTGTATTATTTGCTGAATGAAGTTGTGTGTGCAAAGTTGAGCTCATTGATGCATTTTATGTACAACTGAATAATTTAACACCAGAACTGCTGTTTTACAAATGTGCGTCATTACATTTTAATATGATGTTCAAGCTTCCAGTAAAAATGGACATTTAGACCTGGAACAGACCAACACATCTGCATTGATTGTCATTTGATCGTTTTTAAACAATCTGAGTTTTTAGGCATTTGTTATTGGGTGTTCAGTCATTTATTACAGTTTACAGTGGATGAGCGATAGAAATGTATGAATCGCAGCCTTGTAAAACACAGGAAATGATCAAACAAACTCCTGTTATGACTTGAGACATTTCATTTGGGGAGATAATTACTCTTTATGAACATTTCATGAACTATGAGTTGTTCATTGTTATTTTTGCCCTGTTGGCAGTTTTAGGTATAGACTGACTCCTGTGTTCTGGTTCTAGTGTTCACTAATGCATCAAGATAATCATACTTTTGTAGTGTTGCTGTTTCCACCCTTGAGACAAAGCATTTCACAGCACATTTAAAAGACTTTGGTCTTTCAAACATTAAAAAGGATCACATTTAGACATGAAATTTGTTTTCTGAACAGTATCTAAGCTGCCAGATAAATATAGTTAAGTAACAAGAACAATATTTCCCTTTGAGATATTGCCAAGGAAATGTATAAAGATGCAGAAAAAGAAAAAACTCAGTTACAGCTGGTTTAAGAACAGTGTTTGTGTTGTAAGAACAGTATCTCAGTAAAACGTGTTTCACCAGTGTTTCCTCTTTTTTCTGTGTTTCTAATATAAGGTAATATAAGATACACAGTTGATTATGTCTTTAAACTGACCATGAAACATCCAACCACTAAAACACAACATAAAAACATTTTATTTTCCCTTGGCTGCTTCTTGTTAGTGTTACTTTAGTTCTGTCTTTCTTCTTCTTTTACCCTTTGTGTAGCTCAAGTGTGGGAACTGTGGCGAGATCCCAGATAAGTGGCAGTATGTAACCCTGGTGGTAAGAAAAAACACACTTGTATTTGTATATTTGCCTATTTTTATTTAACTTGTTACACAGATATAAATCCTCTGTGCTCTGCATGTGTTTCTGTAGGAGAGTACGCCGTTGAAAGGAGGTCGAGGCAGTGCCAGCATGGTGCAAAAGTGTAAACTCTGCTCCAGGGAAAACTCAATTGGTATGAAATATGTGTTTTAACTCACTATGCTGTTTATATTTTGTGATAAAATCCCCCAAAAATTATAACACATTGACTGTTTTCTTACAGATATCCTCAGAGATACAATTACACCTTACAATGTAAGTGGCCAGTTTTAACTGTTTGTCTGACCTTTAAGTTACTGCTTAGATTTGGGATTTGTTCATTGATCCAAACAGAAAACATGTTTGCTGTGAAAGTCCACACAAAATACACAAAGTACTTTTTAGGCAAACTGTTCCTAAAGACTAAATAAATTACTCCCACCTAGGGCTGGGCGATGAATCGAATTAATTCGATTAATTCGCCTTTTTAAAAACAGACGATTTGAAAAAATGCAAAATCGAGGCGAGCTTAAATAAATAACTATACAGATTCGTCTCCTGCCTTTCATGACTTGAGCACTGGCGTTTGGTTCCGCCTCTTACGCCTTTCCAAAACAATCACGCCCCCGCCATGGCGGACACAACACAAGCCGAAGAGTTGGTAGCTAGAAAAGGGACTCATGTTACGTCGATTATATGGAAATAGTTCGGATTTGACAAGACTGACGCAGAGCAAACTACATTCGTGTGCAAGGTTTGCAGAAGTAAGGTGAAAACGAAGAGTAGCAGCACAACTAACCTCTTTCAGCACCTCCGGCAGAGACACCCTAAAGAATGGGAAGAGTGCTCACAGCTGCGGGAGTGCGGTGTAGCTAGCACTAGCCATGGCAAACACGCCGCAAAGAAACAACAAACTTTGCCGCATCATTGTCTTGTGCCGTGCCATATAATAAGTCAGGGGCACGATGGATTAAAATCGTTATCGTTCAAGATGACCAAAAAAATCGAGATTTTATTTTTTGGCCATGTCGCCCAGCCCTACTCCCATCTGGTTAACCCTTTCATGCATAGTGGTCACAACAGTGGACACTTGTTCTCCAACTGTTCTCTTGTATGTTCATGGGTTTAGTTGTTTTAGTTCCATATCCTCCTGAGACCCAGTAATGCATTTTTGTCCTCTGTAGGGGACAAAAGTTTGACAGTTTCACAAAAAAAATGCTGTTCATTGCGAAGGACATTTCATTGAAAAATAAATAAATGAAAATAATTTTAAAAATGTATCTGAAAAAACTGTTACAATATGCAGTTTCCAATCAAGATGACTTTTTAATGTGGAAAAAAAAAAAGAAAGCTAAAAATGTTCACTTTCCTGGCTCTCAGGAGGATATCAACCAACACAGTGGATGCTCATGCATCATCTACACTGACATTCAGACCATTACCGGAACTTTGCTGTTCTTGATAAACCTGATCTGCACTAACAGGTTTGATTGTAAATCAACTGCTAATTTTCTCAAACAATTTTTTTTTTTTTTTTTTTTGTGTGTTATTTCCATAACTTGTATTAGAATATGATAAAATGTGTGAAAACATAAGATTAGCTGCGTTAAAAAAAATATATATATTTCATAGTTTTCACACAGTATATCACTTTATGATAGGTTTTAAATATATGTTTCTTTGCTTCAAAAATCAAATGCGTGTTGTCCAGCTGAGTGGACATTTTTATAACTCTGTGAAAAATAGATTCATAAAAAAAAAATTCAATTGCATTGTTTTTTTCATGCCTAAATAGGAATAAAAACACTCAGGAAAAAAATCTTGATTAAGGTTCTCATAATTCATGCATGAAAGGGTTAATATTAGAAAGTAGGAGGATGTTTGGACTTGAAGTGAACTTGTACGTATGACATTAATTGTGCTTTGTCCATCACTTAGAAGCAAGAGAGGCACAAATTCAGTAAAAAAATAGCCATAAATGCACCACACTAGACTTTTTTATTGCGTGAATTGCACATGGGGGCTGAACCTATGGGGAGCAGCCATTGACGGCCATAAGTGACATACCCGTGTTGATTTCAGGTGATCGAGTACGAGTTAACACGCAGCAGTCAGTGAGAAAGATTGAGTGGAAAACACATGTTCGCGCTTGTTTGTGCAGCTGTAAGCTTTATACTTCACCATTGTTCTAGAGGCGTGGCCCAGCACTGGCCGATAATGTGTCATCTTAGACTGTTGTCTGCTGCACTGGGCCAGAGACCAGTCCATCTCAGCCCAGGTAATTAGACAATTCAACGTTACTGCGTCACTACCAGTACTGGAACAGCCCATGTATGAGGATACAGGAAGGGAGGATATAGGAAGTTCTAATATTTTGAAATACCTTTTTTTTTGTAGTTATAGGCTCTAATTTTCCATCCATCCATCCATCCATCCATCCATCCATCCATTTTTTACTGCTTATCTTGTCGGGTTGTGGAGGCAACAGTCTAAGCAGGAATGCCCAGACTTCCCTCTCCCCAAACACCTCCTCTAGCCTCTCCTCTGGCCTTAATTTTTAAAAAATTAAAATAAAAAATGCTTAAAACAGTTTACAGGGAACAAGTACTTTCTGAAATAACTGACAAAAATATGTAACCTGTTTTTTTGCGATGCTAGTTCCTCGGGATGCATCTGTGTAAGCATTGAGAATGTTTTTTTTTTTCTACATGTTGTCAGCCTGTATTTTCTGTATATTTTCTGTTCTGCTACAGGCTGAGGACAATGAACGCTTCAAGACAATGGTACAGTTTGAGTGTCGAGGTCTGGAGCCTGTCGATTTTCAACCACAAGTGAGAATCTTTGAATAAATCTATTTGTACAAGAAGTCCTTTAGAAAGTCACACTTTATTTATATGTCTCTTAAATCAAGGTCATGATTTGCATGACGGTAGAATAAAAACAATATGGAACATGCAATCAAAAAAGAAGAAAATTAGTAGATAAGCAAAAAACCAAGTCAGGCCAGATTTAAATAATGATAATTAAAAAGCGATATCAATAAATAACTAAAACCAAAATTGTTGTTGCTAAATACATGATCACATTTGGAGAAGACACATGAAACCAAATCAGTATCAGCAAAACTAGACATACAGTACTACTACCACTTCTGTGTCCACAAATAAGATAGTTTTTTATGCCAAGGCCAGGCTTTTTGAGCTTTTGCAGAATAGAACTTTTTATATTGTTGTAGTACAACTTTACACCCTGAAGTTAATTTAAAAGAATCCATGTTAATGCCTCTAAATCTGAGGTTTTCATTCCACCTGTCCTTCAATGAGATTCTGATGAAACTCAGTCTCCAACATAATGAACTGAAGTCAGTTTTTACTCATTTCAGATGAATTTGTTGTATGAGTCTGAAATAATAAATAATGAAATAAAGAGTCTGAATGTATTAAAACATCATGAAGAACCAACAACACAGGCTGTTGAATGGGTCTTTTTGTTGGCTTAAGAGTACTTCAGGTCTTTACGTCACCGTAGGAAAAGACTGTGACGGTGAGAAAAAGTGATGAAAATATTTTATAACATATATAGCCTAAATTAAAGTGCATTTCAAGGTTTAATTGGGCCTTTATTGTGTGGTAAAACCAGAACAAAAACTCAAACTAACACTTTCAGAGCCTCATATGGTTCTACATGAGTGTGTTGTGATGCTCTGCTGTACAAATGTCCCTGAACTACTCCTGAACACATCCACACCTGGACATTCAGACAAGGGTTTATGCGGGTCATTAAAGGTGCGGGAGACTTTCATGACCAATTTTTCATCAAATCTGTCAAACCTCAGTCATATCCTCAGTATCATGAATCTGTAAGTCTTTCTGTCATTCCTCAGCTGAATCTCTTGTATTACAGTGAACAGTTTCTTAGTTCCATCCACCAGAAACAAACCGTGTGTTTACAAACTGAGCTGGGAGGTCACTCGGGCATCTTCGGAATTTTATCGCGACATGCATTGTGGGAAATGGAGGTTCACGCAGCCACCTTACAGCAGCATCTGGAACAGACGTGGAAATGGCAGGAGCTCCGTTCCCTCTATGCATATGCCTCCAGCTGTTTCCGCGTTTCAGCCTTTTCCACGTCGTGTTTATTTCATTCATATAATACCATATGGCAGGGATTAAAGTTCTCCGTCACCACGATGGATTTCCGTCAAATGGAAAAATTGAGGGGGGAAAAAAGTCATATTGAAGTAACTTCCCCAGTCCAGACCCAGTCCAGTCGGCACCGCGATCCTGTCCTGGGTCTGCAGGTGTTTAACACAGGCACGCCATGCACAGGGGGCTGATAGGTTTAACAGTGATGATAATAAGATGACTTATTTATTTTTATGTCGGGAGGAGAGATTGATGACTATTTCTCTTTGGAAGGAAACGCTGCTCATTCTGTGCCTCAGAAACACATGGACAAGTTCAGCTTTACCGAAGTTCAGCCTCCAGACTAACTTTAGTTTAGTGCTAACAAGTAGCTTTCATTATGAAAGAACCACAACGAAAAGGGAAGAAGACAGAACTGATCTACATGTACCTTCATGTTTGGGTTCATAGCTTATCTCCTCTTGCCGGTATATGACTAGTGTGTGTGTTTGTGTGTATGTGCCCTTCCCGTGCGTGCGGCTGTGCGCGCTGCGGCCTTACACGCTTACGCGCCCGACTGCATAAGTGCTTTATTTTGACCCGTTTAGCATCTTATTTCTCTCTGTGTGGTACAGTACGAGCCTCCACCTCCACTGCTCCAAGCTCCACTGTCCCTGCAACAACCTCCACCTCTACTGCCAAAGTGAAAGTTCTACTAATGTGCCTTGTGTCTCTGGAAAAAAAAACAGAGGTGTACATCTGGAATGACCAAGCTTGAAACTTTTGGTTTCAGTGCCAAAAAGCAGAAAAAATATAAGATTAGTTGGTTAGGGTTACATTTACACAGACATTTTCCCCAAAATTCATGTGCTGTTGGAGTTGGAGTTATGTTTTAGGAGTTCCTAAATTGTTAAATAAAAAGTTTTTCACTCATTTTTTGCTGTAAGGTTTTCCTCTAGTTATTATTTTCACTTGCTTCAAAGGTTTTCATACCCTTTAAAATTAACCTGAGAGCACCAAAATTGACCTGAAGCTTTAAAAATTTTCTGAGGGAGGACCCCCAGACCCCCCACCAATACCACTCATGACATTTTTTCTCTCCATGTTATTAATCTTCTACACCTGTACACTCTCCCATTCAGTGTGTTTTACAGTATTGCCAAATTTGACTATATAAACTTGTACGCTATAGTAGTATTGTATTGGATCATTTTAAATAGTGGCCAATGATTTTGACCAGAAGAAAGTTTTCAGTCAGATGAAAAATTTTTGCTTTAATCCCTGCCATATGGTTGCGCTGCTGCTGCTGCTGTCAGGTGGCTACGCGAATCTCCCTTATCCACAGTGCACGTTGCGACATAATTCCTCAGATGCCCGAGTGACCTCCCAGCTCAGTTTGTAAACATACGGATTGTTTCTGGTGGATGGAACTAAGAAATTGTTCACCGTAATGCAAGAGATTCAGGTGAGTAATGACAGAAAGACTTACAGATTCGTGATACTTAGGCTATGACTGAGGTTTGACAGATTTGATGAAAAATTGGTCACGAAAGTCGCCCGCACCTTTAAAAAGCCTTAAAAGTCATTAAATAGATTTTGTGAAAATTAAGGCCTTAAATGGCATTAAAAAGCATTAAATTCGATGTCCAGAGGCATTCAAACATTAAATACACTTGATGGAAAAAAAGCATTGTTATTCATAATTTATTTGGATTATATAAACATTTAATAATTTTGATTGGAAGTATAGTGTGATGATTGACAGGCAGAACCCTTTGATTGGCTATTGTTTATGGCTGATACATGAAGTCATAACACCGGATACTTGGAATGCAACATGCTGTGGCAAAAGAGCGGAGGGAATATTAGCAAATGTCTGAAAAATGGGAAAATGCAAGTTTTAGCAGAAGTGGTTGGAGGAGGAACTATTCAGAACCTGGTTAAAGCCTGTCGAAGGTAAACTGTCATAAAACTATATATAAAACTGTATCTGCAGTCGGACAGGGGCATTAAATTAGTTTAAAGCTGATCACCTCCATCTCAGCCTCATTTCGATTTTGTAATTGTTTTCAGAATCATCAAGTGGTGGAATTAGTCTCAGAGCAGAAGTGAAATTCACTTTTAACTGAATTTTAAGATTTATATATGACAAGTACAAACTCTTTTAATGTAGTGACTTTTGCATTTTTATTACGGCGTAAAGTCATAGCCTTAGTTTTCAAGTTTTAACCTTTAATTCAACTTGTTGCTGTTCATTTTTATTTAAATATTTGTGTCTTCTTACCTATTGCTGTGTCTGTTTCCTGTGTTTCTTCATTTCTGTCACTGTAAATGCTTTAATCTGCCTTTATCCTAGCTGACTTTGTCCTTTTTCACCCCTGGTGCAGGCTGGTTTTGCTGCAGAAGGAGCAGAGTCTGGCACACAGTTTCCGGAAATCAACCTATTAGAAAAAGTAAGTGTAATGAGTATAACCTGTCCTTCACTGTGTTTTTAGTTTTTGTTTCTCTGGAAAGATATCAGACTCTGATGCTGCACCATTGGTTCCAAGTGTTATTTTGTCACCTGAGTTAAGAAATCATGCAGCTTTGGACGGTGACTTCTTAACAACTTATCAAAACTATTGTAATTTTTCTCAGGACTGGACGGACTACGATGAGAAAGTCAGCGAATCAGTGGGAGTATATGAAGTCACACACCAGTTCATCAAGTGCTGACGGGCCTCAGAGACATTAGGGTGAAATAAACATCCAGGATTCTTCAGGAGCTAATATGGTTTGATGCGTGATGATGAACATTAACAGAAGAGAATGAACACAAATGTCAGATTAATCCATTTGTTCCTCAATCAAAGCTTTTTCACTGACTCAATAAAACTCACGGGTGGCTCTTCTGGGTTTTCTTTACTGATTTGAGTGTTTTAGACAGAAAAGTAATGATAGCTGATCTAAGTGAGTTCCACATAAAGGTGAAATCTTTTCAATAAAACAATGCTTATAAACTTGGAAAATATTGACAGCAATTTTAGCTACTTGGCATATTTGATTTTATTTAATTACAGTATATGGAGCTTTCTTTACTGTCATAAGATCGGTTGAGGTAATCTGTTTGCAAAATTGGAATTATGTCTTGATTAAAATGATAAGCATTTAACATTTTGAGCTAATACTGTAATGATATAAGGCTAAAATTTGACTAAAATGTATAATTTCTAGTATAAGAGATACCTATTATAGCATCTAGACCCTACTCAAACCTTTACTCTATTACCACACGGGTGTTTGGGCTAAAATATGTTACAACATTTTCATATCAGTTGATGTAAATGATTAAAGCAGTAATAATCCTAATCTTTTTATTCTACTTTAAAGGCTGATTTTTGATCCTTCCCTTGATCCTCCATCCCACCTGAGAGTATAACACACACTAATGTGGTGATACTTTACAATTATTAATGAACCTCAGAGAAGCATGGTTAACAGTGTTGAGCATAAACATTCATATATACAATATCTACCATACAGATGGTCCAGAATGTAGGAGCGCGTCTGGTCTTCAATCAGCCTAAAAGGGCACATGTCACCCCGTTACTTATTGAGTTACACTGGCTACCCATAGCTGCCCGCATCAAATTCATATCCTTAATCCTAGCCTACAAAATTCTCAGTGGGTCTGCTCCTACCTACTTAGGTGCACTGATAAAAGCTTATGTTGCCCCACGACCACTCTGCTTGTCTGGGGAACGTTGTCTGGTGATCCCCAGACCTTGTACAAGACAATCTAGGCTCTTTTCATGGGTCGTTCCACGTTGGTGGAACGCTCTACCAAGTACTGTGAGAACAGAGGCATCCCTGCCTATCGTCAAGAAGCTCCTGGAGACCCAGCTCTTCCAGGAGCACCTCCTGTCCTAGCACTGGCAGACATTCCATTTTAAATATTTTAATAAAGTTCTTCCCAGGCTTATCACAGATTTTCCCAGGATTATCTCTGGACCTGCTGCGGTGGTCCTGCCTCTCTCCTGCCTTCATCATCATCACTCACCTATCCTCAGCTGCCTCCATGTGTCTACCCCTACTCCCCTCTTCTCCCCCTCTCCCCCAGTCTCTATCTCTATTGCTCTCTCTTTTTCTCTTCCTTTACTCTCTCTTTAACCCCAACTGGTCAAGTCAGACGTCCATCCTCCAGGAGTCTGGGTCTGCTCCAGGTTTCTGCTGTTAAAGGGAAGTTTTTCCTTCCACTGTCACCAGTCACAAGTGTTTGCTCCTGGAGGATTCTGTTGGGTTTCTGTAAATTGGCTTAGAGTCTGGTTTTGACCAACTCTATATATAAAGTGTCATGCGATAACTTTTTTGTTCCGATCTGGCGCTATATAAATAAAATTTGATTGATTGAGTAATTTAATTGGTTTTCCCCTGTAAATTGCTTTGGAAAAAAGCATCTGCCAAATGAATAAACATAAAATCCAACAAGGTTTAAAAAAATAAAAAGTGTTAGCAACAAGCTGCTTTTTTGCATTAAAAGGAAAGCACAACTTGTACAAAGACATCATGAAATACAAGACAAGTATTAAATGATGGATGGAAAGAGCATAGCTTTAATATTTAATTAGGTACAACATCCACTAACAGATGTACCTGCTTCCATGACTTCGAATTCCCTCAAAAGTGTCAATCAGCTCATTAAGTTTCAGGTCATTTCATTGATTCTAAGCAGGAGAAGCAGCTTTAAAGGCCTTTTCCCATCTCAGTTTGGACACAGAACAAACAGCAGGGATACATTCCAAGACTTAACACTGTGACCACTGGAACCTTTTATCAGATGTAGATTTGAAGATGCGTTGGAAGCTGATGACACATCTATCTGACAAAAGAGAAGAAAATGAAGGTCACAATTTGTTTGTTTACAGAACGAGAAGAAGAGTACTCTCTCTCTCCCTCTCCCTCTCTCTTAGGGGACATCTGTTTATTTATTGATGGGGTTAGATATAGGGCAGGGGTGTCAAACATGCGGTCCGGGGGCCAAAACTGGCCCGCCAAAGGTTCCAGTCCAGCCTGTGGGATGAATTTGCAAAAACTACACTTAAGATATTAACAGTGAAGGATGTCGAACTTGTTTTAATTCCGGTTCCACATACAGGACAATGTGATCTCAACTAAAATAATAGTGACTTAATAATGACTCCATATTTTCGTAGTTTATTATGAAAAACATAATATTACATTACACCTATAAATAATGACAACTCCATGTTTTTCTCTTTGTTTTAGTGTAAAAACTTACATTAAATTATGAAAATATTAACATTTACAAACTATCCTTTAACAATAAACTGTGAAAAACCTGAAATTTTGTAAGTAAAAATTTAACATTATACTTCCTGTTATTAAATATTTTGTGCCTTTGTAGATCCAATCCATAATAAATATGCATGTAGAAATGGTAAGTTGAGGTGTAATATTGTTAAAATTGCACTTATTTTTCTCAAGAAATCTAACTTTTTTCAAGTTATTCACATCATTTTTGTTTGGATAGTTTGTAAATGTACATATTTTCATAATTTAATTTTGATTGTACTAAAACAAAGAGAAAAATTTGGAGTCGTCATTATTTACAAGTTATTATGCTGTTGTTTTACTGGTCCGGCCCATTTGAGATCAATTTGGGCTTAACCCTTTCATGCATACTGGTCACTACAGTGGACAGCTATTCTACAGCTGTTCTATTGTTTATTCATGGGTTTTGTTGTTTTAGTTCCATATCAGGACTCTTATGCATCATCCAAAACACTGCAATACAAACAATTACTGTAACTTTGCTGTTCTTCATAAACCTGATCTGTACTAACATGTTTAAGTGTAAATCAATTGCTAATTGTTATTAGACTGTAATTAACAAACTTTTTTTTTTTTTTTTTTTTTTTTTACATATCCTCCTGAGACCCAGCGATGCATTTTGTCCTCTGTAGGGGACAAAAGTTTGACAGTTTTACTTAAAAAATGCTGTGCATTGGAAAGGACATTCCATTAAAAGAATCAATCAATAAATAAATATAGTTTTAAAAACTGTTGCATTATGCAGTTTTCAATCAAGACAATTTTTTAATGTAAAACAGATAAAACTGTCCATTTCCTGGGTCTCATGAGGATTTTATCTCCATGAAATGAATAATAACTAATACACTGGTCAACAACAAATTTATTGTTAAAGTTTTTTGAGCTGATTTAGGATAATTTTGGTGTGCTGAATCCAAAAATCACATTAATTTTGCTCAATCAGGTCAACTTTCTGAACTATGCTACATATAGGCTTTTTAACATTTTTGCTTACATTTGTGGGCATTTTCACATCATATGATACAAAATTCTTTCATATTTCTTGCAATAAACGAGTTCTGAAGATTTTACTTTTGCCAATTTATGATTAATGTTTTTTTTTAATATTACAGGTGAATGAAATGGCTTCGACTAGAAGATCTTGCAAAAATAAGTCTGACGTATTCTGTTACATCTGCGGTGAATACACCATTGTACCTAACAGGAATCCTGTTAGAAAATGTTTTTTTTTCTCTTAAAACCTATTTTGGGTGAGAACTATATAAAAAATCAACTGATAAAGTCACAAAAATGTAATCAATTTTGTGAGAAGATCAAATTTTTCTAAATCAAATTAGCAAAAAAACCTGACCTGATTGAGAAAAACAGATGTCATTTTTGGATGTAGCGGTGCAAAATGGTCCTAATTCAGTTGAAAAAACCTAGACAACTTGCAAAAAACATTTTTTTGTAACCCAGTGATATTAGAGTACGATAAAATGTGAGAAAACAGTAGCAATTTAGCAATTAGCGGCATTAAAAATGTTTTTATTTCATAGTTTTCACACAGTTTATCACTTTTTGATGATGAGTTTTAAATAAATGTTTCTTTGCTTCAAAACTTAAATGCATGGTGTCCAGCTGAGTGGACATTTTTGTAACCCCATGAAAAATACATTCATTAAAAAAAAAAAAAAAAATCAATTGCATTGTTATTTTCATGTGTAAAGCGGAACAAAAGTACTCAAGAAAAATATTGACTAAGGTTCTCATAATTCACACATGAAAGGGTTAATGTGGCCCCTGATCTAAAATGAGTTTGACACTCCTGACATAGAGCTGTAGTCCATATTCCAGAACAGTGGGTGGCAGTAGTGTGCTCTCAAGTGGTTTTCCAAACAATTATTATTCCAAAGGAAGCAGAAATATATATTTGCTCATCAAGACGTGATTTGTCAGACGCGAAGGAGTGACTCATCTCACTATTAGACGATCTTTGGTTTGGAGTGTTGTGGTCAGTGACTCAACAGCGGTGTTTCTGACAGGATTTGACTTATTTGCTGCTTATTTCTTCCTGATTTAACTGTCTGTCCGTGGAGCAGCTGCTCGACCGGAGCCACCATGGTACCAAGAAAGATGAACAAAGTGTTTGTCATCGGTGTTGGGATGACAAAGGTAATATTAGTATCAGATTTAGCTAGCTACTATCCGCAAGAAACCCTTAGGCAACTAATGTATTTAGCTAGCCTAGCATAACTGTGTGTTTTATCAATATGACAAAGTTCATTTAAAGAACATTAAATTAGCTCTTTGTTTTGTTACTTTATGTCACGACCAATAATATTAGTTAATTGTGTATATGCTAATGCAATAAAGATTTAAAAAAAAAAAAAGGGGGGGGGGGGGGGTGTACATGCTAATGCTTGCTAGGTTAGCCAAAATAGCTTGTTTTTGGTTATGGTTTTGTGTGTGTGTTTAATGATTGTTTCATCTTTTAATATTTAAATGTGTTAATGAGAGACACCATGTACTCAGATCTGTTCAGTCCATAGTTCATGGCCAGCTGAGTAAAGTGTGCCAAGGGTCGACTATCAGCTGAAACATCAGAACTGTTTGAAGTGCAGTCAGGTCTCAGGTCATATACTAAAAGTTTAATGAGGTCTTATGCCTTCCAGGTCTGGTCTTGCACCCTACATGACGCTTCTTGGGTTTGATATTGTCCCCTCTGTCAGTTAATACAATTAGTAGCTGAAGTGTTTGGGTCATTTATTTGAGCACTGTGGACATCCTTCACTACAAAGCATGGGTTTGCACAGAAAACCTCACTCAAGTTATAATGAAGTGAAAGTAGCCATTGTGCAGTAATTATCCCTGTTCTGTTTTCTTCTATTATATGTGATGTTCTGGGGTTAATATTACAGCTGCATTCATGTGTATGTTGCTTATTGCTGCCGTAGATGTTAAAGGAGCTCTTTCCAATTGCTCAGAACACTGTGGGGTAATTTAATCATGCTATGTGAGGACATCATGTATTTCTAATGCTTTTCAGGAGCTCACTCAGAAGCCCTGTATTGTGACAACAGATTTTCCAGCCAACCCAATAGGGTTTGGGTTTGATTTTGGTATAAACATTACCTATTAACCCTTTTATGCGTACTGGTTACCACAGTGGACAGCTATTCTACAGCTGTTCTCTTGTATATTCATGGGTTTTGTTGTTTTAACTTCATATCCAATACAGCACCATCACATACACTGCAATTCATACCATTACTGTAACTTTGCTGTTCTTGATAAACCTGATCTGCAGTAATATGTTTTAGTGTAAATAAATTGCTAATTGTTATTAGACTGTAATTTAAAAGTTTTCTCAATCAAAAACATTTTTTTTTTTTGCATATTATTTCCATGACGTGAGTAATAACTAGTATTAGAGTTTGTTAAAATGTTAGAAAATATCAGATTAGCTGCATGAAAAATGTTTTTATTTCACAGGTTTTCACTTTCTGATGATGGGTTTTAAATAATTTTTGGTTTTTTTTTGCTTCAAAAATTAAACACATGGTGTCCAGCTGAGTTGACATTTCTGTAACTCCATGAAAAAATAGGTTAATAAATAAAATTCAATCACATTGTTTTCCTGATGTCTAAAAAATCTCAACTAAGGTTCTCATAATTCATGCGTGAAAGGGTTAAGCAACACACAAGCCTTCAGTTTTTCACAAACATTCAGAATCAACATTTTGAGATGGCTCGTTTGTTGAAGACATTTGATCTGAAAAGTAAATACGGTAGTAGGTAAAGCTGTCAAACAAATATGGTTCAATACATACTACCTAAAAGTGCAGTACTTGAAGAAAGCGGTCTTGTCACACCACTTATGTTATCTCACTTATAAGAGATCTGGTGTTGATAGTGTTGACTGATGTGATGCAAGAGAAACAGCCTGATAGTGTCTTCCTCTTAAAAAACAAACAAAAAAAAGCAAATACAGATGTGCCATGATGACATTTCTTTGCTTTGTTCCAGTTTGACAAACCTGGAGCCCGGGACAACTATGACTATCCCGACATGGCCAAGGAAGCAGGTGGCTGCCTTTGCAGAATTTAGATGTCATTCACTTAGATACAAGATACTGAATATTTATGGAGTGGAAAGTGTTGAGTAACACTCTGCAGTGGTTTTATTATTGTATGGCTGTGTTCTGATTCAGGTCAGAAGGCATTAGCAGATGCTGGAATCCCCTATTCTGCTGTTGAGCAAGCATGTGTTGGATATGTTTATGGTAAGACCATGTCTTATGTGAGTTTTTTTGCATGTTGTTAAATCCACTGACATACGAAATGTTAACTGTTTTATGGCTATCCAATATGGTCAAATATTACCACAGTTTTATGGATACTTCACAGTTTTATTCATTTTTTTTTTCTTTTTATGGGAACTCAAAACAAAACATAACTCAAAGATAGTTTCCTTTACATGTGCAGTATCAACTAACAACAACGAAGCAGCATCAGCTGCGTGGATATCTGTACATTTTAACCCATTATTGGAATATAATGACTAAACGTATTCATAATCAGTGTTAGAACAACAAATAGGTTACATTTCTGAAATTTGCATTTTCCATATCACTCAAAAACAGAACAAAACTTATTCAATAGTTTTCCCAGCTTTGTACGTTATTTACTACATATTCTATTTTCATATTTTTGGTCATGACACAAAGCAGAAGAAAACATTTTTGTCTTCTCCTGCTTTTTTTCTCAGGGGACTCCACCTGTGGGCAGAGAGCCATTTACCACAGCTTGGGTCTGACTGGAATCCCAATCATCAACGTCAACAACAACTGCTCCACCGGTTCCACCGCTCTCTTCATGGCGCGACAGCTTGTCCGGGGTGGTGAGTCAAGGATGCTACATGATATACACACCAAACCAAAACGTACATAGTGCTTACAGTACATAGAGTGTGAAGCTTTGAAGTATCATAAAATCCACTTCCATCCATAGAAACATGAGTGATAAGTTGACATTTGCATTTATTTGCAAGTAGAGTTGAAAAAATATCTTGAATTGTCAATTAATTCATTTGTTTGATTATTAAAGGGGTTATATGTAGCGTTGACATTCCAAACTGTCAACAGCAGGAGAAAGCATTGTACTAGAATGCCGTCAAAGCCACTAAAACTACCAGTGAATTAATGCTACATCTTTACAAACTGAATCACTCAATGAATAAAGTATAAAACATCTGTATTATGGGATCAGTAAGTGTTTCCTTTCCAAACACAAACTCAAAAACCTGTCTTGCAGTCTTCATGTGCTACGTCAGCTTATAGTCTACAGTAACCGCCTGTTATCTTAGACAGGAAACAGACATACTTTAGTGTGAACTGTCTATTTACAAAACGGCAAAATTAGTAAACAACATAACATAGTAATCTCATACCATTGTAAGCTTCATAATCAGGCTCATTAATAGAGAAGAAACATTGCAAACTTACCATCAGACTTCATTCCATCACTTTCATTGAACATGAGAGTTGTTTTTTACTGGTTCTCATCGTCATCTCATCCTTTACATTAGATTCACTAGCAGAGTGACTCACTACTCCCTCTTGTGTTCACGTACATTCCCAGTCACACTTTGGCCAGTTTTGGTGAATAAATTCATTGCAGATCTTTGCAGTATAATACACAGACATCTATAACATAATGTCAAAACTTCTTTTTTAAAACACCCTAAATATGACCATAAAACTTTTTAAAGTTAATCATGAACATTTTTCTTAATCAATTATTGGTTTGAGATTTCAGTTTCAGTTATTGTCTGATTTCTGTTTATGACAGTAAACTAAATATCATGGGGTTGTCGAATAAACAAGACATTTGAGGAGGGCATCTTTGGGTTTTCAGAAACACTCCATTCTCCATTGCCAGATTAGTACATTATTCATTAGTATATTAATAATATATACTGAAAAAATATTCATCAGTATGAGGTAGTTTCAGCCTTACTTGCAAAGCACAAGCCTATCGTGTTTTGAAAACCAAATAAAAACTAAAAGTTGTTAATCTAAGTGAGGTGGTGTAATTGTTTCCATTGCAATGATTCTATGAACTTTCATTGAAAGCACAGGCTTCTTTTTTTTTTAACAGGATATAATTTGTAGCATCTTAAAATATGAAATGGGATTGTGAAATTGAGTTACTTGCTACAGTTGTTTTTCTAGGATTGACAGTGAGAACATTGAAAACAACATTTAATTTTAATCTATTCCTGGAGCTGATAATAAGGCTAGACTTCTTAGTGCTGGAGGAGGTACAGCCCATACATGCTGAGAGAAAACCACGTTGAACATATTACACATATTTGAAACCAGACACCGGTTGTTTGCTTAGATGGATCAGTTCACAATGTTGACACTATTCCCTGGAACATAAGACAGTTTTATGCTGTTGTGAATCTGTTGTCTGATCTGCAACAAGAGAAAAGAAATAAAAAATCAATCGTACTGTGGGTTTAATGATACTACAGGTATCTTCATTAGGGCAAGTAATCAATCCTTGGACACAGTGTAACATTTATTGGTAAGTTTATTAATTGGAGTGTTTTATCTGTGTGCAGGTCTAGCTGATTGTGTGCTTGCCCTTGGATTTGAAAAAATGGAGAGGGGCTCTTTGTCTTCAAAGGTACAAAGCACTAACTGAATCACAATGCAGGATTTAATGATTGACAGTGTTGAAAAGCAGACCATATATATGTGTTTTCTCGGTAATGTTAAGTTCATTTTGTTGCTTTTAATTTTGAATTCTTACCAAAAAACAATAAATGATAAACCACCACGTCCACATCGCATGTGGTTTCACATGTCCAATTGTTTTTGAGCCTCTGAAAATCAAGTGGCTCTGTTTAAAATAGGTGTATTTTGTAAGTACAGGTCAAGAACTCTTCAATACAGCAAGTGCTGTATTGAAGAGTTCTTGACATGTACTTACAGACCTTAATTTAATTGTAATTATAAATGCTTTTTGACTTGTGGCCTTCATCAGGGTTATCCTGAGGGTGATCCTCCACATTTAGAGTTAAATATCTTTTTTTCTATACAACAAGTGCTACTGGAGTTCTTGACCTGTAGCTAGTTTTCTCCTTTTTCATGCACCTTGAAAATAAGTGAAGATGTGCCAGAGCCAGCCTTCTATTTATATTTGTATTTCGTAAACGATTTGTATAATGTTTTTTGTTAAACCCCTTGAATTAAAGTTAAAAGTCTGCATCTCAATCACATCTTGACTGCTGCATTTCAGATCCACTGTGTTGATGTACAGAGGCAATATTACAAGAAAATATGTCACTGTCCAAATACTTATGGACCTGACTGTATATGTATCATATGACAATGCAGATGGTTGCTCCAGATGTTTATTTTTTTAAACAATGTATATTAATATAGCTGTTGTGATCATTTGTATTTGTGGAACTTTTATTTCTGCCTTTTGTGGTTTGCTTTGTTGTCTGTTTTATTTATTTTCATTTACTTTAATAAGTGAAAACCAAGTGAACAAACCAGCAAACTAACATGACTGCTTTCTTCCAGTTCCTGGATAGGACCAATCCTATGGATAAGCACATGGAGGTGATGATCAACCGCTATGGGATGGTGGCAGCTCCTCCAGCCCCTCAGATGTTTGGCAACGCTGGGAGGGAACATATGGAGAAATATGGTACATGTTAAGAATAATATCTAATGAGGCGAAAGATGTTAAGTTATAGTTACGGCTTGAATCAGCCTTCGATTAATAACATTACTGCTCATGTTCAAATCTCCTCCAGGCACTAAACCAGAACACTTTGCCAAAATCGCATGGAAGAACCACAAGCATTCAACCAACAACCCGTAAGACACAGCTAACTGATTAAAACACACGCTGCTTCTTAAATATCCTTGTTCGAAGCTTTTCATACTTGTGTATTTTTCAGGTATTCCCAGTTTCAGGATGAGTACAGTTTGGAGCAGGTGCAAAACTCCAGGAAGGTGTTTGAATATCTAACCCTGCTGCAGTGTTGGTAAGAGGTTCACATAGTCATAATTAGACTTTAATTAGGCTGTAGATGTATGATAAAGGTTTTTAATACACATGGTTGTGCTGCCTCTTCTTTCTCCAGTCCTACATCAGATGGTGCTGGAGCTGCAGTTTTGGCCAGTGAAGCTTTTGTCAAAAATCACCATTTGGAAAACCAGGCTGTTGAGATTGTGGCCCAAGAAATGGTGACAGATCTGTCCTCCACGTTTGATGAAAACAGCTGCATTAAAATGGTAAGAAATATGCAATGTTTTAACTGAACACAGATCACCTGGACCTTTTTATGAAATATGATTCTTAATCCTATACTTTAAAGTTTGTGCTTCATCATTTATCTTTATACATTATCAACAAAGTAAATCCATTAATGTGACAATACAATGGGTGTTATATAAGAACATTTTTATATTCTTATCTGAAATTTCTCTTACTTTTTTGTTTGTTGCATCTGATTCAGCTCATTATTACAACTTCTGAAGACTGTGTTAATCACTGATAAACATCTTAAATGCTGTGTGAATGTCAAGAGTATAGATTGTAAATGGGTTTTCAAGCTTAAAATTACTTAAGTAATGAAATATTGTCTGACTGAGACTGGAGGAAAGAGAGATGATCTTACAAATCTGGATGTCTTGTAAATTGTAAATCATCTTCCTACCTTAGAGAAAATTCTGAATCCAGAAAAAAATAGTGAATATGCCAAGTTCTTCTATATTACTAATATAAAAGTTGTTCTTGCATGAGACCCAGTAACTTTTATAATGTACTTTGCCTCTCATCTTTCTAACCATGAACTCCTCTGGATACCTTGGTGCAGTATCTCTGTCATGCTGGTGAGATTTTTTTTCCTTTTCTTTTTTCTGCAGGTGGGATTCGATATGTCTCGGTCAGCTGCTAAAAAGTGCTTTGAGGCTGCAGGTCTAACACCCATGGATGTGGATGTGGTGGAACTGCATGACTGCTTCTCAGCCAATGAACTCATCACATATGAGGCCCTGGGGCTGTGTCCTGAGGGTGAGAAATTGCTCAATTTACACTGTCACTGGAAATATGCTTTTGCCAGAAAAGTAGTCCTAGTAGTTGGCAAAAGCTAGATTTACCACTAACAATCAGAAAGAAATCACAACTACCACAACATCTAATCGATAACAAATGATGCTCGTTTGCTTTAGAAGCACAAGGCGTTGTGCTGAAGCATGTGCTAGCCAATTGGCCTGTAACGGTACACGTACTGAACCAAATCACTTCAGTACACACCTGTTCGGTTTGGTACACAGCTGTACCAAAACAGCACAGTATGTTGAGAAAAAGAAAAAGGAACGAAAGATGTCGTTGCGGAACTTTAAATCTGCACAAGTTTCACACGGACATATTGAAGGAGCGCACATTAACCTGAAATACTGAATAGCAGCTGATATAAGGTTAAAAAAAAACAACAAATATGATATGAACCTAGAAGGAAGAGACTGAAGACCCTCCACCATCATTACAGTCAAGTGGCGGCTGCTCGTCTTTCAGACAGGGGAAGCTCATTGTCAGCTTACATTCAAAAAATGTCAAGTTATTTAAACATAAATTCGGCCCTCCGTTCCTTTTTAAGAAAATGGTCAGTGACCTTATCGTAGCAAGTAAACAGGAAATTATGTTAAATTGAAACAAGGAAGTACAATGAGTGTGTTTTATTTATAGTGCAAGAAATGAACAAGTAATTTCGTAGTGGTTTCTCTCTCAATTTCACAGCAGAATGCACGGCAGTATTAAACTGAACTGTGTCAGTGAAGGAGTATGTCTCAAAATAGCTGTCAATCAAACGGGATTCAGCCTTTCGACTGATCCTCCAATCAGCACGTGGAAGCTCAGCGTCCAGCCCGGCCGAGCTCCGCCCACAGCTATATTCACCCCCAGAGATGCCAGGCGTCTGGGGGCGGGACAACATGGTGGCATTTATCCAATTACCGTCCAGTTTTGAGGCAATGAAAAAAACTCTTCCACTCAGTCCCATTGAAGTGCATGGATGCTGAGCGTCTACGGACAAATGCACTGAGCAGAGATCGAATGAGAAAACAGAGACACGGGAATGGAGGAGAAGTGAACAACATCCAGTCTGTTGATTTGTGATAAAACTGATTCTGAACGAACTCGTCTTTGAGATGAACGTGTTCTAACACATTTGTAGTCAATGAAATGTCAACACAACTGAACAGATTTAACCATTTAATTTTTGTAATTTTAGGGGAAGCCGAGCTTCCCTTGCAGTCTGTGACAAATTGCCTCTGTTACAGTCCTGTTTGGGATCACTATGGGAAAGGCAACAACGGGGAAAGAAACACTGATAACATGTACGTCGTTTGCCACCTATGTCCGGTGCACTTACACTAGCTCGGTCTCTGTCTCTCACACACACACACACACACACACACACACACACACACACACACACGCTGTAAAATAGACGAATAGAACCCAGAAGTTGAATGTTGAAAGTATGTAAAGTTTCACTTTTGTTTCACGCCATTGTTAGTTACAGACCGCACCCCCATGGGTTTTCTTTCTTCCTGTACCGAACTGAAAAAAAACAAACCGTGGCTTTCAAAACCGAAAATGTACCGGACCGAAAATGTTGTGTATCGTTACAGGCCTACTAGCCAGTTATTTATAATTGGACTGATAATATGATTTAAAAAAAAAAAAAAAAAAATGTGTTCTCGCCCACCTGGACGGTGCCTCTTTCAGGCTCAGGTCCTCTACCAGAGACCTGGGAGCTTGAGGGTTCTGTGCAGGATCTTAGCTGTTTCTAGGACTGTGTTCTTTTGGACAGAAATCTCTGATGTTATTGATGTTATCTGATCAGTGGTGGAGAATCCCAGCTCCATAAAGTAAAAGTCCTGGCATGCGTTTGTTCCAATCATTCTCTGAACCAGCCCATTTTGATGAGCACAACTACTCATCCAGGTTGACTGGATAGTTAGTGGAATCACCTGTGTTACGTCAACAGGTAGAACCAATACCTGGCAGGGTTTTAACTTTATGGAGCTGGGATTCTCCACCACTGTATCTGATGTTATTACATTGCCCCCCGAAGGGGAGGCAAGGGGTATTGTTTTTGGTTTGGTTTGTTTGTTGTTTTGTTAACACTCTAGCAGCAAAACTATTGGTTGAATTCCAACCAAATTGACTTTATAGATTGCCAGTGATACAGAATGGATCTCACTACATTTTGGGAACAGTAGGTCAAAGTTCAAATTTTTTATGAATTTTTAAAATCTTCCCATTTACTTATAATGGGCGAAATATGTGTGAGGGGCGGGGTTTGTTGTACCTGACACCGCTTGTTGTTATTGATTAGTAATGCTGTAGCAGTGGTGCTAACAAATGCAGCTTGTGCCAGCTGTTCCACTCTTGTTGCCTTTTCACCACCAAAAGTTCCTCTTGCACTTGTGAGATGAAGTAAATAAAGCCTTGAAGCCTGTTGTCCTCAAAAATATTGATGTACTGCAGTCTGTAACAATTGTATTGATTAGCTTAGTTGTTGCCAGACTTGTTCTGACATTTAGCCATTCTAGTTCAGTAAACACATCCTAATCCTGTCTCATAATTAGGATATTTGCAATGCATGAAGATTTTAGTAAAGGTTTATAGTGATTTCGATGGAGAAACGGTTATTTATTGCAGTGCATACAGACAACTTTGTTTTTTTAAGAGAAGTTTTTTCATTAAAAACTGTTTCCTTTCTGCCTGTTATTGGATGTGTCAGTCATTGTGTGTTTCTCAATGTAATTCAGAAATATAGATTTGCTCTGGAATTACAGTAGACAGTTAAAGTTAAGCTTTAGCAGTATGATTCATTTGCTTAATAAACTGTCAAGGTTACTAGAGTAGATCCAGATCAGCTTCAAGGTGTTCATGTCAATAGTCTTGTTATACAGGGTCCCTGTAATCATGAAAAGGGTTTAGGTGCTGGGATGCATTTTTGTGATGATTTTTCTTTTTACTAAAACAGTGCATTTTGCCCAATTTACATCATTTCATTATTAAAATCTTTAGAAAATGGCGTATTTGCTCAGTTGCTTTTCTCGGTGTTGAACAAACATGAATATTACTTACAGAGAATGTAAAATATTGCTATTTCATTTTCATATAGTAATGAATGTTATTACACTAATGCTGTGAATGATCATGGAAACAATATTATTTATCCTTGTAAAATAATGAAATAGTTTTGAAAAATATGTGAGGCCTCTGAGTATGAATCTGTTATGTCTTTATAGGTGTATTTCTTTTGTGTAGTCATGCATTTACCTTGTGGTGTTTTGTAACATTTGCAGGAAAAGCTGGTGAGCTGATTGACAGAGGAGACAACACATATGGAGGCAAGTTTGTGGTCAACCCCAGTGGTGGTCTCATCTCTAAAGGACATCCTCTGGGTGCTACAGGTATGCACACTTCAATTATATTTGTTGACATTTTGCTTTTGTGCAGTTGATGGAGAGTGATTGTAGCATATCAAACTAATAGATTCATATATTAGTGTTTGCTAATGTTTTCTGCCTTTGGCATTTTCAGCATGGCATTAGCAGCCCTTCTCAGTATAATCACAGGTATTGATGCGACATATTCTCTGAGGCTCTAATACACATAGGATGCTTTATTATCCAGTCAAAACTGATGTGAGGCTCCAGCAATCTATATTAATCAAATCAAAGTTCAGATCAAGGTGCCATAGGTTTTTAAGTCTAAAATATTGTGAAAGAATTAATAAATGAAGGCAATACAGAAGTAACATTCCTTAATTTCTGATCAAAGTCAGACCTTACCTCTGTCTGATTGTAATGACCCTGTCGCTGAACCCTAACCTTTATGGCCACCAGGTGGCATCTGCCACATGGTGATGACCATCAGCATGGAAGCTGAAAAAAGTGATCCCCAGCCTGCATGCTAGGGGCAGCTGGCTGTGGCTTTGGCAAACTTCCCCTGTAATCTGTCAGCATATTAAACCGTTGAGGGACAAGTGTGAGCAGACAGCATGGCAGCAGTGACCGTCATCTTTTCAGTCTCGTACCTGTGCAGTTAGATGTTTTTAACGCACTTCTTATTGAGTTGAATTCCATAGTTGCTTACCTTTTGTGTATCCAAAGAGTTTAGCTTTGACATGGAAAGGATGCAATACGTTTTCCCATTATTCTCCCATATACCTTTAGAATATTTGTTCTGTTTGTTTTTTTTCACTCATTTGTTTTCATCCTGTCTTCTTTACGGCACAGTTGTTCTTCACGTGCCACAATGTGACTATCGTTCTTTCAGTATTCAGTATTTCTGCATCCATGACATCAATACTTGTTCTGTATCCTGGGTCATATTCTCCCAGCGTGTGGGTGCCCCAGTCAGCTAAGCTCTGTCTGATCCACAGTGTTGCTCCTAATCTGGGTTGTAAAGCTCCAGCCTCTCCCACAGGAACACCATAAGAGGAGATATCAACTTCTAATGGTGTGACCCTGGAAGAAAACTCTTGCAGGCGGTGTTCAGCCTCAAGAAAATGTATCATATTGACGTCACATGCATGGACCTTGAAATGTCACCGCTGTGTAGTTTGTATATGAATCCTCTCACGCCCGAGTCCTTCAGAAAAGAAAACACTAAGAATGCATGTTTGTAATCAGCTCTACAGAAGATGCTGTTAAATGAACGTTGAACTTGTCTTTGTGTTAAATTATTTATCAAGAGACATTTTAGTTTAATAAATTGCTTGGTGCTTCCCTTAGTGTCACATTAAGACATTGTAATTCAAATAACACTCCCAAAAGCAACTCTGCTTGGAGAAGATTAGAGGAGTGTAAAAGACATCCATGAAGAGGTCTTTATCCTTAAGAACTTTAGCTTATTGGGATAATGGAGAAATGCAAAAGCTCATTAAGCAGATGGGATGAAATGCTTAGCTGTAACGCCAGTGCAGGACTTGACCCTGGCCAGATTAGGGAATGAGCTGTCATATTAGGAGTCAACTTGTGACCCTTCAGTGAGGATACTATGTCCTAGAGTGTTTTAGAGAATGGTTTAAGGGTATTCGCTTGGAGGCTGAGATATTTAAAAGGATTGTAACCATTTGGAGAAGACTGTTTTTGAGCAAGTAGTGTTTAAAGGCAAATTATTTATTATCTACCTGAAAAATAATGTAGAGTCTTTTACAGTAATAATACATCTCAGTCTTCACCTCTGACCCTCAACCCATAGAGACCCTTCCCTGTGTTTGTATTTTCTATTTTGCTTTGCTGTGTTTGGGATGCTGTGAGCCTCGACCTTAGAGCAGAGAGTTTGCAATAATGGAATCTCAATAGACGTGGAGGTTCAAGGGTCACGGTTCAATTTATTCTCATCACAAACATGTTAAAAAACATGTTAGTAATGAGAGTCATTACAAAGGTCCAGCAGCGAACATAATAAGTAAATTACATGTGAATAAAAATAGATCCTATTAAAAACATAAGCAGTTATTAAGTTAAAACATACAGTTGAAAGTGAGACTAGCATAGACTGAATGGAAGCATTAGCAGTTTTAGCAGTAAAGTGCAGAGTACAGACTTTCTATGTGGGACTAGATAAAAACGAAGCAACTTCACTTCAATCTGCTCTTTTCACTCACTGCACTATTCTCCACGTGGTACAGTTCTGTTTTACAAATGTTACAGAATCCAGGTGGGGTAAGTTGGGGTAGTTTGGAAGATGGAAAGAAGAAGAAGAGGAAAGCAGTGATATTAAAATGAATCTGTGTTTCATTGTAGATTGGGTTAACCCAGTGTTTCTCAAAAAGTGGGGTGGGCCCCCCTGGGGGGGGGGGGGGGGGGCGCGAAGGCTTGCCTGGGGGGACATGGAATCATTCCTCGGTGTTTATTTTTTCTTCAGGTTAGAACATGTAGCAGGTGGAACTAATGTTTTAGTGTTGGACCATTCTGGACTCATTTTAAGGACGTACAACAAACAAATCTACTGCCATGGTGATCTGTCACTAGACTAGACAAAGAGTTTAGGTTTGGAGAGTGGACAAGGATTGGACTGGAAAAGAAAAATGTGCAATGTTTCTGTTTTTGCAGTTTGTACAGTTTGCACTTTGATGTTCTGAGATGTGCAACGGAAATGGGCTCATTGCAGCCACTGATATTGTTGAAATGTTCATCTTTGTTACCAAAATATGTTTGTTGTTCTAAAAAAAAAATTTACCTTATTGTCATAGTTTTAAGATAATTACACATTTCCTATTTTTATTTTGAAAAATAATGTCTCAGGGAGCAGTCTTATTGAGTTCATTTGTATTGTTCAGTCAAAAATCTACGTTATTTTTAATTTGCACAACAAATTATTCAAGAAAAGCAAAGAGTATTTTTACAATATTAATGTTTCTTTCAATAAAATTAATAATTGCACCACAGGTACAATGTTGTTGGGGTTGAGGGGGGCTAGGAGATTTTTCGTGCTCCAAAGGGGGGCCCGACAGAAAAAGATTGAGAACCACTGGGTTAACCCTTTAAGTGCCAAAGTTGCAATATTGCTGCAAACAACAGAACTGAGTGAAACAGACCATAACTCCAGATAGTTACCAAATCTTGCACAAAAAATACAAAAACCAAGGTACTCTCTTATATTATTTTAAAATGCCTTTATTAATTATGACATGTCTGTAACTATAAGAGAGTCTAAAACTATAAGAGATCGGTTTGACTTTTATATTTGTTGTGTATTGACCATCCCTTCACCAACAGCACCTCTTTTACCATTTTTCATGACTATTTTTCCATTGCTGCCCGGAGGTCCATGAAGTGTTCCTCTTTACTGTTTGTTCAAGTTACCAAATCTTGGTACCACCTCCCACCAACATGTGCCCCTTCAATCCTAACACCATTTCAGAGCATGTTTCTATTTAAAGTGAAGAAAAAAATCCACTTTAAAGGCATGGTCCTTAGCTGGTTTAGTAAGTAAGTAAAGTTGATTTAGTTTTAGTTTTGATAGATATGGACAGATTTGGATACAATGCAATTTGGATAAAAAGATTCTAAAACTGCATTTTACTTTACACTAATCTTAAAGTTAATTTATTTTGAGGTTGACAGAAAACACAAAGAAAACTCCAATGTAAATATGTTCAAAGTTCAATTTGACTAAAAGTTACACAATCCAATATGGCCGCCATCCTTTGATGTCACAATATGCAAATTAGATTAATATATTTACTCACATCATAACTATCCGATAAGATACCTAATATTTTTGTCATTTACAGTATGACTTTATCTCTAACCACTTCCAAGATACAGCTTTTTGAAATCTGGATATAAAAATTGAATATTTATTGAAAAAAACAAAAAAAACTCCTGCACCTATAGGGTTAATTTAAAGCTAGTAATGAGTTAAAATAAATAGGCACATGATGTGATCGGGTGACTGTAATCATAATTTGGTGTAAAAGCAGCATCTGGGAAAAGAGCAAAGATGAGCCAATGATCGCCAGTTTTTTTAAAAATACATGAGAAAATTATTAGATAGACAGAGAGATAAGAAGGCATCTGGAGATTTCACCTCCTACAGAGCAGAACAGATGAAAGGGAGAATATATGTCAGTGTCTAAGGGGCGAGGCTGCAAACCAAGGCTGAACACATGATCACTGATCCTTCAGCTCACATTGTATCATGAATCATCATTCATCCTACACATGATAGAACTGCACACGTTCACATATGTCATATACCTAATCAAATTTACTTTCGTAGTAAGTAGAATGGTTGGTTTATTTAATTTGTTTGCTGAAGGAATTGGACCATTAATTGTAATAAAAATAATAAAACCCTGAGATGAAATCGCATTAATTAAGCGTCTGAATGGCATACTTACTATATGGAGGCTTTTGGAGTATGTTTTTTTTTTTTTTTTTTTTTTTTTTTAAAGAGACATTTTAATGAGTTTATGCAGTAGATCTCCATTGAGGACATGTTAAACGTATCTGGTCTGTAAGTTTACAGACATAGCAGATACAACCAGAATAACCAGAACCAGAAATGTACTTCTGCATTTCTGATGAGGGCTGGTACTCCTGAGGAGTATTTCAGTCAAGCAGATGTCTGATTGGACCCGTGACTGAGCTGCCTCTCCAGTTATTCCTTTATAAATTGTACTTGTGCCACCTCCGTTTTCATGTCAAACCATATTTTTTGGTGGCATCTCTTCAAATCTTGGTCAAAGGCCTTAATATTTGTACAAAACATAACTCTTGCAATAATATTGTGTTCATGGAAGGTTAAGTAAAATTGTCGAATGAAATGCATTTCAATTTATGAGCAAAAGGGATTTATCCAGAGCTGTGATGATTAATCAACAAACCACTAAACTGAGAATCATATCTGTAACTAAATACTTAGTGTTTTTTTCTCTCTCTTTGCGACAGTAACTTGAATAGAAAAACATTTTCTGACACTTTTTTCATCCAAAATAATTAGCTGATGATTTGAGATCAACAGAGTATTGGTGCATCTGGAACTAACATAATATTTTCTCTTAAAATGAGAAAATATACTTTCATATGAAAACACTTTTGCTTCATGTGTGAGAGCGTTTCTGAAACCAGGCATGAATAGTAAACCATATATCTAAACCTCTTCACCTTGTCACCTTGTATACATTATTTAAAGTGTCCTATCTAAATTCAGTCCCCAGTCTCAGTGGTAATAAATTACCCGCCCTCTCTCTCTGTGACTCAGGTCTGGCCCAGTGTGCTGAGCTGTGCTGGCAGCTCAGAGGAGAAGCTGGAAAACGACAGGTTCCAGGTGCTAAAGTGGCCTTACAACACAACATTGGCTTAGGAGGAGCCGTGGTTGTTACTCTGTACAGGATGGGATTCCCTCGTGAAACTAGGTAAACATGTTTCTTAGGACAGATATCAGTGCAGCCAAATAATGATCAACATTAGAAGGTACTGAGGGTTTAGATGTTTGTTGCTATAACATGTATTACTTTAACAAGCTTGTTTATTTTTTATCTCTTTATTTTTCTATTGTATTGATGCATACCGTCTTATGCTGCTTTACACACTTGAATTTCCCTCTTGGGGGATCAATAAAGTACATCTTATCTTATCTTATCTTATCTTATCTTATCTTATCTTATCTTATCTTATCTTATCTTATCTTATCTTATCTTATCTTATCTTATCTTATCTTATCTTATCTTAAGTAAGGCTAGTGTTGCTAATGATTTTCTGAAGTCTCAAGTCACTTCTGAGTCTCAGTTTAGTTCGGGTTGATTCAGTATCGATATGGTTGAGAGTGTTGCAGTTATAATACAAATGTTGCTTTTTATTAAGGAGATTCCCCAAAACATAAAGCTCTAATTTGTTCAAGAAACTGCTTAACCACAGTTGTTATTTCAAAGTATCAAAAGCAGGGGTAGTTGCGTGCAAGAACATACCTACAGCAAGCAAAGCTACCAACAAATCAACACTATGTTTGCACAGACTGTATCGCTCACTGAATAAAGTATAAAGCTCCTTGTTTACACACATCTGTATTATGGTACCATCAAGTTTTCATCTTCAAATTAAAACCTTTAGAAGCTTATTTTTACAGTCGGTCAAAATAACACTGTCTTAGAATCTTTACATGTTGTGTCAGCTGATAGTTTACATTATAGCTCTGTTAGCTTAGCTCTGTTTTTAGACAGAAAACAGCCACAGTAAAACCACAAATCACCTGTTTTCTGTACAGTTTGTGTTGTCAATAGTTGCACTAAAGATCTGTTAGGAATTGTCCAAACAAGGTCAGAACTGTCACAGTTTAGTCTGAACCGTGGATCAGCAGATGGTAACTTATCAAAGCCAAGAACATCACATAACAAGCCCTCGCATGTATTGTAGCTTATTTTTTGCATCGATCCAACTGATGTCATCATGTCTATGCGTGTGCTGATGTCAGCATATCAATTGCCTCTATGTATGTGCCAAGTTTGAAGTAAATTCAAACAAAATTGACGTTTTTATAGACATGTGAAATTTCGCCCATTATAAGTAAAATTATAAGTAAATGGGGAAAAAAAAGATTTCAAAGTATTCATAAAAAAAGTTAAACTTTGACCTATTTTTCCCAAAATGTAATCGCATCTATTCTGGGTCACTCAAATTTGGTGTGAATTCAACCAATAGTTTTGCTGCTAGAGTGTTAACAAACAAACAAACCGAACCAAAAACAAAACCCCTTAGCTCCCTTTCGGGGGATGGGCTAATAACTTTATACATTCATAGGCCTCATAATCAAACTCACCCGTGTAGAAGAAACGTTGCCATTTCAGCATCAAACTCCATTCTTTTCTTTTAGAGCTGTGTCCAGTGGAGAAAACAACAACAGTGCTCTGTCACTTTCTTTGACACTAAAAGTTGTTTCTTACTGGTTCTCATCCTACCTGGTCACTTTTTGATGCCTTGGTCAAAGGCCCCATGGTGTTAGTTTTTATCATTATGGGAGACCAGCAGAGTAACTCACTACTCCCTCTAGTGGTCACACAAATCTATCGCAATGAGTCCATTCACTGCATATCTCTGTAATCCAATACATTTGCATCTTTGGCATAACTTCAGAGATCTTTATTCTAAACATAGATCTGTTCCCAACGCAAGTGTCTTAATCTACCTTTTGTTTAACATAAACAAGTGCCAGTAAATCTTTTCCTTAGAGAAGTAATTACATCATTGGTTCCAGCCTTTCTTCTTGGTGTGGAGTTTGTGTTCGATGTGTTTTCATCATGTAACTGTTTGACGTTTTTCTTCCCAGAGCCCCTGTTGCTGCAATACCCACCAGCTCAGGAAACAGTCTGGAAGGCTTTAAAGCGTACCCGGTCTTCAAAGAGATTGAGAAACATTTACAGGAGGTAGAGCAGCACACAGTAACAACACAAACTTTAATCTCAGGGAAACGGCATGATTTTAACTAATTAAAGGCATCCATATCTTATATAATATCTGCTTCCTGGTCAGAGTGTTTCATATACAGATCAGTCAAATGTGGATACAAATCAGACACGAATCAGGCCATTTCTTTCTTTCTTTCTTTCTTTCTTTCTTTCTTTCTTTCTTTCTTTCTTTCTTTCTTTCTTTCTTTCTTTCTTTCTTTCTTTCTTTCTTTCTTTCTTTCTTTCTTTCTTTCTTTCTTTCTTTCTTTCTTTCTTTCTTTCTTTCTTTTACAGTAGTAGGCATTTGATGGTCCTTTTACCACATTAGTGACATGTTTTTCCTACTGTAGTCTGCATAGTTTAAGCAGTGCTTTACCTCACAACTATTTCCATGACATAAAACTGGTAATTTACCAGGAAAAACAAAAGATCTGTATGTAATGACTGTATGCTGTGGCCATTGAAGCGATAAGATGAATAACGACTCCAAATGTAAAACTCACTGCACTAACTCACTGTTCTCCAGCGCTGCATCTCTCAGATTGATTTAATGTGGCAGTGTAGTATGACGTGGTTGGTGGGTGGGTTGCCTCCTACATGTTCAAGGTTAATCAGCATGTACACATATCATAGAGGCAGACACATAATCAACACAAAAACAACCAACCATGTCTCGACCTTCGCCTTCATACAAACTAAAACTATAACCTTCAAGTGAACTCCTTCATTAAGCGGATGTGAAATGACCAGGCAAGGTCTCTAAAATGAAATACACCACTACAAAAATGTAGTAGTTTGTTGGCAACAAGTATAAGGAGCCGTACGGGACATTATTTAGAATTACCATTCACACACACATGAAATACTTTCTCAAATATAAATTTTTTTACTTGAACAGGAAGGCAGAGAAGCAGGAACCAGAAGGTTTATTTTTCCCTCCAGTTTTGTTTATTGGTGTATTTCCTGGTTCCTGGTTCGTCTGTAGATGCATTTGCCAGAGCTGTCAGTGTCTGTGCTCAAACTAACAAAGTATGAAGCAATGTCGCTGCTTCAGATAAATCGTTCGCTGACATCAGTACGAGCTTGGCAGTACCTGCAACAGTTTAATCTTTTTCAATGAAAAATAAATAAACAAAATGAAATAAAATAAATACATTAAAAAAAAATAGTTTAATCTTCTGGTAGCTGAATAAAACAGGAAATACACCAGTAAACAAAATAAAACCTGGGTGGAAAAAAAGATCTTCCTGTTGAAGTAAAATGACTTCCTGTTCAAGTAAAAAAAAAATGTTTGAGAACATATTTCACGTGTGTGAGTGCATTTCATGTGTGTGTGTGAATGGTAATTCTGAATAATCTCCCATACAGCCCCTCATAAACAAGTAACATTAATTTCATCAACAGTGTAGTTCTGACATTTAGCAGAATGGTTGCCAAGCAACACACAGAAGCAGAGGAAGATTGGACTGATTTTTAGCATTTACGTGGATACTGCCGTTAATGATGTAGTTGTTGAAGTACTGGTCAGTTGTGTTAGTGCTCCTCTGTTTTTGGCAATGGGCGTTTTGACCCTTGAAAGGTACAGTACATTTTAATGACACAAGTGGGGATGTTGTTTTGTTTCCACTTAGAGTACATTAAGAATTACAGGACTTCTCTAAGCAGCATTTACTGAAGTCAGAAAATGGACTGTTCCCTCCCTTCAGTTTCTCCAGTCTTTTTAATCTCCTTTAAGGCATTTACCACCAGATTCCCCAGAGTGTGACAAATTAACAAACATAAAGGCACAAAATACTTTCATCACAACTATTCTCACTGGCAGTGCAACAGTATGTCCATTGTATTCTGTTCCCCTAGTCTACGTCCACTCTCTTCTGTCCTTCTGGGTCTATGTCCAGTGTCTGTGTCCAGTCTCTTCTGTCCCTCTAGTCTATGTCCACTCTCTTCTGTCCCTCCAGTCTATGTCCACTCTCTGCTGTCCCTCTGGTCTGTGTCCACTCTCTGCTGTCCCCCTAGTCTATGTCCATTCTCTTCTGTCCCTCTAGTCTATATCCACTCTCTGCTGTCCCCCTAGTCTACATCCACCCTCTTCTGACCCTCTAGTCTACGTCCACTCTCTTCTGTCCATCTAGTCTTTGTCCATTCTCTTCTGTCCCTCTAGTCTATGTCCACTCTCTGCTGTCCCTCTAGTCTATGTCCACTCTCTTCTGTCGCTCTAGTCTATGTCCACTCTCTTCTGTCGCTCTAGTCTATGTCCACTCTCTTCTGTCCCTCTGGTCTATGTCCACTCTCTGCTGTCCCCCTAGTCTACGTCCACTTTCTTCTGTCCTTCTGGGTCTATGTCCAGTGTCTATGTCCAGTCTCTTCTGTCCCTCTAGTCTATGTCCACTCTCTGCTGTCCCTCTAGTCTGTGTCCAGTCTCTTCTGTCCCTCTAAGTCTGTGTCCACTCTCTGCTGTCCCTCTAGTCTATGTCCACTCTCTGCTGTCCCTCTAGTCTATGTCCACACTCTTCTGTCCCTCTAATCTATGTCCACTCTCTGCTGTCCCTCTAGTCTATGTCCAGTCTCTTCTGTCCCTCTGGTCTATGTCCACTCTCTGCTGTCCCCCTAGTCTACGTCCACTCTCTTCTGACCCTCTAGTCTACGTCCACTCTCTTCTATCCATCTAGTCTTCGTCCATTCTCTTCTGTCCCTCTAGTCTATGTCCACTCTCTGCTGTCCCTCTAGTCTATGTCCACTCTCTGCTGTCCCTCTAGTCTTCGTCCATTCTCTTCTGTCCCTCTAGTCTACGTCCACTCTCTGCTGTCCCTCTAGTCTATGTTCACTCTCTTCTGTCCCTCTAGTCTACGTCCACTCTCTGCTGTCCCTCTAGTCTATGTTCACTCTCTTCTGTCCCTCTAGTCTACGTGCACTCTCTGCTGTCCCTCTAGTCTATGTTCACTCTCTGCTGTCCCTCTAGTCTAAGTCCACTCTCTTCTGTTCCTCTAGTCTATGTCCACTCTCTGCTGTCCCTCTAGTCTATGTCCACTCTCTGCTGTCCCTCTGCTGTCCCTCTAGTCTATGTCCACTCTACTGTCCCTTTAGTCTATGTCCACTCTCTGCTGTCCCTCTAGTCTATGTCCACTCTCTGCTGTCCCTCTAGTCTGTGTCCACTCACTGGTGTCCCTCTAGTCTATGTCCATTCTCTTCTGTCCCTCTAGTCTATGTCCACTCTCTGCTGTCCCTCTAGTCTATGTCCACTCTCTGCTGTCCCTCTAGTCTATGTCCACTCTCTGCTGTCCCTCTAGTCTGTGTCCACTCTCTGGTGTCCCTCTAGTCTATGTCCATTCTCTTCTGTCCCTCTGGTCTGTGTCCACTCTCTGCTGTCCCTCTAGTCTATGTCCACTCTCTTCTGTCCCTCTGGTCTATGTCCACTGTCTGCTGTCCCCCTAGTCTACGTCCACTCTCTTCTGACCCTCTAGTCTGTGTCCACTCTCTGCTGTCCCTCTAGTCTATGTCCACTCTAGTCTATGTCCACTCTCTGCTGTCCCTCTAGTCTATGTCCACTCTCTGCTGTCCCTCTAGTCTATGTCCACTCTCTACTGTCCCTTTAGTCTATGTCCACTCTCTTCTGTCCCTCTAGTCTATGTCCACTCTCTGCTGTCCCTCTAGTCTGTGTCCACTCACTGCTGTCCCTCTAGTCTATGTCCACTCTCTGCTGTCCCTCTAGTCTATGTCCACTCTCTGCTGTCCCTCTGGGTCTGTGTCCATTGTCTTTCCTCATTTCGTCCATTGTTGTAACGTAACTTCCACTTCACACTAATGATTGGTCAATGCTTTTCTATGCCAGAACTCAGAAAAACCAACCTTATGGTGAAAAAATAAAATACCGCACAAGTACTTTCACACGTTCTTTTTCCGACCATAAAAACAACTCTTGTGTGTAAAGACCTTTAACGTGTTCCATGTGCTTTCATCACTCCTTCATACTGAGCTGACCCAGTGAATCAACCTTTACAACAAAATGGAAAACAATGAGTGCTGCATTGTAATATTGATATGTGGTCACAGAGGTATTTCTCAGAGTATTTTATCTAGATCAAGAGCAGGGGCTGTCTGTTTAATAGTATTTATCTGTGCACCTGTGCAGTATTTGCAATATGTTCATCAATGTGGATGCCTGAAGTGAAGTATTGATTTTTCATCAATATATAATCTCCTCCTCAAAGCCAAAGACTCCAGAGTAGAGCCAGTTTAATGATTTGTGGGAGGATGTGTACCGTAGAGATCATGAAATGCCTGAAGACGTACGGTGTTAGGATAATATATGAGAAATGCATTCTTGTATTGATTTGGACTCTTGTGTGGTTCATGTGCTCTGATTAGTCTGCGTTAACAGAGTTGATGACAATGATGCTGGATTTTACCACAGTGAAGTGTGTGATTGCTGTTTGTCAGGGTGGCGATTGGGTGATTTGTTCTGATGATGTGACTGAATGTATTATTAAAGGGGTGATATTTTGCTTTTTTAAATGCAGTTCTGCATTTTAAAACATTTCCCTGTGGTCTACAGGGTGGGGAAGCAAAATTTACAATGAACATTTAGTTGTTTTTTTCTCAGCAGGCACTACGTCAATTGTTTTGAAACCAAACATATATTGATGTCATAATCATACCTAACACTATTATCCATACCTTTTCAGAAACTTTTGCCCATATGAGTAATCAGGAAAGCAAACGTCAAAGAGTGTGTGATTTGCTGAATGCACTCGTCACACCAAAGGAGATTTCAAAAATAGTTGGAGTGTCCATAAAGACTGTTTATAATGGAAAGAAGAGAATGACTATGAGCAAAACTATTATGAGAAAGTCTGGAACATACTATTAAAGAAGAATGGGAGAGGTTGTCACCCGAATATTTGAGGAACACTTGCGCAAGTTTCAGGAAGCGTGTGAAGGCAGTTATTGAGAAAGAAGGAGGACACATAGAATAAAAACATTTTCTATTATGTAAATTTTCTTGTGGCAAATAAATTCTCATGACTTTCAATAAAATAATTGGTCATACACTGTCTTTCAATCCCTGCCTCAAAATATTGTAAATTTTGCTTCCCCACCCTGTAAACTGTAAATGCTATGCTTGGGCCTGAATTCTTCATTAATTAAGCTCAACCCTATTTCTGAGTAATGACATGAGAAAGGTCGTTTTGAGCGCTGGCCCTTTAAATCCAAATGAGCCACTTCACACCCAACCCCCTCCAGGTTATTCGCTGTGCTGCTCTGTCCTGTTCAGCCACTTGTGTTCGTTAATACAACCAGCAACTGAACATTTTAGGTGATCAGCTTGAAGTTTGGACATATTTTCAGTTTTTACTACAACCGCTGCCGCTGACAAACAGTTAGGGCTGGATGTCATGGCCAATTTCCTTAATCGATTTGATATCGATTCATAAGGTTCTGAATTGATTAATTGCAATTCGATTCGGTATTAATTGATTGATTCAGATTCATTTAGTGATACCAAAGTACAATTTTGAGTTGTAACCTGATTATTTGACTACTGCAGCCATGCAACACAGATTGATACTGTTGTAAATTGTTAAGAAGGAAAACACAGACTCAAGAATTTGCTCATCCAGTGATATCTCTCCCCCTCCTTTATTTGACACTAGGTTTTATACAGGAGAGTTATACAACATCTGCACATCCTTTCTACCATAAAAGGAATCTGACCATTCACTACGTGCGTGATATGCTCCTTTGCCAAATATGATGCTACCAGATTAATGAGTTTGTTTTGACCATAGTTTGGTGAGAATTTCCTTTCGTCCTTATTTCAGGTCAAGCTGACCTGACACACACACACACACCACTTTACCAGAAATTGCTCAATCTCAGGAAACAGACACACACACTTAAGGCTTATCAAAACATTACATGTGACACTGGACAAATGGTGGAATGGATACTAACAGAGAGGAAAATGAGAATCACAATATTACAGTAAAGTATTCTTTTTACCTTTAAATACCATTTTAAATATCACAATATTAGAAAGGAAGTAAATCTGACATTTCATCAGTAAACAGATGAATCTGCTCTGAAATAATGAACAGGACACAAACATGTCCATGTTTCTCCAGCGGCTCAGAACGGACTTCTTCGTCATCTTTATTCTGTTTTATACCTGGTGCTTCCAGCCTTAAGGCACATTACTGTCACCCTGGGGCACTGACACCAGTTTGGCCCCCCTGAAACAGACTCATGTTGGGCCCTTGGTACAACAAACTCACTGGAGGGGGAGGATGGGCGGAGCTTGGTGATTTCCGCTTTACTATTCCTCTAACTCCACACTCAGCCACAGGTGATCCAAGTTAATATTTCTAGAACGACTGGCTTCCGTGACCCTCCGCTGCTGGCCAGTTCCTCTGCACTGTGGGTTCGAATTTGAGGCTGGGAGGACCTCCCGCGAAGGGGTTTTCCCCACCCTTCCTCCAGGTTCCCCCCGCGCCAGAACTGTCGCAAGCACAACCAAGACGCCCTGTCTCCACGAGGGGCTCATGAGACAGAGCTGGCCGCACTTCCGCGTCGGCTGTTTCCGGGTTGTTTACTCATGGTCCTGCTCTGAAAAATCAATCTCCTCCAAAATTAATCGATTACGCAAAATTAAAAGGAAATCGATTTTTTTACCCAGCCCTACAAACAATTATGGCATACTCTGAGAAATGATCGTCAGAAGTCTTGATGTTATATGTGCAAATGTCGTGACGTAACTAGTCATAAAACGTAACAAATTAAGAATGAATTAAAACGGGCTTTAGAAATCTACTCAATTTTTGCCGGAATTAATATGAAGATAGCTTTGCAGCACCTGGAGGGTTCAAATTCAAACTTTAAGAACTGTTAAGGTCCAAATACACAAATAAATGAACCAAAGACTAGCTAATAAAAGTGGGGTTAGCAAAATATGACCCCTTTAAAAAATAGTTTGCGGAAGGGCTTATTTTTGTCTTTTCCGACAACAATATTAACAATATTAACAAACAAACAAACAACTTCATATTTGTGCTAAAATTTGGTCGATTTTTCGTCAATGTGACATGAACCTACGATGTAAATGCGTCACAAAATATTGCCTGAAACTTCACTAATTCATACTATGTCTCCCAATTCAGCACGTTAACATCTTGCATATCCAAGATTTTTCTGAGGTTTCTCAAGGTAAATTTAATCTTATTTGATTGGTTGCATTCATGTCTATTACACCCAGGGCTGGACTGAGACTCATTTTCAGCCCTGGAGATTCATACCTCAGACTGGCCCACTTTAGGTCACGACCAATTATTATTAAAATCATGGAATTATAACCTTACATGTTAGGTCTACACACTGTTCTGCAAAGCCTTGTAATTCAGTGTATTTTCTAAAATATTTCCAATTCAGCGCAAGTAAAGGTTGCTTCACAATGTGGATTTATTTCAACAGTGAGTGCACATCGACATCTCCAACATTATTATTCCTCACAACACAACAATAACAGAATCTATATTTTTGTTCTTATAAGTGTTAACATTTTTCAAACCTTTAAAATGTTTGAAATGAAATAAAAGAATATATAAAAATATTAAATAAAAAAATAATATAAAAAATAAAGCTTGCTGCAATTTCTAATAACTCTATCGTTTTCGTATCCTCTGCAACACAAGATTTCCATCACAACTTACTTGTGGTTTGTTCCATCTTTGCTATTGAAAACTTTTAGTATAGTGATATTAGGGGTTTGACAAGGATGATAAGAAAAAACTGTCTGTATATCCTGTGACTGAGGGCGAGCAAAGCAATCAAAGCTAACAGCAGACTCCTCTTCATCTGTCTCATTTGTGCCTAGTGGTTCAGGGTTGTGCTGCTGAGCTGCTCCTCTGTCATCAGCAGACTCTGCTCTCCCTTTCACTCTTCCTCCAGTTTCCCTAGACTCGCCTGCACCTGGATCACAATAAAAAATAATATCTACAGACATTTTGACTTACTGAACCAATTCAGATATTTACATTGGCAAAATATGCAGGCTTATTTGATATTACTTTATGCTATTGCCTTTCAGTTGTGGGCTTTGTGTATTTACTGTCTCACTTTTAATAATAAAAATTAAAATAGGTCAGGACTATGGTTTGGGTACAGAAAGTGGTTTTACTGGAACTCATGCTTGTTCACACAGTCTGTTCCAACAGCTCACCTTTTCCTTCCATCCTGACAGGAACAATCCCCTCATCACTACTGGCTACTGGCTCTGCTTCTGACACTAAAGCACATTTTAAAAATGCTCATAATTCTCAACACACATCTTCTATTTTTCAAAGCCTTGGTGTCAGTTTCACTCATGTAGTGCTGAATCCTGGAGCATCTCAGAGCACCTTTCATACTGAACAGGCCTACACCATACTCTTCATTGGAGCCTATTTATTCTAATAATATTCCGTCTATGAGCAGTCCTACCTGCCCACTCTGGACTTGTGGGCTCATGGCTGGTGTCTGCTGCTGGATCTGCTTTCTGACTCTGAGGAGCTACAAGACAAAGTTTCCCAGTTATGTGGTGTCGCATCATACTATTATTTAAATTGCATAACGTTATGTTACACGCCACAATGCCACACAATTCATTGACTCGATAATTAACTAACTTGAAAGGTGGTTTACCCGGTTCATCGTCCTCATTAGTTGTTTCCAACCGGGAGGTCGTTTTTGTGAAAAAGTTGTCGATTTTGTCACATTTGGCTGCGTTTGCGTCCAGAGCTTTCCTCTTTTTCATTCTTGCCTTCTCCGCGCCACCCTTGCTCTTTCTATTATACATGTTTCAAACAGCAAACACAGCTGACCATCCACAGCCTACAGAGCACAGATGGTATATGCTCCACAGTTACAGTACAGAGCTACTAACCGTACGCAAGGACAGATTACATCACGTCACGGTGCGTCTGGGTCTACTTGCTAGTAGAGGGGGTGGGGCCCAGGAACAGCGGTTGCAGTTTACGTGATCAACCCAGTGCCATGACTGACCCCCCACCCAAAAAAACCCCCCAAAAATTGTATATATATGTTTATATATATATTTAAAGTGAACTCCGGCCCTCGCGGCCTAAATATTATACCGGCCCACCGGGAATTGTCCCAGTCCTCCGATTACCCAGTCCAGGCCTGATTACACCCTAACTTGATGAAGACTTGGTCTTATGGTTGGGGGGGTTTATGGGCCTCTTACAAGTAAATTTCATATTTTCGGTAAAACTTCATAATATAATTTGAGATGCTAATTATTGATATAATTACCATATTTGTCCAGCATGGAAAATAATAGAAGGAGTGGAACTGATTATAAATAAAGAATAAAAAGCTTTAAAAAACAAAAGTTCACTGCAGGGCAACTCCATCAAATAGAGAAAAGCCAGTGGGTTAGTTTTCTCTTATTACTGATTTTACATAAATTTGGTTTGGGTGCTGCATTTTAGCATTATAATGGAAGGGAAAACAGTACCACAGGTGGAACCCTGGACACAAAGGTCATGCATTAGTTGATGTTAATTTCGTGTCAGCGTCATTTTTGTATTCAGTGATTGTGGCTGCTCAGTGTTAATGTCAGCAGTACACTTTTTAAAGCAGCATCTGTCCTTGTACAACTGTTACACAAACTTCACTAATTATTTATTGTAGGATGTATTGTCGTTGCATTATTGAAAAATGTTATCGCACATTGCAGATTTTCCATGTCATGCCCGCCTAAGTTATTTCAATTGTTAGTCTGTTTCATTGTTTCTGCTCAATGCACCGTCACTTACTTGCTTTAATTGTTTCGATAATTTGTTTTTTTGTGTTACCCTTGAGTATGAAATGTGCTCCATGAATACATTTGCCTCGCCTTCCCTTCACTACATCCACAAACGTCACTTTTATTGAAAAAGAAAGGAGCGTGTAAAAATCATTTCTTTAATAGAGGCCATCTTGTCTCCTTGCAGGAAGGGGAGCAGCTGGTCAAGAAGGTCGGTGGAGTGTTTGCATTCAAAGTGAAGGACGGACCAGAGGGCCAAGAGGCGACTTGGGTTGTGGATGTGAAAAATGGCAAAGGCACTGTCAGCAATGACCCTGGTATGTATGGGAAGTGGGGTAAAAGTAATATTAGAAGCTTCTATCAACCATCACTGACAAACCCTCAGGTCAGATTGAACACTGTCATTATGAAAACTAGACAGTTAAATTGCCTCGGTTTCTTTTGACGTTGGCAATTTCAGTAAACTACAGGGTGAGTGATCGGTTTTGAGCACACTCTCCATGATGGTGTGGGATGATTGGCTTGCTTATAAAATATCTTGAATTTAATGATATCTCTGTAAAAGCAGAAATATATCTATTCAAAGGTTATTGCCTCAAAGAAAAATGTGTTTCCCCAAACATTAAAACTCAAAATCCTAAATAGCCTCCAACAACCAAATGCATCTACTGATATAAAATGTTTAACACCTTCTGACCCATTAATCCTATCGTTACATGTACATAATTCAGGTAAAATGCAGTTTCTCAGCTTTTCATGGTCGTCAGATATGACCCATTTGGATGTTTAGTGGCTCCGTAGTGAACATGGAAACACCATCATCTTCTGCAACATAGATTCACCAGTAAAACCCATGGAGTTTGATATACGAATACTGGATGCACACTTTTTGCATACTTTTGCTGATACAGTCACCTTCTCTTTAGTTTTTTTGTGTTCCTATGTATCAACCTTTGAATTTACCCTGACTTTTTATGAACATCTACATGGTCAGTGAATTAAATATAAAAAAAATAGCAGATTTTCACTGAAAAATATTAAACCATTATAATAAATAGTGAAAACAAGTGATCACATAGGAAAGATTAAATGAAGAGAAAAACACACAAAAATGTATATGTATGTAGGCTGAAGAACCCCCATTCCTGATGCACTGGTAAATCAGTTGAATAGTTTAACTCCACCATTAAGTACTGCGTAGTTCAGTCTTTTGACATATTTTCTGACATGTATATTATGGTAAATTCTGAAATTGCCTTTTTAAGTTACTTTATTACCAAAATAGAATTTTAGATTGTTGGAGAGGAGGCCAGACTTCTGCACCTTCTCTGAGGCTGTAGAGGATCACAGGGGATGTTTTTGGTGTAGATGGCAGAAGTGTCATCAAGCAGGTAGAAGAGAAAAAAAAAAAATGTGATTGTCGGCTTTAATTACTGATCAGACATGAGTCAGCTGATCTGTTCTGTGGCTTTGTATAGACCCATTACTGTGATGTATTTTTACTTTCCTTCTATATAGTTGCATGACACAATGTCATATCATTTATCTTTATTGTAAGTCTTAAAATGTGTATATTTTCACATTCTTTCTTTTTAGCTTACCAGTTGACAGGCCGTAAGCTATTGTCGTCATGTGGCGTCTGTCGTCGGTGTCCGTCGTCCGTTACAAAAATTTCAATCGTCTTCTTCTCCGAAACTACAATTCCGATTGACTTCAAACTTGGTATACAGCTCCTTTATGATGATGTCAACAAAAGCTAGTGAAATTATTTGGATCCGGATCTGATTCTGGATTTGGTGCGACTTTGAAAAATTTCCCCATTATAAGAGATAGGAAGTGGATGGATGCAATAACTCAGTAAATATAAATGATATCAAGCTGAAATTTCTCCAGTCCAGCCCTGATGGGGAGATGACCAAAACATAATGTCCACATGCTGATCAGGATCTTCTTCTGGATCCGGAACTTACGGAAAATTTAACATGGGCTCTTATGGGGAAAAAATTTCAATCGTCTTTTTCGCCCAAACTCCAGTTCTGATTGACTTCAAACTTGTTATACAGCTTCTGTATGATGATATCAACACAAGGGTTTGAAATTATTTCAATCCGGATCTGATTCTGGATTTGATGCGGCTCTGAAAAATTTCTCCATTATAACAGATAGGAAGTGGATTGATCCAATGAATCAGTAAGTATCAATGATATCAAGTTGGAATTTGAATTTTGTACAGATCTGATTGGAATATGAGCAAAACATGGGCTATTTCTGTAATAGAATAAATACACAGAACTGGGTGATAATAAATGGCATCTGGATACATTTCCCAAAGCTTTGAATTTGGCCGGTAGGCTACAGGGCCATTGGTCCTATTTTTTATTTTTATTTTTTTCTCCTGATTTGGGCTTAATAAATCATAATGTAACTTACAAAATGACCTTCCCTGTAGCACTGGGTAATTTATTGAATTCATTTAATTAATTTAGTTTTTGCTTTCTGAAAATCGTGAAAAATGACAACATCGCAAAATAGAGATTATTCATCTGGAGATCATTCTTGCACAACATAAATGCAAAACGCAACTTGTTTGACTCATGTAATGTATTAATTTTTCTTTCCAGTCATGTATGGCATATAGTTTAATAGTTTTAGTAAAGAAAGTGCTGTTTTGAAGGTGATGTTTTCAGTTCATGCAGTCGGAAAACAATCATCTGTAACGCTGAAAAGATAATATATCGCTTAGCTCTGCTTCCCCTAGTGTGTCTGTTTCTGTATCCATACCAACCTGTACTCTGATTCTTTATTGAGGATCTGCATTGGATTTTCTAGCTCTTCAGTGTCTATATTCTGCTCCTTTGAAGTATCAACATTGTGCGACCTTAGGTACCATTAGAAGACCTCCAACATATTGGGCTCACGTGAATCTTACATGTGAAAAACCCTTAATGTATTCTTCTGATGGATTTTAAGACTAATAATGCAGCTTCTCTGGGCATTAAAACAGATCTAAAACCCTTTGAGAGCAAAGAACAGACACAGTGCTTTAACCATCCTGATCTCTAATCAATATCCTTGAGGCATTAGTCAGTTTTAATAAGCTCTTTGTGCACTCACTTGTTACATGCACACAAACCCACATTTTCACGTAACTACTCTGTCATAAATACCCACCTTTAATTTTCATTAAGTTTGGAATCATTATTTCAGAGCTCAGTGTTCCTTTTTCCAAATTACTGAATTGTTAGAAAATCCAAAGATGTTCTGAGGTGTGAGAAAAATTATCCTTTAAAACATCAGTAATTCTTTTTTACTCTGATCTTTGGTGTATTTGCAACGTGAGAAGGACAAGATGGAAAGAAAGAGATGACTTCAGTGAACACGTTGTGCTTTTTCAGATGATTATTTAAGATGTTTTTTCTTTATCACATGCTCTTGTTTTTTTCTCTTCAACAGGAACATATACTATAACAATAAAAATTACCGTTGACATTATGCTCACACATTTGTAGTTGTACAAGTGTGAAGGTAAAAGATAGAGGTATCATTTTAGTTCTTTTTTTTTTCTTGTTCAGCACATTTAAAATCTGACCTTCTGTTGTGATATATTCATTGCGAACATATTTCTGCAGTCAAATTATGCACACTGGTGCCTTTTTGGCTGTAAAGAAGCGAAATGACTCAACAGTGATAATATTACTAAATCATTTTATTCTATCGACATTGGGCTGAAATAAGATGAATTATTTTTAAGGTTATTACTTTGAGGTAAATCTCTTTTTGAAAAACAATATTCCAAAGCAGCGAGGGGGAGTTAAATACCAGAACACACCAACAAATAAACTAAAGCATCAAATAAAGTCTAAAGCTCATTGTTTACACACATCTGTATCATGGAATCATCAAGTTTTCTTCTTCAAACTAAAACACATAACCACTTATTTTCACAGTCAAAATAACACTGTCGTATGATCTTAACATGCTGCATCTGCTGATAGTTTACATCATAGCTCTGTTAGCTTAGCTCTGTTTTTAGACAGAAAACTGCCACAATAAAACTGTTTTCTGTATGGTTTGTGTTGTCAACAGCTGCACTAAAGATCTGTTTGGAATCATCGGAACAAGGTCAGAACTGTCACAGTTTAGTCTGAACCATGGATCAACAAACAGCAACTTAGCAAAGACAATAATATCACAGAATAAGCCTAATAATGTTCATAAACCTCATAATTAAACTCACCTGTGTAGAAGAAACGCTGCCATTTCAGCATCAAACTTCATTCTTTTCATTTAGAGCTGTGTCCAGTGGAGAAATCAACAACAGTGCTTTTAGCTTTTAGCGTTTGGTCACTTTCTTTGACTCTAAAAGTTGTTTCTTTGTGGTTCTCATCCTATCAGGTCACTTTCTGACAGATTTGTCAAAGGCCCCGTGGGGTTAAAAAAAAATGTCTCCATTGAATGAATAGCTCTATTAATAGCTGATTCTGAATGGCTAGTTAAGTATAATTACCACACACCCCTGAAGGGGAGGCAAGGGGTATTGTTTTTGGTTCAGTTTGTTTTTGGTTCAGTTTATTTTTGGTTCAGTTTGTTTTTGGTTCAGTTTGTTTGTTTGTTTGTTTGTTAACACTCTAGCAGCAAAACTATTTGTTGAATTCATGCCAAATTGGGTTTATATATTGCCAGTGACCCAGAATAGATGTGATTGCATTTTGGGAACAGTAGGTCAAAGTTCAATTTTTTTTATGAACATTTTAAATCTTTTTTTTTTTTCCTTCTGTTTTCTTATCATGGGCGACAGTTCAAATGTCTATAGAAACATCAATTTTGATTAAATTTACTTCAAACTTGGCACATATATAGGAGTAATTGATACGTTGACATCATCACACGCATATACATGATGACCTCAGCTGGATCGATGCCAAAATAAACTACAATACTTGCGAAGGGCGGGGTTTGTTGTACCTGGCACCTCTTGTTATAAATAAGATGGTGGGAGAACCTTATAAAGATACTGAGTGAAATACCTACATACATGGCATCAGTCAGACTTCTTCCTTTATTTCCCTTTAGGTCAACAGAGGATTAAGCTACAGAGTACATATATAAAGTTCCTACCTGGAGTTATAATTCCATACAGTAACAACTGTTGATGTGACATCACAGAAATATTGTACATTATAGTATTCACAAGCCACATCTGATCTACTGATGAGAAAATATTTTCATCTAACCTTAACATTCGCCTCAAGCATCATAGTATATATGACCATCATGCCCGGGGCAGAAATCTTGCTTATTTAGCTTGATGGAAAAATGTTTTTCTGCTGCAGGCTCACGTTGGCATTTAGATATTTTGTCCTAATGAGGCATGAACATAGTGGACCCATTCAAGATCAGAGTAGAGAAAGCTTGAGTCATAAGGGTTTTCTGAATTGTTGTTCAAAGAACTCTTGTGCCACACTGTATTTCAACACTAATGGAAGATGTAATCAAAATGTCAAGTGTTCTCTGGAGTGCTTTCTCTTTGAACAAGATTAAGTATGACTCACATTCGGTTTGTAGCGTGTCATTTAATTTGATGTACAACACAACATTATGGATTTAACGTTTGTCTTCCTTCCTAAGAAAAGGAAATATTCATTTATTGTTCTGCATGTGGCCTCTTTGTCTATTTGGCAAAAAATACAAGGACACATTCCTCTGTGAACCTGCTGTCATTTTGATTTTCAGAACATGACTGGAAAACCATTTAGTATATTTTCACCACACTTCCTATAAAATTATCAGTAATGTATGTGAAGTGGTTTATATTGGAGTTCTGTATGTTGCCCATCCATCTTGCCCTTTTGTTTCTCATGCAATTGAGTTTTCTGTGTATGTAAATTGTAGTGATTCAAGGTGCCTTTCTCTGAAATTACTCAACTCCTGCTGTCAGTGAATCGAAGCTACCATCAGGAGCATGTAATGGTTGTTGATTATGTGGGGGATGTGGAGATGTTCCAACCTCTGATGCCTCTGCTGTTCTCCTTTTAGGTATAAAGGCAGACTGCACATTAACAGCGAGTGACGCAGATCTTCTGGATTTGATGACGGGAAAGTTGAACGCACAAATGGTGTGTATTTATCAGCTACATCAGTGGTTCTCAACCTTTTTTCAGTGATGTACCCCCTGTGAAATATTTTTTCAGCCAAGTACCCCCTAACCAGCGCAAAGCATTTTTGGTTGAAAAAAAAAAAAAAGACTTAAAACAGAGTGCTGTGCCATCAGTGTCTGATTTATTAAACTTTGGAACTCCATTTGTAGTGGTCTCTCTTGAACTATTTGGAAATAAAATAGATATAACTAAAAAAAGAAAGAAATAATTAACTTAATTATAAATAAAGATTTGTGCCCATAAAAATAATTATCAACATAAAGTGTCCTCCTTTGGGATCATAGTAAAGATCTGTTCTCAAAAAGAAATCATTAACTTAGTTTTAAATAAAAGCAGAAACTGCCAAAAAAAAAAAAAAAAAATTCCTCATCATGTCTTGAGATGATCTGGATTCAGACAGTTTCATCTTAAAAAAGTCAGGTGGCTTATCAATGTGAAATCCATGTTTTGTCTTCAGATGATGCTGCAGATGTGCTGGCTTCATGCTACCGTTAGCTAGTTTCTCCCCACAGAAAAAACACAGTGACTTGGGTGGGTTGCTACTTGCGGACGTAAATCCAAATAAAACAATCTTCAAGATACAGCTGGAATTTTGCCGGTTCTGGTTCAGCCTTCTTTGCCACTTGTCCCTCCGGGTTTTCAAAAGAATTATGCTTCAACCACAACTCCATTGTTTGAGTTTTCAAGTGATTGACAGGTGATGCTAGGTGGCATATAACAGGTTGGGTCGACCCATTCTGGTATGGGGGAGACTCTGGGTTTTTAGGATGATGATATTGAATAGCCTACGGAATATAAAATTAATTTTATGAACTTGTATATTTCCCTGAAATATTTTTTTAATTTTATAATTATTTTATAGGATTTTTGCATGGATGCTACTTTTTAAATATATTTTAAAATCTCACGTACCCCCTGGAGTGCCTTCGCGTACCCCCATTTGAGAACCACTGAGCTACATCATGTAACATTGCATTTTAACCGGAAATGGTAAATGGACTGAATTTATATAGAACATTTTCTACACCTTCATGGTGCCCAGAGCGCTTTACAGTTCCTCACATTCACCCATTCACACACACACTCATACACCAGCAGGCAGCTGCTGCCATGCAAGGCGCTGCCAGGCCCTACTGGGAGCAATTCAGGGTTCAGTGTCTTGCCCATGGACACTTTGACATATGGACAGTCAGAGCCAGGATTCGAACCGCCGACCCTTTGGTCATTGGACGACCTGCTCTACCAAGTGAGCCACAGCCAGAAACTATAAACCCACAACATGGAGAAATTCTGAACCAATACTGATGTAACAATTAAGTGGGTAGACATACTGATTTAGATGCATGTTTTTATTCCTCATTTTTTACCAAGTAATAAATGTCTTTTTCATATTAGAAATAATGATTCTATGACACAGCTTTTAGTACAATACACTACAAAAACTGTCACGTACGTTCAGCTTTTCAATATACTCTTATGTTTGCTTGTTTGTCTCTCTCAACTCCCGTCAGGCGTTCTTCAAAGGGAAGCTGAAGATCACAGGGAACATGGGCATGGCTATGAAGCTGCAGAACCTCCAGATTGCACCTGGAAAAGCCAAGCTGTGACGGCCTCACATCCATGGATTAATGGCAGATTTATGCCCTGCCCACAATAACACACATACCTCTCTAAATAGATGATTTCTTGGCATGTTTTTTTTTTTTTTCTTTTAGAAAAATTCTATCCATGCAACCTTGGTTCTATATAATATCTCACAAACTGGTACAAATGCTCTGATTCTGTAAACTTCAAACTGTAGACATTATGAATAATACTGAATAGAGCACATGTAGAGGCTTTAATCTGTCATGAAGGTAAAGCAGCAACAAGTGGAGTTATAAACTGAAGTTAGTTTAAGTCCATCCGGTCTGTCTCAAAGGTGTCTGTGTTGACCATCTACTGCAGGTCATACACCGATTTACACACCTGGATTTAAGGATTCAGGTGCAGCTTCATCACACAAAGTAATAATAGACATGAGTAAAATGGGATGTGACGCCATAGTTTTTCAGTCTCTACATTTTCTCTGCCCACATGGATGCTCACAAACTGAAGTTTTAAACATTTTCTACAAATCTGTTTTAGCAAATAGGGCTGGGAATATCAGGGTACTTCACGTTACGATATACATGGCTCACAATAACCATAATATCTCAATATGGTGATACTGCGATTATCGATATATTGCTCTGAATAACCTACAATATATCCGTGTGTTTCTAGAGGCGTATACGTGAGGGGTGCGTTCTGTAACTGCTGTAACTACCGTAACTGGCATAAACCCAAAGTGAATCTTAACATGCTTTGAACTTCCGACTTCTGGCTTCTATGCCTCTGTTGTGCCGGAGCTTACACAAAATTTTCACGACTTCTCACCAAGGTTATTATCGTTAACAAAATAACGAAAACCAGAATTGAAAAAAACATTTCTGTTAACTGAAATAAAACTATAATAAGAAAAAAACGATAACTAACTGAAACTGTATTGTCTGTTTACAAAACTAACTAAAACGTATAAAAATTATGGATAAAATTCCCTTTGTTTTCGTCTTTCTCAAAGTCGGATTGATATGAAATCGATTTATCTCCCTCAAGCAATTTTAGCTGCTGGCACCATATGATATTTAACGGTCCGTCACTTCTCGTCACTTGTGGTTTCCAGTTGTCTTCTGGTCCCCACTCTACCTGGAAACATGGAGACTAAAGTTGGGAGAAAGCAGAGTCCTGTCTGGGATTTATTTGAATACGACAGAGAAGAAGAGAAAAGATATAAAAAAAACATTTAAAATAAGCATTTAGAAAAAAATGAAAACTAATAAAAACTAGCAAACCTGCTCTAAAAACGAATTAAAACGAACTGAATTAGAGAAAAAAAGTCAAAACTAAATAAAACTGAACTAGAATGAAAAATCCAAAACTATTAGAACCTTGCTTCTTACATATATCCACTGGGCCCCCTCCTCTTTTCAATGGGCCCCCTGGGAATGCTGGGCCCCATGAATATGTCATGCCCCCCCCCCCCGCCTTTACAGCACCCCAGTGTGACATACAACACCATTTCATGAGATCAGTCTCATTTTAAACTCCTTCAGAAAACAGTGTGCATGTTTGTCGTGCCGCCCGTGTGTCGTATTTTTGAAACCGTTCTTATTTCTTATACACTTCAAAGTCCTTCTCCGGCTTTGTCCCATCCACGCTATAAAAGCCAAAGTGAGTCCACACTTTGGATTTAAACGATAGCGGTGCATGTTTCAGTTTAACTTCACTGCTGGACTCCACTACGTTAGCGTCGTTTGTTTTTTCTTCTTCTGTGCCCAATTTTCAGCCACTCGCACAAGGAGCGCCCCCTGGAGGACATGTGAAACTGACTCCACTCACTAAGGACGAAGTGAAATGATGGTGAAAGAAGTTTATAACAGATGTATTTTAGTAATAATTAAAAAAACAAAAAACAATACGCAACGAGAGCGCATCGATAATCCATCATAAGATTAAATATCGTGATAGTTCACCATATCGATATTTTGTCACACTCTTATTAGCAAATCTAACACGGACCTAATGTGGAGAAAAATGTAAAAATATCTAAAGGAAATTCACTTCATCTCACAAAATTTTCTAATAACAAATTCCCTGAATGCTTTGATTAGAGGTTGGATTGTGTAAGACTGTTCGTAATATTTCAGTTCCAGCTGCTACTTTTCTTTCCTACTGGGCTGGTAATGTAGCACAGAGCCATTCAATTAGATTACAGGAGCAGCACATGGATCTGCTCTGCTCATAAATGCAACCCAAGGGCAAACATCATGAAATGGGAGCTGCTCCTCTGCTTTAATTATGTTTTTAATACCCCCTGTGCCTCTGATTTCTGTCTATGAAATGAAACTCCTGGTTCAAAGCCTTTTGATAATTTTATAGATTACAAGTGTGCAATTTAATGAAATGAACTAATATTTTCCTAATAAAGCAGTCACTGACAATAACAATGTCCTGATCATCCTCCTTTAAACCGAAGGTACGTGAGGCATGTGCTGTTATCACTGTTTTATCATCCATCCATCCATCCATCCATCCATCCATCCATCCATCCATCCATCCATCCATCCATCCATCCATCCATCCATCCATCCATCCATCCATTTATTCTGTCATCCACCCTTATATTCTATCCATCCATCCATCCTATCATCCACCCTTATATTCCATCCATCCATCCATCCTTACATTCTATCCATCCATCCATCCTTACATTCTGTCCATCCATCCATCCATCCATCCATCCATCCATATATTCTATCATCCACCCTTATATTCCATCCATCCATCCATCCATAAATCCTATCATCCACCCTTATATTCCATCCATCCATCCATCCATCCATCCATCCATCCATCCGTATATTCTATCATCCACCCTTATATTCCATCCATCCATCCAACATGAGGGTGCCATATACACACATTTGACTCTGAAAGGGGATATTTTCTGAAACCTAACCACAGTATTTAATTGCCTAATTGCAACCAAACAGCATCTGAAAACTGAAAATTATAATTACTGTGTTTCATGTACCATTACGCATTTTTTCATGGGTTCGTAAGTAGACACTCATCACTTCCATCATATTGAAATGTCACCATCAAATGTCTAACCGTGGTCTTTGCTTTTGCATATTTATATGTTTACTGCAGATACAAGAATCTTAGAAAATCCAAGTACTGGACAGGAAAGTGGATTTAGACCTTGCATCTGAAAGGGTTGTTCAGGTCTGGTAGACTGTCGTGAGGGTCCAGGTTTTTAACCTCTAGGAGGGTTGTTGACCTTTCAGTGTTGTTGGGAACTAACAATTTGCAGCGCACAGAAAAGCCCAGGGTCTCTGCAGATCCTAAAAAGTCTTACATTTGATTGTCCTAAATTAGTTCTCCTTAAAATGGATAATTAATCCTTAAATGTGACACTCACAGGTCTTAAAAATTCCACTGAAATAATAAATGATGTTTCTATATTTGCTTTGATCATCTTTGTAAAGAAGTAGTCAACTGTGGAATCAGCGTTGATCATTTCATCATAATGGAGTCGGGAATGAGTGACCCCTCCAATAACACTGGTCAACAACAAATTTATTGTTTAAGTTTTTTGAGCTGATTTAGGATAATTTTGGTGTGCTGGATCCAAAAATCACATTAATTTTGCTCAATCAGGTCAACTTTCTGAACTATGCTACATATTGCCTTTTTAACATTTTTGCTTACATTTATGGGCATTTTCACATCATACGATACAAAATTCTTTCATATTTCTTGCAATAAATGAGTTCTGAAGATTTTACTTTTGCCAATTTATGATTAATGTTTTTTTTTTAATATTACAGGTGAATGAAATGGTTTTGACTAGAAGATCTTGCAAAAATAAGCCTGACGTATTCTGCTACATCTGTGGTGATGTAGCACTGCGACACGGTGGTGCAGTGGTTAGCACTCGTGCCTCACAGCAAGAAGGTCCTGGGTTCGATTCCAACACCAGTTGATGGGGGTGGGACCTTTCTGTGTGGAGTTTGCATGTTCTCCCCGTGTCTGCGTGGGTTCTCTCCGGGTACTCCGGCTTCCTCCCACCATCCAAAGACATGCACTAATAGGTTAATTGGTTAATCTGAATTGCCCATAGGTTTGAATGTGAGAGTGATTGTTTGTCTCTATATGTTCAGCCCTGCGATGAACTGGCGACTTGTCCAGGGTGTACCCCGCCTTTGCCCCTATGTAGCTGGGATAGGCTCCAAGCGACCCCCGTGACCCTAGTGAGGATAAAGCGGGTTCAGAAAATGAATAAATGAAAAGTTTGTAACACTTAAGAAATACATCCTGTTAGAAAATGATTTTTTTTCTCTTAAACCCTATTTTGGGTGAGAACTATATAAAAAATCCACTGATAAAGTCACAAAAATGTAATCAATTTTGTGAGAATCAAATTAGCAAAAAAAACCTGACCTGATTGAGAAAAACAGATGTCATTTTTGGATTTAGCGGTGCAAAATGGTCCTAATTCAGTTGAAAAAACCTAGACAACTTGCAAAAAACATTTTTTTATAACCCAGTGTAATCATTCATGGGTGGTGGGTTCAGGTACGAGCTTTAACAGCTTTAACGTCAGGAGCAGAAACATGAGTCATAGACAAATGGAAATGTAACATCAGCAAGAGTGAAACATGCTTAAGACAGGTTCAAGACATTTACTGTAAGCCCTTTTGTACTGCTAATTATGTGAATGTGAATGTAGTGAATGTAAGGTCTTAAATTGGACCATAGACGCTTTGAAAAATGTCTTCAAAAGCCCTACATTTGATCTCCTCACACCTGCAGTTACTCTGTAGTCTACCCATGGAGCAATAACTCAGAACTGTCAGCAGGGACGGTTCAGGAACAAGACTGAAGACTCATTGTCTGTTTCTGTCTCGTGGGTTTCTCCACTGTCCCTGTTGGAGACCAGACACATCCTGTCACATTCCTTTCAATGGGAAAAGTGAATCTGAAAGAAACAGCGGACCCATATTTCACAACCCACATACATTATTTCCGGTAGTACATCTCCAGTGTTGACACAGCTTTAATGAAGCATGGAGGTTCGATCTGGGAGCTTCTATTATTGTTCTGGAACAGGGGTTATTTTGCGGGGTCTTGTAATGTGGGATGCTTACAGAACACAGAAAATGGAAGGAAGGTGAACATCAATATTTCCACTTAGTGACTGAAATAATGGTGGAGAGTGCACCCTGAGAACCAGACCACACCCTGAGATTAAAATGGCCTTAGTCAGACACATACTGTAGAGCAGAAGAAAAGTGACTCAGCTCTGGGAACACAAACCTTATCTATGGCAGAGAAAAATGAGCAGAAAATGTTAGTTACCAGTAGGGATGGAATGTTATGAAAATTTCATATCACTGTTATTGTTACCAAAATTATCATGGTTATCATTATTATCACGGTATTGTTACCTCGGCCAGGAGGAATTGGGATCGCTTTGCTTTGTGTGTGTGCATGTTTGTTTGTGTGCAAGATAACTCAAAAAGTTATGGATGGATTTGGATGAAATTTTCAGGAAATGTTGATACTGGCACAAGGAAGAAATGATTCAATTTTGGTGGGCTTGCCCCTGCCCCATTAGGCCCGATCACCACCAAAATTTAATAATTTCTTCCTTGTGCCAGTATCAACATTTCCTGAAAATTTCATCTAAATCCGTCCATAACTTTTTGAGTTATCTTGCTAACAATCAAACAAACATGCATGGGAAGCAGACCTGTCCTGGCGGAGGTCTGCGCTCTCCAAGTGCTTTTCTTGTTGAAATTGTGCTCAAAATGTTCAAAAAGTACTGATACACAACCTGAAATAATTTAGCCAAGTTGTATTTTGAAAAAAAAGAAAAAAAAAGAAAAAAAAAACAAATGAAATAATAGGCACAATGTACTGTCTGTTGGCAGAAACATTCAAATAATAACATGTAAACATCAAACATACAAATGTGCATTAAAGATGGCACCTTATAGCCATTGTTTGACCATTTTCCAGATCAAGTTTGTGTTGAAAATGCTTTAATCTAACATGGTTATCATGATAATTAGAATTTAAATGGTAATACTAACCATCAGGAATTTGACCGCAGTTTATCGTTATACCGGTAATCATTACATCCCTAGTTACCAGTTAAAAACATGATTTTAGTGTACTGTTACCACAGGCCCAGTATGAGCCAAGAGTTTACATCAAACATGGACGAACAGCTTTTACCTGCTACGCTGTAAACAACTGGAGACAATTCCCAGTGGAGCAGGTATATTTTGTTTAAAAACAAAAAGAATGTTTCATTTGGAGCAAAATGATGACCTCTGAGTAAATAAGTCAAGTTTTGTCGTGTTGAAGGAATGACAGATTCTCTATGACCCACAAGTTAAGAAATATCATCCAGACACACTGGATAGGATTTTGTCTCCACTTTAATATTCTGGTTTGCTGGTTTGTTCATAAACATTTCAGCAAATAAGAGTTTTTTCACCCCCATGAATTTGTTATTCTACTTTTGTAAGAACTCCACAGGGAACTGCTGTAGAATAGAACTCCCATCTTCTTTCCAGACAAAAACAAAACAAAACAAAAAACAGCCAAATGAGCTTAAGCCAAAATACTGCCCATTATGGGTAACAGTAATAACTAGAAGCACTCGGAGAGCGCAGACCTCTGCCAAGGCAGATCAGTGGGCACCCCCCAGCCCCGATCACCACCAGAATTTAATCATTTGTTCCTTGTGCCAGTATCAACATTTCCTGAAATTTTCATCCAAATCTGTCCATAACTTTTTGAGTTATCTTGCACACAGACAGACAAACCAACGCCAACAAAAACATAACCTCCTTGGCAGAGGTAATAATAATAATAATAATAATAATAATAATAATAATAATAATAATAATAATAAAATATAGTGAAAACAAACTCATTTTAGTTCAGGGGCCACAAATAGCTCGATGTAATCTCTGGTGGGTCAGACCAGTAAAATAACAGCAGAATAAATAATGACAAGATCCACAATGATCTGTAATGCAGAAGTATAAATGATAATTACAATTCCACTTATTTTTCTGAAGAAATTTGAGGTTGTTTATGTTTGTTCAGGTTATTCAAATTTTTTTGTGGAAAGAAAGTTTGATCGTTTCATTTTACTATTTTACACTAAAACGAAGAAAATAAATGGAGGTCATGTATAAGTTACAGTATTACTGTATTGGCCTGACCCACTGGAGATCAAATTGAGCTGTTTGTGTCCTCTGAAATAAAATGAGTTAGACCTAGGATAATTCACTCTGGGAGATTTATGAACACATTTCATAATAATATATGAAAATCATATTAAAAAATACTACATAATCTTTTATGTGGTTGGAATCCATTTTTACCCCCTGTTAGTTTACTGGCCGACAGGCTGTACGCTATTGTCGTCATGCGGCGTCTGTCGGCGTTGTCTGTCATCTGTTACAAAAATTTCAATCGTCTTTTTCTCCGAAACTCCAGTTCTGATTGACTTCAAACTTGGTATACAGCTTCTGTATGATGATGTCAACACAAGGTATTGAAATTATTTCCATCCAGATCTGATTCTGGATTTGGTGCGACTTAGAAAAATGTTCCCATTATAACAGATAGGAAGTGGATTGATCCAATAAATCAGTATCAATGATATCAAGTTGGAATTTGAATTCTTTACAGATCTGATCGGAATATGACCAAAACATGGGCTATTTCTGTAACAGAATAAATACACATAGCTGGGTGAGAATAAATGGCATCTGGATACATTTCCCAAAGCTTTGAATTTGGCTGGTAAGCTACAGGGCCATTGGTCCGATTTTTTGTGTCCCACTTCCCTGTTTCTCCATTTTCAGTCCATTTGTTTGTTTATTTTAAAGATGTTCCAGGCCTTTCCCTACTGACCTCCCCCCACCGCCCACCGCCGAGTGCCTTCTGCCACATCCAGCCTGTGCTCTAATTGCTCCGGCTCTCCTCAGCCCATCCGACCAAATGCTGGCTGTCCGGTCTGCTGTCTGCTGGCTGAGAGCAGTGGGCTAATGGACCAAACAGAGAACCACCACAGCAGGACGGGGTGCCATGAGGTGAAGCACACTCATGGAGCCGGACAATTATTAACCCTTTATACACTGAAAAAAATGATATTCTGGGGTAGTAATATTTATTAGGTTAACTGTAAAATTTTTATTTTCTAATTGTAAATATCAGAGGGAACTAGAGTTATTCAAGTAAAACTAAATATGTCATTCTTGTTATGAATGAACTGTTTGGGAAGAATAAGTTCTATTATGTACTTTCACAAAATATTCAAAGGTTATAGTCATTACATATGAACCTAGAAACACCAAGTAAGTTTTAATAAGCAATTTAAACTGCAGAAAAAATATATCAAATGTTGTGCAAATGTTACTTATATGTTGTCCATTAATAAAAGTTAGAAAAGCTGTTGTAGTGAGCCACACTGATCATAATGGGGGCAGTTTGTGTTGAGTCATGTGACTCACGTAGTTTACAGTGTCACTGAGTCATGTGACTGTGCGCTACCTTGCAAGTTGTAAATATTCGTTAAAAGCAAGTGTCTGCTCTGTATTCTGTAGTTCTATGACTCATGTTCTGCATATAGAGGAGAGTAGCAGAGTGAACTGGGTGGAAGGAATATTTCAGTCTGACACCATGACTGAACGGTCTGTGCTGCTGTCAGACAGTCGAGGCTGTTTTTCACATGTGTAGTTTAATGAAAATAAATACCACTACCTTATCATAAGTGTGCAGTGTATGGGGATCTGAGAAGTGAGACCAGTGTTCAGTCTCTCCTAACTTAGTTCTGTCAAAACATCACAGTTTATAACAATTACCTTGAGAAGCCATTCGCTTTAGGTGCATTAGCATTTTTGAGTTTGAAGCAGTCAGAGTCTAAGAAAAACTTACAAAGAAGGAGAAAGTAAAATTCAATGACCATATTGATAATCATCGGTAAATTACCTGAGGTTTTCAAGTAAAATAAACGTATATCTGCAAAGTAAAGTTTATTTGATGATCGCCCTTGTAGAATTTACTTACAATTATAAGTGGAAATACTTTCCTAAGTTTTTCTAAGTAAATAACACCCTCAATTTTTTTTCAGTGTAGGGCACTCATTGAAATACTCTGAAATTCAAAATTTCAACCCTGGTGCAGAAGTTGTGCTAGACATTTTATTGTCCGTCATTTTAACCGACAGGGTCGTAAAAATTCCGTCATAACATATTATTATCCGTCATTTCAAATTTTTATTTCTTAATGATAAAGAGATATATTTAGTAGTATTTAATGTTCAAAAACATCTCAATGATGCAGCAGCTGTAGTTGCTGCTGGCTGATAAACCAACGTGATATCACTGCTCGCATAATTATATCCGCTCACTTTTAATTGGTGTGTTATCATGCACTGAGGGTTAGAGTTCAGGTTATGTGAACCAGAGATCTATGCACAAATTTACATGTCATCAAATAACACATGAAAGGTAGAAAATGTGTACATATAACACACCAAATGCTATAAAAACTGGAGTATTCCTTGCTTGTCCGTCATCCTTCACCGCATCAGTCCCTCTTTTTTCACCGCGTTTATCAATGCCATCACATTTACTGGGCTTTTAAAATAAGGAGCATCTAATTTAGGCTAAAGTCAGCAAAACAACAACACAGGACTGGACACTGACTGACTAATATTCACACTCACCATCAACTGGACAGGGGGTCTACTACAGGTGAGCTAACAGTGAGTCATGTGACTGCTGTTGTATTCAGTGTAGTTGTGAACAGTGGTGCTGTTGGTTCTGTACAGGTAGGATACTGTTATGGAATGTTTGATGACTTGTTTAGAGACAGACAGACCAGCAATTCTGCAGCAGGTTCTGTTCACAGTGTTGTGTGAAAACTTTCTTTGGTAGTGTTATGAGACTGGTGTGTGTGTGTGTGTTCTTTTAAGTGTGAGAGCGGTGTGTGGCACGTGCGTGTGCGTATGGTGTGAGTGGTCAAGCAAGGTGAGGGAGCGGCAGTTTTGAGTATGAGTGTGTAAGAGGACAGAAGGAAAAAGTGTACTAACATGAATATACTGTCCATAAAATAAAAGCTGCTGTCTTCCACTACTGGCAAGGGAGTTAACCCAGACATCGGCCCTGGAGGAAATCTGCCCTGTGCTCGCTGACTATGGTCGGACGAGCCGAGCAGGAAAGGTTAACAGTAGATTACCCTCAGTATTTGAATCTGTCAAAATGACGAACGGCCTTCAGAATTTTCCGTCATTTAAAAAAAAAAAATCTGTCAATGACGGAATATTTTTGGTTAACGCGATCTCTGGCCTGGTGTGTTATTGGACATCCTCATTGGTTGGCATGACAACAGTCTCCCTCCTCTTGCCATAAAACGTCCGAGCATCACTTGCTAAAAAGTAAACACATGCAATGAAACAACTGTTATAAGGTCATAAACTGACAAAAATCAATCACATTCACTGTTTACAGCTTCGGAATTTCTATAAAGTCTCTCTGACTCACTGTAGAATGTTAAAAAACAAAAAACAAAAAAAAAACCAGCATCATTGAGGCACAGGATTGGCCCCGTATTAAACTCATGAAGACACAAACCGCAACTGTCGACCAAAATCATCTAATCTAAACTGTTAAATACCTGTTGATCCACTAATCCTATCAATACATGTAAATAATTAGTGTAAAATACAGTTTGTCATCTTTTCATGGTCATCAGATATCGGTAGCGGCAGAGGCAGTCACAATACAATAGGCCTGTAACGGTACACGTACCGAACCGAACCAAACCGTTTCGGTACGTACCTGTTCGGTTCAGTACACAGCTGTACCAAAATGGCACAGTATGATGAGAAAAAGAAAAAGGAATGAAAGACGTTGTTCGATGCAGAACTTTAAATCCGCGCAAGTTTCACATGGACATATGGAAGGACGCACACATTGACCCAAAATATGAAATAGCAGTTGATATAAGGTAAAAAAAAACAACAAATATGATGTGAACCTGGAAGGAAGAGACTGAAGACCCTCCACCATCAGTCCAGTCCAGTTTGGATCAGTTCAGGTTCAGGTGAAAGACAACAACGAGGAAAGAGACGTTAATAAGACGGACGTTGTTTGGCCCCTAGGAACTATGGTAGTTCTAAAACACTTACACTAGCTCTGTCTGTCTGTCTGTCTATCACGTACGCTGTATAATAGAGGAATAAATAGAACGTTGAAAGTATGTAAAGTTTCACTTTCGTTTCATGACAGCGTTCGTTACATTAGTTATGGACCGCACCCCCAGGTATATAACTGCGCGCCCCTCCTACCCTCCAGCTCCGAAAAAGAAAAAAAAAAAAAAAATTCCCTGTGCACACAGGCACACACAAATACACACAGTGTCCTAAACAGTTTGCTCTTGGTCCTAAAATAAATAATTTGGTTCATTGTGTGGTCAAAGTTTCTCTTCAGTTTGTTTAAACAGAATACCAGTTTTCCCTCTTGTTAATGTTGTACTTCATGTGGAATTTTTTTGTTATTTTTCTGCAGAATGTGAACTGACAGAACTGTGATTAGATTTTTCTTGTTTGTTCGAAACTACCTTTCATGGAAAAGTGCAATACTAATGTTTAAAATACATTTAGTAATGTTAATAATTTATTTTATTTTCTATTTGATTTGTAGCAGCAAAATTATATTATTTCTGTTTTTCTATATTCTACTGTCTCCAAAAATTGGGGGAAAAATGTTAAAAAATTCATAAATGCATTAATAGACATTTTGAGGGGTTTTCTTTCTTCCCGTACCGAACCGAAAAAAACTGAACCGTGGCTTTGAAAACCGAAAATGTACTGAACCGAAAAATTTGTGTACCGTTACAGGCCTACAATACAACGAGTTAAATAATTTAATATTTGTAATAATGTATTTGTATCAGTTACTAACTGTTTTGAGTTTATATGAGTCAATTTAAATTAATATGGCTATGGGGGAGGGGGTAAGTACACTCTCAAAAATACAGGTACCAGCTTGTACTTAAAAGGGTACAAATGCTTGTCGTTGGGGGTGTACTTTTTTGAGAGACATTTCTGTACCCTTTGGAAATGGTCCATTTTTGTACCTTTAGTACTTTACATAGAAAGAAAACTCTCGTATAATTGATAATGCCATGATGTTTAAAGTTTGAACCGGTGGCCTAATTGAGAAAAAAAAAAAAAAAAAAAAAACCGGCATAGGCAAGCTACGACATCAAGACATAGAGGTGTGAATGAAAACTGGATAAAACAGAGATTATGGCAATAATCAGAGGTTCTAATAAGCTAAATAAACTATTAGGCTATTATCATTGAGCTAATTGGGCTATTAAATTAAAACACAAATTATTATTAAATATAATATAGAGTAATTACAGTAGGATATATAGTAAATAATGTGCTCAGCCTAATGTTTGAACTCTAATTCGTCCTACTGTTCAGTCCTCCTAGCCTATAGCCTATTCTCATGGTCTACACACAGTTTTTAATGCTGCAGGGTTCCTTATAGTACACATTTGTACTTCACAGAACTTTGGAGCCCTTTTCATAGTCTAAAGGTGCAATTCTGGCCTCCTAAAGACCAATATTGTACTTTTGAGAGAACATTCTTAAAAAATGTACTTATATGGGGTGGGGAAGCCAAATTTACAATGAACATTTAGTTGTTTTTTCTCAGCAGGCACTACGTCAATTGTTTTGAAACCAAACATATATTGATGTCATAATCATACCTAACACTATTATCCATACCTTTTCAGAAACTTTTGCCCATATGAGTAATCAGGAAAGCAAACATCAAAGAGTGTGTGATTTGCTGAATGCACTCGTCACACCAAAGGAGATTTCAAAAATAGTTGGAGTGTCCATAAAGACTGTTTATAATGGAAAGAAGAGAATGACTATGAGCAAAACTATTACGAGAAAGTCTGGAAGATACTATTAAAGAAGAATGGGAGAAGTTGTCACCCGAATATTTGAGGAACACTTGCGCAAGTTTCAGGAAGTGTGTGAAGGCAGTTATTGAGAAAGAAGGAGGACACATAGAATAAAAACATTTTCTATTATGTAAATTTTCTTGTGGCAAATAAATTCTCATGACTTTCAATAAACTAATTGGTCATACACTGTCTTTCAATCCCTGCCTCAAAATATTGTAAATTTTGCTTCCCCACCCTGTAGGTACATAAATGTTCTGATCTCGTACCTCTATTTTTGAGAGTGTAGGTTATTTCTGTTAATAAAATAATTTTTCTCATACCTAACTTGTGTTTTTTTTTTTTTTCCTTTGCAGTTCCAGTTTTCTCTTTAGGTTCACCCATGATTCATTTACATTATTTCAGTAAATATTTGCTTTATCTACTGTTTCTGCCTCCACAGTCATGACCCTGTGCCCTTATATTTTTTCATCACACTGGTTTATTTTTCTTTTTTCATATCCTGGGGTGCAAGTCCCCAGGTGGTGTTATTGGTCCCTCCTCAGTTATCTCTAGTTCCCCCCTTATGTAACGTTGAAAACTCTACTCCTTGCCACGCTACCCTTACTACTTTATTTCTTTTTTTCCTTTCCTGTTTGCTCCTGGTTATTCTGCTATTGGACTATTTTGTTCTTCAAATTCACTGATATTGCTGTTACTGTTTTGTTTTTGCCTGTTTGTTTCTGTTTCAGGGTCTGTATCAGTGTTTGTTTGTGTATAACCTCTGTTCTGTTCTTCCATCAGGTAATATCCGTACAGTAATAAAAGAATGAAATCCAATCAATTGGGGGATTTGATCTAAGGTTCATAACCCTGTTAGATCAAAATTATCAAGGAAGAATTATATTAGAGGCCAAGTTGCTGAACATGATAGGGTTGAAAAAAAAAAAAAAGATATATCAGTTGTGACAGAAATAAAGAAACAAGAAAATAATTTAGGAAGCTGAAATCTTTTTTTTTTCTTGGAAAAATACACTAGAGCACAGGTGTCAAACATGCGGCCTGGGGGCCAAATCTGGCACACCAAAGGGTCCAGTCTGGCCCTTGGGAGGAATTTGTGAAATGTAAAAATAAATATTAAGAAATTAATCATTTTGGTTCAGGTTCCACATTCAGACCAATTCAATCTCCAGTGGGTCAGACCAGTAAAATACTATCATAATAATCTATAAATACTCACAACTGCAAATTTTTCTCTTTGTAAATGTAAATATTTTCATGTATTTACACTAAAACAAAGTATAATTTCACAAGGTTCAAGGTTCACTTTATTGTCATTACATGTAGTGTATAAATGAAACAAAATCAGTACTCAGGTCCAGCCGTGTAGATGGTAAAATCCTATATAATGAATCCTATATTAAAGATAATAATAATAAAATCTGATAATAACAGTACAAATCTAAAAAAAAAAAAAAGAATAAATATACATAAATAAATACTATGGTGCAGGATTAAAAAAAAAAAAAAAAAAAAAAAAGCAGCATGTTAAACCAGAATAAAAACAGCAGTGTATTTCAGTATTTCAGCAAAAAATGTGAATAATCTGAACAAATGTGAAGAACCTGAAATGTCTTAAGAAAAAATAATGCAATTTTAACAATAGTCTGCCTGATACTAAATGTTTTGTGTGTTTGTAGATCCACTGTGATCTGTACCTTATAATGAACATGTGTAAATGATAAACTGAAGCAGGATATTATTAAAATTACACTTATTCTTTCAGTTTGTTCAAGTACTTCACATCGTTTGAAAGGACAGTTTGTAGATGTAAACATTTTCATTGTTTAATTTTACTTTTTTCACTGTAAAATATGAGAAAAGTTTGGAGTTGACATTATTTATATATAATTATGTTATTATTTTACTGGTTCAACCCACTGCAGATCAAATTTAGCTGAATGTGGAACTGAACTAAAATGAATCTGACATCCCTACACTAGAGATTAGCAAAATAGTTAAATTCTTTTAATAGGTAACAAGTAATGGATCAAATAATTGATATTTGTGCTGTGTAAAATTAATATTAACTTATTTTTCTTGCGTCATTGCTAGTTGTTTGCAAATAAATTTTCTGAAGTCAGTTACTTAAATTCTATAATTATGAAAAGCATTTTTTCAATGATATGTCAAAAAGAAGTACGTGTAAAGTCATAGTTTTCTGCATGAATTGGTCATAAAATGTGATCAGAAATGGATCTCGACTCCACAAATTTGTCGAGTGATGAAACTAAGATTGAATTGCACATGAAGAAGGTGCAGAGCTATGTATGGCACGAGAAGGACACTTGAGAACATCTTCCGTGGTGAAGTACGGTGGAGCGAGCATCATGATCTGAGGCTGTTATGCTGCTTCAGAACCTGAACCACTTTCCATCATCGAGGAGGCTGAAGCACAGTGGAAGATGAGTGATGCAGCAGGACAATGACCCCAAGCATGGAAGGAAATCCACTACAGATAGACAGAGAGATGAAGTGGAATGAACTGAAGAGAGCCATTCACAACCAGATAACCTAAGAATAGGATGAGCTGAAAGAATTTGTGAATGAAGAATGGTCCTGTGATATGGATCGTATTAAATGGGAGTTGAACTTGTGACTTTAACCCTTTCATGCATTGTGTTCACTCCAGTGGACAGTTCTTCTCCAGCTGTTCTCTTGTATATTCATAGGTTTTGTTGTTTTAGTTCCATATCAGCCAACACAGTGGACACTTATGCAACATCCCATAATACACTGCAATTCATACCATTACTATAACTTTGCTGTTCTTGATAAACCTGATCTGCAGTAACATGTTTAAATGTAAATCAGTTATTTGTTAGACAAAAAGAGTTGTTTTTTTGCATATTATATGAGATAATAACTGGCTTTACAGTATGTTAAAATGTGAGAAAACATCAAATTAGCAGCCTTAAAAATGTTTTTATTTCATTGTTTTCATTTTACTTTCTGATATCGGGTTTTAAATACATATTTCTTTACTTAAAAAATTAAAGGCGTGGACATTTTTGAAACTCCATAAAAAAAAAAAAACTCGATTGCAATTTTTTTTTTTTTTATGCCTAAGGAGGTATAAAAACACTCCAGAAAAAAAAAAAAAAAATCTTGACTAAGGTTCTCATAATTCATGCATGAAAGGGTTAAATCTGGCTCTAAAAAATGTCGGATGAACATAAATCATACATCATGAACCAAAATGGAGAAGAAAAAATATAATGTTACAAGTTGTTTTGCTTGAAGAGTCTTTTTATTTTTGCAAGTCTTAAGTTATATTCTGAGTTATATTTTCCAACTGTATCTTGTATTTTTTTATTTTAGAGGAACTGAAGAGTCAGGTTTGATGTGTGTGTGTGTGTGTGTGTGGTTTTGATGAACTCACACCTGTCTGTGCTGAACTCAGAGCAGAGGTCAGATTCTACCTAAAAGATCTAATTTTACAGCTTTAGAAAGTAGTTGTGGTAAAGAGAGTCGAGCAGAAAAAACAGATTATGACCTAAGGGGATTTCTGTGGTCAGGAAATGCTAGCCTAACAGTGCAGATGTTAAGCAAGAGCTGTGCACATGCAAAAGCATGTGCTTTTCTTAGAATTAGCTGATGGAGTGACTGACATGTTCTGCCCAGTAACTACCATTAACCAATAATAAGCATACGACGAATGATGTCATTGAATAATGGAAGTCTCCAAGAGTCACTAAAGACTATAAAAAGTAATGAAGGAAACTCTTTTTTTTAGCTTTTGCTTTTTCCTTTTCTCTCTGTGACAAAATGTGTGTTTGATGCTAGATTCTTTTTGCAACTTTTTAAGCAATAAGTCAAGCTATTGTTTTAACTTTTTAAAACCTCAAACCTTCTTTTTTGGTGAGTTCTTCATTTTCTCCTGGTCTGGTCCATCCATCCGAAATGTAACTTGTGAGTTAAATTATGTGACCCCCCCCTCTGGTAAGTAGCCTAAATGGAGTAGTCTAAAGCCACTGTTGGTCTAAACATCTCTAGAACACACAGCCTTTTGTCCAGATAACCAAAGATTTTTGGTACCGAGGTGGTTTATAGTTTAAAGAAACTGGGGCAGTAGTTCATTAACCAAAATAAATTGTGGTTTCTGAGATTTACTGCTTGCTGCGTGTTTACAGTCCAAAAAAATGTGTCCTGAATGTTGTGCAGGTGTTGTCAGCAGCTGCTGGAAATACTTTATTGAGATTATTACAGCTGAAAGGCATGGAATATTATCTATATTATAAAAGCCAAGTGGTCTTTGTGTGTGTGTATGTGTGTGTGTGTCTTGAGATTCACACAAAATCCATACAGAGCTGACAGCTGGAGTTTGACATATTTATGTATATTTGGTCAATGAACAGACTAACGAAAATGGCAAGTTGATAGGACCATTATTTTGGGAGATATTAGTAATTTTTGAATATAGTAGCCTTACAATCATGTTGCTATACCCAGAATGCTTTGGTGGTGACTGCTGAATAAATGCGGCACGCACAAATGCACAACAGCAGAAAAATGATCACATCTAGAACCCATGGATCCTGACAGATCAGCGCACTAGTTGTTGTTTTAGTGGTATTAAAACATTATGTTTATGTACATGTGACAGAAAATAAAAATATGGATCTGTACAGAGAACAGGACAGAATGTCTTCACACCTTCAGCTAAAGGCATTCTGTCCTTTTCTCTGCACATTTCCATATTTTTTGCATATTCCTGTTTTTAACTTGATTTATCTATAATATTTATAATTTTATATTTTAAGTCTATTTTGTTTGTATTTATACTTTTATCTGCCGTGACAGGGATTGCTGTCAAACTACATTTCATTGTATGATCTCTCTCTCTCTCTCTCTCTCTCTCTCTCTCTCTCTCTCTCTCTCTCTCTCAGGTGTCAAACATATGGCCCACAGACTAAAAAAAAACAGCCGCCAAAGGGTCTAATCTGGCCCATGGGATAAATTTGTAAAATGTCACTTAAGATACTAACAGTCATTTTAGTTCAGGAGCCAAATTTAGACCAATTCAATCTCAAATGGGTCAGATACGATCATAATAACCTATAGATAATGAGAACTCCATTTTTTTCCTCTTTGTTTTAGTGTAAAAAAAAAAAAAAAAAAGTAAAATTACATGAAAGTGTTCACATCTACAAGCTATCCTTCACAAACAATGTGAATAACCTGAACAAATATGAACAACCTGAAATGTTCTAAGAGACCAATTTTGATAATATTATGTGTGTTACTAAATGTTTTGTGTATTTGCAGATCCACTGTGATCTATAAGATGTATAAGTGTATGGAGAGAAATTTGTTTCTTTATTCATCAATCAAAAAGAATGGATTTGCAACTATAAAAGAGATTTGAGAGCAAAAGACAGTCAGTGGCAATCAAAAAAAAAAGATCATTTTGCTTATAAATCAGTCCTCATTGCTTGTGAGTAAAAAACTTTTGCTTGCAACTTCAAAAGTTTTGCTCATGAATTTAACTGCACTTAATGGGCGGGGCCAATGCTGATGGATGACAGAAGAGTTTCTATTGGTGGGTTTGTCCTGGCTCCAGCGCCGGCTCCAACTTCTGCCTTAAACCCACTTCTGTTGTGTTCTGTTGCTGGGAGGTCAGTCGATAGTCTGCTGCTCTATGAAATTTAAATGTGTCCCATAAGTAATGGATTACACTAAATAGTGTCGGCTACAGCCTGTACATTCACAGCCTGAGCAGAGTATGGAATGACACAGGGGGGAGTGGAGACACAGCGGGTGTAGGGTGGAGACAGGACACCTGGACCACAGCTGGTACCAGGACACCTGGACCACAGCTGGTACCAGGACACGTGGACCACAGCTGGTACCAGGTGCCATGGCGCAGAAAGAGAAATAATGACAGAGTGACACAGGAGCCCATAGGATAAACACAAACACAACTGAGAGGCAAGCAGGTTAGCAGTTCTTCTGAACGATTATCATTTTCCAGCACCACGTTTTCTGGTTTTCCCTATGTCGCATCCTGACTGGATCCGAGACCACCTCGGACCTTATCCGTGGTGTGCTCGGACCGTGTCCGAGGTGAGCTGGGAACAGGTCTGAAAATTTCTCTCCAAATAAGTGATAAACTCAGGTACAATATTGTTAAAATTGCACTTATTTTTCTTAAGAAAATTCAGTTTGTTCATGGTTTTTCATGTTATTCACATTTTTAAAGGATAGTTTGTAGATGAAAAACATTTTCTTGATATTATTTTAGTTTTTTTCACCCTAAAACATCGTGAAAATCTTGGAGTTGACATTTTTCTAAAATATTATGTTATTATATTGTTATTTTACTGGTCCGGCCCACTTCAGATCATATTGTGCTAAATGTGGCCTCTGAACTAAAATGAGTTTGACACCCCTGATCTAGATGCAGATCAAATCAGAATTCATGTTGAAAAATAGGAATTTTCCAATTTTCCAATCTTGCAACTGTACGTAATAATCTTCCAGTCATTTTTCTAGAGCTCTCCATTTAATTGCAGTAGTACTTGTGCAAAATGGGAATGGAAAATTCCCACTTAGATTACATTAAATAGAACTTCATGGATCCCTTGGGGAAAGACCTCTGGGAAATTAACATTCCAGTAGCAACAAAGCACCAGATGTACAGATATAAGACAAATTAGAAGATATGAAAAGGAAATAATAAAATGATAATAACAGCAATAACTATAAAAACAGTTGTTCTCCAGATAATTCACCAGTTGATTTACCCCCTGCTTGACATATCAAGTGACCTTTAAAGGTACTTAAAGGCTTTTGCAGAAAAAGGATTGTAAAACACATTTCCCAAATCATAAAAACAAGATTTGTCAAATGTGTGCAGTTGAACATATTAGTCATTGCACTGGCATTTTCTCAGAACAGAACAAACAGAACACACAGTACTGGGAATGAAATAAAAGCAGTTTATCATCTGACCTTGGAGCACAAACACAAACCCAAAGCATACGGGTAATTTATATGAAGATCTCTCGCTGCTTTTACTGTAAAATCGTAAAAGGATGAAATGATATATAATGATAATAGACTCAAGGTGTGTTTTTGAGAACAGAAGATTTGGATAACGATGCTTTTATCCATTCAAATACCTTTTTTCTTGAAAAGCAGTGGTGAAAGGAATATGTAAAGCCTTTAGTGGTGCAGTTTTGCTAGCATCATTGGGGGAAAAAAAAAGAAAAAATCATTATTACCATTTAGCACATTCAAGGAATGTGAGATGTAACATACAGTGTACCTTTTGTGGATGTAGAACGTCTACCCTGTGGTGCAGATTTTGGTAAATTACTTTTTTTTTTTCTTCAGATTTCTAGAGGTGTTGAATTTGTGATTAATAGCTCTGAGTTGGATTGAGAGATGTGAAGTAAGTAAGTAAAGCTTTATTTATATAGCACTTTTTTAAAACAACACATTACAAAGTGCTTCACATAAAGGGGAGATAGATCAAATCAAATTTTAAGCCAATTTACAGAAACCCAACAGAATCCTCCAGGAGCAAACACTTATGACTGGTGACAGTGGTGAGGAAAAACTTTCCTTTAACAGCAGAAACATGGAGCAGACCCAGACTCCTGAAGGATGGACAACTGCCTTGGCCAGTTGGGGTTAAAGAGAGAGAGTAAAGGATGAGAAAAGAGAGAGTGATAGAGATAGAGAGAGACTGGGGGAGAGGGGGGAGGTAGGGGGAGACGCACACACAGATAACTGAACTAGAACATGTATAGAACAGTATAATAAACACTATCGTAACTATATGGATAAATGAGCGATGACAATAAAGGTGGAGAGAGGCAGGACCACAGCAGCAGGTCCAGAGATGATCTTAGGAAAACCTGTGAAGATCCAGGGAAAACCGGTGATGATCCTGGGAAAACCTGTGAGGTGATAAAGCACAGAGACTCCAGGAAGAAGTCAAGTCAGTAACATGAATTCACTGGGGTGTAAACAGGAGAGATTTAATGAAATGCTTGTTTATAAAAGTGAGTTTTTAAGAGTCGCTTGAAGGTGTCTATAGAATCTGATGATCTGATGTAATTGGGAAGACTATACCAGAGGGTTGGGGCCAGAATTGCAAAAGTATGGTCGCCTTTTGTTGAGAAGTTGGAGCGGGGGATGGATAGGAGGTTATGGTTTGGTGAACGGAGCGGTCGTGACGGTGAGTAGGGAACTAGGAGGTCAGAAATGGAACTGGGGGCGGGGTTGTGCAGGGCTTTAAAAGCAATTAGGAGTATTCTGAAGTGGATGCGAAAGTGCAGAAGGAAGATCTATATTGTTGAATTCTGACATTTTTACCCTCATTATTCCAGCTCCTTTATCTATAATTGAAAATACCATATTTAACCCTTTCATGCATAGGTCACTCCAGTGGACAGTTCTTCTCCAGCTGTTCTCTTGTATATTCATGGCTTTTGTTGTTTTAGTTCCTTATCAGCCAACACAGTGAACACTTATGCACCATCCCATACACTGACATTCAGACCATTACTGTCACTTTGCTGTTCTTGATAAACCGGATCTGCACTAATGTGTTTAAGTGTAAATCAATTGTTATTTGTTAGACAAGAAGTTGTTTTTTTTTTTTTTTTGCATATTATCTCCATGTAGTGAGTAATTACTAGCATTAGAATATGTTAAAATGTGAGAAGACATCAGATTAGCAGCATTAAAAATGTTTTTATTTCATTGTTTTCATATCACTTTCTGATATTAGGTTTTAAACACGTTTCTTTACTTCAAAAATTAAATGCATGGATATTTTTGAAACTCTGTGGAAAAAAAAAACTCGATCACATTGTTTTTTTTCATGCCTAAGGAGGAATAAAAACAGTGAAGAAAAAAAAATCTTGACTAAGGTTCTCACAATTTATGCATGAAAGGGTTAAAATACACACTATAAATAAGGCAAGTGCAAGTCCTTTTACTGTTTTTCCTGATTGTCATGACTTGATACTGATACTTTAACATCGTAGAGGATGAGTTGTGTGTATTTTAACCCTTTATGGGGCAGGTGACTATTTTTGGTAATTTCCACATATATTACAAGACAGTGACAGCAACAGTTACATTAGTCGCTTTTCCATTGACCCTCAAATTGTGCAAATATAACTTGCGCATAAAAATTTACCTCATGGAAAAGCAATTTTGCCAAAACTTTTTGATTAAAAGTTTTTGTGCTGGCAAGAGTTGGTTTTTCGGGTGTAGCGCAAATGGTATATCAGGCAAAACTGCAGTGGAAAGACCTTTTTCCGCAACTACATTCACATAAATAAAGAAAAAATGGGTGTTGACGGACGTTACAACAAGCAAAGAAACATGGTTGGACACACCAGGAAATGAATCATTTTTTAATTAAGTACAGGATAGAGGGGTAATATATAATAATAATGAATATATCTGTAAATCAACACCATATTTACGTTCGTCGCTATGTTTATGGAATGATTTCTCGTGTCATCTCGCGATTATAAATAAATAAATCATCGCATTTGTGATTTAATGGAAAAACCGACATTACGCACTTCTGTTTTTTCGACATTTAGTGAATAACGCTAAAGTTTTGCGCAGATGTCCAATGGAAAAGCGACTAGTGAGTCAACAATCTCAGGTCCAATGTGGTCTCCAGGGTCTGTCAGGTCCAGTGTGGTCTCCAGGGTCTGTCAGGTCCAATGTGGTCTACAGGGTCTGTCAGGTCCAATGTGGTCTCCAGGGTCTGTCAGGTCCAATGTGGTCTACAGGGTCTGTCAGGTCCAATGTGGTCTACAGGGTCTGTCAGGTCCACCTCTGCTTGAACAGTGAGTGTACCTGCTTTGTTCAGTACCATGCAGTAATGGTACTAATGTAAGGAATGATGTTCAAGGGGATCATGTGGATGTGGACAGGGGTCTGGATCAGCATTTATGTTGGTCTAATGTTCTAAAATACATGTTCCTTTCACATTACATGTCATTTTCGTGTATTTTTTTTTTTTTTTGTTTAGTTTAGTTAATTAGTTTATTATATCGTGGACAATCCCAATTAATTAACTGTATCAATAATAGTAAAAAGGGCAGCTGTAGTCAGCATGGCTCATATTCTGCTGTAGTCCCCAGCCTGATGACAATAGGCACCCTAACATTTAATGCAATGTAAAGTAATCTAATCTAATCTAATCTAATCTAATCTAATGTAATGTAATCTAAAATAATCTAATGTAAAGTAAGGGAATTTGATCTAATGTAATGTAATCTAAAATAAAATAATCAAATGTAAAGTAAGGCAATCTGATCTAATGTAATGTAATGTAATCTAAAATAAAATAATCTAATCTAATCTAATCTAATCTAATCTAATCTAATCTAATCTAATCTAATCTAAAATTATGAATATAGATGCAGCCAGTTCATCACAAAACTAACCTTCAGTCCCCTGCTTTACTGAGACCAGCACAAATGAACACAGAGCTACAGCAATGGGAAAATGTTTTCAGAAACCTTTAACATTTTACACAATGTCAGATATTGTCATGAGATATTTGTGGATTTTTCTTTTTTTTTTGAGTTTCAGAATATGTGGCTGCATTAGACAGACACAAACAAATGTGAATGTTGTTTTTTTTTTTGTCATTGTTAACAACAAAAAAAGGCAAAACTAAATTCTTGACATTTCTAACCTGTCATATCCTGGATGTATTTTATTATCTTGCTGAAACATCCAGTTTTGACCTCGACGGAACTGAGCATGTGCAGAAAGGAACATGTGGGTTTAGAGAATGGAACAATACTGGGCAGGGGTCAGTGATTTAAGAGCAGTGTTGTATAATAACGGAATGATAACACGTCACTACTGTGCACAAGTATGTTCTGGGAGAATCTGTACTTTACTGAGTGTTTTTTATTCTGTTTACTTCCACTTTTACTTCACTACATTTCCTAACTCAACTTATATACTTCTATTCTGATACATTTTTAATGCACATTATTGTTACTCGATGCAAAAAATAAATTAAAGCAAATTTGATGTTTTCAACAATGAGATTAACAGTGATTGCAACAAAGTCAGGAAGATGATTTGCCTTTGGGCCTAATTGTGTAATCGACGGTCCACACTCAACTTGTTGGCAATCTGTTGATGTGAGCAGCGGCATAATGTTCAAAAAATCTGACTGCCTTTGGTTAAGAACATTTACTTGTACTTTTGCTTTCATTACTTGAGTATATTTAATTGTAGATTACTTGATATACATAAGTACAGTCAATACTACACTACCAGTCAAAAGTTTGGTCTCACCTGGTTTTTCTTTATTTTCACGACTGTTTACATTGTAGATTCTCACTGAAGGCATCAAAACTATGAATGGACACATATGGAATTATGGAGTTAAAAAAAATGTGACAAGACTCAAAACATGTTTTATATTTTAGATTCTTTAAAATAGCCCCATTTTGCTTTTATTACTATTTATTTTGCTATTATTATCAGGGCGACACGGTGGTGCAGTGGTTAGCACACGTGCCTCACAGCAAGAAGGTCCTGGGTTCGATTCCAACACCAGTCGACGGGGGGTGGGACCTTTCTGTGTGGAGTTTGCATGTTCTCCCCGTGTCTGCGTGGGTTCTCTCCGGGTACTCCGGCTTCCTCCCACAGTCCAAAAACATGCACTAATAGGTTAATTGGTTAATCTAAATTGCCCATAGGTGTGAATGTGAGAGTGATTGTTTGTCTCTATATGTTCAGCCCTGCGATGAACTGGCGACTTGTCCAGGGTGTACCCCGCCTTCGCCCCTATGTAGCTGGGATAGGCTACAAGCGACCCCCGTGACCCTAGTGAGGATAAATGAATGAGGAAAATGAATGAATGAATGCTTTTATTACTGCTTTGCACATTCTTGGCATTCTCTCGATGAGCTTCATGTTTTCCAACAGCCTTGAAGGAGTTCCCAGTGATGCTGAGCACTTGTTGGCCATCTGCCTTCCATCTCACGTCATTTAAATGAGAAGGTGAGTCCAAACTTTTGACTGGTAGTGTAGATCCTTAAAGATAGGGTGGGACATCTTGGAAAAATAGGACCAATGGCCCTGTAGCTTACCGGCCAAATTCAAAGCTTTGGGAAATGTATCCAGATGCCATTTATTCTCACCCAGTTCTGTGTATTTATTCTATCACAGAAATAGCCCATGTTTTGGTCACATTCCAATCAGATCTGTAAAAAATTCAAATTCCAACTTGATATCATTGATACTGATTTATTGGATCAATCCACTTCCTATCTGTTACAATGGGAAAATTTTTCAAAGTCGCACCAAACCCAGAATCAGATCTGGATTGAAATAATTTCAATCCCTTGTGTTGACATAATCATACAGAAGCTGTATACCAAGTTTGAAGTTGATCAGAACTGGAGTTTGGGAGAGGAAGACGATTGAAATTTTTTCCCCATAAGAGCCCATGTTAAATTTTCCATAAGTTCCCAGATCCAGAAGAAGATCCTGATCAGCATGTGGACATTATGTTTTGGTCATCTCCCCATCAGGGCTGGACTGTAGAAATTTACACTGGATATCATTTATATTTACTGAGTTTTTGCATCGATCCACCTCCTATCTCTTATAACACTGGTCAACAACAAATTTATTGTTTAAGTTTTTTGAGCTGATTTAGGATAATGTTGGTGTGCTGAATCCAAAAATCACATTAATTTTGCTCAATCAGGTCGACTTTCTGAACTATGCTACATATTGGCTTTTTAACATTTTTGCTTACATTTATGGGCATTTTCACATCATATGATACAAAATTCTTTCATATTTCTTGCAATAAACGAGTTCTGAAGATTTTACTTTTGCCAATTTATGATTAATGTTTTTTTTAATATTACAGGTGAATGAAATGGCTTCGACTAGAAGATCTTGCAAAAATAAGCCTGACGTATTCTGCTACATCTGCGGTGAATACACCATTGTACCTAACAGGAATCCTGTTAGAAAATGATTTTTTTTCTCTTAAAACCTATTTTGGGTGAGAACTATATAAAAAATCAACTGATAAAGTCACAAAAATGTAATCAATTTTGTGAGAAGATCAAATTTTTCAAAATCAAATTAGCAAAAAAACCTGACCTGATTGAGAAAAACAGATGTCATTTTGGATTTAGCGGTGCAAAATGGTCCTAATTCAGTAAAAAAAACCTAGACAACTTGCAAAAAACATTTTTTTGTAACCCAGTGTAATGGGGAAATTTTTCAAAGTCGCACCAAATCCAGAATCGGATCCAGATCCAAATAATTTCACTAACTTTTGTTGTCATCATCATAAAGAAGCTGTATACCAAGTTTGAAGTCAATTGGAATTGTAGTTTTGGAGAAGAAGACGATTGAAAGTTTTGTAACGGACGACAGACGATGACAGACGACACATGATGACAGTAGCGTACAGCCTGTGGACCGGTAAGCTAAAAACAGTTCAAGCAAGCTACATTTGGAAAATACAGTTTAAAAGTCCAAACCCCTTTCTTCAGACTCCCCCCCCAAAGCCTCGTCTCCAGAGTACCAGAACGTGCAATACTTGTTTTCCGAGGGTTTATGAGCGCTGTGCAGCATCACCCCCCCCCCCCCACACACACACACACATACACACACACACACACACAGATCTGTTCGTATTCTGAATTCAGAAATTGGATTTTTCACTTGTTATTTTGACGTGTGTTCTAAATAATCTGGGGCTAGTAACAACAGCTGATTGTAGTCAGACTGATGTCAGGCTAACAGCCCACTACAGTTTGCTTTGAACGCTGTAATCTGTTCATTTCACCGTTATGTTTGTCGGCAGAACAGCCCCAAGTTAGACCTATCTGGGTGTCATCTTTGACCAGGACATGTCTTTAGAATTCTACTCCAAACACCTAGCGAAAAACTGCTTCTTCCAACTCCGCAACATCTCCAAACTCAGGTCTATGGTGTCCATCAATGAGCTCGAGATGATCTTTCACGCTTTTGTGTCTTCTGGCTTAGACTACTGGAACAGCCAGTTTACATGCTTAAACAAGAAGGAGCTGGCCCGTCTACAGTTTGTCCAGAACTCTGCTGCCAGGCTTCTGACCCGCACAAACAGGAGAACCCACATCACTCCCATTCTTAAATCTCTCCACTGGCTCCCTGTTTTATATCGTTTTCATTTCAAAATTCTTGTGCTAACTTTCCGGGCCCTACATGGCCAGGCCCCTGCATACATTGCTTCCCTGATCCAGCCCTACAGCTCGACTCGTAGCTTGAGGTCTTCAGGACAGCACCTGCTGATGGTTCCACACACCTGTTTTAGCACACGCGGTGACAGGTCTGTTAAAGCTGTGGCACCACGTCTATGGAATGACCTGCCTCTACATCTACGGTCCATGGACTCTGTAGAGAGCTTTAAAAAACACCTCAAAACCCTCCTGTTCAAAAAGGCTTTTAGTTTCCCACCTGACCCAGGGTCACTATTCATCATAAAGTACTCCATGTCTCCCCCCCGCCCCAGTCTCTCTATATCTCTATCGCTCTCTCTTTTCTCCTCCTTTACTCTCTCTCTTTAACCCCAACTGGTCAAGGCAGACAGCCATCCTTCAGAAGTCTGGGTCTGCTCCAGGTTTCTGCTGTTAAAGGGAATTTTTTCCTCGCCACTGTCACCAATCACAAGTGTTTGCCCCTTGAGGATTCTGTTGGGTCTCTGTAAACTTGATTTGATTCTGATTTGATTTGATAAAGCACTTTGTGACTCTGTCTGTGAAAAGTGCTCTATAAATAAAATTTATTTACTTACTTATCTGGCTAACGTTACATTTAATAGTGATTTCTATTTGTGACAAAACAGTTTGCTGGTGAACTTTCCATCCTAAATAGCTAATATAGCCAAGCTCCGGTTCTGGCTTCATTTCCTGTACAAGTGCTCCAAACCTCTGAGAACGCACGATTCATGCATGAAGACAGGTACACACAGAGGGGGGAGGGACAAATGGCAGTTGAGTTTGATAGACAAATCACTGTTCAATCATTTCGATGGGTTGGTTAAAATGATTGGATGGTGTTTTTTCAGTTCTGTCCGTTCCACAGGTGACTAACATTTTTTATTTTTGTGTTTGAGCATTTAATTAATTGGTTGCAATCAGGGTGGGAAGGAGATTTTAAGCAATATAGTAAAAAATGCTCCAGGTAAACATCTCCTACCCCGCCTTTAGTGGTTTTTCTTTCTCATCTTGTTGGATTTTTTTTACTGTCATTTTCGTCTTGTAGCATCTGATATGTACTATGTGGAGAAAAATTACTTCACTTATATTATTCTTAAGTGTTTTGGTTTACGTTTATGATCTGAGAAGAACAACTCCACGATCCATTCTGTTCCTGTGAGGAGTGCCATGCTTTTTCCAATGAATCCAACAGGGTTTATTGAGCTTCAAGGAAACATTGCATCCTTCAGTTTATCACAAATACTCCAAATCAGCCCTTTCAGACATACCGGTACGTGGTTTTCACGGAACAGGAAGGAGATGAAAAACAGGAATCTGAAAGAAACCAAACCTCATTGCATACGTCCGGTTGAGTAAACAGTATATTTTTCCCTCTGTGATGTGGTGGAATAGGAGAAAATCTATAGTGGCAGTGTGACTCATTCATGTTTACCTTGTAGATTCTGGAATTTAATGGAGCATGGCCTTATGGATGAAGTGGGAAGGTCATCTGGTTGGCCTGTCTTCATCCTTCCAGCCTTGAATCAGTTGTTGATAAAAATATCTGTGACCCAGGAGGTAGAACAGTTTGTCCACAAACCCCTGACTCCTGTCTTCATTTCAACTGTCCCTGAAAATTCCTCTCAGTGAACATGTCACTGCTGTGTGAATCTGAGAGCATTTGTTGTCGGCCAATGACTGAGAGTGCCACATAATAGAGTGCACCGTCTCTCCTTAATTACATGGTTGCATTGTTTGGATGTTTTTACTTCAGTTCAGCTTCAGCTCCAGTCAACTACACTTAAACATTTAACCCATAAAGACCCAGTGCTACTTTTGTGTCAGTTTTCTCTCTATTTAACCTTTCTTAAGTGATTTATCACCATTTATCCTTTCCATGCATAGTGGTCACTACAGTGGACAGCTATTCTCCAGCTGTTCTCTTGTATATTCATGGGTTTTGTTGTTTTAGTTCATTATCAGCCAACACAGTGGACACTTATGCATATGTAACTTTGCTGTTCTTGATAAACCTGATCTGCAGTAACGTGTTTGAGTGTAAATCAATTGTTAATAGACTGTAATTATCATTTTTTCTTTAACAAAATGGGGTTTTTTGTATATTATCTCCATGAAGTGAGTAATAACTGGTATTAGAGTATGTTTAAATATGAGAAAACATCAAATTAGCAGCATTAAAAGTGTTTATATCTCATAGTTTTCACAGTATATCAGTAAATACATGTTTCTTTGCTTCAAAAATTAAATGCATCGTATCCATTTGAGTGAACATTTTTGCAGCTCCATAAAAAATAGGTTCATAAAAAGCTGTCAATTGCATTTTTTTTTTTTATAACTAAAGAGGAATAAAAACAGGGGGGAAAAGTCATGATTAAGGTTCTCATAATTCATGCATGAAAGGATTAATATAATATTATCCTCTAGTATCTTGCATTTTTCACTGTACATCATGTATTTTTCCATATTTGTCTTTGAATTAATTATCTTCTTTGCTTTGTGTTTTTTTTTTTCCTGTGAAAATCAGATGTTTTCCTATGTTTATTTCACTGATTACGTGATGTTCATAAAAGCTCAGGTTAATGTTGAGGGTTATTATAGGAAAAACAGACATTTTTTCAACAAAATATAAAATATATTATTAACTCAACATAAACCAAGTGTCTCCATTCACTGTTATTGATCCAGCTTCATAGGTTTGACTGGTGAGTCAATGTTGTAGAAGATGACGGTGTTTTCACATTCACTACGGAACCTCTGACTGTCCAAATGGGTCATATCTGACAATGAAAAGATGACAAATTGGATTTTACACCAACTATTTACATGTATTGATAGGATTAGTGGTATTAAACAGGTATTAAACATGTTAGATCAGTAGATAGTTTTGGTCAGCAGTTGTGGTTTGGGTCTTTATGGGTTATTATTATTATTATTATTATTATTATTATTATAACCTTTGTTTAACCAGAAAAAAGCTAACTGAGATTAAAAATCGCTTCTTTAAGAGTGTCCTGGCCAAGACAACAGCAGAAGTTACACAAAATAGAAATTACAGCCATACATCCACACCAAATGTATACATAAGTAGGTATTCATAAAACAGTTCAGTTGCTGTCACACTGAGAACAGTTACATTGTGTTGATATATTTTATGGGCCCAGTTACGATGTGTGCGGCTTGATACTATTTTTGTCCTCTTTTGGGTAAATTAAAACCTGCTTTTTTGCTCATTTCAGCCCTCAAAGACCTAAACATCTGCCAGTGATCATAAGCATATACTTATATTTGATAACTTTTGAAGGATTTAATCTTATTGATTTTATAATTTTTATTAAATCAGGTAAAATGTGCTTTCCCAGCTTTTCACTGGCGTCAGATATGATCCATGTGGATGTTCAGAGTGAACAGGGAAACACAGAGTGATGAATAAAACACATGTAGACACATGACAGTAGCTGTAGATGTTTGTTTTCAGTTCATTTTTCATGCTCAGATATATTTAGCTGAAAAAGTCAGTTTTTTCTTTGGTTTTCTCTTTTTCAGTGTAATAACCTTTGAATTTACTCTGACCTTTTATTAAACACAGGAAAATATTAGATTTTCACTGAAGAAATGCAACAAAGCAGAGCATAATATAATAAAAAGCAATAAAACACTTAGAAAAGATGTAGAGAATGTAGAGAAAAATTCCTTTGGAAGTTGCCACTAAATAATTGTAGATGTTTCAGGGTTAATTGTCATTCCTCTTTGCGTTACTGCTTCTAACATGAACAAACTCCTCATTAGACCCTCACCCTTTGATTTCATACATGACAAAAACTTTGATTTCGATGCCACATTTGATGTTTGTGCAGCAGATGCTACTTCACATAACTGTTTTTCCCTCCAAAGTATGGTTCTGTTTTCTGTCCTTTCACTCCGTGTCTTCTGATCATTTGGTTTGTGGTTTAGTCAGCACACACAATTTCTGCAATTTGTTCTCCCAGGTTGCCTTGGCGATCGTCTTTCAGTTGCATTTATGACACTAAGTGCTTCATGGCTGTTCCTGCTCCTTTTGCCTTAAATGAGAACAACCAGTGAAATGCTTCTCCTTCCTGAAACAATCTTTTAATTATGTTATCCATGCTCACTGGTAGCTTTAAGAAATTTTCTTGTCTCTTCCTTGCCAGCTCACTTATTTCGACAACACTGGGATTTATTCATATGTGAAAAAGCAAGCGAGGGGGTAAACAGGTACTTTCCCCCTCCTTTCACCTCTGACTGATGAAGGGAATAATTCATGTCAGGATTATACTTTACATGTATATGGCAAAAGAAAGTACATCCTGTTTGAATTCTATGGTGTCACGTATTAGGATATAATTAAAAAAAAAAAATCCGGTCCGTAGCAGCACTGTAAAAAGTGACTGTAGAATTAACACCAAAAAGTTGTAAAATTGCAACATAAACTGCAAAGTTGTTTATTTGAAAAGATTTTTGTGTTAACGATTAAATCAAATATAGCTGTAGTTTTTACAGGAAGAGTATGTGAACAAAACCAGATTTGGATGTAGAAATGATGGATTTCTATTGTTTTTAGAAACTAAAACTTAAATTGAAAAACAATGTGGTGTCGTTTAAATTGCAAAGACCATAACGTTGAAATAACGGCATATTTGCGTATATGTATATATATATATATTTAAACATTTAACAATGTAACATTTTAGATTTGTAAATGAATGGGTTGCTGGAGTTGGTAGAGCGGCTCGTCCAATAACCAAAGGGTTGGTGGTTCCAATCCTGGCTCTGACTGTCCATATGTCCAAGTGTCCATGGAAGACACTGAACCCTAAACTGGTCCCAGTTGGACCTGGTGGATTTGGAAAGAGCTTTGGACACCATGAAGGTGTAGAAAATGAGCTAAATAAGTGCAGTCCATTTACCATTTAAATCCAATGTTAAATCTATATGTTTAAAATGTTCAATCTACATGTTTGAAATGTTCAATCTACATGTTTAAACCGTTAAATCTACATGTTACTCTGTAAATATGTTTACAGTTGGATGTGTTTTTTACAGTATTGTTCTGGAAACCACAGCTGCCAGTTTTTTTTTCCATAAAAACAACAGGATTTTTTTTACAGTGAGGTCTTAAAATTAGATAATTACAACCTCAACAACAACAATGACGTATAACATGTAACATTTAACACAGTGTCATTATATAGTTAACAAAAAGTGGGCCAAAACGCAGAGGCAGTGTGTGAAATATGAAGTGCACTCTCAGTAAGAGGGTACGTTGCAGTCACGTGCTGCTAAACAAGTGTGATATTGATCCTCAGTAACTGTGACCGCCGTTATAAAAGCAGAGGTCAGAGCTCATCAAACTGAAAAGGCTTCTGAAGGCATTTCCAAACAATTTGAAGTCCTTTCCTTTCTTCCTTTCTACATCCGTTCTACAATAGGGTAGATTATTTACAAGGGGAAAATATTCTAGACAGGTGCCAATTTTCTCTGGAGTGGATGTTCCAGCAAATTCACCACAATATTAGGCTGTGAAACGCTCAGAGAAACTACAAAACCCCCAAACTCTACACCTCAGACTCTACAGGCCTCAGTTTGCATGTTGAATGTTAAGGTTTTTGATAGTAGCATTAGAAAAGTGCTACTGTAATCAGAAGTTATGGTAACAAAAACTGGTCAACCAGTAGAGTTGGTGTCTTCTTTTAACCCATAAAGGCCCAGTGCTACTTTTGTGGCAATTACAAAAATGAATATTTCTCTCTATTTAACCTTTCTTAAGTGTTTTATAACCATGTATTACAATACTATCTTTTGCATTTTGCTTTAAAAAAACAAACAAACAAACAAACAAAAAAAACAGAAAATCACATATTTTCCTGTATTTAATTTACTGATCATGTAGATGTTCATAAAAGCTCAGATTAAAGTTGAAGGTTATTAAGTCAGAAATAAAGAAAACTGAAGAAAACGTGTGTTTTTCAGCATCTTTGCTGAAAATGTCACTTTTTCTTCAGTTTTCCCTGTTTCTGATATAACAACCCCCAACTTTAAACTTAGCTTTTAAGAACATCTTCATCAATAAAGTCAATGTAGGAAAACACCTGATTTTTACAGAAAAAAGAGAAAATAAAGATGGTAATATTAGAATAAATGGTAATAAATCAATTAAGAACCATACAATAGAGAGAAAAATTCATTTGGGCACTGCCACAAAAGTAGCACTGGGCCTTTATGGGTTAAAGAGAGCTTTAAAACTCTGGAATCAAGGCTGTTGATCTGTAAATGTTTCGATTGATTGTTTATATTTTTTTCTATGTCTACAAATGCTTTTATTATTGTAAAACTGTAATGATGTGATTGTATTGCTGCCATCTTGGCCAGGTCTCCCTTGAAAAAGAGATCCCTCATCTCAACAGGACCAATCTGGTTAAATAATGGTTAAAAAAAAAAGACAAAGCAAAAGTATTAGATATATGGTTTGTTCAGTTTTGTTCTGATGGATTGCCAGAACAAAGCCTCTAATCTCTGAAACAGAACATGGCAGCACGTGGGTTTGTTCAGTTGAATCTGAACAAACCATAAGATTTGTGGAACAAAGACCAAAAGTAGAGACGTTTGGCACTAATGCACAACACCGCATTTTACCCAAACTGAACATGCACCAGCACCAGTACCTTCTACAGGGGATTATTTGAGCTTGTTTTGCAGCCACAGAACCTCCCAGTCACTGAGTCCCCCATGAACTCCTCTGTGTACCAGACAACAGAGTCAAATGTGAGTCCATCTGTCTGACAGATACAGCTCAGCTGAAACTGGGTCGTACAATAGGACAATGACCCCAAACAAACCAGTAAATCTACAACAGAATGGCTGAAAAAGAATCAAGGTGCCACAATGGTCCGGTCAAAGTCCAGACCTCAATCTGATTGAAATGCTGTGGAGGAACAAATACCCACAAAACTACATGAACCCAAGCAGCGTAGTAAAGAAGAGTCTTTATGTGACATCATGTAGGGAAGGTTTTGAAACATTAGGTGTGGTTTTTCATTTTTCGTTGTGTTTTCTCTATTTTGGCTTCATTTCCTCCGCCAAGGTCTGTCTGTCTGTCTGTCTGTCCGTGTGCAAGATAACTCAAAAAGTTATGGACGGATTTGGATGAAATTTTCAGGAAATGTTGATACTGGCACAAGGAACAAATGATTAAATTTTGGTGGTGATCGGGGGTGGGGGGGCTACTGATCTGCCTTGGCAGAGGTCTGTGCTTCTAGTTTTTGTTGAATACATACTTGATACCATTAAAAATGCACAGTCTAAACATGTGGTGTAATTTCCAGAAAATGATTTGCTCAGGTGCCTATTTTGTATTTGTTGCTCATGAGATGAGTAACAGTTAACAGCTGCATTCTTTTCATTCCTGAAGTGTGCGAGGTTGGAGTTTGGAGTCATCCCTTAATGTTGGACATTGAGTCGAATCTCTTGTACAGAGTCACGCTTGACTGGTAACTTTAGATTTATAGTTTATACTTCTTCCTACTCCTTTTCAACAAGGCAAAAATTTAGATTTGTACGTACTTGAGGATAGATTCTTTTCATTTAAATGTTATTTTGTTTTTGTCTTATTTTGCTTTGTTTTGTTATATTTGTTTCTTTGCATGTTCGAAACAAACAAACAAATAAATACTGTAATTTCTGATGTATCAGCCTCTACTTTTTCCCACACGTTGTGAACCCGCAACTCAAAAATGATGCGGCTAATTCATGTTTTCCGGGCAAACGATCGATCTGACTGTCGAAGAATGAAATAGAGCTGCTGCATGTAAGCTTGGCATCAATGAATCAATGGTGAGACGTTTGAGACGGGGTGTGGCTTATAGTCAGGTGCAGCCAATAGTCCAGAAAGTACAGTAAATAAATACAGTGGTCCCTCGTTTATCTCGGGGGTTACGTTCTAAAAATAAACTGCAACAGGCGAAATCCGCAAAGTAGTCAGCTTTATTTTTTACAATTATTCTATATGTTTGAAGGCTATGATGCACTTTTCTCAGACAGGCATTAACATTTTCTCACGTTTCTCTCTTGTTTAAAACACTCAAAGTTCAAACCTTCGTAGATTTTAAAAAATAAGTACAACTTCTGCCTTCCTTCAGCATGTCCAGAAGTCCAACTTTTTGTGCGATGGTTAGCATCTTCCTCTGCCTTTTGGGTGCGACCGCAGGTGCCTTTGTCGGTGCGGAACGTTTTGTTGACATTGTGGGTTTTGTCGGGGAGAAAACTGGCAAACATACAGCACTTCAGAGTCACACTGCTAAAGATCGAACATTTATGTAAATTTGGTGAGACGAATGCATTCTGTACTGTACAGCAGACACGGCATAGAGGAGATTGATTGAAAATGGTTTACAGTCCCTTAGCCAATCAGGATGCAGAACACAATACGCAGATTCTCCCTTAGCCAATCAGGACGCAGAACACAATGCGTGTTCATATGCTGTAAAAAAAAAAGCATGCAAAATTGCACTAAAAAAAATCTGCGAAACAGCGAGGCCGCGAAAGGTGAACCGTGTTATAGTGAGGGACAACTGTAAATAAATAGGTGTGGCCAATAGCAGATATAAAGGCAGCAAAGAAAACACTCAAATGTTTTTGCCAGCTCAAAATGCCATGAGTTATGACACAACAGAGAGAATGTGCCACTGGCATGTTCCCAGCGGGTTTGAGCCATGCCGAAGTCACTCGCCGTCTGCGCCGTCATCGCAGTACAATCAGTCGTCTGAGTTCCAGATCAGTGCCAGATCGGATCGGATCGGATCGGATCAGATCCCTCAGGACAGGATCATAAGACTTAGTTCCATGTGTCATCGCTGTTTTGCTTGTTTGGAGGCCAGAGGTGGACACACCTGATATTTAAGGATGACACTTTCCATTTCTGCATACCTGTATTCAGTGACTGAATAAATGTGTTAAGTTCATCACAATTTTTCCACAATTCATTCTCTGATGACCAATGCTTCCCTCTTTAATATGAAGGTAACCCCAAACCAATTAATTCAATATATCTACAAATATACATACTATTCTTACCCGTGCGTTTTTAATTACGCTAAGTATATAATGCATGATAGAGACTGTTCTGTATGGTTTTACACTTGAAGTCAGATTGAAGTCATTCTAGAACCTGGAAAGGATCAGTTGATTTTTATTATGTCCTAATACATAAGTCCATAGGCTGCAAAGAAAGTATACTTTGTTTTTCTCTTGACTGTTCCCTTGAATAAGTCTTTAAAATGTCAGGATTTTTTTCTTAGACAATCTTTCATCCCCAAACCTTTAAAAAGAAAGTAAAAGAGCACTGGCATATTTGAGTTATATTTTTCATTTCTTGACATTTTCTTTTTTTTTTTTTTTTTTTTTCTTTACAGAGATGGTACATTATAATAAATTTTGGACTACAGTGAGATGTTTCTTTTAACAAATACAGAATGGCAGCCCTTGAAACATATTGACATGGTAGTAAAATCTACATTTTTGCTTTTGAAATACATACATGTACAGCATATATCACATACATATGGACACAATTCAGAGTATGACCTTTAATGTGTTTTTTTTTGTCCTTTTTTTTTTTTTTTTTTTTTTTTTTTTTTTCTTAAATGTAGTAACGCACCGGCCCCATATGCTTCTCCTTTGGTCACTTAAGGCAAAGAGGGAATACAATGGGGTGCAAAGACAACTCAACAACATGACTTCAACACAAGGGCAAAAACTCTGCTTCACGTTTATCGCCGTCTTCTTCATCATTTCGCCTTGATTGTTGCAATAGCAACCGAACAGTACTGCAGATATGAGGCAGAGTACTGACTTAGACTCAGGACAACAAGGCAGAGAAAAGAAGTGTGGAGGAAAAAAGGTGTTGAATTGTTGAAAAATCAGACTTTTTTTTTTTCGTTATAGCGAGAGAATGGCTTGTGTGTTTCAGAAAATCACAGTTTTGGGTCAAACAGCTGGTTCTAAACAGTCATTTCTTTGCAATTCCTCAATCCTCTTTGTTTTGTCCATGTGTCTCTTTGTTGTGCGCTTTACTGAGTCTAATGGAAAAAAAATATTCAGAGCTCAAATCAGTTACATTACAGAGAACAGAATGACAAAGAGAAAAACGTACAAAAACCCAGTGATGTACTTCTCAAAATATACCAAAAAAAACTAATCTGAGAGGACAAAAGCAGATATGAGTGTATGCTTCCTGCTTTTTCCAAGCGGTCCAGAGACATAGCTTCTGTTAATTATTTCTGATATTGGATGCTGTGTTGTCCATTACCCATCTTTGCAGAGGGCTGACTCACAGGCTCAGGAGGATGTTTGCGAGGCTCAGTTCTGTCGATATCTGATCTGAAGAGACATTTCCATCAACCGGAGCAGCTAACTGCCACCGCTGGTAACAAATATTACAACTCTGATAAATATATATACACATGCACACAAACATAAACAAAGCAAATGAGGGTCATTATTTAGATAATTAAAAAAAAAAAGTCTTGTGTTTGTTGTTCATCCACTCTGGGCTATTCTCCTTCCTGGAGGAAAAAGTGTCAGTTCGCCTGCTGTGGATGTGTCCGTCGCTCCTGGCTGTGCAGATGATTTTATTTTGGATTTCATTCGTTTATACATTTGTCTCCAGTCCGTTCATGTCAATAGAACAGTGTTCCTTGTCTCTGTGCTCTCTCTTATGATGATGAGCGTGTTTCTTCTTCTCTATCGGCCGAATCCCTTCCTCCAGCTGCATCAGTCGAGCCACGTCCGGGGACAAGTGGTCGTGCTTGTTGCCCGGTGGAGGAGGTTGGTAGCAGCCGTTCTTCTGGTTCTGGTAGCTCATCATCTGCTGGATGCTTATCATGGGTTTAGTCTCACATATCAGAGGCACCTAATGAGAACAGGGAACATGAGGAGAATTAAAAGTTAACCCACTTTAGTTTAAACATATGCAAATTCACTCTTTGCATTTTATTAGATTAGATAGAACTTTATTCATCCCTTGGGCAGAGCTCTCAGGATATTAATTATCCATTTTAATAGAGAAATGCACCATGGGACCTAACTTCAGAAAAAAAATGAAGGGCAGTCAATGCTGAGAAATGAATCATTTTTAAATTTAGTTTGAATTATACCATCATTTATATTTATTTGATTTATTCATTGTGCCCCACAGGACCTTACTTCAGAAAGAAAAATTGTGTTACTGTCAACAGTGAGAGACAATTCATTTTTTGATTCACACATTTCATGTTCATTAAAAAGACAATTTTACAAGCCAAGAAAGTCCTGGTTCGTGCAAAGCAAGGTTACTATCATCGTTAAAGAAAACTAACGAAATGACGAAAACTAGAATTTGGAAAACATTTTCGTTAACTGAAATAAATAAAAACTATACTTAAAAGAAAAAAACGATAGCTAACTGAAACTGTATTGTGTAGTTACAAAACTAACTAAAACGTTTAAAAGTTATGGATAAAATTCCCTTCGTTTTTGTCTTTGTCAACATCGGATTGATACGAAAGCGATTTATTTCGCTCTAGCAATTTTAGCTGTTGGCACTTCACGGTCCGTCACTAGTCGTCACTTGTGGTTTACAGTCGTCTTCTGGTCCCTACTCTACCTGGAAACATGGAAACTAAAGTTCTGTCCTGTCTGGGATTTATTTGAATACGATGGAGAAGAAGAGAAAAGATCTAAAAAAAACTAAAACTAAACTAAAACTAAGCATTTAGAAAAAAAACGAAAACTAATAAAAACCAGCAAACCCGCTCTAAAAATGAATTAAAACTAACTGAATTCGAGAAAAAAAGTTAAAACTAAATAAAACTGAACTATAATGAAAAATCCAAAACTATTAGAACCTTGGTGCAAAGATGGTATAGAAACATCTAGTTGAACGGACTGTGTTGTTCGTCACACATGACGCATGTCCCCAATACCAAAGGAACTGTAGTCGAATCCTTTCCATTCATTCATTCATTTTCTGAACCCATTTTATCCTCACTAGGGTCACAGGGGTCGCTGGAGCCTATCCCAGCTACACAGGGGTTCACCCTGGACATGTCTCCAGTTCATCGCAGGGCTGAATCCTTCAAGAGTTTTACCACAAAACTGCTACTGTCTTTACTTGTCAATTTACTGTTACTACTTTATTGTCTATTCACTGTCTCCTCAAACCCTGTTCATAGTCATATTCTGTTTTTTTCCCACTATGTCCATTGTTACACTGTGGGCCTTAGAGTTTTTGCAGTTTCAGTCTTCTATATGTGCTGTTCATATGGCAAAACTGACAATAAGGCAGATTTTTGACTTTGACCTTGCTAAAATGATCTTTTACATTGACGATCATCAAATGTGCAATATGGAGAGAAAAGATAAACTCCAGTCCAACTGCTAATCACACATGAAACCTTCTAACTGTGAGGTGCAAGTGGAAAAACACTTCACTTTTCATTTTCTAAACTAAATTGATAATCATTAGTCATGGCAGGTTTACTGCTTCTCTGTCTTCTCCGTGTCCTTGGTGTCTTTACATAAAATCTAATATCATTAATATTATTATCTAGCACAGTGCCTGCCTGGCTGCTGAACTCAGAATTATTGCTTCTTATTATGAAAACTGTTTTTCGCTGTGTATGTTTCCATGCGCACAAATAACCCACTGTTATGTAAGAAAATATCGCTTCTGCAATATATTGCGATGTTTCATTTCACAATACTGTATCGATATTAAAAAGTACTGTTTTGATATTTTTAGGTATTTATTCAAATGCAGATATTGTGGAGGTTTTTTTTTTTTTTCATCTTTGTTTATATTTTATTTATTGTTATTTAACACTCTTTTACTAACAGTGTTCGTTCCTTTGTTAGGATTGAACAAAAAAAGTGTTCTGATGTTAGTTCTGAACTAATAGAATATGAACATTTGAACAGGATCTGAAACTGTAATGTCTGTAAAACAGAATTTCAGTTTGAACACAGGAACATTTTGGGATATAACATTAGATCCCATTGAGATCAAATAAAAATGAGTTTAGTATTTGTGCAGATTTCTGGTGTAATTCAGTTCTTCAAGGAAATAATCATTTTTAAAAAAGAAACAAACCAAACTAGAAGCACTCGGAGAGCGCAGACCTCCGCCAAGGCTGATCAGTGGCCCCCCCCGTGGGCCCCCCCATGCCAAGGAGGTTATGTTTTTGCCAGGGTTTGTTTGTTTGTTTGTTTGTCTGTCTGTCTGTCTGTCTGTCTGTCCGTTAGTGTGCAACATAACTCAAAAAGTTATGGACAGATTTTGATGAAATTTTCAGGGTTTGTTGGAAATGGGCCCCCCTGTGGGCCCCCCCACCCCCGATCACCACCAAAATTTAATCATTTCTTCCTTATCCCATTTCCAACAAACCCTGAAAATTTCATCAAAATCTACCATAACTTTTTGAGTTATGTTGCACACTAACGGACAGACAAACAAACAAACAAACAAACAAACAAACAAACAAACCCTGGCAAAAACATAACCTCCTTGGTGGAGGTAAAAATTGCCTTTTTAACAGTATCATGATATATTGTGATATATCGTATCGTGATCCTAGCATTGTGATTTGTATTGGATCGCCAGATTCTTGCCATAACATTATAGAAAAGCTACAACAGATGAACATCTACTGTTACCATGAACCTTAGTTAAATACAATATTGTCACTTGAACCTGTCTGTAACACAGGAGGTGTTCCAACAATTGGTCGTCTACATGATACTTTCTAGTCTGCACAAACTGCAAAAGCTGCACTGCAATTACTTGATTTTTTGTTAAATTTTAGCTGTATTTACCTACTTATATAACAGTGGATATTACACAACATTATACTTGAAATCACCATATACTGTGTGTACTGATAATTACATGATCAGGACACTGTAAAGATTCAAACAATTAAAACCTATTTATCAGGGTTACATAATCATACTCTATTGCGTCTTTTTACTCTTTACTGAATTTCCATTTTATGTTTTTTTTTAATCTGTAGTAAATCATAATGTGCAGCCTCTACTTCAGTATAATGTATGATGATGAAATTCTTTGTTCAGTCATCACATAATAATACAACCAGTGTCAACAACAACACTTCAAACATTACCAACAGATTAATGACTGAGAAGGCACATGAATAGAAGCATTCTGCTTCTATTCATGCCTGTCCTTCAGAACAAATTCAGCTATCCAGCATCCAATATAAGAAAAAACAAAAAACAAAAAACCCCCCCAAAAAAAACAATGTATCAAAGCAAACAAACAAGCAAAACATAAAAAGGTGAAAATAAACCAGAGAAATAGAAAACTTAACCACCAAATTAATGGTAATTTAATGTAGAACCAAAAATAAATTATTTACCCATTACTTATTAGAGCTTAACAATTGTATCCTTCAAAAACTGCCTTATGTACCATTTTTTTTAAATATTAAAAATGGGCTCCACATTCTTAAATCCTTGCTGGCCTCATTCCATAGTTTAACTCGAACAACAGATATACATCTTCTTTTTGTCTCTTTTTTAGCTTTTTGTTCAACAAATTTACAAACATCTCGCAAATCATATTTAGACTCATGTGTGGAGAAGAACCTTTGTACACAGACGGGGAGTCACTTTAATTTGGCTTTATACATTATTTGCATTATTTTATAGTAAACCAAATCATTAAATTTCATAATATGGGATTTCCTAAGCAGTTCATTAGTGTGTTCATAGTAAGCGGCCCTATTAATAATACGCATTGCTCATTTTTATAAGAGGACTATAGTTTTTACAGTTGTTTTATATGTCCAGCCCCACACTAACACACAATAGGACATATAAGGAAGTATAAGTGAACAGTAAATTATACGTAGTGCCTTATGGTTGAGCATATTTCTGGACTTACACAAGATTGCCATTGACTTTGCAATCTTTCCTTTTATAGATCTAATATGTGGTTTCCATATTAATTTGTGATCAATAACAACCCCTAAAAATTTTGTATCAAACACTCTTTCAATTTCAGCATCGCATATTTTTAATGTAATGTCCCCATCAATTTCTTTTCAATTCCCAAAAACCCTAAATTTAGTTTTTTTTAATGTTAAGTGACAATCTATAATGTATAATGTATAATGTAGGATGAATGAATAACAGAAAGATATGCTCTATATTTCTATTCACAGATACAATGAATAGTTTCTTTTCATCCTTAGTATATATCCACTGGTTTGCCTACCTGCTCCCCTTCTTTAACAAAATCTTTTCTGCAGATATGTGCCATGATGCCCGTGGCCAGGGCGTCCCCCATCACGTTGACCATGGTCCTGAATCGATCCCTACACGACAAAATCAATGTCAGAATAAACATTAGACATTGCTCGGTGTGGAAGGCCGCAGTCTAATACTGACAACCAAATGCAGCAGGTGTACACACATTCTTTACTGAATTAGAAATACAGATACTTACAGGTGTAAGAAAGACTGGACAAAGTAGAAGAAATGTATGAAACTGAAAAGGAGGTATTTGAAGGTCATTTTTTCCCGGCTATTTTTGTGCAAAGTGAACTGAACTCCACAACAGATAAACTTCACCTGAGGAATTTTAAACCATTCTGATGTCATATAAAAGAGAAAATCTGAATTGATAATCGACATTACCTTTGCTTCATCGTGCAACTTTCATATATACACTGGTCAGCCTTAACATTATGACCTCTGGCAGGAGAAGTGGTAATAATTTTGATTTTTTAAAATTTTTTTTATTATACAGTCTACAGGTGGTGTTTGAACCAAAGCAACGTCAGTATAATTTAAGGGGAACTGAAATCTTCAAGAAAATCAAGTGTAGAACAAACATAAAAAGCCAGAGGGGTACATCTATGGAATAATCTGGATGAAAACTTTAAAATGTCTTCTTCAATTTGTACATTTAAAAGGATGCATAAATCCAGTATAATAACAAAATATAGACCATTATCTGAATAAGTGAATATCTAGTTATAATATAGAAGAATGCATAAAATAAGATATAATTATGTATTGCCTATTTGCAATTAATTAATTAATACAAGACTATCATGATTAGGAGATATTATCACATTTATTAATGACTGTATTTGTAGTAAATATTGAAGTGCATATAAATATTATAGTTTATATTATAAAACAGGGGTGTCAAACTCATTTTAGTTCAGTTCCATATTCAGCCCAATTTGATCTGCAGTGGGCCAGACCAGTAAAATGACTTAATAACCTATAAATAACGACAAAACCAAGTTTTTATTTTTAAGTACCAAAAAAAAAAAAAAAAAAAACCAAATTATGAAAATATTTACATTTTACAAAAAAACATGAATAACCTGAAAAAACAGAAATTTCATTTGAAAAATTTGTGCAGTTTTAACAATATTATACCTTGACTTATTTATACACATACATTACACACAATGTTGCATAAACATTTGGTAACAGGTATAATATTGAAATTTTGGAGTTTGGAACTAAAATTTGAACAATTTCTACAATATTCCATCTGTTATTATTATGAACACAACTCCAGATCACAGTGGATCCATGAATGCACCAAACATTTAGGAACAGGCAGAATATTGTTGAAACTGCACATTTCAGGTTGTTCGTCTTTGTTTTTATTTATGTATTTATTTGCATTTTATTGTGAAAGAATAGTTTTGTAAATGTAAATATTTTCACAGTGTAATCTTTTTTTTTTTCCACTTAAATTTTTTCTACATAATTTTTCACAAAGAAAATTTGTCATTGTCATTATTTATGGGTTATTGTGTTGTCATTTTTTCTGTAGATCACATTGGTCTGTATGTGGAACCTGAACCAAAAGGATTTGGACAACCTGGACTGTTCAGGATCATTTTTGCTCTTTCATCCTGCAGGGCCGGAATGGAACCTTTGGCGGGGGGGCCAGATTTGGCCCCCGGGCCGCATGTTTGACACCTGTTGATTATGCAAATCTGATTGTGTGTGAGGTGACTAAAAAGTGTATGTGAATGGTGTGTATGGATGTTTTGTGTTATTGTAAAAATATATAGAAAAAAAGTGTGTTAACAAAGCAAAGGAAGTGGAATTAAATTAATTTTTAGTTTTTAAAAAGGGAGTGGGAGTCTCTAAGTTATACTTCTTCCCACGCCTTTTCGAGCACCAAAAAATTTTGTTTGACCGTGTTGTATGATTCTTTTTTATCTGATGATTTTATGTGCTCGAAATAAAACTAAACTAACTAAAAAAAAATTCACTTAAGTGTTATCTTTCAGTGGGTTGGATAAATCAGGCAGCAAGTGAATATTTAGTCCCTGAAGCTGATCAATCCATCAATCAATCAATCAATCAAATTTTATTTATATAGTACCAAATCATAACAAAAGTTATCTTATGACACTTGACATATTGAGCCGGTCGAAACCAGACTCTCAAGCCAATTTACAGAACCCTGACAGAATCCTCCAGGAGCATGTGTGGAAGCAGCAAAATGAGCAACGCAAGGAACTGAGTGACTTTAGCAAGGACCATAATGTAACGGTAATGACTGGGTCAGAGCATCTCCACAACTAAAGGTCTTGTTGGGTGTTCCTGGTCTGCAGTGGGTAGGACTGACTAAAAATGGACAAAGAAAGGACATCCCACTCTCAGGACCAAAGAACATCTGTGGAACAGGTTGGAGTCTAGGCCTCGGGTCAGAGATGTTGCTGTGGAAAAAGGTGGACCTACACAATAATGTTCTGCTCCCATCGATGCTGGACTGGATGACATCTGGTTTTTGTTTTTCAGATCAGTTTTGGTAGGTACTAACCACTTTACACTGGGAATGAACAACAACATGTGGAGATGCTCTGACCCAGTGATTTAAACATCACAATCTCATCCTTGTCACAGTTGCTCTGATCCCTACTTTTGCCCATGTTGCTGTTTCCCAGACATCAACTTCAATGTCTACATCATAGTGGTCAAAAATATGGCCCGTGGACCAAAGCCAGCCTTCCAAAAGATCCAATCCGGCCCGTGAAATGCAAAAAGTACACTGAAGATATTAACAATCAAGGGTGTCAAAATCATTTTAGTTCAGGTTCAACTTTCAGCCCAATTTGATCTGAAGTGGGTCAGAACAGTAAACTACTATTGTAGTCACTTAGAAATAATGGCAATTCCAAAATTTTCTCTTTGTTTTAGTATAAAAAAGTAAAATTACATGAAAATGTTTACGTTTAGAAACTATCCTTTCACAAAAAATGTCAATAATCGGAACAATTATGAACAACCTGAAATGTCTTAAGAGAAGTATGAGCAATTTTATCAATATTCTGCCTGTTATTAAATGTTTTGTGCATTTGTAGATCCACTGTGATCTGTAAGGTGTAATTTACACTGAGCAAAAATGTAAACGCGCCTTGTGACACTTTAAATTTTCATAGCATTCCGTGTTGCACAATGTATTAAATCACACACAGTTTATTTTGTTGATCATTGTGGTACAGATTAGTGTCCGTTAGAACATGATAGTGGTGTCTGGCATTCAGGGACGTTCATGTGGACATGGTGGGGGCCCACTGAAAGACATCATAGCTCCATATCTTGTGTGTCCACCATTGGCTTCCTGTAGAGCGACACATCATCTTCTCATCGAGTTGACAATATTGTCAATTGTGGCCCATGGAATGTTATTCCACTCCTCTTTGAGGGCTACACGGAGCTATGGGATGTTATCTGGAACTGTTCCCACATGATTTGTGACATCTGAGGAAATGTGACATTTGGAAGTGTCCTTTTGTTGTCCCCAGTGTAAGGAGTGTCTGAATACTGTTAACGCTGTTTGAGCAGCACGTGGACAGGCCACAGCTGTGTTGTGGGTGGAATCACTAGATCACTGAGCAAGCGCTCATTTGCAGATATGGACACAAAGTTTATTTAGAAATCAAGAGAATTAACCCTGTTTTGAAAAAATGAAATAAGGTCCACACAACCTGTGAGCTCCCAAAAATTTATGTGTAATTTTTGTGAATAAATTTTTGGGAGCTCACAGGTTGTGTGGACCTTATTTCATTTTTTATCTACTTTTTTGGGATCCTGCACACCTTTCATTTACTGGATGTGCATGTCTATCACCTCCCCTCATAATTAACTGTGTTTTACAGTTGTAAAACTTCATAAGCTAATTTTGGGCCACGCGTGTCGTGTTACACAAATATTGTACACCAGGGCTCTCAAACTCATTTTCTTTCATGCACCACATTCAGCCCAATTTCATCTGCAGTGGGCTGAACGAGTCAAACAAAGCATAATAAGCTATAAATAATGAAAACTCCAAATTGTTGTCTTTGTTTTAGTGTAAAAAAACCCAATTAAGTTATGAAAATACTTACTTCTATAAAGTATCCAAAAAAAACCCAAAAACAAAATGTGAATAACCTGAAAAAACTGAAATTTAAATAAAAAAAACTTCAGAAAATTTAGTGCAATGTGAACAATACTATGCCTCAACTTATTATTTCTACATATGCATTATGGATCGAATCTACAAAGACACTAAACACTGAGTAACAGGCAGAAAAATTGTTAAAACTGTGCTTAATTTTCTTTAGACATTTCAGGTTGTTCATATTTGTTCAGGTTATTCACATTTTATTGTTACAGGATAGTTTGTAAATGTAAATAGTTCCATAATTTAATGTTATTTTTTGTACAAAAACAAAGAAACAAAATTTAAGTTTGTATTATTTATAGACATAATGTAATATTATTTTTCTCACATTAAACCCAGTAGTAAATCTGCAGTCATTCTTTTTTGTCAGTTCTTCTGCTGTTATTATTTGACTGTAGATCATATCAGTCTGTATGTGGAACCGCAACTACAATGAGTTCCACAGCCTTGACTGTGGAATTTTTGCACTTTGCAAATTCATCCCACCGGCCGGATTGGAACCTTTGGTGGGACATTTAGTCCCCGGGCCGCATGTTTGAGACCCCTGTTGTACACGGTGCGTTTATAATTTTACTCAGTGTAAATGTATAAATAATAAACATTGGCATAATATTGAGAAAATGGCACTTATATTTCTTAAGACATTTCAGGTTGTTCGTGTTATTCACATTTTTACTGAAACTTTGTAGATGTAAACATTATCATCATGTATCTTTTTTCCATTGTTATTATTTTACTGGTCTGGCCTACTTCAGATCATATTAGACTGAATATAAAATGTGGCCCCTGAACTGAAATGAGTTTAAAAAAATGAGTTCACTTGCTGCCTAATATATCCCACTCACTGACAGGTCCCAGTGGAATGAAATAATAAAAACTAAATTCACTTTTCTGCATACTGTTGGTGCACCCATTTACAATGAATGTTGGGAAGGCACACGATATTCACTGATATCAGACACTAAACCCAAATGCAAAAACAATTTGTCTCTGTAACATGTTTTTTCTGACGAAGTAAGTAGTAGAAATTATAGACATTTATGTTGAAAAGTAGGGAGGAAAAACTAAGGACTATATAATCAAGTAAAGTGCAGATATCTGATTGCACTTGTTTGCCTCCATTCTCTGCTGGTAACAGGAAACAATGGATGGAATTAACATATTGTGGAAGAATGTGATTTTTACAGCCACTTCCTGAGCTTTTAGATGTGTTCTGCTTTTGAAAGGCGGCAAAGATGGACTTGTACTTACAAAGCCCAGTCAACAGCGATGATGAGAGTAATGTCATCAGTGGGCAGACCCACAGAGGTCAGCACGATCACCATGGTTACGAGTCCAGCCTGCGGGATTCCAGCTGCTCCGATACTGGCCGCCGTGGCAGTGATGCTGGGAAAACACACAAGAGTAAATAATGGTCTGAATCTATTCACGCCTATCACTGCTATGACATAACCACCTCATCACATTTATAAGCGCTAACACAAATTATTTTACTTCAATGTGATAACTGTCACAGAAAGTGTCAGTGAAGTGTCAGAGAAATATCACACTTCCATCACTATTTCCACTGTTTTCAGCTGTGATCAGTATTTTCTATTTTTAGGAGGATAATTTAGTAATTGACACTGTATAGTTATTTTTATTCACTTATTTATTTTATGTCAAATGTCTCCTGTACCATTTCGATTTAAGGTAAATGGAATTTCATATTTTATTTGTGTTCCATTGTGTAATGCTAATAAATGTGTGGTACCAGACGTGTATAAGTTATTATTATTATTATTATTATTATTGTTGTTGTTGTTGTTGTTGTTGTTGTTGGCTAAATTCAAACTGATTACCCTACAGATTTGCCTAATCCTAAAACATATTTAAAAAAAATTATAATAATAATGATAATTAGCCGAAGATCAAAACACACTAACTAACTGTAGGATTTCGTTACAACACGGCATAATAACTCTTTTTAAACTTTGGTCATAAACCCAGTATGACTTTGCAAATAAATCTCATTTTACACTTTCATTATAGGCCTGCTGAACATCACAGTTTATTTTGCACCCGTATTATCCAGTTTTTGTTTTTTGCTTTTTAAATCTAGCTCTGTTTTTATACTTATACTAATTAATTATCTATATTTATAGTCATTAGAATATTCATCGAGACGCTTATATTGGCAAATTGGGAAAATAAGAAAATACTTCATTTACATAATAAAGTATTAACATTTTATTGTATTAATTTATTGTGCACTCAGTTTATGTTTTCATGGTGTCTCTACATCTTCAGTGATATACACTACTTAGACAAAAATATTGGGTCACATCACACTGTCTATTCCTGTTGATTTAAAATATTACCATGATAAAAATGTCAGGTGTTACCATAATTACCACGATAAATGTCAAATCCAAATTTGTTTTGCTATTAAAGGCTGAGTTTTTCTCCTGAGTGAGAGTTGAAGAAAACAGGCAGTTACTGGTAATTTTAAAAAAATGATTATTTATAGTCATAATGTGTTATTTCAGAAATCTAGACATGGACTATTAAAACAATTAGAATGATAAAAACACTTCCCCTATGACCCTCGAGAATTTAAAAATATTCACAGAAAATAATGAAAGAATGAAAAGTGTTGAGAAAAAATAAGTAAAAACCAACTCTGAAGCATAATAATAATAATAATAATAATAATAATAATAATAATAATAATAATAATAATAATAATAATTTGATTCCTTTTAAAGGATTGATATTTTGGTTTTTTAAAAACAGAATTATGCATTTTAAAGCATGTCCCTGTGGTCTACATAAACTGTAAATGCTCTGCTTGGGTCTGAATTCTTCATTAATTCAACTCCACAGGTCCATCTTCAACCCTTTTTTGAGCACTGGCCCTTTAAATGCACATGAGCCACTTCAGGCCCCGCCCCCTCCAGATTGTTGGCTGTGCTGCTCTGTCCCGTTCAACCAACAACTTTAGGTAATCGGCTTGAAGTTTGGACATATTTTCAGTATGGACTACAACCGCTGCTGCTGACAAACAATTATGGCGTACTGGAGAAACGTTCGTCAGAAGTCTTGACCACATATGTACAAATGTCATGACATAACTATAGAAATTAAGAAGGAATTAAAACAGATTGTAGAAATTTACTCGTTTTTGCCAAAAATTAATATAAAGATAGTTTTGCAGCACGTGGAGGGTTCAAATTCAAATTTATGAACTATTAGGGCCCAAATACACAAATAAATGAACCAAAGACTAATAAAAGTGGGTTTAGCAAAATATGAGCCCTTTAAAGTTTGACATTCAGTATAAACATCTGACATCACAGAGCTAAACATTAAATAGTTAATTTTTCCTCTAAACTCGGTGACCCACTCAGAACAAGTCTGTGACCTACTTCTGGGTCACAATGCATCAGTTGAAAAAGCAGGTTCTCAAGCATATATTATAGATATCATATCTGGATGAAATTCTGTTCAAGCATCTATATGGATCAGAGCTTCACATATTGCCTCTGCAAATGTCATGGATATATAAAGGATGCATAAGCTTACAAAAGATTAGATCTTTACAGATACTGATCCTTTTTGTCTGGCATTGAGATGCAAATCACCAAGTATTAAAAAAAACGGATTGAAGAAATGGTAACTATGTGACATGTTGAATATTCTATGTATCATATGAAGCCTGCAACTCACACAATATGATATAAATGAACAGAAATGAACAAAAAAATGACTAAAATATCATTAGTGCGTGTTGATTTATCAAAGAAATATCACACTTTCATCACTATTTCCACTGTTTTTACTTGTCATCAGTATTTTCTATTTCAGTTTCTATTTCTTGCAGGATAATTCAGTAATTGACACTGTATAGTTATTTGTATTTATTTCTTTATTTGTTTGTTTTATGTCAAATATCTCCTGCGCCAATTTGATTTAAGGTAACTGGAATTTCACATTTTATGTGTGTTCCATTGTGTAAAGCTAATAAATGTATAGTACCGGATGTGTATAAATTATTATTATTGTAACGTGAGGGTTCGTTGGCGGTTAATAGTTCATTCTTTATAAAATGAGACTGCAGGATGGAGACAATGGAAACAGTGCTTTACTTTACACGTACCTTAACAACAACCACAACACTTCCTGAAAACACATATCACATGACCGAACCAGCCAATCAGGAACTAATAGTTTCTAGATCGGTAAATGTTAAGTGATTTAGAAAGGCACATTCAACAAGTTATTTTAGCTGTTTATAGACAACAAATGAAAATAATTAAATGTGTATATGTGTAAATAATTATTATACAACATAAATGTAAATAGTTATTTGTGTAAACACCGTCAATATGTTTTTTTTTAACAAATGCCTGAATTAACTTATTCCTTGTAATTTACTCCATTGTTAAACCTTACATTCCTTCAACATAATTTTAACTTCTGAGCCTTACATTATTATTATTATTATTATTATTATTATTATTATTATTATTATTATTATTATTACTGCAAATCACCAAATATAAAAAAAAAAAAAACGGATTGAAGAAATGGTAATTATGTGAAATGTTGAATATTCTATGTATCGTATTAAGCCCGCAACTCACACAATATGATATAAATGAACAGAAATGAACAAAAAATGACTAAAATGTCATTAGTGCGTGTTGATTTATCAGAGAAATATCACACTTCCATCACTATTTCCACTGTTTTTCACTTTCTATTTCAGTTTCTATTTCTTGCAGGATAATTCAGTAACTGACACTGTATAGTTATTTGTATTTATTTCTTTATTTGTTTGTTTTATGTCAAATATCTCCTGTGCCAATTTGATTTAAGGTAACTGCAATTTCACATTTTATTTGTGTTCCATTGTGTAACGCTAATAAATGTATAGTATCAGATGTGTATAAATTATTATTATTATTATTATTATTATTATTGCAAATCACCAAGTATTAAAAAAAACGTATTGAAGAAATGGTAATTATGTGACATGTTGAATATTATATGTATCGTATTAAGCCCGCAACTCACACAATATGATATAAATGAACAGAAATGAACAAAAAAGGACTAAAATGTCATTAGTGCATGTTGAAGTATCAGAGAAATATCTCACTTCCATCGCTATTCCACTGTTTTCACTTGTGATCAGTATTTTCTATTTCAGTTTCTATTTCTTGCAGGATAATTCAGTAACTGATGCTGTACTCTGAACAAAAAATGACTAAAATGTCATCAGTGCGTGATGATTTATTTAGAAAATGGACAAGTGGAAGTAGTTCAGAGGAAAATAAGTGAGCGCGTGAAGCACGAAGCACGAAGCCTGACTGACCACTGACCGACGGGGGAGGGTGGGGGTGGGGCTGGGGGTGGGGCTGGTGGGGTGGAGGTTATGGTTAGGATGCAGATGGAGCAGCTCCATGGTCCGGAGCCAAACGGCACGGGAACAGGCCACAGCGAGAGGGAAAAATGATTATAATTCTGGTGTGACAAGGGACATGAGTAATACAGGTCATATGGGTTTTACCGCCAAGGGATTATGGGGGAATGGGCACACGCTGCAGCCATGAGGGGAGGTCTGCTTAATGTTATTACAGTAGGAAATGTCATCAAATCAGAGCAGGGAGGGGGCTGCTTTTGGACCTGGACCCGCTGTATACCTGTGATTGGAAGGTAGATAGAGTGATGGAGTCGGAGGCTGGAGTGGACGCCTGTGTTTTTATCTGTCTGTCTGTCTGTCTGTCTGTATCCCCAGGGCTTCCAGACTGATTTAGCAGAAATCAGATCAGACTAAGAAGCTCATATGAGGCGTAATCTGTGCGACATTTACATATATGTGTATCTAGTAAATCCCATAAAATTTGTTATTAATTCAGAATTAAACTAAAAGTGTGATGTTAGATTAATTCACAAGTATGCATGCGCCGTTTGACCCACATGAGATTTGTTTATTTTCTCACATTTTGTGGGGTTTCTCCCACTTTGCAAGAAGTGATGAGATATGAGGTAAAGAAGAGCTCCTCCAGTCCACCATGGTAAATGAAGAATTCTGTTTTACTGCTGCTTTCGTTTGCAGCCCACAGGTGGATCTCATAAAGTTTTATATGTGTTTAACATTTCATTATCCCCTTTGTTTAAATAAGAAGCATCATGAGTTTCATAGTTAATGAAATGAAACATCAATCACACACATTATCACATTATCTTATCTACTAATTTATGCCATTGTCTCTACAGGAAATATCTTGATTTATATAAGGGAAGATAGATAGATAGATAGATAGATAGATAGATAGATAGATAGATAGATAGATAGATAGATAGATAGATAGATAGATAGATAGATAGATAGATAGATAGATAGATAGATAGATAGATAGATAGATAGATAGATTGATTTACATAATATTTACAGCTAGAATACAACTACAGTCTACTCTCGTTATACCGCCAACTTCCGTTCACGGCCAAATTGGCGGTATAGCGAAAATGGCGTTACAACGGGTTGCGTCCATAATGTGCATGTCTTTACTATATGATGTCTATGCTGCCTCCGTTAACCCGTTCTAATTGCGTTTCTAAATAAATCTTGATTCTGTTATGTTGTAAGGGATCATTTAAAGTGGGGAAACATTTTAAGCATTATTATACCGTGTCGGGAAATGACACCCCATCATCTTGAGGCTTTGGCTTAATCCCACGTCCTCTTCCCGACATCCTGACCTACTGAGTGTTCTGCGATAAATGAACGGTGGCCGTTCCGTAGACCTACTAGTAGCTTGTCGCGATCAGCGTCTGGCGCGTTTGTTTCAGTGCATTGTTAAAATTTATGTGTACTCGATGGCAATCACGCTGGCGGTATAACGGTCGGGAAATCAATGGTATAAGTGTTGTTTGTGCATGGAACTGGGCTGGCGGATGGCGATAGGCGGAAATGGCGGTAGCTAATGGAATAATGCATTGGGGATTTTTGTGCAATGGTTTTGGTCGGCGGTGAGCGAAAATGGCGGTATAACGGCGGGCGGTTTAACGAGAGTAGACTGTATCAATGAACTGTACAAACCAGCAAAACTGAACAAACATATGGCAAAACACACGAGTAGAACACTACAAAACAGCACTATCACTGTTATATACAGTTATTTACAAGAATTCACCACAAAAATCTCACAAAAAACACTGCTAAAGTAATAAAACTCTTCCATCTCTCTCTCTCTCACTGACTGCATTCTCCTGCTCTCTGCTCCGCCCACTTCCACCCCTCTTCCCCGGCCAATGCAGACCTCTGCCCCAATGATAGATAGATAGCCTCTTTATTGTCATTGCACATGATGATACAATGAAATTTAGTTTGACAACAATCCCTGTCATGCCAGATAAAAGTATGAATACAAACAAAATAGACTTAAAATATAAACTTATAAATATTATGAATTTATCAAGTTAAAACAGGAACATGAGAAAAATACGTAAATGTGCAGAGAAACGGACAGAAGGCCTGAAGGTGTGAAGACATTCTGTCCTTTTCTCTGTACATTTACATATTTTTATTTTCTGTCACATGTACATGATCCCAAACTGAGAAACTGCAGAATAGAATAGAAAATACCAGAACAAGGTAATGAGATATAAAGTGATTTTATGATATTTTGTTACAATCAAATATTCCAACCTGAAATGCCTAAACCACAGTTGCTAAATGTATCTACGTTTGTGGCCAAAAGTTTTGGTAGTGATGCAAAGTGACTTTTTGAATAGTCTCTAACATTTAGAAAATGCTTGTAATTGCAGCAAAACTGAACTGCTCAGTGAAGCTTGTGAAAACAAAATTTGTGTCAGTGCCAAAACTTTTGGCCATAGCAACAATGTCATTATGCGATGACATACTCTGAAACTTTCAACAAAAAACATGTTTTGAGAAGTACTGAAAGTTTGTAGCACTTCAAAACTAAAAGCACTTGAAGTCTGACTCACAAAAGGAAACATTATGTGCTGCACAGTAATAGCCCTCAGCCAGAATGGACAGACAGACGGACGGACGGACGGACAGACGGACAGACAGACAGACGACAAAATGATTACAATACCCCTTTGGCCCCAAGTTGGCTGAAGGATAAAAATGAGAGGCTCTTACATACACATAAAATCCTTCTTGTTATCTCAGTTCTAAAGTTCTCAGATATGTGGCTCAGGAGGTAGAGCAGGTTGTCCAATAGCCAGAGGGTTGGGGGTTTGATTCCTGCTCTGTCCTAGTTATGTCCCATTCTGTCCTAAGGCAAGACACTTCCCCCACCTCCCCTCCAGTGCTACTCACCCTAGTGTTTTTTTTTTTTTTTTTTTTTTTGATCCATGATTTTTATTCATTTTCAGTTTTTCAAACCTACAAAAAGTCAGACAAACACTGAGACATAGAACAGAGGAATAAGACACCACAAAAAAAAAAAAAAAAAAAAAAAAAAAAAAAAGTTCTGCTACCGCTGCCACAATAATTCTAGCAAATTAGGTGACTGGTATTATTAAATACTTTTGTATTATTACAACAATTATTATTTTCCCCCTCACTCCCCCCTCTCCCTTTCTCACTTTCATTTACACCCCCCTCTCCCCCTTTTCCCATCACCCCTAACCAAGCTATATGGTTTAGTTGCTATTTACATTAATGATCTTTTTCTTTGTAATATGACGTTGTTGTTGTTGTTGTTGTTTGTCAATACTCTGTCATTGTTGTTGTTTTTGGTTTGTTTGTTTATTTGTTTGAGTTTCCCTTTGTTTATGTGTTGTTGTTGTTTTTCTGTCCACATTGTCTTGTTAACTATCACTAATAAAAAAAAAAAAGTTCCACTATGTAATTACCCAATCACTTTGTACACAGAACACATTAACCGCAGTCCAGGTGCATTGTCAGCTGTTCTACAGAAGAAATAAAAGGATGCCATACCACATTAAACTTCCACATTGATCCATTCAATGTGTATCTAATCTTTTCCATTTTAAGAAAAAACATGACATCACATATCCATCAGCCAAAGGAGGGGGGGTTTGTCATTCTTCCAATTTAAAAGAATGAGTCTCTGTGCTAAAAGGGAGGAGTAGGCGATACTATTTATGTGTGGCCTTTGTAGATGGAAATCTTCTGACGGTACGCCTCACACTGGTGTGTTTGTTTAACCCTTTCATGCACGAATTATGAGAACCTTAATCAAAAATTTTTCCTGAGTGTTTTTATTCTTCTTCAGGCATGAAAAAAACAATACGACTGAAAATTTTCTTCTGAAAAATAAATTTTAAAAAATAAAATATAAATAATTTTTAAAAAATTAAAAAATACATTAAAAAAAATAATAATGAAAAAAAAAATTCTTATGGACCTATTTTTCATGAAGTTGCAAAAATGTCCACTCAGCTGGACACCACACGTTTAATTTTTGACGCACAGGAACATGTATTTATTGATAAATTGTGTGAAAACTATGGGGAGGGCTTGTGATTCTGGGGGTTTATGCTCAGAAGAGATCTACATAATGTTACCAATTCATGTCAGAAAAGATATGTAGTGTCTTAAAACTTTAATAAAGATATGTGTGGGAAAAAAAACCAAAACAACAAAAACAACAAAATCCATGAATATAGAAGAGAAAAGCTGTAGAATAGCTGTCCACTGTAGAGACCAGTGTGCATGAAAGGGTTAAAAATTATGTCTTCAAGAATGCGTTGTTGTGATTATCAGTTTATGTCGCTTTGAAATGAAGAGGTTTGAATCACTGCCTTCAAGGTTATTAAATGTTCTGAACATGCATTTATATGTAAGTTCTCTTTTCTGATGGTTTATACTGTAGGTAGGACATATTGTGATATGGCTCATGAAAACAAATCACAGTCCAAGTTTTCCACAGGGTGCTTGCACTTTATCTAACTAAGAAATTCCAGACTTTTTCAAAACTGTGATTCCCCCCCCCCCAGACCCTGACTTTATGTGCTTTTATACTTCATGCCTACTTTTTTGGTTGAGATTGTACCTGTTGTGTGTAGTAGAAAAGTTCATTTTAATCCTTTCATGCATATTGGTCACTACAGTGGACAGTTCTTCTCCAGCTGTTCTCTTATATTTTCATCGGTTTTGTTGTTTTAGTTCTGTATCAGCCAACACAGTGGACGCTTATGCACCATCCCATACAGTGACGTTCAGACCATTACTGTAACTTTGCTGTTCTTGATAAATCTGATCTGCACTAACATGTTTGAGTGTAAATCAATTGCTAGTAAAAATTGGGAATATGATAAAATGCAAAAATCATCAGATTACCTGCATTAAAAATGTTTTGATTTTGTATATCACTTTCTGATATTCAAAAATTAAACACATGGTGTGCAGCGGAGTAGACATTTTTGGAACTCCATAAAAAATAAAGAAGGTAGATTTGTTTCTTTATTGCTTTAACCAAAAAAAAAAAAAAAAAAAATTCATTAAAAAAAAAAAAAAAAAATCAATCAAGGAAAAAAAGTGTTCAAATGCAATTTTTTGGATCGTATTTTTTTTTTTTTTCCATTCAAACAGTTTTTTTTATTGTTTTTTTTTTTTAGTTAAAGCAATAAAGAAACAAATCTACCTTCATAAAAAACAGGTTTATTTAAAAAAAAAAAAGTCAATTGCATTGTTTTTTCATGCCTAAAGAGGAATAAAAACACTCAGGAAAAAAATCTCGACTATGGTTTTCATAATTCATGCATGAAAGGGTTAATAAATGTATGAATGAATGAATGCATAATTTGCTGTAAATTATGTTTTACAGACAGAAACGTTTTCACGACATATGAAAATCACAAAAGTGCATTGATATCAAACAAGTTTCACTAGAATCATTCCAATACTGACCAGTTAGTGAAATCATATCGTTTTTTTTTTTTTTTTTTTATATATATATACACTTTCCTCATGTATTTCTTATCTTACAATATTATGTGCCTTGTGTATACTCTAAAATTCAACTGTGAGAGAAGCTTTTTTCCATACTTTATGAAGACCTTCACACAATATTCCAGACTTTTCAAGGTCTGGACAATAGCATTTCAAAATTCCATACTTTTTAAGACTTTCAAGATCTGCACAAGCACCGTTTCCAACATATGAGCCTGTGTGACCTTTCAGTCTTTTCATCAGAAGGGAAATACTCTATTATAGGTGTGTCAAACATACGGCCCACCAAAGGGTCCAATCCAGTTTATGGGATGAATTTGTGAAATGCCAAAATTACACTAAAGATTTTCAACAATCACAGTTGTCAAAACCCCTGTGGTTCAGGGGTCACATACAGCCCATTTCAATCTGAAGTGGACCGGACGAATAAAATACTATCATAATAACCTTCTACTCAGTATAAAAAGTAGTTTATAAAAGTAAAATTACATAAAAATGGTTACATTTACAAATGATCCTCAAAAAGAAGGTGAATAACTTGAACAAATATGAAATGTCTTAAGAAAAATAAGTGTAATTTTAACAATGTTCTGCCTATTACTAAATGTTTTGTACACTGTAAGCCCAGACTTTGTATTTACTAAAATGCTTTAATTACAATGTACTTAAATGATTTAAGTTTTATTACATTACTGTAAAATGTTCAGTATATTCTACTAATTTGTAGACATAGTCAAAAGTACAAAAACAATTTAAGTTGAATGGATTTAAATCACTCAGTTTTAGTCCTGACCACACCTTTTTTTTTTTTTTTTTTATCTCTGCAGATCATTGTGGGTAGTGGGCATGTTGTAAATGTGTTATTTTTTTCTGTGCAGGGCTTCAGCGGGGTTGTGGTGTTAGTGTTAATTTAGACTTAATGTGTGTATGTCAGTGTTTATTGACCTTTTTGTGTTTGTTTTTGTGTTTTTGTAGAGCTGCACCATGAGTCAGAGCCAGAGGAAGAACAATGGCTTTCCTGTTCATCTCAAATTATTTCTGTTCAGTGTAAATATTTATGCTTTACTGAACTGAAAGCACTTCCTGTACTGGTAAATTATATTAAGTTAACTCCCTGCCTAATTTCCATCCATGCTACAATATATTAAATTTAATAATTATAGAAAGCAATTTATATTGCAGAAGATTATAATTTAAATCAGCTCGGAATTGAGTACAATGAACTGATGATATTAAGTTATAGATTATACGAAGCAATTGACATTGGAACAAATTTTAAGTTAAATTAATTTGGCATTTAGTGTGTTGGACTTAAAATAATTCCATTCAAATCAAGCATTTAAGTTTAATACACTCAAGTTTTCATTACTCATTACTTAAATTTTTTAAGGCAACGGGTTTAGAGTTGCATTACTTAAAAATTTCGGTGTAAATCAGTTTCAACTATTTTTTTGAGTTAAATTAACTTACTGGGGTTTACAGTGTACCTTTTTAGATCCACTGTGATCTGTAAATGTGTAAATGATAAGCTGAAGCCTAATATTGTTAAAACTGCACTTATTTTTCAAATTGTTCATGTTATTCACATTATTTTGAAGGATACTTTGCAGATAAAAACATTTTCATAATGTACTTTTGCTTTTTTCACTGTTATTATTTTACTGGTTCGACCCACTTGACATCATATGGGTCTGTATGTAGCTCCTGAACTAAAATGAGTTTGACACCCCTGGTCTATTACCTGGGGTCAGCTGAAGGCTACATTTATCCGGCCTTACCTAATTGTGATGATCTGCCCAAAGTCGAGCTCATAGTTATTCACTTGAGCGATGAAGATGGCTGCCACAGCCTCGTAGAGCGCGGTGCCGTCCATGTTGATGGTGGCCCCCACGGGCAGCACAAAGCGAATGATTCGCCGGTCGATGTGATTGTTCTCGAGGAGGCACTTGAAGGTGATAGGCAGAGTGGCAGAACTGCAGACAGTAAGAAAAGATAAGAACAGGAATCAATTTAAGACCAGAAATTGACCTCACACATAATATGATGGGTATAAAAACAACAGTGTGAGTATTTGGTGACTGAAAAAGCTGATACCGTATATACCTACACTCTAAGCTACACTTCAAAAAAAAAAAAAAAGAAAAAATTAAATCTGCACACTTGTATCCCTCAAAAATACATGCATACAGCTTCCTTTTGGAAAACTATGCACATTATTAAATCTAAAATAATCACTATAATTATTAATTACTTGATTATCAATTAAATAATACTGATTAATTGTTAATTACACAAGAGATATTCAAAGCAGAATTGTTTTATGTCATGACAGTTATGATTATTTTCTGTATGTTCATTAGTTTGTTTTACTTTTTTGTTTTTTATAAGTAGTTTCATCTTATTTTGAAAAAGTGACTAATTTTAGTTTAGCTTTATGTAGTTTTAGGCTTTGTCTTTCAGGTATTAACTAGTATTATTCATTGTTTACTGTCCATTTTATCCCTGTAAGAATATAATATAATATAATATAATATAATATAATATAATATAATATAATATAATATAATATAATATAATATAATATAATATAATATATAGATACATAGTATGCAGGACTCTATTACAACTAATACTAATAATAATAATGTATTTTTTTAATGGGCCTTTCAAAACACACAAGGACAGCTTACCAGGTGCAGTTTTTAAAAAAAATATTTTTCATATTTTTTGTTTTATCTAAAACCTTTATTGCTTATTTTTCTAAGGTGTCTCTGTGAAACTTTACACTTTACAGTAGTGAAACCGAACATGGTGAAGCTGTGAGGGAGTTGAGTGAAACTATGTCAGCACATGCAATTACAGAATGGTAATGTAACAACAACACTGTCAGTGAAAACACACACCACAGAAAAATGTGTGTGACCTTGGTGTTGAAGTCTGTGCTGCATTAGCGTTAAGTCATTCTAAGCAGTTCACTACTTTTATTTATGTACACATCGGGAAAAAAAACACCAAGTTCTGGACAGCAGGGCCTCAGTGTTGTGTGTATGGTCATGCTACTGCCCCATACTGCATTTTTATGTTTTCTGCAGTTATTCTATACACATGTAACAACACAGATCTACTCTTTGCGTAGGGTTTCTCTTGTTATTTTATCATTGGAGTGTTTTTCTGGATTTCATCTGTAACCATCTCAAGGTCCCCCTTGCAGTTCACTGAGGGAGACCCTAGTAAACCACGGCCCCCTGTATTAACCCATAAAGACCCAAATATCCACTGCGGACCAAAACCATTTGCTGATCTAAAATGTTTAATAACTTCTGATCCACTAAACCTATCAATACAAGTAAGCAATTGGTGTAAAATACAGTTTGTCATCTTTTCATGGTCATCAGATATGACCCATTTGGACGTTCAGAGGCTCCGTAGTGAACGTGGAAACACCGTCATCTTCTACAGCATTGATTCACCAGTAAAACCCATGGAGTTGGATCAATGACAGTGGATGGACACACTCAGTTTATGTTCAGTTAATGACAGATTTTACTGAAAACGACACTGTTTATTCAGTTTTCTCTGTTTCGGATATAAAAACCAGCTTTAATGAACATCTACATGATCAGTGAATTAAATATTGGAAAATACATGATGTTCACTTAAAAAAAATGCAAAATACAGAGAATAATGTCATAATAAATGGCCATAAATTACATAAAGGGCTCATATTTATCTAAACCCACTTTTATTAGTCTTTGGTACATTTATTTTCATTTTCACAGGTCATGTGATGCCACTAACCTGTCCAGTTTTTGACATTATTTTGCTGATTTTTAACCCTTAAAGACCCAAACATCCACCATCGAACAAAATCGTCTACTAATCCTATCAATCTGTGTCAATAATTGGTGTAAAATACAGTTTTTCATCTGTTCATGGTCATCAGATATGACCCATTTGGACGTTCAGAGGCTCCGTAGTTACCGTGGAAACACCGTCATCTTCTACAACAGTGATTCACCAGTAAAACTCATGGAATTTAATAAATAACAGTGGATGGAGATGCTTGAATTAAGTTAAGTTAATGATATATTACACAAAAAAAAAACAGTTTTTCTTCACTTTTCTCTGTTTTTGGTATAATCACCCTTAAATGTAATCTCAGCATTATGATTAAAGTACATGATCAGTGAATTAAACATTGGAAAATACCTGATTTTCACTGACAAAACGCAAAATAGAAAGGATAATATTATGATAAATGGTGATATATTGTTTAAGAAAGGCTAAATGGAGAGAAAAATTAATTTGTGAGCTGCCAGAAAAGTAGCACTGGGTCTTTATGGGTTAGAGACTTTGAAGTAAACATAGTAAAAAAGCATGAAAAAGGAAACAACTGGAATAAACTACGAGAATGACATAGATTAAGCCTCAATGGAGACATTTTTAAACCAGGCTGAAAACATTTCCACACTCTATTATTATCATCATAAGTCTTAATGATCTGTATTATTCTTTTAACCATTTTTAAAATGATTTTATTTAGTTTTATTATGATTCTAGGCACTATGTACTTTGCATTAATTATACATTTTAATATTGCCTTTGCGCACACATTCATACCTGTTGTTTTCATACCAGTCATGTTTAACATCAGCCACCACTGATTATTATAAAACTGTGTTGTGTGTGTTTTTTCCACCGAGACATTATTATGCGTGTGTGTGTGTATTATCTTCTAGGCGTTTTGTTTATATAAAGCAGATTGAATTTGAAGTGCACTGTATAATAAACTAATTTGTACACCATCAACGCACCAGATAACAATGAAGATGATTTTACTCACACTTCTATTACAGTCTGCAGTTTGTTTTATTGTTTTTCAAGTGGTAATACAAGACGTGTTTTATATATTGTTTATGTATTGATTGGAAACAAAAGAAGCTTTATGCATCTGCAAGCACACATACACTATTGAAACAAACCTGTTGCATAAAAATCATCACAGCAAAGCATTCATGGAATTGTGGACACTGTTCTGACATGCAATGTAGAAATCACTTATTGATTAGGTGGTTGGTGGAATAATGCCTTAACACTGCATCTATATACGTTTCTCATCAGCGTGAGAGGATTTGAAGTGTGAAATATAATAACTGTTATCATAGGTGCGAATGAGGCTAAACGCACTGACATGAAAATGCTGTGGATACAAGCGATAGTGGTGTTGGAAAAGACTCATATATGCAGCAATTGACATGAAGTGAAAGGTGAAGAGGGGTCAAAATGAAATTGAATTCAGACAGATACTGGTCAATGCTATTTAGTTATGTTTTCCTATTTCCAACAACAATGCCAGTCCATCTAGTCTGAGTGTTGCCTGTGCTGTTCTGGTAAATAACACCTAATACATGTGTGAAACATTACATCTGTTGGGGTCTTACACAAGCCACATCTGCACTGAGATCACTAATTTTATCTGTCAAAGAAAAAATATGTTACATGCATGTGCGCTGTTTACCTGGAAGATGTGGCCAATGAGATGAGCAGTGCTTGTAAAATGCCTCTTATATAAACAATGGGGCTCTTCTTAGTGATGAAGAAGTACATGGCTGGGAGGATGAACAGACCGTGCAGTACTAAGCCCATTACCACCGTGATGGCGTAAAAACCCAGTTTCTTCCCCATGGCTGAAGGGTCGTCCATCTCCAAGATTTTACCAGCGACCAGGAAGACGATTCCGAAGGGGAAATACCTGTGGGGGAAGTTAGAACATGTGTTCAGCTTTTTCTACTTATTATAAAAAATACACAGAGGAAAAATAAAAACAAAAACAGAATAAATCCCTTATTCTAAAAACATAAATTACTTATTATTTTTACCCCGACCCCCGAAGGGGAGGCAAGGGGCTTAGTTTTTGGTTCGGTTTGTATGTTTGTTTTAATTATCTCTGCCAGGATCACTTTGCTTTGTTTGTTTGTTTGTTTGCGTGTTTGTTTGTTAGCAACTTTACGGGAAAATTATTTCAACCATCTTTACCAAATTTTACCCACAGGTAGGGATGTAATGATTACTGGTATAACGATAAACCATGGTAAAATTGCCAACGGTTAGTATTACCGTTTACATTCTAATTATCATGATAACCGTGTTTGATTATTGCACTTTTCTGGAGAAAACGCCTGTGTAAAGATCTGCTTTTATGTCAAGTATAGTTTTAATTTATTACAATTTTAATTTTCTATACCTAATATTTGGAACCAATATTCACTTTTAAAGTCTTTGAAAAGTTTTGTTAAGCATCTGTGTGTTATTTATGCAATAAATTACATACATTTTTCAAATCAGATTTTATGTATTTGCTGGTATTTTTTGTCCTTTTATATTGATATAGTAGGTTAAAGTGAAAAAATAATAGACAGATGATATAAATGAAGTTGTGCTGAAAAAAAAGATCCCAAACATGGGTATAGTAAACATTTGTTTATATAGTATATAAGGGCAAAATCAGAAGTACTGAAAAATGGACAAAATAGGCTCAGACCACTAAGGGTTAATATTTGAATGTTTCTGCAACAGAAGGTACATTGTGCCTATTATTTTATTTGGTTTTTCTGTAGTTGTTTTTTTTTTTTTTTTCAAAATACAACTTGGTTAAATTATTTCAGTGTGTGTATAAGTACTTATTGAACATTTTGAGCACAATTTCAACAATACCGTGATAATAATGATAACCATAATTTTGGTCACAATAACCGTGATATGAAATTTTCATATCATTACATCCCTACCCACAGATAGGCCTAGGCCCTGGGACCAACCCATTAAATTTTGGGCCAAGTAGGCCAAAGTTCAAGGTCACAGCAAGGTCACAAAATCTACAATTTTCCTATCTCTCATCATTGAGCAATTTTCCAAAATTCATAAAAAATTCAAAACGACTCTGATTAGCCTCAAATTTGATCCATCTGTAGTTTATAACAATATCTTGAATCTGGCACAAAATTGTTCACATCCACTGTGGAATGTGGACTCTGTGGACATTTACATTTAACACTGAAAATCCCATTTAAGCAGATGAATGTGAACAACTGATGTTGTGTGGATTTGTTACTGGTATTATTTGTTATAGGTATTATTTGTGCGAACGTGGTATACGATATTTTGTTCATGCTTTCTTATATTCATCATTTCATAGGTCTTATGTATTTCATTGTTGCTTTGTTTTTTTTTGTTTTTTCTGTAGTTTTGTTTGTTTTGTTTTTTTTCTCTCTCTTCTGCCCAGTTTACTCAGTTCTGGTTGTAGTTATTGTTTCCATTATAATTGTCTCCATGGTTGTTGCTATTTGTATTGTTGATACTTTCTTGTGAGGGTCTTCGCCACCTTCTTCTCTCTTGTTCTCTCCCCTTCTTCTGCCTGTTACCAAATGTTTATGTAACATTATGTGTAATGTACATGTATAGATAATAAGTCGAGGTGTAATATTGTTAAAATTGCACTAATTTTTCAAATGACATTTCTGTTTTTTCAGGTTATTCACATTTTTTTTTGTAAAATGTAAATATTTTCATAATATAATTGGGGATTTTTTTGTACTAAAACAAAAAGAAAAACTTTGAGTTGTCATTATTTATGGGTTATTAAGTCATTATTTTACTGGCCTGACCCACTTGAGATCAAATTGGGCTACATATGGAACTGAACTAAAATGAGTTTGACAGCCCTGATCTACATGATCAGTAAATTAATCAGTAAAATACTGGATTTTCACTAAAAATGTAAAATACAGAATATAATGTTAGAGTAAAGGGTCATAAATCACTTAGGAAAGGTTAAAAATGGAGAAAAATTCATTTGGGAACTGCCACAAAAGCAGCACTGGGTCTTTATGGGTTAATGTTAGAATGTTCGAATAGAATAGAATAGAATAGAATAGTATAGAATAGATTTTTAATGTCATTGCACACTGGCCATACAACAAAAGTGGGTAGAGCTTACCCTCTTCAGTGCAAAAAAATAACAGATACATAACATAACATTTTAAAAATAAATAAAAATCCTTTCAGGTTGCAGCTCTTACCAGATGACAATGGCAACGATTTTCAGAACTGCTTCATTCAGACTCTGACAGAAGTTGACAAGAGCGCTTCCATTAGGCCCCATTCTTCCCAACATTATTCCTGCATTAAGCATGAAGAAAACAGAGACAAACAGGCTGTGTAAACATACACCTACACCTATGATAAACAGTGTAAACAGTACCATCCCCTCTTTCTGTGGGGGACATAATGGTGCCAAATGATGCATATTCAAATCATGGCTGAGTAAAGGCCTGTGTTTGTGCATTACAATGAACAGGTGTGTGCTCCGGATCCATGCCAACCACTTACCCATGGTGGCGGAGAAAATCACAATTCCCAGCACATTCATGCCTTCGCTGGTGCCGGGTGATGTTTTCATGATGACGTCAGGCGGCGGTGTGAGGTCCAGGGAGAAGTTCTGGACGTCAGTGCCGTTGTCGTCCTGGATGCCGTAGATGTAGACCCTACGTGTGGTGGTCTCGTCCAGCAGCTGGGCCACCGTCGGCTTCGGGATGAGCTCAGGGACTCTCTGGGTTCGATACTTCACAAACAGACACATCATATCAGTTTGGTGAATATGACATTATAAACAGAAACAGAAATGTCCAAAACAGCTGACATGTGTCTAAACATAAAGTACAACATTCACATTACTGATAACAACGAATATGACGTGTGATTGCTTTGCCCATTTACTTAAAATGGGCAAAATTTCAAATGTCTATAGCGGCAAAACTATTGGTTGAATTTATACCAAATTGGGATTATAGATTGCCAGTGACTCAGAATAAATGTCATTACATTTGGGGAACAGTAGCCCAAAGCTAAAAATTTTTTATGAATTTTGAAAATCTTTTTTTCCCCCATTTACTTATAATGGGTGAAATTTCACCTGCCTGTAGCAGCAAAACTATTAGTTGTATTCATACCAAATTGGGATTATAGATTGCCAGTGACCCAGAATGGCATTACATTTGGGAAAAGTAGGTCAAAGTTTCAATTTTTTTAGGAATTTTTCAAATATTTTTTTCCCCCATTTACTTATAATGGACGAAATTTCACATGCCTGTAGCAGCAAAACTATTGGTTGAATTCATACGAAATTGGGATTATAAATTGCCAGTGACCCGGAATAAATGTTATTACATTTTGGGAACAGTAGATCAAAGTTCAAATTTTTAATGAATTTTTAAAATCTTTTTTTCCCCCATTTACTTAAAATGGGCAACATTTCAAATGTCTGTAGCAGCAAAACTATTGGTTGAATTCATACCAAATTACGTTTATAGATTACCTGTGATGCAAAATAAATGTAATTAAATTTTGGGAACAGTAGCTCAAAGTTAAAATTTTTTATGAATTTTTAAAATCTTTTTTTCCCCATTTACTTATAATGGGTGAAATTTCAAATGTCTGTAGCAGCAAACTATTAGATAAATTCATACCAAATTGGGATTATAGATTGCCAGTGACCCAGAATGTCATTACATTTAGGGAAAAGTAGGTCAAAGTTTCAGTTTTTTTATGAATTTTAATTTAAAATGTCTATAAAACATAAATTCTGTTTCAATTTACTTCAAACTTGGCACAAATATAGAGGTAATTGATATGCTGACGTCAGCACACACATAGACATGATGACATCAGCTGGACTGATCCCAAAATAAACTACAATATGTGCAAGGGGTGGGGTTTGTCGTGCCTGGCACCACTTGTTTTGTATATTTCTTTATTATTATGTTGATAATATATTGTCTAGTACATGTTGTACAATTTACTGTTCTAAATTTGTGTCTTAATAGAGTGTTAAAATATGTATATTTGGTATATATTTTTTTTCAGAGCTATATATATATGTTTGTATATTTAGAGCTTTACATATATATATTTCTTTTCTATTGGATTGATATTTCTTTTCTGTTACTTTTAATTGTACTTGAATGGAGCAAATGTAACACCCAATAATTGCCCCCTGGGATAAATAAAGTATTCTGTTTCTGATATTTTCTGATGAAAGACAAAATATTAAATACTGCTGCTTACTTTCTGTACCCTTTACCCTTTAATATTTCAGCTTACCTGTTGAAAAGTAGCTTGAACCAAGTTGGCTGGAAACATGTTGCTATAAAAGAGAATTTTGAGAAAGGTTATTATCTGTCAATGAGTGACAGGTGAGAAAATGCAGGGAAAAAAAAGAAGATTATACCTTATTTTCAGTATAAACCTCAATATAAAAGAAGTGTTGACCTTGCAAAGTATATTATAGTCATTGTCAAAGAGTGTGAAAGAAGCTGTGAACACATAGCCCGGCCAGCCATCCATCTTTCTCAATAAGAAATCAGTCTGAAATCACAGGGCTTGAATCCAAATATGAAGGTGCAGAGTAAACCAGTCACAGATAAGACGGACGTGACGCTTTTGTCAGAGAAACATAAGAATACAGGGTGTAGCTAGTGCAGTGTTTTTCAACCTTGGGGTTGGGACCCCACGTGGGGTCGCCTGGAATTCAAATGGGGTCACCTGAAATTTCTAGTAATTGATAAAAAATTAAAAGTTACTAATAAAAATTTACATTATATAGCCCAAATGTTGCCTAAAATTAACGTTTATTTGCAACATACTATAGCAAACTATTGCACAATCAAAAACAAATTAATTTTAGCAAATAAAATGTCTCTGTTTTGAATGTCTGGGGTCGCCTGAAATTTCTAATAATTTATAAAAAAAAAAAAGTTACTAATAAAAATTTACATTATATAGCCTAAATGTTGCCTAAAATTAACATTTATTTGCAACATATTATAGCAAACTATTACGAGATCAAAAACAAATTAATTTTAACCAAAAAAATGTCTCTGTTTTGAATGTCTGGGGTCACCTGAAAATTGTGATGCTAAAATGGGGTCACGAGCCAAAAAAGGTTGAGAACCACTGAGCTAGTGTAGTTTGATATGTTAAGTCTAGTAATGCCAGTGTCATTTGCTGTTATGTTGTATTTAACATGAAATATGGATTTTTGTGTGTAACTACAGCTTGTACTGACTAAACTGCAGGGGTCTCACACTCATTTTCTTTCAGGAGCCACATTCAGCCTGAATTGATCTCCAGTGGGCCGGACCAGTATAATAATCTATAAATAATGACAACTCCAAATTTTTGTCTTTGTTTTAGTGCAAAAAAACCCCCCATTAAATTATGAAAATACTTACTTTTATAAACTATCCAAACAAAAAAGATGTGAATAACCTGAAAAAACTGAAATTTCTTCAGAAAAATGAATGCAATTTTAACAATATGATGCCTCAACTTATCATTTCTACTTGTGCATTATGGATCGGATCTACAAAGACACTGTTGTTCGTCCAACAGTCTCAATGACGACTTCGACTTCAGTTTTTGTGGGTCCTGGAGGGGCTTGTCAGCGATATTTTTGCCCTGAACTATCTGCCACAAAGACACTAAACACAGAGTAACAGGCAGAAAATTGTAAAAAATTGTGCCTAATTTTCTTTTAGACATTTCAGGTCGTTCATATTTGTTCAGGTTATTCACATTTTATTGTTTCATAATAGTTTGTAAATTTAAATATTTTCATAATTTAATGTTGTTTTTGGCAGTATAACAAAGACAAAAATTTGAAGTTGTCATTATTTATAGGCATAGCGTAATATTTTTTTCACTTCAAACCGAGAAAAAAATCTGGAGTCATTCTTATTTGACTGTAGATCATATTGGTCTGTATGTGGAACCTGAACTAAAATGAATTTGACAGCCTTGACTGTGGAATTTTTTGCACTTGGCAAATTCATCCCACAGGCCGAATTGGAACCTTTGGTGGGCCGCATTTGGCCCCCGGGACGCATGTTTGAGACCCCTGCTATTCTGTAATGAAGCCTTTTGTAGGTCAGCTTCACTTTGGATTAAAGCAACTTATCATTATGGTCAAGACTGTGATCATTAAATATTTAGAGCCCAAAGCACAGAGCATGATATATGTCCTTTATTGTATTATCATGATACTGATAATAGCATCACTGGTCATACAATATATACCATAATACTACTGCACACAGCCCTATGTGCTGTATATTAAAGAACATATAGTGCACTGAACTGCTGGATCAATATCTTTTGAAAAGGCTCTTCTGAGGTCTCAGTGTGCTCCTTTTATATCCTCCTCGTTTCAGTTCAAGGAAATCGACGCTCATCAGAAACAACATGACCTCTATTTGCTCCCATTAAAACCAGTGTAGATGAAGATGGATGTTTTTGTGCGACACTGGGAGGGATGGGTGAGATATGTGAAGCCTTTGAGATCTGATTTTGCTGAGATGAATGCATGAATATGAACCCAAAATCATCTGAAGGAAATATGTTTTTGTGTTTTTGTTTATCTTTATTTTTGTATTGATTCTTTACTTTGAGATTTTGTATGACAGGACCATAATGAGCAGCTGTAAATGTTTTTGTTTTGTTTTTTTACAACCACTTTCTGGATCTACATAGTTTGTGTTTTTGTTTTTTCAATGTATGAAAAGAAAAATTTTCTTTCAATAAAAAGAGAATTAAAAAAAAAAAAAACAGTGTAGAAGTCATACCCTTAAACGGACAAAGTACTTCACCACCACTGAAAACTCGTACAGTGCCTCTAAGAAGAATTTTTTACCCCCTTGAATATTTTTGATTGCTTGTGTAAAGATAATCTTGGTCATACAGTTTGGCTTTTTGGACCAAAATGTAATGCCAAAGAAAAAACTAATTCCTACAAAATACTGTAAATGGAAAAATGCCCTGCAAAATATGTGACTGCATAAATATTCACCCCCTTCAAGTTGGATCAGTCTCAATCACTCTGACACATCTAGATATTGGAATTTAACTCTATTCTTGTGTCAGGCTGCAGTTGGTTCAAACCTTTTCAGTTTCAGTCACAAATCCTTGATTGGATTTGGGTCTGGGCTTTGACTCACCTTGTTGTCTTTAAACAGTTTCTATGTGGCTTTAACTTTGGTCATTGCCTCACTAGAAAATACATATTCTGCCAAGTCCTAGTTTGAGAGGATAGGGCTGGTGCGTGTGATTATGTGCCGTTTTTGGTGTTTAGTCTGATGGCCATAAAAGCTCCCTTTGGGTTTTTATTAAACCAAAGAAAACCTCTTCCAGTTGAGCTCCAGTAGGAATTTCTTCTATGCTGTTTTTTCCTCTGCACTCATACAGTCCTCTTTTTCCTCTTTGCAATTTTTCCATAAAGAACCTGGTAACAGATGTTGTTGGCAGAACGTTTGGCATCTCAGCTGCTGAGGCTTTTAGGCATCCAGAGTAGTCTAAATGTCTTGGTGTCATTACTACTCTTCCTCTTCACCTTCACTCAGTTTGTAAGGACTTCCATTATGCATTTCAATCAACTCCATTACATTTTAGGGACGTGGATTTTTCTTTATCCATCCCATGAGTTATACTTTTCAATAACCTTTTACTAGCTCTGCTTGGTGTGTTATTTTGTCTTCATGATGTAACTGTAGCAAGAAATATTGATTTACCAGGTACTGAACCTTGTGCCTTTCTTCTACAATCACTTGAGAGACTTCCACAACACTTAGATGATCTCTACACTGTCAGCCTGGAATTTGTATTTACTAAAATACTTTAATTACAATGTACTTAACTGATTTAAGTTTTATTACATTACTATAAAATGTTCAGTATATTCTACTAATTTGTAGACATAGTCGAACGTACGAAAAAGTTTAAGTTGAATGAATTTAAATCACTACGTTTTAGTCATGACCACACCTTTTTATCTGTGCATTGCATTGTGGGTATTGGGCATGTTGTTGTAAATGTGTTATTTTTCTGTGTGGGGGTTCAGGAGGGTTGTGGTGTTAGTGTTAATTTGGACTTAATGTGTGTATGTCAGTGTTTATTGGCCTTTTTGTGTTTGTTTTTGTATTTTTGTAGAGCTGCACCATGAGTAAGAGCCATAGGCCCAACAATCGCTTTACTGTTCAGCTATAACTGTTTGTGTACAGAGGAAATCTAAATAATTTACCAAATTTAAAGCACTTCCTGGACTGATAAAAGTCACTGATCTTACCTCCTGCACAATTTCCATCCATGCTACAATGTATGAAGTTGAGTAATTATACAAATCCATTTATATTGCAAAAGATTTTAATTTTAACCAACTTGGAATTGTGTTCAATGAACTGATGATATTAAGTTAATGATTATGCAAAACAATTGACATTCCAAAAAATTTTAAGTTAAATTAACTTGGCATTTAGTGTGGTGTACTTAAAATAGCAATTCCATTCAAATTAAACATATAAGTTTAATACACTCAAGTTTTCATTACTCATAACTTAAATTTTTTAAGGCAACGAGTTACCTCAGATTTTTAAAGTAAACTCAACTTATCCAGTCTTACAGTGTACCTCACTAGTGAGGCTGGCTCAACCTCCATTGAATTAAATCATGGGGGGGTGAATATTTATGCAATCACTTATTTTACATTACATTTTTAACCCCCCCAAGGGGAGGAAAGGGGTATTGTTTTTGGTTCGGTTTGTTAACACTCTAGCAGCAAAACTATTGGTTGAATTCATACCAAATTTGGTTTATAGATTGCCAGTGATCCAGAATAGATCGCATTACATTTTTGCAAAAGTATGTCAAAGTTACATTTTTTAATGAATTTTTAAACCCCCACCCGTTCCCCCATTTATTTATAATGGGCGACATTTCACATGTCTGTAGCAGCAAAATTTTTGGTTGAATTCATACCAAATTTGGTTTATACATTGCCAGTGACCAAGATTAGATGTGGTTACATTTTGGAAAAAGTAGGTCAAAGTTTCAATTTTTTATGAATTTTTACAATCTTTTTTCTTCTCCCATTTACTTATAATGGGCAAAATTTCATACGTCTATAAAAACATCAATTTTGTTTCAATTTACATCAAATTTGTTACATATATAGAGGCAGTTGATATGCTGACATCAGCACATGCATAGACATGATGACATCAGCTGGATCGATGCCAGAATAAGCTGCAATATATGTGAGGGGCGGAGCTTGTTGTGTCTAGCACCACTTCTTTTTATTACTTTACATTACTTTATAGATTTTTTTTTTTTACTTTGAGATGACAAACTATTTTTGGTAAATTCTTGTCAAAAAGGCACATTTTACTGACCATGATTCCATTTAAAAAAAAACAAGAGCAACGCCCAGCATATTGAATACTTTCTGCAGTGACTGTACTGTATATAAAAGCAAAAACATATTAAGTACTCTATCTTCCATGAATCGATGAAATAGAAGAGGTGCTCAAGACAAAAGCAGCAGGGGAGATGAAAGGAGAAAATATATGGTCTTATGAATACAGAAACATGGATAAAGGAAGTGGGACAGAAATGGTCGACATCATACATCAGCAGTGCAAAATCAATGTGTCCAAACCCTTCAGAATAGACCCTTTCTATTATGTGCCTTTGGCATACCCATTAAATGTTCAATATACCCATATGAAAAGAGGATCTTTTTTATGGACATTTTTTCTAAATAAAAGTACGGTGGGTTTTGCTTTAAATCAAATCCTCATTTCTTCAAATTTTCTTCATAAAATAGCATTTTTAGTGTGTATTTATCCCCTGGGCTGGATAATATACCACAGCAACACATGGAAGGTGCAGATAAACTCTATGTTTTCCCCCTTGCTTTGCACCCAATAACACTGAGATGAAGTCTGCAACTAGATGGAAACAGGTGAATTCAGCTGCTACAATGTCTGATGTGAATACATGCATTACAGGACTGAAAAGGAGCAAAGTGTGAACTAAAAACAAGTACCTCATGTATACTTTACTGAGGGTAACTTTGTCAAACTATTAGTTTATTCACACAGGGGGTCTCCACATATAAAAACTAAAATTTAGAAAGTATGAGAAGAATGTGCAACACTTTGGACATGAAAAAGTGACTCAGAAAACACCAATAATTCTACATAAAGGCTGAGTTTGTGTTGGAGTTTATTGAGAGATCTGCAGATGGAAGGTGTGTATTTTGCAATTCTGGCATTTTTTTTCGCAATGATTTCACTTCCTGCAAATATAATAAAATTACAAGTTTACTCTGAAAACCTTGTGACATTTTCTTCAGCATACTGAATTATTATTTGTCCTTTTACTTTGTTTTCATGAAAGTATGACTTTCCTGTATATATAGTGTTGAAGGTTTTTTCCCCCCTCAGTAATTAAAAAAAAAAAAATTACATTTAATTTTCATGTCAATATTACACTGAACATTTCTATTTTCTTCTTTTTTCTAAATTAAAAAGTAGAGGAAGTATTGTGACAAAAACAAAAGATTTGACATTAGATACAAAAACAAGAGATGGGAACTTTTGTATATGTGTAATACTCAGAATGGTTCCTGAATGTATGACAATGTAAGTTCCTTCTCAAACATTAGAATATTAAACATATAGTCAACATATTTTATTAACAGAGTGGGATATTACATGCTTTAATGAGGAAGGAGGCAGAACTTTGCCAATTTAGAAAAGGAGTTACCACCAATTTGTTAGACATGTTTGTGCTATATTATGATTTTGTTTGTTCAAAAATAATAATATTTGAGCATTGAGACCTGATGTGTCAAATATGATACAAAATTGAAAATCATACATGGAAATTGACATTAAAAAAAAAAAAAAAGGGTTTTCAGAAGGACCATTAAAGGCTCCAGTTTCAAAGAACTGGAATCTTCTGTCAATGATTTAATGGTTCAGGCTTTACAGCGATAAGAATCTTGTTAAATAAGAGTGAAAGTGTCAGGAGGATGTTAGAAAAATTTGGAATCAGTTTAGGAGTTAGATGCAAAGGTATTTATAACATCTTTATACATACAAATATAATGTGATAATAGTAGATATTCAGTATGTGTATAGGTCATTGTCATTTCCTGATTGCAAAACAGTGACCAATGCATGTATAATAGATTTTCTCTCACTTTATTTTATCCTCTGTTAGTATATTTTTAACCCTTTCATGCATGAATTATGAGAGCCTTAATCAAGATTTTTTTTTCTTGAGTGTTTTTATTCCTCTAGACATTAAAAAAACTAAGTGATTAATTATTATTTTTATTATTATTTTTTTTTAATGAACCCATTGCAAAAATGTCTACTCAGCTGGACACCATACATTGAATTTTTGAAGCAAAGAAACATATTTACTGATATACTGTATGAAAACAATGAAATAAAAACATTTTTAATGCAACTAGTATGATGTTTTCTCACATTTTGACATACTTTAATAAAGATAATAGCCAAGAAAAAAACCCTGTTTTGTTAAAAAAACAAAACAAAACAAAAAAACAGTTAAAGGTAGGGTTGGAGCATTTTTTTTTTTTTTTTTTTTACTATATTGCTTAAAATCCCCTTCACACCCCAACATGCAACCACTTAATTAAATGCTCTATCAAAAAAAATACAAAAAATACAAAAATGTAGACACCTGTGGAACGGACAGGACTGAAAAAACATCATCCAATCATTCTAACAGGCCCATCGAAATGATTAAATGGTGATATGTCTATCAAACTCAACTGCCATTTGTCCCTCCCCCCTCTGCGAATACAATCCGGTGCTCGGGAGGCGTCGGGGTTTGGACTTTTGAATCGTGTATTTTCAAACTATAGCTTGCTGGAACCATTTCTCCAGGATCTCCTACCCTGCCTTTAATTGCAGACTAATAACAATACTAAGCAATGAACGCTCAAACCTGTTAGTGCAGATCAGGTTTATGAAGAACAGCAAAGTTACAGTAACCATATAAATTACAGTGTATGGGATGATGCATAAGTGTCCACTGTGTTGGCTGAAATGGAACTAAAACAAGAAAATCCATGAATATACAAGAGAACAGCTGGAGAAGAACTGTCCACTGTAGTGACCACAATGCATGAAAGGGTTAATATATTTACTACTGTCACAGCTGGTACTGCCTCTATTACTGATGCATTTATGTGTCTGAACAAAGTAAAACAACATAATGATATAATAATACAACAGAAAATTTAAGGATGGCTTGGTAATCTCACAAATCCTACATCATCATCAATTTTCATTTATCATTTTTAGTCTTTTTCAGATGGATCGTACAAATTAAGTCAGTGAACAATAAAAAAAGCACTTTCAGAACCTTTCTGCTCAGCAGCTGTTTGCTTTAAAAAGCCAGTTTATCCGTGTAAATGCAATATTTCACAGAGTGCACGGAACATATTTGTTGCATTAGTGTTGATAGTGTAGTGATTTTTTTTTTTCATTCAGTTTAATGATAATTTAGCCTTTGTCTGTGGTAAATTATTTGGTTTTGTCTGCATTAACTTGTGTAATGTGTTGTTTTTTCCTGCTGCTGAAGAAATGATGTCAGACTTACTCTAAATCTGTCAGCTGTGTGTCTGGCTTCTGAACTCTGACATTCAGTAAATCTGATTTTACACAGATGCTTTAGTGTTGTGGTAATATGAAAATATTTTTGCTCGGGACAAATTAGACCACCACAATCTACATAATCAATTTGTAGACGTATTTACTGGAAAATGCAAATAGTGTTTACTTCATTTAGATATTGTCATTATTGTAATAATTTCAGTCCAAAATAATGCAAAAATGCAGCATCTGTAGTCAAATCACAATAACATGAAGCCATTGTACACAACCCAGGCCTTGATAAACCAGAAAAAAGAGAAAACATATTTGCTTTGATTACGGCTTGCTTGCCTGCATTATGTAAGAGGAGGGAAAATTGTGATTCAGTTCATGAATCTCGATTCTACTTCAAAAGATCATCATATGATATATTTACACATTGCTCTTCCCTTTACTTATACATCAAATAAATAAAAGGCCCAAAGATTAAAAAATGTATAGAAGGTAGAGCATTTCACATAAATGAAAATCTAATGCCATGTTAATAATATGATGTGAAATATCACAGCCTGTTATTTGTTCAAAAGAGAATTATAAGAATCTGTTTGTCAGAATAAAATCAGCCTGGTATTAGTTTTAAATCCCACAAGGCTCAAATGACTATTAAATGCAGACAGCACATCTTAGATCTGCAGCGATTAAATGCCATATTGCATTATTTTCATTTGATGTGTTTGACTGAAATGACATATGGCAAAGACATTCAGGGACAGTGTGGTGTAACAGCAGAATAATGTGAGTGTCCCACATGGATTTGACCACTTAGCTACTCAGTGGACGATCCTGTCTCTAAGACAAAGAAAAGCAGGCTAATGAACCACTCTGACCCCAGGACCCTTAATAAATCCAAGTATGGACTTTATTCATGCATACTGTGCTCATTATTCATACTTATGACATGCACGCACACACACACACACACACACACACACACACACACACACACACACACACACACACACACACACACACGCTTGGACACACAGGGCTGGAGACTGTCAGGTCCATTTATGAGCGGACCGTCATCGTAGGCCTGCACGATAGATGAAGGCTTTAAAGAAGCTTTGCGAGATAAATCCAAAGCACAGCTGTGCTCTGTAAAACACACACACAAACACACAGGTCTCGTGATCTGCAGAGCTTCACCTCTGCCACATGACCAGTGTATAGTTGGATTTCACATTTGACTTGTCTATAACTATTTTTTACACCCTGCCTTAAAGACAAATGCAGTTTATTTCCAGTGTGATTTTATTTTTGTGGATATTTTTTACCTCTGCCAAGGAGGTTATGTTTTCATCAGGGTTTGTTTGTTTGTCTGTTAGCAAGATAACTCAAAAAGTTATGGAAGGATTTTGATGAAATTTTCAGGAAATGTTGATACTGGCACAAGGAACAAATGATTAAATGTTGGTGGTGATCGGGGGGGGGGGGGGGGGGGGGGGGGGGGGGGGCTACTGATCTGCCTTGGTGGAGGTCTGTGCTCTCTGAGTGCTTTTCTAATAATGGATATAAACAATATAACAATAATTCATATACCCCATGTACAACCTCAGCCTGTTGACTGCTCTTCTTTCTCCTTGCCCATTATTTCCATTGCACATTCTTTTAATTGCACTACTTGACTTAAATATTTAGATTCAGATTCAGATTTCTTTGTTGTCATTCAGACATTACATCAGAGATACACTGCAGAACGAAACTACAATGCATTTGAACCACGATAAAAAGAATTAGAAAAACACCATAAGAATAAAAAGATTTTTAAAAATATACAAATATGTAAATATGTATGTGCAAGATTTACATGCAAAATGTATGTATAAAACAGTCGTAATAAATAGATGAATAAATAATTTATATATATTTATACAAATGTTTACATATTTTTTTGTCCAAAAAGTTGTTTTTACTTATTTAAACTCTGTTTTAGTTGCGTTTTTTAGTGCTTGTTTATTATGTTGTACAGAGAGCATAGTTTAAAAAATGGAATAAAATTCCTTGTATTTTTTTGAAGATACTTGGCGAATAAAAGCAATTCTGATTCTAAACCTAAATGCTTGATAGCCAAAATGATGCCTTTTAAATACATGTAGATTATTGTCTTGTTTTTTTATTCGTTTTCTTTGCTAACTTTGCTGCACTGGTGAAAAAACAGCAGGACGGTATAACCATTAACACGGCTCAAGCTGCAGCCTTTATCCTACTGACCGACTGTTACACTGACACACTGGAGCACTTTACCTACATATATGTCACTTCAGCGCTGACCTGGGTTCACCTTAACACTCCCACTCCATCCTTCAGCAGCTCTAATTAGCTTAGCACAATAACCCACTGGCACACGAGGCCTCAGGCTTTTCACACTGACCTCTCATCTTAGAGGCCATGAAACAGCACACAGTGAAAGGCCTGAAACATGTTGAAAGCAGCTCTAAAGACAGGCTATACTGAGGTTAAAAACAACAAAGACAGGCCAAAATCTAGCAGTTTGAGTTTGTATTTGATAATTACAGATTTTCTGCTGTGTTTTGTTCCTGTAGGTTCTCATTTACCCAGGTCATTGTTCTTCTTGGTAGTTCTTCTAGGTTCAGCTGGACTGGTTTTGCTCTAGTTTAGTCTAGTCTAGTCTAGTCTAAAGCAAAACTACTCCACTTGAACCTAGAAGAACTACCAACAAGTTACATTATGAAGCTTCTTTCTTACTTTCACAATCTCATTCTAATGATTCATCCTAAAATGCAGAAAAGCCCAGTTCTTTGGCACCACTGGACAAATATTCCTTAAATTACCTCTCAGTATACTGTTATTAAAATGGTCTAACAGTGTTTCCCAACCAGTGTGCCGGGGCACATAAGTGTGCTGTGAGAAATAATCAGGTGTGCTGTGGAAGATTAACAAATTTCACCTGATTGGTTCTGTAAGCAGCAGCGTGATATAAATACATACGACATCACGCACCAATGATCCACTCTACAACAACAGCCTCCTGTTTCCCTTTGCAAAATGAAAGTGAAAGTGAACCGGCCCCGATGTGGTGCGTTCTGTTAATAAAGCCCCCCTCACAAGTGATGCACGGATTAGTGGGTTACCTGCGAACCTCTGGTATGGGTTGGGGTGGGGGGATATACCTCCCATACTATTATACAACGGACCTCAACGCCCCCCGGAAAACAAAGCTATTTCAGTTCTGTTTCCTTTCTCCACAACCTACTGTATCTATGCAAGTTGAGCTTTTCAAGCATGACTGATATAAAAACAGAAAACAGACAGACTCACAGCTGTTGAGGAAGATTCATGCGTGTCTTTCTTCAATTCCTGCAAGAATATCAGCTTTGTGTTCAACTAAACCGGCCCAGGTTTCACACTAAGTAAATTGAGACTACATTTGCATTATATTTCAATAAATAAACTTTTTGGGACATTTTTGTTTGGTGGTGTGCCTTGTGATTTTTCTAATGTAAAATACGTGCCATGGCTCAGAAAGGTTGGGAAACACTGGTCTAACAGAAAAACAAGACTTCTACAGCTCCTCTTTACTCTGTTTACAGGCTGTAAAAATCTACCCAGTAACAGAACATTTTAGCATCTCTGTTATTTTCAGATCGGTAGGGGGTTGAATTCATGACGGGGAAGTGGAATTACCTATCACTGATCAGATTCTGTGTGATGTCAATCTGCAGCTTTAATCTGGATAAATGGAAGTACCCAGCAGAACATAGGCCTTTACATTCCGGATGCCTTTTATTCATCTGATTAATTTGCATGACAGTATTTTTTTTGAACAGCTGTCATGTCATATCATGTCATGTCACATCATTTCATTCACTCGGGTCCAGCTGCCATTGGACGAAGTCAAGATACATCCTGGATGTGTCACCAGGCTATTGTAGGAATGATATTATTTAGGGTTTGCTCCTGAAGGATTCTGTTGGGTTCTGAAAATTGGCTTAAGAGTCTAGTTTCAACCAGCTCTATATGTAAAGTGTCAGGAGATAAGTTTTGTCATGATTTCACTAATTGAGTGACTTAAACACATGAACAACATCACTGTCACATTCAGACTTATGGTTGATTTAGACTGACCAGTAAACCTATTAAAATGTCTTTGGATGGTGGGAGGAAGCCAGAGATGGAATCAAACCCAGGTGACACTGCTAACCACTGCACTATCATTATATCGTATTGTATCGTATTGTACTGTATCGTATCGTATTGTATCGTATCGTATCGTATTGTATCATATCATATTGTAACATATATCATATCATATCATATATCACACCATATTGTATCATATGGTATGGTATGATATGATATCATATATCATATCATATCATATATATTGTATCACACTGTATCGTATCGTATCATATCACATCACATCACATCACATCACATCATATCATATAATATATCACACCGTATTGTATCGTATGGTATAATATTGTATCATATCGTATCATATCATATCATATCATATCATATCATATCATATCATATCATATCATATCATATCATATCATATATATTGTATGACATCGTATCATATCCTATCATGCAGTTGCGAAAAAAATTATTAGACCATCAAAAGTCATCAAAAACAATGGTTATACAATCCAGTCCTAACTCCTATGTGTATCATGTGACTAAAACAGACAGAAAAGAAAACATGGAATGTCTAAAAGCACTGTTTTTGTCAGTACCATGCCATAGATATTGATGTAAGAACTGAAGTGGTTTTGGTTATTATCAAGAAAACCATGGAAAAATGGATAAATATCAGCTCTGAAATTAAACTCCTATGAGCTTTCTTTGTTGTTATCATTATATTTGTCCAAACAAATGTAGCTTTAGTTGGACCAGGCATTAAAATGAACAAGAAATTGTAGAAAATAAGGGTGGTGTAATATTTTTTTTTCCATGACTGTATATCGTATCATCACATCATATCGTATCGTATCATATCACATATCATATCGTATCATATCATATATTACACCGTATTGTATCGTATGGTATGATATTGTATCATATCGTATATCATATTATATCTCATCGTATCATATCGTATAGTATCGTATCCTCTCATAGAACTGCAGAAAAAATTATTAGACCATCAAAAGTCCTCAGAAACAATAGTTACACAATCAAGTACAAACTCCTGTGTGTATCATGTGACTAAAACAGACAGAAAAGAAAACATGGAATGTCTAAAAGCACTGTTTTTGTCAGTACCATGTCATAGATATTGATGTAAGAACTGAAGTGGTTTTGGTTATTATCAAGAAAACCATGGAAAAATGGATAGATATCAGCTCTGAAGTTAAACTACTATGGGCTATTTTTGTTATCATTATATTTGTTCAAACAAATGTACCTTTAGTTGTACCAGGCACTAAAGTGAACAAGAAATTGAAGAAAACAAGAGTTGGTCTAATAATTTTTTTCCGCGACTGTATATCGTATCATCATATCATATCATATCATATCATATCATATCATATCATATCATATCATATCATATCATATCAGGGAATGTTTTATTTGCTTGCATCAGGGTTGATAAGAAATGATTTTTCCAAACATTCTCAGCACAAATAAAGGTAACAGCCAATCGTTTGTTTGAACATGATGCCACGTCAGTGATGGTGCTGGACCTGTCGATTTCTAACCACTGTTAGTTTATTATGAATGAAACGTACATAAAGATAATGAAGTGAAGGAGCGACAGTGCCAAAAACAACTGGACTTGGACTGTGTTGATTTTCTGTAATGTGAACCTCATACGAATCAAATACAGTTTCCACTATGTGTGACTTTGTCTTTGGCCACTGGCCCTAAACCCAGTGGACCAGAGGATCCGGATCAGACAAACTGGAGACACGGATCAGACCTATAATTCAGTAGTATTTCTATCGAATGTACTACAGTCTACTCTCGTTAAACCGCCCGCCGTTATACCGCCATTTTCGCTCACCGCCGACCAAAACCATTGCACAAAAATCCCCAATGCATTATTCCATTAGCTACCGCCATTTCCGCCTATCGCCATCCACCAGCCCAGTTCCATGCACAAACAACACTTATACCATTGATTTCCCGACCGTTATACCGCCAGCGTGATTGCCATCGAGTACACATAAATTTTAACAATGCACTGAAACAAACGCGCCAGACACTGATCGCGACAAGCTACGAGTAGGTCTACGGAACGGCCACCGTTCATTTATCGCAGAACACTCAGTAGGTCAGGATGTCGGGAAGAGGACGTGGGATTAAGCCAAAGCCTCAAGATGATGGGGTGTCATTTCCCGACACGGTATAATAATGCTTAAAATGTTTCCCCACTTTAAATGATCCCTTACAACATAACAGAATCAAGATTTATTTAGAAACGCAATTAGAACGGGTTAACGGAGGCAGCATAGACATCATATAGTAAAGACATGCACATTATGGATGCAACCCGTTGTAACGCCATTTTCGCTATACCGCCAATTTGGCTGTGAACGGAAGTTGGCGGAATAACGAGAGTAGACTGTACCATTTCTCATTGAACAGTTGCCTCAACTGTGTATCTCAACCAGCATCAATGTTGATGAGAAATATTCACCTACACAGGGTGCATTTTATCCAAAAACAGAAGGGGAGGATGTTTCTTTTGTGTCGGAGCAGGGGGGCAGTTATACATGTGAGGGGGCAGTCCATAACGTAACTAATGCTGGCACAAAACGAAAGTGAAACTCTACATACTGTCAACATCCAAGTCCTGGGTTCTGTTCCTCTATTTAACAGTGGATCGTACACGAACCTGTATCCACTGGACACACAAATACTGGGCTCATCTTGTCTTATCTTATCTTATCTTATCTTATCTTATCTTATCTTATCTTATCTTATCTTATCTTATCTTATCTTATCTTATCTTATCTTATCTTATCTTATCTTATCCCTTTCATGTATAGTGGTCCCTACAGTGGACAGTTCTCCTCCAGCTGTTCTCTTGTATATTCACAGGTTTTGTTGTTTTAGTTCCATATCAGCCAACACAATGGACACTCATGCATTATCCCATACACTCACATTCATACCATTACTATAACTTTGCTGTTCTTGATAAACCTGATCTGTCATAACATGTTTTAGTGTAAATCAGTTGCTAATTGTTATAAGACTGTAATTAAGTTTTCTTTTTCTTTTTTTTTTTTTTGCATATTATCTCCATGAAGTGAGTAACAACTAGTATTAGAGTATGTTAAAATATGAGACAACATCAGATTAGCTACATTAAAAAATGTTTATTTCATACTTTTCACACAGTGTATCACTTTCCAATAATAGGTTTTAAGTACATGTTTCTTTGCTTCAAAAATTAAACACATGGTTTTTGTAACTCCATGACAAATAGGTTCATTTAAAAAAAAAATTCAATCACATTGTTCTTTTCATGCCTAAAGAGGAATAAAAGCAATCAGGAAAAAAAAAATCTTGACTAAGGTTCTCATAATTCATGCATGAAAGGGTTAAAATACATTAAAATAGATTTGGCTCAGTCGGTTCTTTTCTTCCCTACAAGTCAACTCCTTACTGTCGTTTTTGGGACTTTTCACAGCCTCTATAGGAGTATGTGTTGTTGTTAGGTTGGGAAAGTTTTGAGGTTCACTGGTGATGGTGTTTGGAATTTAAATGTGGTAGGAGTCCAGATCGGTGAGTTATGTCATTTTAAGGATTTGAGTAAAAGATCAGAGGAGGGATTCACTGCAGATACATAAACTCAGGGTTTTTGTAAGAAAACCTGACAATGAACAGGTTAAGTGATATATTCCTGAGACAGAAAACCCAGACATTCCCTTAAAGTCACCAAAAGTTTTCATCATTGATTTAAAACAGGACATGGAATTCTACAGTTTAATGCCTACTGTTCCCAAATTTAACCCATTGTGGTCAATAACACTAGTTAGAAATATACTGCGGGCTTGATTACAGTAATTATCGAACTGGAAGACAGAAAGTGGGCAGAGCAGCATAAGGCCAGGACTGTATATAACCAGTGTGTATCAATTCCTTTATCAAGACATTCTATATAGCATGGTGTTATAGTATGCAAACCTATATCTGTTTTAATCTTTTAGTAAAATTTTTTTCTTTTCATCAATCGGCAAAAATGGCATAATTTCACTGGCTTGTCATTCAAGTGGCCTTGGCTAATCATAGGCATTTTCAGGCTGACATTGAGGTTACCTGACACTTGTGATTATCGATCACTGTCAAGATTCTCTCAGATGTGAAACTACTGCTCTGTGACTTGACACAGAAGCTTGGAAAGTGTATGAAACAGTGGGAGTATTAACTGGTACACACATCTGTATGAAGGCTGGTACTAAAGAAGCAATTACATGCTTCAGTGAAGATAATAATTTACTGTAACGTTATGAATTACTGGGATAGGCTCCAGCACCCCACATGACCCTAGTGAGGATAAAGCAGGTTCAGAGGATGAATGAATATTATGAATGGATATAAATGACTAACACTTTTACACACTTGTGGAAATGGTAGCTGCTCAGATTGGTGAACATTAATAAAATCTAGCAGATGACTAATATTCTGACATGGCTGTGTTGATCTGTACATTAATCTTCATTTTAGTTTTGTTAATAACTGTTCAAACCATGACAACTCCTATGTGGATAAATGGAGCTTTATTATATAAACCTACAGGGTGGGGAAGCAAAATTTACAACAAACATTTAGTTGTTTTTTCTCAGCAGGCACTACGTCAATTGTTTTGAAACCAAACATATATTGATGCCATAATCATACCTAACACTATTATCCATACCTTTTCAGAAACTTTTGCCCATATGAGTAATCAGGAAAGCAAACGTCAAAGAGTGTGTGATTTGCTGAATGCACTCGTCACACCAAAGGAGATTTCAAAAATAGTTGGAGTGTCCATAAAGACTGTTTATAATGGAAAGAAGAGAATGACTATGAGCAAAACTATTATGAGTAAGTCTGGAAGATACTATTAAAGAAGAATGGGAGAAGTTATCACCCGAATATTTGAGGAACACTTGCGCAAGTTTCAGGAAGCGTGTGAAGGCAGTTATTGAGAAAGAAGGAGGACACATAGAATAAAAACATTTTCTATTATGTCAATTTTCTTGTGGCAAATAAATTCTCATGACTTTTAATAAACTAATTGGTCATACACTGTCTTTCAATCCCTGACTCAAAATATTGTAAATTTTGCTTCCCCACCCTGTATTCTTAAGCTTCATCCTTGTTCAAGGTGGCAGTCATATCTTGTGTAATGCTTCTAATGGTATATATAGATTGGAGCATGCTGTGGTTTTGTAGGTAGTAACATCATATAATCGGTGCTGTAATGAGTATTATAACAGTAGGCTAAGGTAAGCTGGTAATTATTGTGAAATAAAGCCTCACAGAGACACAGGATGTGAAGCAGGAGTCCGAAACAACCTGTAAGGGTTTGTCTCCTTTCTGTACCTACGTCATAGACTTACTCACAAATAGTTGAGTCTTGTCTCATGTTATGATCCTGAGGTCGTATATGTATATGTTTAGTTTATTATGGCCTGTAGAGGGCCAGTGGTGTATGAGTGTGCATGTAAAGTGGAAGTGCGTGTGCTTAAGAGCAGATGGCTGTCCCAGATTGGACGAATGCGCGTCTTGCAGATTGGCCAGCCTGGAACACACGGTCAACTAATTGGTGGAGAAAGACAGAGTCTGCCTTTAAAATGAGCCTGATGACAGCCCAGCCCCGCTCCCCGACCTCGCCCTGCTCCCTACCAACGCCACCAGTTTTGTTTTATGATTTCTGAGAGAGAAAGAGAGTTTCGGAATTTCGGTATTTGTTTTTTTTTTTGTTTTTTTTTTTTTTTTTTCCACAATATTTTTATTAACTTTTTAACAGCATAAAATCAGGCATTTACAATCAATATATGCTGTCAGTTTGCTTCATTAAACTCAAAAACAACAAATACAAAATTAAATAAATAGAGACGGCTGCAACCTAAATCCAAATATTGTCCAATAATCCTGCTGATTATCTTCCTAATCCCCAGACAGGTGAACCGTCCATTAGATGTCAGAAAACACTGAAAAGTTTTCAGAGTATACCAAGGTCCAAAATGGCGCCCTCAGTTGTCTCCCTCTGTTCACAACCAAGATCCAGCACTGATCTTTTTGAAGGACAGTATTCAAACTGATCAATTGATCATAAAAAAAAAACAAAAAACAGTAACTATCAATTCGACAGTTAACAGCCTATCCAAAAACTGTTTTAGCTCTAAAAGCAACAAAAACAAACAAAAAACCAACAAATGAACACAGACTCAACAACAATTTGCTTCTCTGATATTACTGAATGGTAATCTATACTAAGTGGATTTTAAATTATAGTAAATACAAAATGTATTGCATACTTCAGAAAAAAGTAAAACTTGTAAAAATGTAGGAACTGTACTGCCTACAGCAATCAGTCAACTTGAACATCTGTTAAATCAAGATTCTTGGCATAATTAATAAAAGGTCTCCATATATTCTCAAATCTGTGCTGTTTAGCCTTCAATATGTAAGTGATCCTTTCTAATGGAAGGTCTGATAGCATTTGTCTCATCCAATGAGCTGTATTTGGTCTGTGAACATTTTTCCATAACTGTGCAATACATTTTTTGGCATACAGTAAGCTGAGGTCTATAAAGGTTCGTTCATTTTTACTATAATTCTGTGTCTCTGAATATAAGCCCAGCAGAAAAAGCTTAGGGTCCAGCGAAATCTGTTTTGAAATTATCTTCTCAATTATAGCTCTTACCTCTTCCCAAAACTTTTGAATCTTTGTACATTGCCAATTACAGTGAAACAATGTCCCTCTATGTTCCAAACATTTTGTGCATGTGTCTAGTATATTTTCTCTGTATCGATTTAGTTCCACCGGTGTCACATATGTCCGCATTAACCATTTATATTGTATTAGTTTTAGGCGTGTATTAATACTTTTGGATTGGGCATCAGCACAGGCTTTTTTCCAGTCTTCATCTGAAATTTCACTTTGCAAGTCCTCTTTCCAGGCAAATAACTTAGATTGTGAGCTTTCAGATGAGCCAGATGTCAGCAAATTATAAAACTCTGATATGATACCCTTTCTCAAACTGTCTTTTATCAGCATTTCTTCCAGCGGAGATCGTGGAGGTCTGGTGAATGTATTGTCTTGATTCACTTTAATAAAGCTTCTAAGCTGGAGATATTTGAAGAAATGTTTTCTACTTAGCTTGAATTTAGACCTCAGTTCATCAAAGGACATCATTATATCTGAGTCTACCTTATATAGATTCGGTATTTGTTTTTGATTGTATTGTAAATAGTTTGTAGTCACCACAGCAAATGTTAAGGATGACAAGTCTATTTTATTTTATCACATTTTCAAGGTCAAGGTCAGGGCTACTTTATTTATACCCGTAGGTAGATTTGTTTTGCAGTCTAGGTGACTGCCTTGGCATTACAACAACACATACATTAAACATGCAAGACAGGACACTTGATCACGCTTACAGAGAGGACAAAAAGACAGGACAAAAAGTGCTCAGTGTTCCACCATTCATCGGTATAGCAGCATGGACAAGTAAATAAAATAGGTAAGACCAAATAAATAAAAACAAGATGCAATAAAACACAATAAAAATCAGAAAAGATAAAAAACAATCCGGGATAAAAACCAGGATAAGAACATACAATTAAAAAATTTTAAAAATTTGAAGTCACAATAATAATACATTTTCTCCTATTTTGAGTTAGAAGGCCAGGTTAGACCTGTGTATTTTGGTTTCTTTATTTTGATTAGGGAAGTTTAGAGTGTTTGAGTTTGTGTTGTTTATTATTTTGTCTCTGCTCACCCTAAAATAAATAAAATGCTGCTCGGTTTTGGTTTAACATCTACTGTCACAGTCTTCTTTGGGAGTAGGATTCAATTGGGAGTCATTTTATGTTATGCTGTTTGTACCCCTAGACTAGGGCGTAACATAAAATGGGGGTTCGTCCAGGATCTGAACCCGGAACCTCTCTCATGTCTGTTTTGTCCCCCTGTCCTGTCCCTGTGCACTTTTGTCTATATGAGTCCTCCCTCTATGACATGTGAATATAAGGTTTGAAAGTGTTGCTTAAACACAATCTGTAAAAAAATAAAGTTGTCCTCTGAATGAGGGGTGGTGGTGACAGGTTAAAAAAAAAAAAAGAAGAAATAGTTGAGTTTTTGATGCCAAGAAGGATCCATCTTATGATGCCATATATTGATATTACACAAATATCTAAACCTCCAGATGCTGCTATAAGTCACCCCCATTTGCCATCATCCTGCACCAGGGCAAGATCTGCAATTTTAAGGCAAACTAAGAAGGTTTAAAATGTATACATTACATGCAAAAGTGAATGGAACATCCCAACTGATCACCTAGACATATCTTATTTACAAAGGTTTGTTGTTATCATGATCATAAGTATTTGTTGCTTTAATGGAACTCCTTTCCAGTTGAGTAAATCATATCATTACTAATACAAAACCAAAGTCGGTTAAAATGATTGGATGGTGTTTTTTCAGTCCTGTCCTTTCCACAGGTGACTAATTTTTTTTTTTTTAATTTTTGTGTTAAAGCATTTATTTAACCTGTTAAACCCTGACCATATTTTCAGGGGAAAAACGCCTAAAAAGACATACCCAAAGTAAATGAAGAATTACTTCACAATAATAAGGTTCATATGGATGTTCTTGGTGTCTGTGGACATTTAGAGACCTCACAGAATCTATTCCCATTGTCTAAAATATTGTATCTATTACTATGCTTGAGTAAACTGTAACAAACTAAAAGAGAAATTGGAATTTTTTATCCTCGCCTGTTTTTTTTCGGCTGGATTGACAACCTATATACATAAATTAATTGTTCGTGTCGGAGATTTTTAATAGCGTATATTTCACCCCACAAAGATTAAAAATCATGTTTGAACATTAAAGTTTGAATTAAAACACACTTTTGATGTACTTTTATTAACATTAGGGTCTAAACTTTGAGCAAAAGTTAAAAAAAAAAAACATTCATTGTCCTGATTTATTATATTTTTATAGTAGATGAATATAAATTAATTTTTTTGGCTCGTGGGTGGGCTGATAGGGCTAAAGGGGTTTCAATTGGTTGCAGTCGGGGTGTGAAGGGGATTTGAAGCAATACAATAAAAATGCTCCAGGAAAACATCTCCTACCCTACCTTTAATCTACAGGCCCTCACGAAATAAAGGCTTTTTATAATTTCAAAATTTTCTCACCAAGTGAGTGCCTAGATTTTGGTCTTTTTCTAATATGAGTTATTTTCTCCAACTATCACAGATGTTTTCCGCATAATATTATCACTTTTTTTCAGATTTTTCTCTTTTATCCATGGCGTGGTCCTAAGACTCCTATATAGAACAGTATAAGTGGAAAAACAGTGCAGTGCAATTACTCATGCAGCTCACATTTACCTTGATAATGAGGATATCTTTGTTAGTTTATGCAAATGCTGTATAGTGCATGTGGTTGAATATATTATCTTACCGAATGAGATCCAGCAGAGCATCAGCAGAACTGGTCATTGGCTTTTTGCTGTCCTCGGAGTCCTCCTTCTGAGCGGCGCCACCCGGGTGGATGATGTATACCATGACGATGCCCACTACCACAGCAACGAAGGTGGTCCAGAGGTAATAGGAGATAGTCATGATGCCCAGGCGGCTGGAGCACTTGGCGTCCAGGGCAGCGAGACCCGACATCAAACTGATGAATGGGAAAAGGAGATGGGAGGGACACAAAGACACAGAGACAGAAATTCACCTTAGGAATTAATGAAGGACATGAACACTCCAACATAATGGCTTTTCCTCGGGGCCAGTTATCACAAGCGCTCACACAAAATGAATGTATCATAGTGCAGCCTCATTTGTATGTTATTATCAGCTGACCCTTATAGTATTCATCTGCATTCATAGCATTGAAGGTGACAGTAAATGCAACCATTAAGCCATAGGTCAATGACAATGACTTATTCCATACCCAGGTAGGATGAGGCTTTCATGTGCAGTGCTGTGCCAAGGCCTCCACCTCCACCTTTATCTAGGCTATTTTTTGTGATGAATGTAGTATCTATATCACAGTCTTTTTAAGAAGGTAGATTGAGAACTTAGTGAAATGTGCACAGAATTAAAAATCTGAAATATGACTTCTACAGGCAATACATCTCAAGAGTTCCACTATTCATGTGCAATTGTTTTCACTGTACATTTTCCTTCACTGGTCTGTAAATATCTGTATAAATGTACAGTAAATATGTTAGTACAATTATATATTAATATTTTATATTTCTATTCATACTGTACATTCTTAATTTTTTTTATTATCAATCGCTTTATCTTATCTTATCTTATCCCTTATACCTTACCTTAAACCTTACCTTCTACCTTGCCTTATCTTATCTTTTACCTTACCTTACCTCATCTTATCTTATCTTATTACTTATATCTTATCTTACCTTATCTTATCTTTTACCTTACCTTATCTTATCTTACTTTATCTTATCTTATCTTATCTTATCTTATCTTATCTTATCTTATCTTATCTTATCTTATCTTATCTTATCCCTTATACCTTACCTTAAACCTTACCTTCTACCTTGCCTTATCTTATCTTTTACCTTACCTTACCTCATCTTATCTTATCTTATTACTTATATCTTATCTTACCTTATCTTATCTTTTACCTTACCTTATCTTATCTTACTTTATCTTATCTTATCTTATCTTATACCTTATATCTTACCTTATCCCATCTTTTACCTTACCTCATCTTATCTTGTCTTACCTTATCTTCTCTTATCTTATACCTTATCTCACCTTATACCTTACCTTATCTTGTCTTTTACCTCATCTCATTTCATTTCATCTCATCTCATCTTATTTTATTTTATCTTATCTTATCTAATCTTACACCTTACCTTATCTTATACCTTACCTCACCTTATACCTTACCTTATCTTATCTTTTACCTTCCCTCATCTTATCTTATCTTATCTTATCTTATCTTATCTTATCTTATCTTATCTTATCTTATCTTATCTTATCTTATCTCATACCTCACCTTATACCTTACCTTATCTTGTCTTTTACCTCATCTCATCTCGTCTCATCTCATCTTACACCTTATACCTTACCTTATCTTTTACTTATCTTATCTTATCTTATCTTATCTTATCTTATCTTATCTTATCTTATCTTATCTTATCTTATCTTATCTTATCTTATCTTATCTTTCCTTACCTTACCTTATCTTAACTCATCTTATACTTTACCTTATACCTTATACCTTACTTCACCTTATACCTTATACCTTACTTCACCTTATACCTTATACCTTACTTCACCTTATACCTTATACCTTACTTCACCTTATACCTTATACCTTACTTCACCTTATACCTTATACCTTACTTCACCTTATACCTTACCTTATCTTGTCTTTTACCTCATCTCATCTCATCTTTTCCCTTCCCTTCCCTTCCCTTCCCTTCCCTTCCCTTCCCTTCCCTTCCCTTCCCTTCCCTTCCCTTCCCTTCCCTTCCCTTCCCTTCCCTTCCCTTCCCTTCCCTTCCCTTCCCTTCCCTTCCCTTCCCTTCCCTTCCCTTCCCTTGTCATAATTATTTTGCGAAAACAACACATCTGCAGTTTTTTTTTTTAAACACTACTATTATTAACACACAATCTGTCTGAACGTACACAACAAAACATCATTTAAAAATCCCCACATACGAATAGAGTCAAAATGCTCAGACATCATTGTGAGCTCTGAGTGAATTTGTTATGTGTAATGTGTGAATGATGTCTGAATTGACAATTTATTTATTACAGAAGTGCATCACAAGGCTATTATTGGTAGTAAGTTAGGTAACAAGCTAATATTAAGACTGTAACTTGAATATAATCTCTATTTAAATTAGAAGTGCATAAATTTGACTCAGAGATGCTGCCAAAAAGCCTGTACTTTTATATTTATGTGTCAGAGAAGAGTGTCAACAAATTGTGGTGATTCACTACATATCAGTATTACTCACACAAAGCTTTGTTCTGCTCTGCTATAAGCCTGGGGGGGACACATGCAACCACTATAACCCTAAACAAAAGCATAGCGCAGTCATTTACATTTAAATTGGCAGCTTTGAATAGATCTTGTCAACACGGACTCATTTTTTTTGTACCTAAATGATGAGATTCGCTGTACAAGAAAGTACAAGCGGAGTATGTGGGATGAAAAAAGACGTGGAGAGATTTTTACTCAGTCTGTCTCTCTTGACAAGATTTACCCCCTGTTCAAGGTGCAATCTGGTTCAATTTAGCAGGTATTTGGATTTTGATACAATGTCTGCATATGACTCACATTCAGTACTTTTACATGGTCTGTGATGTGTTATTTTTCTGTCTGACTGTGAACATCTGAAGAGTTAGAAGAAAAAAAATATACAGAAAAAAACATACAGGTCAAAATGGCTCCATGAAGTTCATGAAGTTTCTTTTAATATTATGAAGAACCAGGTCATTTCTCACTAGTAAAGACTCATCAAGCAGTGTTCATCACCAATATGTTATTTTTTTTATTAGGAGAAATGTCATGATGTTCATCTAAGTAACAATAAAAACTATGATTTGGTGAGGAAAAATTTAAAAGCATTTTAGAAGTTTCATTATCACCACCAAAACTCATTTTTAGGGAACACATTTAGCTGGGACCCAAGAAACCTAAAAAAAAGATAGCAAAAATTGGCATAACATTTATAAACTACTGGTAAAAAAGTAGTGAGTGTAACGCTATGTCCATCATCATCTCATTAACTAATTTGTGTTGAAACATCAGAGGATGTCCAAAATTACTGTCTTATGGCCAAGTGGATAGGTAGAAGAAATCAAATCTTAATGCCAAAAAATATATTTAGAGGCTGAAGTATGAATATTGGGTGTAGTATTGAATTATTAACCCTTAGATCACAGGTATCAAACATGTGGCCCAGGGGCCAAAACTGGCCCGCCAAAGGTTCCAATCAGGCCCGTGGGATGAATTTGCAAAGTGCAAGTTAGGGTCTCAAACTCCAAAATAATATCATAATAACCTATAAATAATGACAACACCAATTTTTTCCTCTTTTATTTAGTGCAAAAAACATTAAATTATGAAAATGTTTACATGAACAAACTATCCTTTAACAATAAAATGTGAATAACCTGAACAAATATGAACAACCTGAAAACTCTAAAGAAAATAAAGTGCAATTTTAACAATATTCTACCGGTTATTAAATGTTTTGTGCCTTTGTAGATCTGCTCTTTAATGCACATGTATAAATGATAAATTGAGGCATAATATTGATAAAATTGTACTTACATTTCTTAACAAATTTCATTTTTTTCAGATCATTCACATCCTTTTTGTTTGAATAGTTTGTAAATGTAAATATTGGCATAACTGAATGTTATTTTTTGTACTAAACAATTTGGAGTTGTCATTATTTATTGGCTATTATGCTATTATTTTTCTGGTTCGACCCACTTCAGATTAAATTGGGCTGAATGTGGAACCTGGAGGAAAATGAGTTTGACACCCCTGCCTTAGATGCATGTTTGGACCCTACACTCTTCCATAAATAGGTCAAAAATGGTGTTTATGTGATGGTTTTGTCATGTTGAAAATAATCATTTGTATTCTGTTTTGGTCCACAAAATAATGATTTCATGTTTGAAATAGTTTTTTCTTTTCTTTTCTTTTTTTTTTTTTTTTTAAACTTTTTTAACAATTTAATTTTTTATTTTTATTTATTTATTTTTTTAAATATGAAAGCAAAGTATATAGCCTATAGTGTATAGTATATAAGTTTAATTTGAGAGCTGAAATATAGCCATTTTTCATGATTTTCTTAATAATAACCAAAATCACTTCAGTTCTTACATCAATATCTATGGCATTGCACTGCCAAAAACAGTGCTTTTAGGCATTCCATGTTTTCTTTTCTGTCTGTTTTAGTCACACGATACACACAGGAGTTAGTACTTGATTGCATAACCATTGTTTTTGATGACTTTTGATGGTCTAATAATTTGTTCCGTGATTGTACAATATATAACAACAATAGAACAATGCCAACATCCATTTTGTGTGTGAGGGACTGAGTCCTTTGGTTTTGCTGTAGAATGAATGAATGTAAAATGAATCAAATTGAAAATTAATGAGGGTCATTTTTACCCACCTATGGAAGCTTGGGGTAGTGATATAAAAAGTACAATTTCATAAACTCTATAAAAGGTAAGTTAAAAATTTTAATGGCATGATGTCAGTAACATGTTTTTGATGAATCGCTGGAATATGAAATAGTAACAACTTTTCATTCAAAGATGTTGCAAAAAAACAACCTCACCAGCTCATTTTTGACCCACTTATGCATCTAAGGCAGGGGTCACCAACCCTGGTCCTGGAGAGCCACTATCATGCATGCTTTAGATGTGTCCCTCTTCCAACACAGCTGATTCAAAGGATAGGCCTTTCATCAAGCTCTGCAGAAGCCTGATAACAACCATGGAAGAAGGAAACATCTAAAACATGCAGGATAGTGGCTCTGCAGGACCAGGGTTGCTGATCACTGATCTAAGGGGTTCAGAGTAGGTTCTTCAAATAAAATTCTTTCAGTTCTTTTGTGTTTTTATTGAATGCCTGTGTTGTAAATACTCAGTGAGACTTTATTTAATGAGACTTTTTTTTAAATACAGGAAGCCGCAGTAATCACTGATTATACAGTAATTACAAACTACATCAACTATATTAATTTTTCTAATTATATTCTGCTTAATCTTACACACTGGACCTTTACAGTTCACATAAAACAGGAAGCAGGTGGTTATCAACTGCATATGTATGTGTTTCATTTGGAAAAAGGAAAATGAGGAAGTTCAGCTGTGGAGCAACAACCTATATTTACCCACATCGACCAATATTGACTCAGTAACAACCCACAACTGCCAGATAGCTTACTGGTTGACTGCAGAGGTAATTGAATGGAAAATGAGTACAGGATGAGTAATCAAGTTCTTTTATTTTATTATTATTATTATTTTTTACTGTTTTCCAGAAACTGAAAAATACTACATTTCTGATCACTTGCAAAATGCCTTTGTCATAGTTGGACCACGCATTCACACATTGGTATGTGCAGTAAGTGACATAAAATACAGAAATATACAAAAAAAGTGTAATTTTAGGTCATGGGGTCAAAGGAAGAGGAGGTTATAATGAGAGGAGTGCAGATGCAGCCTGTTAGACTCCACAACTGTACAAAAAAAACACCCACTTCAGCTGCAGATACCCACACCCTGACAGTTCTTACTAGTCTCGACCATGTCTAAACCTAATTTACACATATGTTTGTCGATTTAAAAGATAATTTTGCAAGTAAAGAAAGCCACAGTTTGTGGTGTTCATAAATACATAAAAACGTCATACACGGGTTCGAATCCCGCTCTGTCCTAGTCAGTCCGTTGTGTCCTTGGGCAAGACACTTCACCCTCCTTGCCTCCAGTGTCACCCACACTGGTGTATGAATGTTTAGTGGTGGTCAGAGGGGCTGTAGGTGCAAAATGGCAGCCACGCTTCTGTCAGTCTGCCCCAGGACAGCTGTGGCTACAGATGTAGTATACCACCACCAGAGGGAGAATGTGAGAGGGAATGAATAATGGGTCAATAATGGAAAGCGCTTTGGGTGTCTAGAAAGGCGCTATATAAATCCAATCCATTATTATTATTATATATATTTCAATATGTTGTGCACAAAATTTTAGCTTTGGGATAGAACTGGTTCTTTTTTAATATTTTTTTTACTGCATGACTATATTTTCTTCAAATTGTATACAAACGTAGGTGTAAATGGCATTTTTAACAGTATCATGGCATTGATTATTGCACAAGTTATGATAATACAGTCTACTCTCGTTAAACCGGCCGCCGTTATACCGCCATTTTCACTCACCGCCGACCAAAACCATTGCACAAAAATCCCCAATGCATTATTCCATTAGCTACCGCCATTTCCGCCTATCGCCATCCGCCAGCCCAGTTCCATGCACAAACAACACTTATACCATTGATTTCCCGACCGTTATCCCGCCAGCGTGATTGCCATTGAGTACACATAAATTTTAACAATGCACTGAAACAAACGCGCCAGACGCTGATCGCGACAAGCTACGAGTAGGTCTACGGAACGGCCACCGTTCATTTATCGCAGAACACTCAGTAGGTCAGGATGTTGGGAAGAGGACGTGGGATTAAGCCAAAGCCTCAAGATGATGGGGTGTCATTTCCCGACACGGTATAATAATGTTTAAAATGTTTCCCCACTTTAAATGATCCCTTACAACATAACAGAATCAAGATTTATTTAGAAACGCAATTAGAACGGGTTAACGGAGGCAGCATAGACATCATATAGTAAAGACATGCGCATTATGGACGCAACCCGTTGTAACGCCATTTTCGCTATACCGCCAATTTGGCCGTGAACGGAAGTTGGCGGTATAACGAGAGTAGACTGTACATGAGATATTTGAACTAGGGTGTGGAACTGCATGATGGTTCAGATTGAATAATTATAGATTTCCCAGAACTGGCTCAGGTTGATACCTGTAGTAGAGACTTCTGGGAAATTGGATGGAGCTGGTTAGCTGACCCAATTTCTCCAGGGTCAATGACGTAAATGTAGCTAGGATTTCTCAGAATTTTTATGATGCTGGCCAGCCAAATCTTTCTGTGACATTCATCCTTTAAGGTCAATCCAACAACACATTTTTCCTCCATGATGAATGAATTTGTTCAGGATTATGAATAGAATTCCCAAAATTCGGCTGAACAAGTGTGAATTTTTTCAGAATTTTCTGAGGGGGTCATGTGGGGACCATTGGTTGAATTGCCATGGAATGACCCTGTTGCATCTTTACACCGTTTTAATGTTGTTGCATCTTCTGCATTATTTTTGTTGAGATGATAAACATCTGCTTTCTTCAACTTTCATTTAGAATCATCAATCACCGCTTCTATGCAGGAAGCTACTGTGAATCTGTTGCTAGAAATACTTCTGATCCCTGTTTGTCAGTCTCTGAGTTCCCCTATTAAACTGTTTCTGCATCAGATGTTAAAATTCCAAGATAAAATCAAAGGCAAGACATTAAACTGATCAAATATCAAGCTGTTTTTTTAAATTTTTTTTACACTGTAGTTACTGTTTGCTCTTTGAAGTTTGCTTTTTGAAGGTACATTAATCTCCCACTTTGAGCCAAAAAACATCAAGATGCCTGTGTTTCGCCTCAGGCTCAGCTGACATTATTAGAAAAACATGCACACTTTTTACTGAAGAAACTGCTTTGCCAAAATAGTAATGTGAAACTGTTGTTTGTGAGATGCTGTCATCATATCATGTTTTTAATCCCCTGTTACAATTTTAATTTCCAATTTTGCTTAGTGTGATGTATTATCTATGGATGTGACCTGCCGTAAATGAAGTGTTCAGATTATTATTATTGTCCTACTTATAAAAGTAAACATTAGATATTCCTTCACTTTGAGAGTTATTGATTGAAAAGAGGGTTGTGTTGTGACTGGCAACACAATAAAAGTGTAAAAGTGTGGTTGAAGAAAATTAACAGCATCATACTGCACTGTATGGGCAGATTCTGAAGTAGAGATTTTTTTTTTCTCTTTCTGGAAACCAAAAATAATAACAACAAGTGGTGCCAGGCACAACAAACCCCGCCCCTTGCATGTTTTGTAGCTGAAGTAAACTGAAACAAAACTGATGTTTTTATAGACATGTGAAATTTCGCCCATTATAAGTAAATAGGAGAAGAAAATAAAATAAAAAAAAAAATTCATAAAAATTTGAACTTTGACCTACACTCAAAAAAATAATCAAGCCAAAAATGTTGACTTTATGTATTTTAATTACATGTAAATTTTCCATGTAATTTTGTTACATAAGTTTAATGTAAAGAGTTGCATTTAATACAACGTTTTTTCTATCATATTGAGTCAATATGAATAAATTAAATACCTTCAGTCAGATTTGCTTTAGTTAATGCAAACTTTTACATAAACTGTGTTTGACTGTGACACTCAGCCTTTTTATGTGATCTAGTAAATAAAGTTTACTTTACTTGTTTAGATTCACTTTATACTAAGCATATTCACATTATGTTTGACTTTTTCGTATAAATAAACTTTAAATTTAATATATTTCAGTTACATTTTACTTTAAAATATTACTTCATGTTTATTAGAGCCAAGAATCATTTTTTTGAGTGTACTTTTCCCAAAATGTAATGACATCTATTCTGTGTCACTGGCAATTTATAAACCTAATTTGGTATGAATTCAACCAATAGTTTTTTCTGCTATAGACATGTAAAATTTCACCTATTATAAGTAAATGGGGGAAAAAAAAGATTTAAAATTCATAAAAAATTTAAACTTTGACCTATATTTCCACAAAATGTAGTAAGATCTATTCTGGGTCACTGGCAATCTATAAACCAAATTTGGTGTGAATTCAACCTAGAGTTTTGGTGCTACAGACATTTTGATTTTTGGCCATTGTAAGTAAATGGGAAAATAAATAAATTCATAAAAAATTTGAACTTTGACCTACTGATCCCAAAATGTAATCAGATCTATTCTGGATCACTGGCAATCTATAAACCAAATTTGATATGAATTCATCCAATAGTTTTTCTGCTACAGACATGTGATTTTGCCCACTATAAGTAAACGGAGGAAAAAAAAGATTTTAAAAATTCATAAAAAATGTAAACTTTGACCTATATTTCCCAAAATGTAATAACATCTATTCTGGGTCACTGGCAATCTATAAACACAATTTGGTACGAATTCAACTAAGAGTTTTGGTGCTACAGACATTTGAAATTTTGCCTGTTATAAGTAAATGGGGGGATCATAAAAAATTTGAGCTTTGACCTACTGTAATCAGATCTCTTCTGGGTCACTGGCAATCTGTAAACCAATTTGGTATGTGTTCAACCAATAGGTTTGCTGCTAGAGTGTTAACACACAAACAAACAAACAAACAAACAAACAAACAAACAAACAAACAAACAAACTGAACCAAACCAATACCCCTTGCCTCCCCTTCAGTGGTGCGGGGTGAATATAAAACAGTCTGTCAGCTCTAATATCATGGAGATTCAACAGGTCCTAGTTTTATTTTCATGTAGTGTCTACCGTAGCACTCAAGAGAAAAATTAAAAAAAAGACATCAAAGCATGAATATTCATAATGGCTGAAATTATGCAAAACCTTACATTTTTTAAACCACTTTTCCTCAAAACTGCTGAAGTTTGACAATAATCAGTCACTGATTCATCGGATGATTATGCAACACTTTTCTTTCAGAGTTTCATTCACTTCGAGATGAACTTTTGTAGAAAATGATATATAAGTGTTCAGCGCTTTAGAATACAGACAGATTGCGATGAGTTTCAATAGATGTTCTTCCTTGAAAAACTAAATAAGGGATAAAATAAAGAGAACACTGTACTTACAATTGATTATATTGCCTCTTTTTATTTCATGTCTCATACATAAGGAAAAAACAATTTTTTTTGCGTTCAATTACGGAAAAACACTGCATGTAATGAAGGTCTTTGCTTCATTGAAGACAAGTGGATTCACAAAAGGGGTTTTTAGTAAAGAATGAACATAAATCTGAAAAGTTATAACTACCTTGTCAAAGAGAAAAATGTCATACACTAAACAACGGCTGGATGAAAAAATGATTATAATAATTTCTGTGATTTGTATCATATTGAAATTCAATTTTATATTGGGATCATTTTCTTTGGAGATCCCTGAACATTTACACATTTTCATACATTTGTCTTTAGTTTTGTTGCTTCTTTAATGTCTATGATTTATTGTATCATTTATGTTATTTTTATATTGTTGTAACATTTGTTTTTTTTTGTCTTGTTGCATCTTTTATGTTTTTTTTTGTCTTACTTCGACTTTTACATTGTTTTCCTCTTGTTACTTCTTTTATGCTGTTCTAATCTTCTCACATCTTTTACTATTTTTTTGTATCTTGTTGTAACTTTGTGTGTTTTATGTTGCTTTCGTGTTGCTGCAACTTCTTCTTTGATTTTATCTTGTTGATAATTTTCATCTGGTTTTTTTCAACTTTCACGCAGGATCAGCAATCACCATTAAAATTCAAGAAATAAGATTTGTCATTTTCTGGTGATAATTATCAGTGTATCCAGCCCCTTCCATCCATTTTATGTCACGACCGCTTGTTTTGTGAATCTACCAGTTATGCTTATGATATTTTTAATACAACTGAGATTCAGCAACATCTACTGTATGTAGAGCAGAGGTGGCAAACATATGGTTTGGGGGCCTAAACTGGCCCACTAAAGGGTCCAGTTCGGCCAGTCTGTGCAAAACTTACATTGAAGATACAATATATGGACTAAAGTATTGAGACACGTTGCATTTTTTTCTAACAGGGATGTGGCCCACAAAACAATAATGACAAATGCCATTATATAGTTTTACACTTGGATAAGTATCATTACTTTGCAGGCCTTGGTTTTGTTTGAATTCTTATCTTTGGGTCCAAAATGCTTCAGAGATGGGTTTTATTTAACCCAAAAACACCCAAACAGCCGATGGCAACAAAAATAATCTATTTATCTAAACTTTTAAAAATCTGTTGATCCACTCATCCTGTCAATACATGTAAATAATTAGTGTAAAATACAGTTTGTCGTCTTTTCATGGTCATCAGATATGACCCATTTGGACGTTCAGAGGCTCTGTAGTGAACGTGGAAACACCGTCATCTTCTACAACGTTGATTCACCAATAAAACCTATGGAGTTGGATCAATGACAGTGGATGGACACACTTGTTTTTATCTTAAATTATTGAAATCTTTGCAGAAAAACTCACTTTTTCTTTTGTTTCTCTGTTTCTGATATGATAACCGTCAACTTTAATCTGAGTTTTTATGAACATCTACATGATTAGTTAATTAGATATAGGAAAATGCATGATATACACTGAAAAAAAAAACCAAAAACGTAAAATGAGGAGGATAATAGTACAATTAATGGTCATAAATCACTTAAGATAGGTTAAATATAGAGACAAAACTGACACAAAAGTAGCATTGGGTCATTATAGGTTCATTTCTATCAACACTGATTTTTTTTTTATCTGTGACTATGATTTTAAATCTTTTACTTCTAAATTTCTAAAATATTATTCATGTTCTGATTGTAAATAATAATTTTCTACCACAACTAACCATTTATTTTCTTCACATTTCACTGTGGAAGAAAAATCTCCCATTAAACTTTAAGGAAATATTGATTACTAACATGTTGACTCATGGGGAATCCATAGGTTCTAGATGTGGTTGTTTTTATGCTGTTGTGTATTTGTGCATGCTGTACCGCATTTGTCCAGCCGTCACCGCCATAGTGTTCTGACCATAGCAACATGACTGTAAGGCAATTGTATTCCAAAATTACTAATATTTCCCAGAATATTGGTCTTATCAATTTGCCGTTTTCGCTGCTGTCTTCCTTGACCAAACATACATAAGTATGCCAAACTGCAGCTGTCAGCTTTTTCCGGATTTTGTGCGAATTTCTGGACACACACACATACACACAAAGGCCACTTAGATTTTATAATATAGATTATAAACTACAAGGACAAAAACATTGGGACAGATCATGGCCACAGCTGTAAGATGTCCTGCTTATAAACATCAATACATCAGCATCACTTTAGATTAAATGGGACTGTATGTAGCCCCTGAATGAGTTTGACATGACCTATTATTTGGGGCACCACCACCAGTTGTGGACCCTATGGAAGGTAACGTTGTGGGCCCTCCAGAAAATAAATTATCTGTAAATCTGTCATCAGAGGGGGTATATGAACGTACTGTAACAACTGGAGGTATAGGGGTGAGTTTCATAAGTATCGTAACAACCGCAACGGGTGTGAAAACAGAAGTAAAACTTAACTTTGAATGTCCGACTCCTGGCTTCTATGCCTCTCTTCTTCTGCGAAGCTTACACGAAATTATCACAACTTCTAACCTATATCCACTGGGCCCCCTGGAAATGCTGGGCCCCATGAATTTGTCATGTTTACCCTCCTTTACAGCGCCCCAGCCTACTATGCATTGTTATCATTGCTCTTATGGTTATAGATCAGGGTTTTTCAACCTTGGGGTCGGGACCTCAAGTGGGGTCGCCTGGAATTCAAAACGGGGTCACCTGAAATTTCCAGTAATTGACACAAATAAAAAAAAAAAACTTACTGATAAAAAATATATGATGAATTGACAGAGACAATCCCAGTCCATAAAAGACATGACAAACTGAAGCTGAAACTGCAGCACTGTGGTTCTGTTTATGTGTCAAATGTTCATTGTGGTCAGTTTCAGATGCTGCAGCTCTTTCATAATTCATAGTTTTAGTTCTTGTTTGTTCAGTATTAATTGTCCTCCTTGTAAATCACAGCTGGACTGACTGTACATATTCTGACCAAGGAAAATAAAATTCTCCCTTTGTGCAGTAATCTACACCTGGATTTACTGCCTCCGTCCATAATAATATACATTATATAGACTAAATGTTGTCTAAAATCAATGTTTATTTGCAACATAGCAGTGGCAGCTGCTCGTCTTTCAGACAGGGGAAGCTCATTGTCGGCTTACATAAAAAAAAAAAAAAAAAAAAAAAAAAAAAAAGAATTAAGAAAATGCTCAGTGACCTTATCGTACCAAGTAGGCATCTTTCCCAGGGACTGGACCAGTGTCCTCTCAATATCCATCAGAGCTAGGCTGCTTAGATTGCCTTGGCCCATTGTGTTGTGGGTGTAAGACTTCAGCCTTTTTAAACTAGAGATGCTCCTTTCACTCCGACCTAGCCGACAGTATGATTGATTTAACTATCTACAAAACGATATTAAACTCGAACAAGAAATGATTAAATTATGAAACTGAAACAAGAAAACGCTGAAATTATGTTAAATTGAAACAAGGAAGTACAATGAGTGTGTTTTATTTACAGTGCAAGAAATGAACGAGTAATTTCGTAGTGGTTTCTCTCTCTCTTTCACAGCAGAATGTGTGACGGTATTAACCTGAACTGCGTCAGTGAAGGAGCAGATCTGAAAACAGCTGTCAATCAAATGGGATTCAGCCTTTCGACTGATCCTCCAATCAGCACGTGGGATTCTGGCGTCCAGCCCGGCCGAGCTCCGCCCACAGCTCCATTCACCCCCAGAGACGCCCGGCGTCCAGGGGCGGGACAACATCGTGGTATTTATCCAATTACCGTCCAGTTTTGACGCAATGAAAAAAACTGTTCCATTCAGTCCCATTGAAGCCCAGAGATGCCTGCAGTCTACGGACAAATGCACTGAGCAGAGATCGAATGAGAAAACAGCGCAACGGGAATGGAGGAGAAGTGAACAACATTGCGTCCGTTGGTTTGTGATAAAGCTGATTCTGAACAAACTCGTCTTTGAGATGAACGTGTTCTAACACATTTGTAGTTAATAAAATGTCAACACAACCAAACATATTTAACCATTTAATTTTCATAATTTTAGGGGAAGCCGGGCTTTCCTTGCAGTCTATGAGAAATCGCCACTGCAACATAGTATAGCAAACTATTGTAGTGGCAAGTTACATATATTCCTTATATCTTTGCATGCATTCCATATGTCATTTAGGCTTTTACATCTGTTCCATATATCCTTACATACATTCCACAAGTCATATAACAGTGGGTGACTGTGTCTCTAGTTTATGGGATCATGTTAACCTTTCCTGCCTGTTGTGTCGAGTGTCGAAGGCCAGTCTGACACCTGTGTGGAATAAAAATGATTTCTCACAGAGACCTTATCTCTGGGTTCTGGGACTTCCTTATGGCAAGCCGACTGAGCATTTATTACATATCCTTGATATCCACTGCTGTTTTGCTGCACTAGTAAAGCAAATCGTCAAACTAGTTTACTAGTGAGGGGCAAAAACGTGCACTAGTTAACTAGTGAGAAATTTTGGCTGCACTAGTGAACTAGTAAGGTCAAATATGCAACCACTAGTTAACTAGTGCATGTTTTTGCCCCTCACTAGTAAACTAAGTGTGACGTTTTGCCTTACTAGTGCAGCAAAACAGCAGTGGATATCAAGGATATGTAATAAATGCTCAGTCGGCTTGCCATACTTCCTGGCACCAGCTCGACAAGTTCTACACAACATAATTCTTTCTTTTTGTATAAGAGACAAAGACTGAGTGTGATTTGGTGTACTCTCACACAGACAGCGTGAGCCTCTGTTTGATCTTGTACCTGTTTGGAGCTCCAATAAAATTATACTTAAAAGACATAGAATCCATTTATCAAAATCTCGACTCTCTGCAATCTATCCAAATATTGTGGACTAATGTGACAAGTGTCAGGGCTCTCCCTGCAACTTAACCCATATGTTCTTTTCCTGTCCTAAGTTACTGAAATTTTGGGGTGATTACTTTATGATTATGACTAATATTCTTGGAAAAAATATCAATATGTGCCCTTTTATAGCGATATTTGGGCTCCCTGTTGACTCCTGTTTTAACCAAATAGAGTCTGATATAATAGCTTTTACATCCCTCCTTGCAAGACGACGTATCTTATTTTTGTGGAAATCTCCTAAACCCCCGTCTATTTCATTTTGGCTTAGAGATGTTATGTTTTTCCTTAAATTAGAAAAGATTCGACTCTCACTACAAAGCTCCTCAACTAAATTCTTTTAAAAATGGCAATCTTTTTTAGATTACTTTCAGTCTTTACAAATGCTGCCTTCAGATTGATCTCTCACACCTCCAACCTACTCTATTTTATTATTGTTTAGGTATTGTTGTTTTTTGTCGTAATTTGTTCTGTCTACCAATTATTGTCACATTTGATACATCTAGGTAATGTCTAATATTTAAAAGTAAACACGGGTATCTACAAGCTATGACTTTATGTATGTATGTATGTATGTATGTATGTATGTATGTATGTATGTATGTATGTATGTATTTATTTATTTATTTATTTATTTATTTATGTATTTATTTTTATTTTCTTCTATTTCCATTAGCTCAGTTAATATTCTTGTACACCACAGATTTGATACTGCTTGTACTTATTTGATTTTCTACTGCTCAGAGACTGTTATGATGTTCTTGTTTCTGCTGTTGCCCCTTCTCGGAGGGCCTTGGGGTTGGATTGGGCATGGGGGAAAAATGATATAAAAGGCAATGTATAATGAATGCACTGTAATTCTGCTCCTTTGTATGTACTGTTACATTGCTCATAAAAAGATAAATTAAAAAAAAAAAAAAAAAGAAACTGATTGCCTGAGGACCATTTCTTAATTTGAGGACAAATTAGTAGAGTATTATTTTTTCCATAACACTATTACATGATCAAAAACAAATTAATTTTAGTAAAAAAAAAAAAAAAAAAAAAACTCTCTGTTTTCAATGTTTGGGGTTGCCAGAAATTTGTGATGTTAAAATGGGGTCACGAGCCAAAAAAATGTTGGGAACCACTGTCATAGATGATCAGACCATTTTGCTAGTGTGTTCTGCTGTGAACAAAGAGGAGGATCGGATCATTCAGTCTTTCCAAACTAAACACAAAGCACCTCCGCAGAGAGATCCGTTGTCTCCCTGACATTTCCGTCAAGGTGGGATTACAGCCGTCTCCTGCCATGTGTATCTGCCTCGATCATGAGAGCTAGATCACAAGTGCAGCAGAAGATTTTTGGACCATATGGAGCTTACGATCCTGCCTGCTGCACCTTCGCTGAGCAAGAGCATTACAGTAATCCTTGGTCCAGATGAAATAGAGAAGGCCCAGGCTCCTTGGAGAGGGGTTAACCATGACATCTAGTAGTGACACTTTGGCCTTTATATCAGCGGCTCAGATGAGACTGAGGGAGTCAAACAGATGCTTCATGACAGTATGTGATTTAGATTTTTAAAGGTCACAGTCAAACAATAGCTGTAACGAATAAATAAGCGTATGATGACTATGACAGGAGACAATACTTTAAAAAAAGGTTTCTTATAATAAAAATCCATGGTGTTGGTTGAAGTATCCAGTTAAAAGTGCTTTCTAGAAATAGCTGTCCTCCATATTTCTTCTGTTTATTTTGTTATTTTTTTCCCGTTTAAATTATTTTTGGAACATGAATCTTTATTTATGTGACTTATAGAAAAAAACAGAGTTTTTGTTTTCATCAATTAAAAAACAAATTTATTTATTTATTTAGGTATTCACATAAGCCTTTTTTGGCTTCTATCCTCTCCTGTACGATGATGTTACTTGTTTGAATGTTTTTTGTTTTTGTTTTTTTCATGTCTTGCTGTTTTATGATGTGCAAATGAATAAAAAAATGAAATAAAATAAAATAAATAAATAAATAAAAACTTAAAATGCAAGAAAAATCCAGTTAAAGTGGTTTATAAAGGTGTAATTTCTCTGTTTTTCCTGTTTATTTCTTCTTTTAATCTTTATGTGTTTGTTATAAAGTCATGTATTTATGTATCCATGTGCATTTGTGTGCCCATTTATATGATTAATAAAAACCAGCTCCCAATTACCTTAATTATTGATTTATTTATTCAATTTGATTTATACACCAGATATCAGTTCAGACGACTCCCGTGCATGTTTTTGAATGAATTATAACTAAAATATACTTCGGAAATAATTATCAGCCGTGGTTTTAGATAAAAATTCAGTATAATAGTTCTTCTAATGGCCTTCATTATATTGCTCTATATCATATTTACTTATATATGTTATTTTTAAAACCTTGAACTAAATTAATGCATGTTTCTGTACCCATTTGTAGCTGCCTCTGTATCGATAAACCAATTCCCTTTTGTTCATCTAACTCCACTGCCTTATTTATTGGGTTATTGATTTACTCATTTAATTTCACTCACAAACTTTTTTTTTTTTTTTTTTTTTTTTTTACTTGTAATCGTTTCTTTTTTCTTCACCCGTGGGACAATAATTGGCCTAGAATGACAGTGAATGAACCCCATATGTCAGAAATTCAAGCAAATACCATACATTTCCTTAATGAAGTATGGATTACAACTGAAACATACAGCATTTGGACATAATCATCAATCCACTCTGGATGATTTAAGATAGAAATTCAGTATAATAGTCCTTAAGATACCCTTGTGATGTTGTGTTTGTGGAATATAAATAGCTTCTACATTGTTTTTCATGCTTTTTGTTGTTCAAGTTAATAAAAAAACTGTTTATTTTTCAAGTAAATTTAATATTTCATGAGCCGTTTCTGCTTCATCTCCTAGAAAACGCTTTACAAGTCACATTAATGCCAAATGTTTACTTTGCAATGTTATCAGAAAAGGGCAAAAATAATTTCTGCTGTGTGTATTGACTTGGGCTAAAACTCTGCTTTTTCATACTCACAAATTATACTTTGACATGCTGTCAGCTCAAACAATCAGGGTTTGAAGAAAATAATGACCCTGGTTGCTCTTATTATTGTCTTCAATCACATGCTTGGTGTGAAACGCTGTCTTCTTGTGAGTGTTATTTGCTATAGATAGATGCGGTCTTGCAGAAATACGTGCACATAGAATATCTGATGGTGAAGCCAGAGGAACATATTATAATGTTTTTGTTTGAGGTCATAGAGTTAGGGGTAATCCTGAGTGCCTGAGCTGAAGCGCTGTGTGTTTTTTGTCCATTTGTATGTATTTGAGATTAAGAAAACCAATTCCTCATGACCTTTTGTTCATGGCCCTCTACAGTCTGACCCACTGAGCCAAAAAAAAATAAAAAAAATTAAAAAATAACAATGACCGACCGCTATCAGCTTCAAGCCTCTGAGAGAAAAACAAACAACAACAAAAAAGATAACAGAGGTAAAAAAATAAAAAATAAAAAAAAAACCTGCAGCGAAATAATATTGTCAAAAGTCTTCCGCAGCTGTATCATAAACATCTGAGTCTGAACAAGGACGACACCATTTAAAATATGGTCAGTGGTCACTTTTGTCTGCAAAGTGACCAATAAATAAATAAATAAATAAATAAACAAATACAATGTGAATCCGACGTAATAAATGCAGCGTGAATATTTAATATAACTGTGTTAATCAATTACTTTATTATTTTTTATTGAATTATTCAGTTTAGTTCATTTTGTTGACGATAGATAGATAGATAGATAGATAGATAGATAGATAGATAGATAGATAGATAGATAGATAGATAGATAGATAGATAGATAGATAGATAGATAGATAGATAGATAGATAGATAGATAGATAGATAGATAGATAGATAGATAGATAGATAGATAGATAGATTGACTTTATTAATCCCAATGGGGAAATTCAAAATACAGTCACCTCTCCACAGAAACAGTCATACCACATTAACAATAAATAAATAAATGCACAGTGTAAATAGCTAAAAATAAGTTAGATTAAAAAGAAAGTACAATTAAAAGACAAAATGTGTTTTCTACCATAATAATAATAATAATAATAATAATAATAATAATAATAATAATTATTATTATTATTCATTTCTTTCCTCTACTTGCTTCCACAACACTATATCAGCATGAACAAAATAATCTCAGTTTTTATACTATATTTTTAAATTTTACCTTGACTACAACTTGACATATAGTGTTATTAGATTTAAATATTTACAGAATTACACAAAGGTCTTAGGCTATCTTAAGTTCTTATTTCATTATTAATCTAGTCATTATTAATTATACAGTGATACTGTTTTATCCACTGAATTTGCATAAAAAGTGAAAAATTAATGATTAACATAACTTCTATAATATTTATACAACTACTTTTACTCTTTTTAATAAATAACTCTTGCATTTATTAATTGTTGAAACTTTAACTCACCCCAGTTTCACAATTTATAAACCAGTCTCTGTGTTTACTTTAGAAATAGCAAACACACTGAATATTGATTTAATACTTAATTCGTCAGTTTCATTCCGTATTTATTTGGCAGAAACTCTGCTTGTTTCTGCAGACCTGCTCTTGTTTACCAGCCAAAGTCCAAAAAAACCCACTGGTATTTAATAAAGGTTGACATGTTAGAAACTCACAGCAGAAGGAGGCCTCAGAGCTCAGTGTGTGTGCTATTTGGATTAATATAGTGATACGTTGACGTTAATGTGGTAATAACCTGATTTAAGTGAAGGAAAGCTGATGGTTTCAATATAATACCTTCAGATTTTTATAAAATTATCTTTAAAAAAGGAGAAAAAACATCCTCCTTCATGCTCTGAATGTTTTGTTCCAGTGTAATAATGTATAAAGTCTGTTTCGTGCTATGATTTATTAACAGGAAAAGACTCAGAATTAGTTTAATCTCATGTTAATATTAGATTAAATCAGACATCTAGAGGTGTAAAGGTTATCTGGGAACACTGTCATTGTCAGATCATTAGATTCTATCCAGTGTACAGTGTTTCTATCAATTCACATTGTATTAACATTATGTGATGTGTAATTTTTTTGTCTTTTTGGGTTGACTCTTTGGATTCTTTCATTAAAAATAAATTTATATCTGCAAACTCTTTGTTAGGGTCAACAAGTTTCAGCATACTGCAGCAATGACATTCAATAAAACCCTGGATTATTATTTGTTGAAAACATTTTTTTGCTTGGGTCTGTGACTGAGCAATGTGGGGATATGAAAAATAAAAAAATAAAGAAGAAGCAGACTGCTGCTCTTGAATTCAAGGTGTGTCTCCACTCACAAATAGAACCTTAGAGAATGTCTGGCTGCGGTTATTATTATTATCTAACTAGTATCAGATATCAGATAGATAGATAGATAGATAGATAGATAGATAGATAGATAGATAGATAGATAGATAGATAGATAGATAGATAGATAGATAGATAGATAGATAGATAGATAGATAGATAGATAGATAGATAGATAGATAGATAGATAGATAGATAGATTAGGAGCAAAAACAAATGAGCAAATCAGCAGTTATTCAGAAAGAAATCAGTTTAAGCCCCATAAGAACATGATGGAAAAATAATTTCAGAGTAATAATAATAAGTGCTCAGAGAACGCAAACCTCCGCCAAGCACACTGAACGGTGTGCATGTGTCGACTATTTCTTTTGAAATTCAACAGTTTCCAGGTTGTTCCATACAGTAGAAAAAGTTGAAGCTTGGTACCAGTCATGTGTATGTCAAATTAAATTTAATTCCAATCAATATTTGTTGAGTTCTAATTTTAAATGTGTGGTAAATGGGATTTTCAGTGTTAAATGTAAATGTCCACAGAGTCCACATTCCACAGTGGATGTGGACAATTTTGTGCCAGATACAAGATATTGTTCTAAGCTGCAGGTGGATCAAATTGGAGGCTAATCTGAGTCGTTTTGAATTTTTACCTCTGCCAGGAGGTGTTGTGATCCCTTTGCTTTGTGTGCATGCATGCATGTTTGTTAGCAAGGTAACTCAAAAAGTTATGGATGGGTTTTCATGAAATTTTCAGGAAATGTTGATACTGACACAAGGAAAAAGTGATAAAATTTTGGTGGTGATGGGGGGGGGGGGGGGGCACTGATCTGCCTTGGCGGAGGTCTGTGCTCTCCGAGTGCTTTTCTTGTTTATGAATTTTCAAGAATTGCTCAATGATGACAGATAGGAAAAGTGGAGATGTTGTGACCTTGAACTTTGGCCTGCTTAGCCCAAAATTGAATGGGTTGGTCCCAGGGCCTAGGCCTATCTGTGGGGACGATTTGGGAAAGATGGGTGGAATAGTTTTCCCCTAAAGTTGCTAACAAACAAACAAAGAAACAAACATGCAAACGAACAAACACGCAAACAAACAAACACACAAAGCAAAGTGATCACAATACCTCCTGGTGGAGGTAAAAAAAAAAAAAAAAAAAAAAAAATAATAGATTTTATTTGAATAGTGCTTTTCGTGGTACTCAAAGACGCTTTACATACAGCAGATAAAAACAGAAACCAAACACAAAAACATAAAAACATTAAAAGCAATTTAAAATAAATGAGTTTTTAAAAGGGGTTAGAAGGTGTTGAGGTCGGAGCAGTGTCGGATGGTAGGTGGGAGGGAGTTCCAGTAAACACTTATTTTAATGAAGTTCAGATGTTACACTGAATTGTGTATCAACTACATAGTCCAGTACACTCTTTTTTTATTTTTTATTTAATTTATAATTGGTTATTGTCATTAATGTAAAGCTTGAATGTTTTTTTCCATTTGTTTTTGTGATAATTTTACAAACGATAATTGTGCCAACTAAATACAGTACTTGCTTTTTCATGTATTATCGGTTGCTGTCAGTAAGGTTTGATTGTCTTGCTATTTTTTTGTTGTGTGTGGACACCAGGAGGAAGAGTTCTTACTGCGATAAGAAATAATGAGGACCCCAATTTAAAAAATAAATAAATAAATAAATAAATAAATAAATAAATAAATAAATAAATAAATATAGGAATCTTTGTGATAAGAGTGCATCCCACAGTGCATTGTAGTCACCTCCCTCTGGTTTTTAGTGCAGTTATTATAGTGCCCATTAAACGTGGATCTGCAGCTCAGAAAATCCACATGAAAACACGAGTATGCTGCGGGGGAAAACAACTGAATGTGCTGTGTTTTCATTCAACCCACACCAGCAATGAATATGCGTATTCTGATTTCTATTTCTGTGTAAGAGCGAAACACAAACTTCTGTAAACATCTGCCATCATCTGACAGGTAAGTGTATCCATGGTGACAAGCTCGGTAGTCATGTGACTATGTAGTGCAGTGCATTAATGTTCCCATACAGCATACTGCACTGTGGGCTGCTGCAGGAAATTGCATGTAGTGTCTAGTGTACACACTTTGTAGTATCAGAACGGGATTGTTGATAAGTTTTCACGGAATAAGACATGAAATACCTGTAAATTAACCCTTTCATACATGAATTATGAGAACCTTTGTCGATATTTTTTTCTTAAGTGATTTTATCCCTCTTAACGCATAAAAAAAACATACAATTGAAATATTTTTATGTATCTATTTGTCATGGAGTTACAAAAATGTCCACTCAGCTGGACACCCAGCATTTAATTTTTGAGGCAAAGAAACATGTATTTAACCCTTTCATGCATAGTGGTCACTGCAGTGGACAGCTATTCTACAATGTAATTTAACCTGAACTTCAATAACAGTACTTGCATAATATCTGCATGAGTGAATATAAAGGCAAGGAAATAAAATGTTATTAATATTTAACGCACTTCTTTGATGGCAGATCCCAAATTATTTTTTCTATTTAACCTTTTTTAAGTATTTATCATCATTTATTATTATATTATCCTCTGTAGTTAACATTTTTTCAGCGTAAAGTAGGTATTTTTATTATATTTAATCGGTTGATCATATTGATGTTTATTAAAACTCAGAGTGAATTCAAAGGTTATTAAATCAGAAACAGGGAAAACAGAAAAAAAGTGACTTTTTCAGCAAATCTATCATTAATTAAGTGTTTCCATCCACTGTCATTCATCCAACTCCATGGGTTTTACTGGTGAATCAATGTTGTAGAAGATGGAGGTGTTTCCACGGTAATTACGGAGCCTCTGAACGTCCAAATGGGTCATATCTGATGACCATGAAAAGATGACAAACTGTTTTTTACGCTAATTATTTACATTTTCATGGAGTTAAAAAATGTCCAGCCGAGTGGACATTTTTTTAATTCCATGAAAAATAGGTTCATCAAAAAAAAAAAAATTCAATTGCATTGTTTTTTTTTCATGCCTAAAGAGGAATAAAATCACTCAAGAAAAAAAAATTACACTGGGTTACAAAAAAATATTTTTTGCAAGTTGTCTAGGTTTTTTCTACCGAATTAGGACCATTTTGCACCGCTAAATCCAAAAATGACATCTGTTTTTCTCAATCAGGTCAGGTTTTTTTGCTAATTTGATTTTGAAAAATTTGATCTTCTCACAAAATTGATTACATTTTTGTAAACTTTATCTTGGTCACCAAGTTTAATACCAAAATAAGATTGGTAAGCACACTTTATGAAACTTGTGACTTGATTCCTGTTAGGTACAATGGTGTATTCACTGCAGATGTAGCAGAATACGTCAGGCTTATTTTTGCAAGATCTTCCAGTCGAAGCTATTTCATTCACCTGTAATATTAAAAAAACCATTAATCATAAATTGGCAAAAGTAAAATCTTCAGAACTCGTTTATTGCAAGAAATATGAAAGAATTTTGTATCATATGATGTGAAAATGCCCATAAATGTAAGCAAAAATGTTAAAAAGCCAATATGTAGCATAGTTCAGAAAGTTGACCTGACTGAGCAAAATTAATGTAATTTTTGGATGCAGCACGCCAAAATTATCCTAAATCAGCTCAAAAAACTTAAACAATAAATTTGCTGTTGACCAGTGTTATTGACTAAGGTTCTCATAATTCATGCATGAAAGGGTTAAAACCCATCATCAGAAAGTGATATACTGTGTGAAACTATGTAATAAAAACATTTTTAATGCAGCTAATTGGATGTTTTCTCAGATTTTAACATACTCTAATACTATTTATTACTCACTTCATGGAGATAATTTGAAAAAAAAACAAAAAAACACTTGTTAATTACAGGCTAATAACAATTAACAATTAATTTACACTAGACCGTGTTACTGCAGATCAGGTTTATCAAGAACTAAACTATGGAACTAAAACAACAAAACCCATGAGTATACAAGAGAACAGCTGGAGAATAACTGTCCACTCTAGTGACCACTATGCATGAAAGGGTTAATAACTCGGTTTAGTTAAAAGCACTAGGTATTATGTAAACGTGCACAATATCTACACTTACATGCAACATACTTCTGTGTAAATAAGAGAGTATCTTTTTATTATATTTTCTCTCTTTCCTAACACTTACTGCCTTGTCTGTATGTGCACAACACCACTGATAACCCACAACCTGGCTATATTTACCGTTTGCCCATTGTCATTTACTGCTGCATTGCATTATGGGGGGAAGGGCTCAGACCTTGCACACTGTAATATTTCCCAAGAGACAGTACGGACACAGAAACAGATGAACTCAACCCCAGGTGTACATTCACTTTTTTATATCTGCTCAAGAAAAGCAAAGAAAGAATAACAACAACAAAGAAAAAATAGAATTAAACGAGCAATCATCAGCAAATGAATCATCCGACTCAAGTGTTGTAGCGTCAAATAGGAGTGGGCCTTAACGATCTTCCATCCCACTGACTCCCACATCCTAATGAGGTTAGTCGTATGCACTTCAACACCTACTTCTTTCTTCCAACAATTCCAGACATACAAATCTCACATACTCTTTATCCAGCTATATTAGCTTATTAATATGGAATTTGGGACACCGCCAAAGTGTTTCCATTAAATTAAATAGAAACAAGTAGCATCGGCGCTTTGGCTTCTTCAGTTTTGTTACACGGTAATTGACACAAGTATTTCTTGCCTTTAACTTGTACAGTATTATCTGGAACATAGGGAAGGGCTATGAGCGTAGTATGACACTAATTATGTTTCCTGTAGTTTTTGATGGTATTATGTTGACAGCAGCAGTTGTTTATACTGTCAATATTATAAGATAAGATGAGATGAGATGAGATGAGATGAGGCCAGGTAAAGTAAAGTAAAGTAAAGCAAAGTAAGTTAAAGTAAGGTAAAATAAGGTAAAGTAAAGTAAAGTAAAGTAAAGTAAAGTAAAGTAAAGTAAAGTAAGGTAAAGTAAAGCAAAGTAAGGTAAAGTAAGGTATGGTAAAGTAAGGTAAGGTAAGGTAAAGTAAAGTAAAGTAAAGTAAAGTAAAGGAACGTAAGGTAAAGTAAAGTAAAGTAAAGTAAGGTAAGGTAAGGTAAGGTAAAGGAAGGTAAAGTAAAGTAAAGGAAGGTAAGATCAAGTAAAGTAAGGTCAGGTAAGGTAAGTAAAGGTAAAGGAAGGTAAAGTAAAGTAAAGTAAAGTAAGGTGAGGTAAAGTAAGGTAAGATAAGGTAACGTAAGGTAATGTAAAGGAAGGTAAGGTAAAGTAAAGTAAATTAAAGTAAGGTAAGGTCAAGTAAAATAAAGTATGGTCAGGTACGGTAAGGTAAAGTAAAGGAAGGTAAAATAAGGTATAGTAAGGTAAGGTAAGATAAGGTAATGTGATAATGTAAAGAAAGTTAAGGTAAAGTAAAGTAAAGTAAGGTAAGGTAAAGTAAAGTAAAGTAAGATAAGGTAAGGTAAAGGAAGGTAAAGTAAAGGAAGGTAAGATCAAGTCAAGTAAGGTCAGGTAAGGTAAGTAAAGGTAAAGTAAAGTAAAGTAAAGTAAAGTAAAGTAAAGGAAGGTAAGGTGAGGTAAAGTAAGGTAAGGTAAGGTAACGTAAGGTAATGTAAAGGAAGGTAAGGTAAAGTAAAGTAAGGTAAAGTAAGGTATAGTAAGGTAAGGTAAGATAAGGTAATGTGATAATGTAAAGGAAGGTAAGGTAAAGTAAAGTCAAGTAAGGTAAGGTAAGGTAAGGTAAGGTAAGGTAAGGTAAAGTAAAGTAAGGTAAGGTAAGGTAAAGGAAGGTAAAGTAAAGTAAAGGAAGGTAAGGTAAAGTAAAGTAAAGTAAAGTAAAGTAAAGTAAAGTAAAGTAAAGTAAAGTAAAGTAAAGTAAGGTAAGGTAAGGTAAAGTAAGGTAATCTTTTATTAGTCCCACAACAGGGAAATTTGCATATTAGTATTAATTCATATGTTGCACAAATGTCATGTATAGTTTGGAGATTACCATATTGTTGAATGTGTTTTCCCATTAATACCCTTTATTTTTAGCTCCTTTTTATTTTGTTAGGTACATTTCAGTCTAATATTACTCTTATTTATACATACATGCCAATTAGTAATACAAAGCCATATTTATGTTGGTGAATACATTAAATACTTATGATGTTATTACTGAAGTGTAAAGTGTTACCATAGCTACGTACTAGTAGTGACATCAGCTGTACCTAAAACAGGTTGATGAAGAACCTCAAACTCGCCTTAGTTTAAGCCAAACTGAACTCGAGGCATCTGAAACCAGCACTGTCATTAGGCTGCATTTAACTGAGGAGGTGACGTCATTATGAAGTGGACGATTGCATCATCCCCTCTGCTCCCCCAGGCCAGTTCAGACACACGACCACCACAATGGGATCTGATGAGCACACAGTGTACACCCAAAACCCACTGAGACGCTCTGACATTCTTCAAACTGCTGCAAAACAGTATTAAATTGCCTTTGATTCAGAACACTTTAGGCTATATTTAGTCCTGCCTCAAGCAGAATGCACAAATTGCTCTTTTATTCTCCCTGTTTTATTTGGATAACATAATTAAAATACTGAGTTGGACACCAGGCGCAATGAAGAAATTCGATTCCTCTGTTAGGCAGTGTAAGAAGAGTCTGAATTTAGGAGAAATATGAGTAAGACGTGACATGTTTTCTGTAGTTGAAGGTGTGGGAGACTTTTATGACCAATTTTTCATCAAATCTGTCAAACCTCAGTCATATCCTCAGTATCATGAATCTCTAAGTCTTTCTGTCATTATTCACCTGAATGTCTTGCATTACAGTGAACAGTTTCTTAGTTCCATCCACCAGAAACAGACCATGTGTTTACGAACAGAGCTGGGAGGGAACTCGGGCATCTGAGGAATTATGTCGCGACGTGCATTGTGGGAAGCGAAGGCTTGTGCAGCCGCCTGACAGCAGCAGCTCTACAAACACAACGTGGAAACGGCAGGAGCTCCCTTCCCTCGATGCATATTCCATCAGCCGTTTCCGCGTTTCAGCCGTTTCGGCGTCGTATTTGTTTCATCCATATAATATCAACAATATAATATCATAATATCATCATCATATGGTTGCGCCACTGCTGCTGTTGTCAGGAAGCTGCGCGAACCAAGGTTGGAATAGTTTTGGATTTTTCCTTCTAGTTAAATTTTATTTAGTTTTGACTTTTTTTTTTCCCTAACTCAGTTTTAATTCGTTTTTAGAGCAGGTTTGCTCGTTTTTATTAGTTTTCATTTTTTTCTAAATGCTTAGTTTTAGTTTAGTTTTAGTATTAATTTTAGTTTTGTCGTATTTTTTCTCTTCTTCTCTGTCGTCATATTCAAATAAATCTCATACAGGACTCTGCTGCTTTGTCCCAACTTTAGTCTCCATGTTTCCAGGTAGAGTGGGGACCAGAAGACGACTGGAAACCACACGTGACGGACTGTGAAGTACTGAACGGTGCCGCAAGCTAAAATTGCGAAAGCGAAATAAATCGCTTTCGTACCAATCCGACATTGACAAAGACATAAATGAAGGGAATTTTATCCATAATTTTTATATGTTTTAGTTAGTTTTGTAAACACACAGTATTGTTTCAGTTGGTTTCACTGGTCTACAATTTTTTAGAAATGATTTGCTTCTGAGATTAAATGTGCTAAATGTTACGTATTTTAATAAGATTAATTGGAAAATAAATGACAAAAGTGCCAGTTTGCTGATGTTTTCAAGGTATATGATTAAGTGTTATTACACATATATATTGGTTTATGTACATTTATATAATAGTTTTATAAATCTTCCACTAAATAGAACCTGTAAAGTGAATGTATTCTAATGTGCAGACAGTGTTTTGAAGTAGATCTTGTAGCTCTGAGACAAATATTCCTTTTGAGTCAAACCCATTCTCTGGTTAATTCTTCAATTTCACATTTTGACCCAAGGCTGTATCTTGGAAAGTTCAGCCAACCAGCATTTTTGACTTGATTTTTCTTTATCAGTGACTCTCGTGGTAAAATTTCATAACTTTTATTCTGGAAGCATTTTCCTTGTAGACCAGTGTTATCGTTTTTTCTTTTAATTATAGTTTTTATTTATTTCAGTTCACAAAAATGTTTTTTCAGTTCTAGTTTTCGTCATTTTGTTAGTTTTCGTTAACGATAATAACCTTGGTGCGAACAACCCTTTCCCACAATGAACGTCGGGACAAAATTCCTCAGATGCCCGAGTTCCCTCCCGGCTCTGTTTGTAAACGCATGGTCTGTTTATAGTGGATGGAACTAAGAAACTGTTCACCGTAATGCAAGAGATTCAGGTGAGTAATGACAGAAAGACTTACAGATTAGTTATGCTTAGGCTATGACTGAGGTTTTACAGATTTGATGAAAAATTGGTCACGCAAGTCTCCTGCACCTTTAACCCTTTCATGCATAGTGGTCACTCCAGTGGACAGTTCTTCTCCAGCTGTTCTCTTGTATATTCATGGCTTTTGTTGTTTTAGTTCCATATCAGCCTACACAGTGAACACTCATGCATCATCCCGTACACTGCAATTCAGTCCATTACTGTAACTTTGCTGTTCTTGACAAACCTAATCTGCAGTGACATGTTTGGGTGTAAAGCAATTTTTAACTGTTATTAGACTGTAATTAATGGTTTTTTTAACAAAAAGTTTTTTGGTTTTTTTTTCGTATTATCTCCATGTAGTGAATAATAAATAGTACACAGGAAAAATTACTGAGCATTTTTTCCAGAGTCAAAAGTATTTTCCTCAAAAAGAATACATTTTGCTCTATATTGAGTAAATTTAGCTCTAAATTGACTTTGGAGAGCTTTACCCAAAGAGTAACTTTTATTCTTGTTAGAGAGGAACCAAATGTTATCTTAGTAGAGTCAAATTTTCTTCAATTTGAGTATATTTTACTCTACATTTTACTACAAATTTCCTGTGTATTAGAGTATGTTATAATGTGAGAAAACATTTGATTAGCAGCATTAAAAACGTTTTTATTGCATGGTTTTCCATATCACTTTCCGATATTAGGTTTTAAATACATGTTTCTTTGTTTCAAAAATCAAATGCAGGATCTCTGGCTGAGTGGACATTTTTATAACTCCTTTAAAAAAAAACAAAACCTTGATCGCATTGTTTTTTTCATGCCTAAAGAGGAACAAAAACACTCAGGAAAAATATATTGACAAAGGTTCCATAATTCATGCATGAAAGGGTTAAAACAAGTAACCACATAAAAAGCGTTTCAACATTCACCTAATTTTAAGGTTAGGGTCACATTTGATCCACGTTTAAATCAATGCAGTTTAGGTTGTTTTTCACCTTTAAAATGTAGAAGATGCTCCTCTTCAAATAAGGACATAGATGTATAGAAGTGTAATACCAACATGTTTTGCACAGGTAATTTCAGCATCTAAAGGAGGATATGTCAGAAGGTTCAATTATTTTATGGGGTATGAAGGTGTTCTATATGAAATTATATTCACCTGCTTTTTCTATATGTCCTCGATGCAGCTCTTAAACTAAACCGCTGTCCTTCCCTTTACAGTATGTTACCCATTCAATGTATTCAAACCTCTTGCACATGGTCACAAGGAAACAAAACAAATAAAGAGTGGAACTGTACCCTGTAAAGCACCTCCTATAATATGCCTTTATTAACTGCTGTAAAAGCCAGAAAAACACATTTACACCTCGCTACGAGATTCAGCTATTAGCAGCGATCTATGTTTGGATCAGCCATATGTTTATACGACATGTCACTGAACGCCTCGTCACCTTTGACCTGCAGATCTCAGCTGCGGCATTGATGAATAAGCTCCAAGGACATCACCCAGATGTAAGTGTTTAATGATAATAATAATGATAGTAGTAAAAAAAAAAACAAAAAAAAAACATACACACAACAGAATGAATGTTTCTTCAGTGTGTTTTCCTATTAAATATTTCTTTTCATTCCAAAACCTAAAATAAAAGAAACATGGAGCATAAGGAAGCAGTAAGTGGAGTGGTCATTGATTCTGCATGACGCGGTCATCGGATAATCTGGTTTCCGCTTTGGCTGGTGCGCAGATGGTGCTGGGAGGGGGGAAAAATGGGGACAGGCAGGCAGGCTATTGGGCTGTGGCGGATATTCACCCCTTGATAAGCCCTACTGTGCATCATGTCAACCAGCCGGTCAGTGCATCCCTTTCTACATGATGGGAAAAAAGAGGATACGTGACAAAAACACCAGATATCCACCGGGACTGTCTGTGCATCTGTTACCGCCCGGTTGGAGATGTCTGCAACGATACAGTGCAAATCATCCCCGGTTAGATGTAGATATACACAAATTATTCCAAAAACAGGAGCACTGAAGGTACATGCAGAGTCCTCTTATTATCCGTTATTGCCTCTATTGAGTCTCAGGCAGGTATCAGGAACGTCAAGTGTGTTAGAGACTCTACAGGAGCTCCAACAGCCCGTGCTCATGACCACACTGTTGCATATTTGCCCTAATTACTTTAACATTCCCGTGAGCTGAAGTAGTTTGCTGAACTTGTCTGCTTTTGGCCCCCTGCCTTTAGGAACTGTTTCAGATTAGTTGTAATTAACATCTCTTGCCCTCACGTGCCTCATGTTTGGCAGAAAACCTTGGCTGAAGAGATCTGCCCCATCTGCACGTAAATGTCGGCGGAACGGCCGCACAAATGCAAACTCTGTCTGTTTGCGGTGTCTCTAGCAAAGAAGGGAAACATAAAACAGAAAAAACATACTGGTAGTACTGATATAGAAATGGGCAGAGATGGACACAGAATGAAAGAGACAGACAGAGAGAGACAGAGGGGAGGGAGGATTAACTTCTCATCCAGTCTTTGCTGTTGCATAGATTGTAAGTAGCTTATTGCACAAAGCACCCTGCATGTAACCAGTGCTTTTGCATGATTTGTTTTGGGAGTTTTTGGTGTGTTGTACCTCCCTGACCTCAAACAGGCAACTAAGAGCTTTGGGCTTAAAATAGTCTAAGTGGAGAATCTGACATCCAACATCCAACGCTGTAAAAGTGCAACAGGTTTACGTCCTTGTCAAACACTGCTGTTAAAACTCTATGAGGATGACCATGTTCATTCTGTACCACTGCACTGCTAAGTCCTGTAGAAATAAAAATTAACATGTCACCATTGAAAAATGCTGCTATCATATGGATTTAGAAACTACAGATATGTGCAGTTTCAATGTTTCCATGAACCATATTAACAATATTAACCCTTTCATGCATGAATTAGTAGAGCCTTTGTCGAAGTCTTTTCTTCAGTGTTTTTATTCCTCATTAGGCATGAAAAAACAATGCAATTGAGGTTTTCTGTTCATGGATTTACAAAAATGTCCACTTGGCTACACCATGCATTTTATTCTGGAAGCACAGAAACATGTATTAAACATGTATTAAAAAAAGTGATATGAAAACAATGAAATAAAAACATTTTTAACCCTCCGGTATCCTGTCCACCAAGGCCCTTACTAAGCACCAAGTGTGCCTTTTTGGCACACTTGTGGAATAATGTCAAAAAAATTTTCATACAGTTTGTTTTTAATTGTTTTACACTTTTTTCTATTTCATCAACTTGAGCCGTAAATAAAAATACCAAATACTCAATAATTGTCACATTTTTTAACCCTTTAAATGCTGTGTTTGTAATGTAAACAAACCATTTTTTTGGATGCAAAAAACCCCCCAAAATATAATTTTTTCCAATATACTACATAAAAAGTGGATCACATATTATTTGATTTTTTCATCCTGGCATATGTCAATGATAAGCAGCAACACTGGTTAATTTGCATTATTATTTTTGGCGCTAGGTCAAATGTTCAAAAATACTAGCATCTGTCACCAAGTGTGCGTAAAATGCACACCTCTAAATCAAACTATTAAATATTATATATTGATTTATTTTTCTGCTCTAATTTGATTTTATTTTTGTAAATCAAGGTCAGCCCTAATCATACATATCAAATGGAAGAAATAGTGCGTTTTAGGCACACTTGGGAGACAGATGCTAGTCTGGTAATTTTCTTTTGTTTACAATGTGCACATTTTAATTGGTGGCCAGAATTCATGCAAAAATGAACAACTTTTGAATTCTAACTTTATTTAAATTGTGAAAAATAATATGAAGTTTTTTAAAACGAAGTGCAAAGTGTGCCTAAAAGGCGCACCTGGATACCGGAGGGTTAATGCTGCTAATCTGATGTTTTCTCACATTTTAACATACTCTAATACTAGTTATGACTCACATGATTGATTGATTTGACTGATTGATGTATTTATTTTGAATATGAATGTCAAAACAGAAGAAAATAAATAAACAAAACACTTAAAATAAGACATATAATACATATTCGAAAAGGAGTGAGGAGAAGCATAATTTATAAAATCCCACCCCTTCTCCTTAAATAATTAGTAACAGTAATAATCTTCCTAGTTCATGGAGATAATATGCAAAAAAAACCTTTTTTTTTTTTTTTTTTTTTAAATTACAATCTAACAATTAACAATTGATTTACACTCAAACATATCACTGCAGATCTGGTTTATCAAGAACAGCAAAGTTACACTAATGGTATGAACTGCAGTGTATTGGATGGTGCATAAGTGTCCACTGTGTCGGCTGATTATGGAACTAAAACAACAAAACCCATGAATATACCAGAGAACAGCTGGAGAAGAACTGTCCACTGGAGTGACCTCTATGCATGAAAGGGTTAACATTACTAGTAGGGCTGGGCATTAAAGCAAATTCATATGATTAATCAGGTTTCTTCTCTTTGGAAATTAATGAATAATTGGCAACATCGGTTTTTCCTCTAAAGACTGTTATTGCCAAACACAAAACAAAAAAAAAGTCCTATTTTTATGTTGTTTATACGTCTCTACAGTTATATTGCATATGGCATATACTTGTAGTAGAGCGAACTATTTCTGCGCCAACAGACAGAACCAAATTGTGATTATTGGGGTTGATGCCATATTAATAAAAATCAGGACTTTGTCACCAGAGACTGTGTTCACATCCACCTAATAACTTTTTTTTTTTTAATCCATAAAGACCCAAACAGCCACTGACGACTCAAACCATCTACTGATGTAAAACATTTAATACCTGTTTATCCATTAATCCTATCAATCCATGTAAATAATTGGTGTAAAATGCAATCTGTCATCTTTTCATGGTCATCAGATATGACCCATTTGGACATTCAGAGGCTCTGTAGTTACCATGGAAACACTGTCATCTTCTATACCATTGATTCACCAGTAAAACTCATGCACTTCAATAAATTACAGTTCTTGGAGATTCTTGTTTTTACATTCAATTCATGATATATTTTACCAGAAAAGTCCATTTTTCCTACATTTTCTCTGTTTTTGACATAATAACCCTCAAATGTAATGTCAGAATGACGATTAAAGTACATGATCTGTAAATTACATCGAGGCAAATTTAGATTTTCATTGAAAAAGTGCAAACATTCAGAGTATAATATCATAATAAATGGTGACAAATCACTTATGAAAGGTTAAATCGAAAGAAAAATTCATTTGGGAACTACCACAGAGGTGGCACTGGGTCTTTATGGGTTAAAGTTTAGTCAATAAGTGCTTTGGTCTGATGACTGGAGACAATGATTTTTTGTCTACATGTTTCCTAAGGGATGAATCCCCATTTATTTGAATATTATGTCATGTATTTTGCATTTTTCAATGAATATCAGGTATTTTCCTGTATTTAAGTTACTGATCATGTAGATGTACATGAAAGCTCACAGTAAATTCTAAACTTGATATATTACAAAAGAGAAAAATGAAGCAACAGTGTCTTTTTCAGCTAAACATATCATTAACTGAACACAAAAACATGTGCCTCCATCCACTGTCATTTGTCAAATACATGTATTTTAGTGGCGAAATAGCGTTCTAGTAAATGACGGTGTTTACATGTTCACTACTGAGCCTCTGAGAGTCCAAATGGGTCATATCTGATGATGATGAAAAGCTGAGAAACTGCATTTTATGTGAATTATTTGTTAATATGTTTTGGTAGGAATAGTGGTTGAAAAGTTATCAAAGATTTTCGATCAATGGATTGGTTTGGAAGCCAGTGGCAGGCCTTGGTATTTTTCAATAAACCCAACCATAAGAAGCTTTTTTCTGTATTTTGTGAGTGGGTTAACAGGCCATATTTTTGATATTTTCAATAATTCCTGGAAGTTAAAGTACAGCAGCAATAGTTGATTCTGACGGCTCATTTGAAATATGAGATAAAAAAAAGATCACTGTAATAACTTCATATTCAGTACATTTCCCATAAGGCTTAGAAAGACTTGAGTCAAAGGTGCACAGAGGGTTAAAAGCCTTCAGAAGGTCTATAGGAATATGAGCAGTAAGTGCAGGATGTTGACAATATTCTGGGCTTGACAGCAAACAATCAACAGTCTCAGGATGAAAAGCATCATCCTGCACCGACTGACCTACACAGTCAGGAGGCCGTTCAACCCAAAAATAGATTTCAAAAGTCCGAGTAAAATAGATCCGGAGATGCATGTTTCACAGCTGATTGAAGTTACGGAGTGTTTTCAATCAATACATTCCTCCTCAGTCTGACTCACTGAAACTAGTTTGCTGGAAAAGTGCCACTATCTGCTGTCCGTGTTTTACTGTTCTGACAATCATCACCCCTGAGATATCGACCTGCCTGCTACACATCACATGTTTAATACAGCATTTTACTGTTTTCCAAAACAAGTTCCGATTGCTATTTCCATACTCCTCAAAACAACAGCGATGGTTGTAAAGAAATGCAAAGAAGACAAAGAGTTTTGACCCTTAATCTGGAGTGATATGAGTTGAGTTAACCTTTTCATGCATAGTGGTCAGTAGAGTGGACAGCTATTCAAAAGCTGTTCTCCTGTATATTTATGGGTTTTGACATTTTAGTTGCCAACACAGTGGGACGCTTGTACATGATCCCATACACTGTCACCTATTGGCCAGTCATGGGACGTGTTTTTTTTTTTTTTTTTTTTCCACTCATAACCAAGATGGCTGACAGGAAGTCAGAAATGCTGAACATCCCAGGAATATCTTGTAAATCCCTCTATATCAGGACACCCCTGAAGGTAGAAAAAATATGCTAGCATCAAGTAACATCTAAGGATTAATATCAGTGTTAAAAATTCCAGATATTTATTTTATACTGGAAGAAATTTGCAATTAATCATGCCCACTAAATTATCACCATGCATCACTGGCTGTATTTTATCTGCAATTCATACCATTAGTGAAACTTTACTGTTCTTGTTAAATCGATTGATCTGCAGTAGCATGTTTTAGTGCAAATCAATTGCTAATTGGTCTTAGAGTGTAATTAACAGTTGTTGTTTTTTAGTTTTTGTTTTTTTTTGTTGCATAATATCGCCATTAAGTGAGTAACAACTAGTATCAGAATATGTTAAAATGTGAGAAAACATCAGATTAGGAGCATTAAAAGTGTTTAATTGCATAGTCTTGCCACAGTATATCGTTTTCTGATGTTGTTAAATACACATTTTTTTGCTTCAAAAGTTAAAAGTACGGTGGACATTTTGTAACGCCATGAAAACTAGGTTCATAAATAAAATATTAAAATTGCAGTTGCATTATTTTTACATGCCTGAAGAGGAATAAAAACACTCTGGAAAAAAGTCTCGACTAAGGTTCTCATAATTCATGCATGAAAAGGTTAAACTTCTCCAGTGTTGCAACAAAACCTAAAATGCAGAGTGGAGAAAACTTAAGCAATTTGAGTTTAACCTCTTGTATAAAATATGCTGTAAATAGATAGAACAGAACTTTTTAAACAAATTGGTAGAGAAATCTGAAGTCCTGAGAAGGGTGATAAGAAAACAGCCTTGTAACCTCCTGAGACCCAGCAATGGATTTTTCTCCTCTGCAGGGGACAAAAGTTTCACAGTTTTACTTTTAAAATGATGTCCGTTGCAAAGGACATTCCATTAAAAAAAATTAATGAATAAATAAAAATAATTGTTAAAATCTGTATCTGAAAAAACTGTTGCATTATGCAGTTTCCAGTGAAGACAATTGTTTCATATAAAAAAGTTAAAACCTTCACTTTCCTGGGTCTCAGGAGGTTAAAATTTCTCTCAGTGTACACATGTCCTGATCCTTAGACCTAAAAAGACATAAGCTACAAGTAAAGGGGGATGCAGCAGGATTTCACCCTTTATCAGGCAAGTGACTATTTTTGGTCATTTCCAGACACATTCACATTAGATAGCAGTAACAGCACCAGTTACTGTGAGGACAGTGAGTCAATAATATCAGGTCCAGTGTGGTCTCCAGGGTCTGTAAGGTCCACCTCTGCATGAACAGTGAGTGGACCTGCTTTGTTAGGTACCATGAAGTAATGGTACTAATGGAAGGAATGATGAAGTAATGGTACTAATGGAAGGAATGATGAAATAATGGTGCTAATGGAAGGAATGATGTTCAAAGGGATCATGTGGATGTGGACAGGTGTCTGGATCAGCACTTATATTGGTCTAATGTTCTAAAATATATGTTCCTTTCACTTTTTTTTTTTACCATATACATGCAAGGAACCAATATGGTAACTTTATTGACCTTGATTTTCTACATAACAATAAACAATTTTGAAAAAATTTACAAAAGTAATTAAATCATGTTATGTCCTCCAATAACACACTAAGGTTGAAAATTAGAATTTCAGAATATTTCTATGGGTGCCCTATAAAGGATTAAAAGTTGAAATGGAACATAATACCCAAAATTGTGTTATTGTTTTTTTATAATCATGCGAAAATAAGAACCATGGTGTTTCGTGCTCAGAATGAGCTGTTCACTTATAAGTCTCCTTAATTATGTGTCCACTGTAGGTCTTCCTCCTCTGTTTTTTTTCTGTTTAATTGATGTCTGACAATAAAGGACACTGCAGTCATTATTATTATTACGAGTTATTATTCTCTAAAAAGCCTAAAATGAACCAAACACTGACTCTAATGAAGGCCTTTCCATTTTAGGAACGCCTGTGGTGAAACAGATGAGGGCATTCAAGGCTAAACACCAGTAAATATAACACACTGAACCTTAAAAGACTGAAAATGTGTTTTTTATCAGAACTGAATACTAAAATCCTCCAGCTGAGAAGCACCGCCATTAAAAACATGAGGGAAGTAAATAAGCAAATAACCTCTCGACTATAAAATTACTCATAGCCATAACAATGTTTTTTGTTTTTTTTGTAGTTCCAAAGCTGATATAAATGGTCTAAATAAATCTTTTGGGACAAACTTTTAGGTCTCATTCTCTCACACATTTGACCAATGTTTCAATTAATTATAGTCGAAATAATTATCAGCCTATTCTAGATTTCATTCAGCTTCAATATACTTGAAATAAGAGCAAGTATTTAGTTGAAAAGTACATTTATTAAATTACATTTTCAATAATCACACTTGGTGCTCAAATTTTCCCCTCACAAAAATAAAGATATCGGCACAAAAAGCCACAAAATGACTTATTATTTTTATTATACTTACATGGAGCAACTGTAAGACACAACAATTTTCCCTGGGATTAATAATGTATTCTGATTTTGATCAAGAGCGATTAGAATCCATGAAATTAAGTATTTAACAGTTAAGTATTAGGCCCAATCCCAATTCAACCCTTAGCCCTACTCCTTCATTTTGCGCATTCATGAAAAGGGGTAGGGGTGTCCCTATTCTTGAGGAGTTAGAGGGGAAGGGCTAAGGGGGAGGGCTGTTTGGCTCTTGAAATGGAGATTTTTTGGGACCACAAAATTTCCCATAATTCTGTTTGAATCATTGGCAAGATGGAGGTAAACAAAGCAAAAAAGTGCAGCAGTGGGATGAAATAACTCACAAATGTACATATTTTCTTTGTCCGTTTAATGCTGTTTCAGAGCATTATAGACCACATTTCTGCAGTTTGGGGTTGATAGCCGCAAAAAGATGCCCAAAGCCCATGCAACAGAGACGGTTTCAGCTGCTGACGACATGGTGAATTATTTCACAAACAAAGTTGTCGCATCTGTTTCTAGCGGCATGGATAACACAACAGGTCTCAAAAGGTTGTCCCATTTTAGAGGAGAATGTTTCAATCCCTACCCCTTTGCAATTCTGTTTCAAGGGGTAGTGCCAGTGCAAGAGCCAAGAGGTAAGGGTAGGGGTAAGGGGGAGGGGCAAGGGGTGAGTTGGGATTGGGCTTTAGTCTGAGGAACCACTAACACCAGGTTCATGTACCCTGGCCTTCAATGGTCGAATAAAACCCATGACCAGAGTAACACTTTTTCCACTTTCTTCACACCTGCACTGTTAGCCCCGACTTTGTATTTATGAAAATGCTTTAATTACACTGTACTTAAATGATTTAAGTTTTATTACATTACTGTAAAATGTTAAGTATATTCTACTAATTTGTAGACAAAGTCAAAAGTATGAAAAAGTTTCAGTTGAATAAATTTAAATCACTAAGTTTTAGTCATGACCACACCTTTTTATCTCATTGTGGGTATTGAGCATGTTGTTGAAAATGTGTTATTTTTCTGTGCAGGGGTTCAGCGGGGTTGTGGTGTTAGTGTTAATTTGGACTTAATGTGTGTATGTCAGTGTTTATTGGCCTTTTTGTGTTTGTTTTTTGTATTTTTGTAGAGCTGCACCATGAGTCAGAGCCATAGGCTGAACAATGGCCTTACTGTTCCTCAATCATTGTCCTTTTCCAATGTAAATCTTGCCAAATTAAAAGCATTTCCTGTACTGGCGAATTACATTGAGCTATCTTCCTGTCTAACTTCCATCCACACTATAATATAGTAAGTGGAATAATTATACAAAGCAATTTATATTGCAAAAGATCTTAATTTAAATCAACTTGGAATTGCGTTCAATGAACTGATGATATTAAGTCTAATGATTACACAAAGCAATTGACATTGCAAAAAATTTTAAGTTAAAGTAACTTGGCATTTAGTGTGTTGTACTTAAAATAGCAATTCCATTCAAATCAAGCATTTAAGTTTAATACACTCAAGTTTTCATTACTTGTTCCTTAAATGTTTTAAGGCAACCGCTTTCCTCAATTTTTTAAAGTAAACTCAACTTATTCGGTCTCACAGTGTAAGCAGCGCTCCATGCACACTGCGACATATTTACTTCATAGAAACATCTGTATTCAGGAAAAGCAACAGAATCTGTCCAGTCATTAGAGTGAGACCTTGACAGACTATTCTCTCTACTATGCACAATAAAACTTTTCCCTGAGGACGTACACAGGAAAGCGCTTTCTGTATACAATTTATTCTGCTTTATATGTTCCAGTGTTGCCTCAGTCCCCCTGTTCCCTGTTGATTAACCAAACATTGCACACTGGGCACATACAACGCATTACTTATTTGTAAGAAACAGGAGCAATAGGGGGTCAGCAGCCTCGCTTTCTCACACGGGACAGTTTGAAGTGATAATAACCACTGCCAGAGGCGACTGTGAGCTACAGACAAAAGGACTCCGCAGCGTATTGCAGCAAAAGTCAGTTCTGGAGGTGGAGACGAGTCACTGGAATGACAATAATACCCACCCACTGACTCACAATAGTCACTTTTCCGTTGACCCTCAAATTGCACAAATATAACTTGTGCATAAAAATTTACCTAATGGAAAAATGACAGTTTTGCCAAAAACCTCATTTTTCGATTAAAAGTTTTTGGGCTGGCGAGAGGTGGTTTTTCAGGCGTAGTGCAAATGGTATATCAGGCAAAACTGCAATGGAAAGACCTTTTTCGCAACTAGAGTCAGGTGAATTAATTTATGTTCGTCGCCATATTTATGGAATAACTTCTCATGTCATCTCGCGATAATAAATAAACAAATCATCGCATTTGTGATTTAATGGAAAAACCGACATTACGCATTTCTGTTTTTTCAACATTTAGTAAATATCGGTAAAGTTTTGTGCAGATGTCCAATGGAAAAGCGACTAATGACTAAAGATACACTACCTCGTTGTTGGAATTCAGTTAAGAATACTCATCTGACACGTATAGTATGTTAGATGCAAATAGATTAGATATAAACCTGGAATATAAAATGACTTTGACTCATGTTTCATTTATTCACACACTGGCTGGACTTTACTGCAGCTCTGGCACCAGGCAATCATTAGAATATTTACGTCTGCAATTGTTTTTTGTTTTTGTTTTTGAACACCAGTTGTGACCTGTAGCATATGTGTGTGACTGTGTCTATGTTAATGCACACTAGACTCACCTAGAGACGACAAGTGGCAAAATTAACATCTTCAGCATCCGCATCAGCAGCTCTCCAGGGAACTGGAAGTACTTCACCTCCTGTAGGTGACGGAAAAAAAAACAAGCATACAGATTAGGAGCAAAATCAACAGATTTAATACTGTGTTGGACTGTTTGTGTTTCACACTTTTGGACTGATCATCAAGTGACAATTTCTACTCAAAACCCAGGGCTGATGAGAAGAAGCAATGTGATTTTCATATTATATCAAAAATCTTTTCATGTTATAATAAGATATTCTCACATAAAGTCAAGATATTTTTATGTTAAAACAAAATATTTTGACATTCATTTTAACATTCAAATGACATGTTATGCGAAAATTATTCATGTTTTAAGGAAGTAACAATATTTTGAATATTACAACAAAATATCATTATAACAAGATATATTCAAATGGTAACAATATGTTTTGACATTATACATAAAAACCTATTTTACCATCATACATATTTACTCACAATAGGTTCACTACAGTAGATTTAGAAAAGTGGTAAAAAAATCACTGGGTTCACTGAAATCTGAAAGTAGTCCCACAGGGATCTGTATAAGAACCCCAGATATTTCCTTTCATATATAAATGATCAAATATCTCAGTTACTACTGTTTGATTTTGAACTATTTTAAGATGCATTCAGACTATACTGACAGTGAAAGTACACGCGTAGTTTGATGCAAATGAATAAAAGTGGATTAATATTAAAGGTCAAAATATTAACTGATGAAATGTGTTAAAATGCTAAACAAGTAGATTCAAACTGTAGTTTTCTATTTAATTTACCATATATCAGTGTATTATACATAAATAATACTTTTTTTATTATATATGAAAAATGAAAGCAGAAATGAAAAAGACCTCATTGATACTGCTCATTTGATGCTGAGATGAAGTTAGAAAAGCCATTTGTGCCCAAACAATGGGCTTTTAGAACATTTTACCTGTTTGTGAATGACCTTGGTACATGTACAGAAAATGTCATATTCTCTGAAAAGCTTCTAACTGCCCAGACCTTTTATGTCACTGTACCCTGACTTCCTGGATTCTGAAAGCCTGTAATGGGCTTTTTTTTTGCTTTTTAGTGCATGTTTGATACTTTCTGACTTTTTCAAGTGGTGAAAAAGTATATATACATACATACACACACACACACATATATATATATATATATATATATATATATATATATATATATACATATATATATAATTTCTTTCTGGAAAGCTAAATTACGACACTATATGGTTAAGAATTACACCTGTCTCTTAGCCCTGGGTGTGAACCCTTTGTAAGATTATATGTTTTTACATCAGCATTCAGTTATATAACAGACTGTAGTAATCAGAACAAACATTGGCCTTGTTTTTCACGCCTCAGTAGCTTATATAAACATCTCCTACTTCTCATTCCTGCCAATTAACGAACACCTTGTCAAACTTGTCAAACACCATGAAAACTTTAATTAACAGTATATATATCAGTGGTGGTTCAAGAAAAAATGGAGGGGGCAGTTGCAGGAGAATGGTGGGGTCCAGGGTGAAGCGAAGCAAAATAAACATTATAAATGGTTCAAATCACATTAAACTTTTTTTTTTCTTTTTTTTCTTTTTAAATTATTACCATACACTAATAAAATTAACACAAACAAATCGACTCAGTTGTCAGGGCAAGCTTTTTTCAACTCCACCTATTAGCAAAAGGGAAACCTTTCCTCAGCCGCTGTGACCTTGAGAAAGCTATTCATGCCTTTAAAAGCTCATGATTGGACCAGTGCAACGCTCTGCATGTTGGAGTTCACCTGGCCTCTCTGCACTGTCTACAGCTTGTGCAGAATGCTGCTGCACTCTCCTCACAAACACCTGTAAACATGACCACATCACACCTGTTCTATACTCTTGTGTTTCTGTTCTGTTTTCAGTTCCACTCATGGCTTTATACCTGCATATCTGTGAGACTCTGTCGTTTCACCAGCCCAGCTGAGCCCTGCCTTCTGTGGAATAACATCTACTGGATGTCCAGTTGCAAACAGTGGGGTGATCCTGCCTTTGCTGTGGCTGGTCCAAATCTATGGAACTCTCTTCCCCTTGAGTTACATAGTATCCCAGACATTTAGACCAAACTTAAAACCTATCTGTTCAAAATGACCTTTGTTTTAATAGGGGAATGCACTGTATTGGTGTTCATTTGTGATGCTTTCATCTTTATTCTGCTATTGTGGAGCACTTTGGTCAGCTTTGGTTGTTATAAAGTGCTTTAGAAATAAAAATTGATTGATTCATGGGAGTTCACCCAACTGGTCCACATGTGTTTTGTGGATTTGGAGAAGGCGTTCGACCGTGTCCCTCCTTGTGGTATCCTGTGGGGGGTGCTTCGGGAGTATGGGGTCCAGGGCCCTCTGTTAAGGGCAGTCTGGTCCTTGTATGACTGAAGCAGGAGCCTGGTTCACATTGCCGGTAATAAGTCAGACCTGTTCCAGGTGCATGTTGGACTCTGGCAGGGCTGCCCTTTGTCACCAGTTCTGTTCATAATTTTTATGGACAGAATTTCTAGGCACAGCCAGGGGCTGGAGGGGGTCCGGTTTGGGGACCACAGGATTTCATCTTTGCTTTTTGCGGATGATGTTGTCCTGTTGGCCTCATCGAACCTGGACCTTCAGCGTGCCCTGGGGCAGTTTGCAGCTGAATGTGAAGCGAGTGGGATGAGGATCAGCACCTCCAAATCCGAGACCATGGTTCTCGACCGGAAAAAGGTGGTCTGCCCTCTCCGGGTCAGTGGGGAGTCTTTGCCCCAAGTGGAGGAGTTCAAGTATCTTGGGGTCTTGTTCACGAGTGAGGGAAGGATGGAGTGTGAGATTGACAGACGGATCGGTGCAGCGTCTGCAGTGATGCAGTCGCTGTATCGGTCTGTCGTGGTGAAGAAGGAGCTGAGCCGAGAGGCGAAGCTCTCGATTTACCGGTCAATCTACGTTCCTGCCCTCACCTATGGTCATGAGCTTTGGGTCATGACTGAAAGGACAAGATCCTGGATACAAGCGGTCGAAATGAGTTTCCTCCGCAGGGTGGCTGGGCACACCCTTAGGGATAGGGGGAGGAGCTCAGTCACCAGGGAGGAGCTTGGAGTAGAACCGCTGCTCCTCCACATCCAGAGGAACCAGCTGAGGTGGCTTGGGCATCTGTTTCGGATGCCTCCTGGACGCCTCCCTGGGGAGGTGTTCCAGGCATGTCCCACCGGGAGGAGACCTCGAGGAAGACCTAGGACACGTTGGAGAGACTAGGTCTGTGGGCTGGCCTGGGAACGCCTCGGGGTCCCCCCTGAAGAGCTGGAGGAGGAGTCTGAGGACAGGGAAGTCTGGGCATCCCTGCTTAGACTGTTGCCCCCATGACCTGGCCCCAGATAAAGCGGAAGACAATGGATGGATGGATGGATGGATGGACATTGCTATACTTGCTTTAGACATCTTTGTAAAAAAGTAGTCAAATGTGTAATTAGTGTTTATCATTTTTACCACTTGTAATCATTTTGTCATCTGTCCGTCTGTCTGTCTGTCCGCCCGTCCATTCAATGACATAATCATATTCTCTGAAGAATGTATTGAGATATCAGCACCAAATTTATACTGTGGATGCATCTTGGCATGGAGCAGAAGCCTATTGCCTACTTTTTAAGGTCAAATGCCTTTTGCAGTTATAATATCTGAGTACTTTCAAATAGAAATATGTATGCAATAAGTTTTACATGAAGACAATTTAATCTAAATTATAGTGCAGCAACTTTCAGCAGAATCTTACACTATATTTGGCTGAGGGGTTTTAAAAGTGTGCAGTGTGGAAATGGGAATGAGTGGAGCCTCCAACAGTCGTTCATGGGTGGAAGGGTTCAGGTAAGAGCTTTAACAGCTTGAACAGCAACAGCAAAAACATTAGTCATGGACAAACAGAAATGTAATGTCAGCTGGATTAAAACATGGGTAAGACTGGGTCACTGTAATAAGTATGAGGTCTGTTGTGCTGTTATTCATATGATTGTATGGTCTTAAATTTAACCAAAGATGCATTTAAAAATATCTTAAAAAGTCATAAATTTGGCTTCCTCAAACCTGCAGAAACCCTTTTACTACACAGGAAGTTTCAAGTTTAGTGACTGTCATTCCAACCGCTTATTAAAAGTATACACACAGAGGGATATCAGAATGTTCCTCCATTTTACAAAATTATTCTGTTCATACAATCTTTGCAAAAATGACCACAGAAAAAACATTGTGTTGATCTTTAAATGAACCTGTAGACAATATTGACAATATTACATTAATGTTTAAGTGTCTGACCAGGTTTTTAAATGTGTTCTTTATATTCCATAGATCTCTCCATAGCACTGGTAAATGTGTCCATTTCTTAAATGTGTCTGTGCACACTTCAATCTATTGCAGGAATATGTGATTTATACACTTATTTGACCCATATTTGATATGTCAGTTCATGTTCATTACACAAATCAACAATATGAATGCATGAATTGGGGTTTGATGTCATTGTTTTCTAATCTTTTTCTAATCTGTTTTACTGACCTAAAACACTATTTATGCGTGGATCAGTTGCCCAAATGCAGAAAGAAATGTTTGTTTTGCAAAATATTCATAATTATGTGTACAAGGATGTTTATATTGTTAAACTAAGGTTGCAAACAGGAGTGAACTGAATGAACTGCACAGGTTATGTAACTGGACTTACATAAGCCATAACACTATGTGCACTGTTACAATTTGTCAAAAAAATGACAAAAGAATAGTAGAATGGAAGAGTTTCACAGTTTATGAGTCTGCTGTTTATCAGATGCAATGTGCAATTAGTCACATTTTCCTACATAACATCCTGGCTTTATGTAACTAACAGTGAATAACTGCAAATATAGGCAGTTCTTCTCTTTTATGTTCTTTTTATTCTAAAGCTTTTCCTCCTCATGTCAAAGTTAATATAGTTAATAAAAAGAAGATTAAATTAAAACATTGAACAAATAATTAAGAATGACTTTTTAAAGACACCAAAACATAAAAATTGCAAGAAACAATGCAACATGAACAAAACTGAAATATAATGCAGATAAAATCAGTTTTGTTTTCATTTTCCTACAGTATTTGCACTAATGTGTTATATCACATTCTACTGCCAAAAACAAACTGGTTTAACTATTTTTTTTAAAACTGTAAGTAATATTAGTTGATGGATTATGTTTTGTGAATATTGAAAAGCTGATTCTCTGCTCCAAATAATTTTGACACTTAAAATGAAAAGTGGAATAAAATTAAATAAAACAGATGATGTCTAAATCAAACTAACAAATTAATCAATGAAACTGAAGAAACAAAAGGTGGGTGTGATTCATTAGTTTTTGACCTTTGTCTCTTCAAGTCAATATTTCGATTTTTCTCAGCATTACAGTGAATTCTTCAATGCTTTGAGGTCACACATAAGAGCGCTTCAGTTCTTTCAGACATCCTTCAGTTGCTTTCAGATATTTCCACTTCAGATATTTCCACTTCAGATATTTCCTAATAAGAGCCATCGACCACTATCGGTGCTAACATCTACCAATAATGATAGTTTGTACAACCTATCTCTAACTTAAGTAATCTAAAACCAGTCAATTCCTCAAAACAATAAGAAAAATACTATTGCACTCAGTGGAAATCATGACACAACAGCGCTGTTATATTTGATAATAGTCATATATGTTCTGCTGATAGGAAGCGAGAGGATAGACTGTTGTGTGGAGAAGAGGTGGGATTAAATAAATTATACTTCTTCCCACTCCTTTTCGAATGTGCAAATGAAATAATGTATATGTATCGGCTAAAATTTACTTTGAGGTCTTATTTCTGTCTTTGTGCATAAGAAATCAATTTAAGTGAATCCCCAAAGGAACTTTGTGTTGGTAAATGCAAATTCTACAAATGTACAGGATTTCAGTTCTGTTCAACATGTTGATGCTCATATGAACTATGTTTTCAGCTCAAAAATGTCCAGTTTCATGACAATTAATGCTATATTTTCATGTCACAAATGGCCAAGTTATATTTGAATTTACCTGAAAAACAAATATTCTATTCTTTTAGATTCACCAATTTTTCTTCCCAGATTCTCTCCTACATATCACATGTTTTATTTGTACAGGTTGAATCTGGAGTATGGTGCTGATCCATCCTGCTTATGTTACACCAATACATACATGAAGAATGGCACACAGCACTGTTTAAATCAACAGTTTTCTAATAATAAGCATTTTTATAAAGAAATAACAATTCTATATTGTTCTTTCCTCTTTAGTCTGATGATAAACTATCCAATAAATAATTGTGATCCTAGTTTTTGCACAGGGATCATTAGTGTAAACGCTGACATGGCTGCAGAGCATCAGTATGATGGGATCCACAACAACCATGTCACATCCGTCCACTGACACATTTAGTGTTTTTGTGTCAGCTGGTATTGTTTTAGATCCACAATACTAACATTTATGAAGAAGAGGAGAATTAGCAATAGTAAGTCTATAAGTTTATTCCTAATAAAAGTACTGGTACTGACCAGAGCATCATGGGTAATGTCACGTCCGTCCACCAGCAAAAGTTTTCACATACACGTGCTATTCCAAATCCAATATTTGTGAAAATAGAGCTTCTACTGTCAAATAATATCAGTAGTCTGTGCACAAATGGATTAGCGTTATTTCAACACAGTTCTATGCATTTATGACAACTTTTTTTTTTTTTTTTTTTTTTTTTTACAAAAATGGCCACTCATTTGACCCCCAAGTAAATTTTAGCTGGTAAAAGCTTTGTTTAGTTTAGTTTTGTTTCTTTTCTTTTTTTTTTGTTGTTTTTTTTATGACTTCTTACCACCTGTTTTATTTCTAAGGATTAAGTAAGATTACTTTGTCTTGTTGCATATTCGAAATAAACTAACTAACTAACTAACTAACTAACTAACTAACTAACTAACGTATAATACAGCATCTTAACTAGAACGAGCAACTGACAAGCAACAAAAGAACGTGATGAAAACATTTGAAAAGTTGCAGCTGTAATGGCTAAATTACTTATATCCATATATATTTGCATGTATTTCATATATCATATAGGCTTCTAACTCTATTCCAGATATCTTCACATGCATGCACATGTCACTGTGTATTATGGAGTAGTTTTTTGACCTCTTCTGTGTTGTGTCCAGAGTAGAAGGCCAAACAGACACCTGAGTAGGATAAAGATGATTTTTCACAGGGATCTTATCTCTAAGTTCCTGGCACTAACCAAAACACTTTCGGCACACCATAATTTTCTCATCTTTATCTTATGGGAGACAGAAGACTACATTGTTACTTGTGTTTTTGGGCTCAGACAGCTTCAGCCTTTGCCTGATGTCGTATCTCTTTCTTGGAGCTCCAATAAAGTGAATACTTTTGACACTGAACGCTTGAACTGACCCTTCTTTATTGAAGACGAATTAGTAGAGTATTATTTTTCCATAACAATTGGTGTCAGAAGTGGGATAGCTGAAGATCCGCCGTGTGACACTCGAAGGCGTCGGACAGGTTAGCCACCAAGAATCCACAATCTACAGGTTCTCCTCTACCTACTTAAAACCTTAAGAGACGGGAGGGTGTGATGCCTGGAGTGAAACTGGTCGACTTCACATCTATAGAGGGAATGCAGATATGCAGATATGTCACTTCCCCCCTAGGCCACGCCCCTCTAAGTCAGACTGAGTGGCAAAAACAGACCGGCTCAACATGGCGGAGCATAGCAGTAACTACAGCAAAACCGGGAAAAATGTGGAATATAACATGAAATTAAAGACAACTGGGCTGGACATGGATCCATACAAGCTACCAAACAACAAGTGGGCTACGAACACTGATATGTGGCCGGAAATCACGTATCCTGACATTTATATGAACCTGATTTCAATGCCGGGAAAATCCACAATGCAAAGGCTGAAAGCTTCCAAAAGGCAAAGAGTTGTTGACATCCTCGTCATGGTTAATTGGAGGATTCCAGCTGGTTGTCATGTCGGCTCCCAGACAGTGTCTGGATCTTTGTCTGTCTTTTCTGTTGTCTGTCATTTCCTGTTTTATTTTGTTAAGTTTCCCTCATGTGTCATGTCTGGTGTCTTTACTTCCCTTCCTTGATTGTTTCACCTGCTCCTGATTACCTGACTCCGCCCTGATGTGTTCCACCTGTGTCTAATTGTCTTCCCGCCCTCTTGTGTATTTAAACCCTGTGTCTTCCCCTGTTTCTTCCCCTGTTTCTTTGCTACACTCGTTGTGCTTACTCACCAGCGTTTTTGGATCCTGTCTGTCTGCCCGTTGCGACCCGTTTTGTCTACTGACCACCGATTCTGCCTGTTCCTGTTCTGCCTGCTCGTCTGTTGTGACCTGGTTCGTTCATCCGACTTCTGATTCTGCCTTCTCCCTTTGATACCTCAGCCTCCAACGATTACCTGTGTGTTTTGACCCTTGCCTGGATTTTGACCGTGAGTAAGCCTGTCCTTCATGTCCCGTTGCTTTCTGTTCTGCTGTCCCGTGTATGACCTGGCCTGTTTTTTTGACTTCCCTCTGTTTTGCCCTGTCCGGGTTGCTGTCGGGATTACTCCGGCTCGGCCGTGCTGATCGCCCGCTGACCCCGCTCACAGCCCGGACATCGAGTCCAGATACCCATGCCTTCACAGACATGTTAACTATTCTGTGTTGTGTTTTTCCCCCTGTGATTGTGTTTAATAAACACACTCAACTTTTCATCTGTATGCTGGTCTTGCATTTGGGTTCAGGCTTTGTACTCAGTCCGTCACACTGGTGAGTGCTTTAATTCAACAAACTATTGTTTTGGAGGTTTTCTGTCAGTGCAGATGTATTTTCTTGGCAGTGATTTCCAAGGTAAAGGCCCAGCAGTAGTGCTCACAGTTCACTACTGATTCACTGGAGTTGAACCCTTAGTATTGACCCAAGTGAGTGGATGATCTACTGGTACTGTGGAGATTTAAGTAGAGTTAACACCAAATACTGGATACAACACAGATACAACAGCTTTGTGCTAGAGTAGAGTGCTAGACTTATTTGGAAAACTAGGTTAGCCTCAGTTTAAGCTAGTTTACAAATCATGTAGAGCACAAGGTTCAGAATCACACAACTGAATACAAAAACGTTTCGGTTCTGAAATATAGAACTAAATGACAGATGCTAACATTAAGCGCTTTACTAAGAAGGAACGTTAGCCAAAACCATATGGAATTTAAGGTATGATTTTACACAAGAATACAGCATAAATTAACGTTACCTGACACGAAATGGCAACCACAAATCCAGGTTTGGTTGTCTGGATTCCAGTTATTTCTACGAATTGCAGCGATCCATCTGCTTCTTCTGTCTTTGGCTTTAGGTCGCTGCTAAAACGATAGCTCCCAGTGCTTTTTAAACCTATTTGTGCGATCAATGGCACAACAGCTCTGCCCCATTTTTTTAGATTGTTCTAAAGTTTTTGCAGTATTCAAGCCAAAGCCGCTACTCATCTCCCTCTTTCTGCCACTCAGTGGACGGAACTGCGGTGACTTCTGCTAGCGGTGACGTCACGTGCATACCCTCTATAAAGTGAATACTTTTGACACTGAACGCTTGAACTGACCCTTCTTTATTGAAGATGAATTAGTCGAGTATTATTTTTCCATAACAATTGGTGTCAGAGGTGGGATAGCTGAAGATCCGCCGTGTGACACTCGAAGGCGTCGGACAGGTTAGCCACCAAGAATCCACAATCTATGGGTTCTCCTCTACCTACTTAAAACCTTAAGAGACGAGAGGGTCTGACGCCTGGAGTGAAACTGGGCGACTTCACGTCTGTTCAACAAACTCAAAACTCTGCTTCCTCGTCTGAAGGGTGAGGCGTATTTTTACATGTCTATCTACTGAAGCTGACTGTATGTAGGAGCCTGAGATAGAGAAGTCTGGAATTAAAGTCAGACTTTATGTGGTTAGGTCCTCGGGTTTTTTTTTTTTTATCCACTTGTACCTTAGAAACAAAAATGTCTTCAATTCATTTTAGGAAATTAAACTGAGTCATTTCCCACTAGGAGGATTATGGATTGATCACTGAAGCCTTGAAACAGCCCTTGAACAGCACTCTAAGCAAAAAACGTATCTTTGAGTCTTGTTAATAAGTGGCTACGCTGCTGAAGTGGCTCTTTTTGCCATTGTTTTATTGTAGAAGGAGCTCTACTTAGACTGATCATCCTCACCTTTGATTGTACATTTATGGAAAGATACCAATTTTCGGGTGTTTTTATTGATCAACACCAGAAACACACCTCCACCCTACACTTCACTGTTCTATTTGAAGATGTAAAAAAAAAAAAGAAGGAAAAAAAAAAGTTTGTATGTTGTTGCTTCTTAGTATGTGTTAATTGAGGTTTGGGTAAAGGTTGACAAAAATGCCACAACCTCAACCAAACAAACTCATGAAAGGAAAGTTGTATAAATTGGAAAAATCAAAGCGTCTGCCTGATCAGAGCTGTGTGTGGGTGTGAAGTTATGCAGAATTAAACAATCTGTGTGAAGTTGTGAAAAAAGGTTTTTAACAAAGTGTTACTGCTATTATGTAGTGAATAAACAAACCATCCACCTGCACAAACTAGCAGAAAAACAAAAGAGAAAAGCTGTGAGTAAAAAAAGAATACATTTAAGCGGAGCACATCTGTTCAATGAGATGATGGAGCAGTAAAAGCTTTTGAGAGAGCATTTAGAAGCCAAATGGCTGAAAGTACATTTGGGGAGAGATATTTATACAATACGTTATACATTAGTGCATGTCAGTAACAAGTTCCACGTGAATGTGTTTGGGTTTGGGTGTGGGTTTGTGTTGTGTTTTATACTTTCATAGGGCTTCACATTGCCTTTGGCTTATTTATATAATGGAGACTTAACATTAACCTAACATTAACTATAACAACAACACACTAATCTCCATGTAACTCTCCCATGTAATGGTTTACACTTTAGGATACAGTTTTGTGCTACAATGTGAGTGTGTAATCAGGTTTTTGTCCCATAACAAGGGAAAATACATGTGTGCAGATTAGACATGCATGAGGAAGCAGTTAAATATGAAGTCTACATGTTAAATATGAAGTCTATACGTTGGTATAATGAAAAATGCAATTTACATACAAATTGCCACTTAAATAAACCTGCGCAGTACCCCTCTTGTATATGCACTACCCTAGCATATGTCAGCCATCCATCCATCCATCCGTCTGTCCATCTGTCCATCCGTCCGTCCGTCCGTCCGTGCTAGGAGGTGGGAAGTTTCTGACATTCAACTTGGTAAAATGCATTGGAACCCCTGTCAAACCTGGAGGTCCCAGTTGCGTCCACTGGGGCCAGATCGACGTACCCCGACCTCACTGCGAACTACAATGTGACGTCAACACAAAAATGGCGGCGCAGAGTGTGCAAGTTCGCAATGAAAAAATAAAAAAAACGTCACAATGTATAATTAGCTCATCCTTCATTTCGCCTCTTTCATCTCGTTTGTGTATATATGAACACTGTCGACAGTCAGAATGCCTCTTTAGTAACAGAGCAAATAGGAGCTTAGATCTGCGGTCCTCCATATTTGTTGTTTATATTAAACATGGATCGTCTGGAATGCTTTGAGGTGGGATGTAATTAACTCCAAGTGACATATTCTACCTCCCAGCACTTTGGAACGCAGCATTAGTCTTCATGAAGGTCATGGGAAGTTGGACCATTCTCTCTCATATTCACACCTGCCTGTACTGTAGATTAACCCGTTAACCGTTTAGTGCATGTCTTTGGATGGTGGCAGGAAAACTACTACACCACCGTACCACCCACCCTAATATACACTTTCCATTTAAATGCATCGCAAATAATGTTTGGCTTTTATGATTATAGAACTATGGTGAATCACATTTGGGTCAAACTTTTTTCAATGAATCAGAAATTAAAGATACAAGTAGGGATGCATGATTTGGTGTGTAAGACCATGTCCACACGAATCTGCATCTTTTCCTATCAGACCTTTTTCTTTGTCATTTTCACAAAAGTGCTCCGTAAACATGGGGTCATTTCAGGAAATATCTGCGTCCACACGAAACCACCGGAAACGACTGACGTTGTAATGCTCTCGCAAAAAATGGAGAAGATGTGGAGCATGCACATAAAGCTTGCTTGGTTGTATGGGGTGTGATCCAATATTACCTCCTGGTTGCCCCTCTCTGCGGTAGATCCAAGAGCATGTAGTGAATATTGTTAGCTACGCTTGTTTGTTGTTCATTGTAATGAAAGAGTTGCAGAAGATTTGGATTCAATAACTGGTGTAGCACAAGCACTACTCTGTAGCCCACCGTTGTTGTTGTGAAATGGCGTATTACTTCTGGGGTGAAAGGTTAGAGAGGTGGGGCTATGACATCATCGTTTTAGAAAAGTTGTGGTTTGGTTGTACAGACGAAGACACAAAACCGGTGTTTTCAAATGTATCCACTCTGAGACCCGGTTTCAAAAAGTTGCGGTTTCAGTGACTGAAAACACCGGTTTTGTGTGGATGAAAGGCCTATCCCACACAAAACTTTTGTGGATACGACCAAAACTGTCTTCATATGGACAGGACCTTAGTCATAGTGTGTTTATTGTGGCTAGTAAATATCTGCTTGCTTATCAAGAGATATAAACATATTACCAAGCATTTATCAAATATGTATTTTTTCTCATTCTCCCATTTTTCAATATCAACTTTTATTTAGCTTTTTTTTTTTTTTTTCAATTAGCTGTCTTTACTGAAGGTCCTCATCTGGGTCTGGACTCCATTTTAGCTCTGTCATATGTCTTGAACAAACAGAACTTATTTCATTTCAAGACCAGACAAAAGACCACGTCTGCACAGTTAATAACTAAACTGCCTGTGAACTGTCTGGTTATTTATCATCATCAGTGAGGTTTACAAGAAAAAACCTTGGGAAACATTCTCATCTCCCCATGTGATCATCACATTCCTGCCTCCTTTAGAAATTCAATTACCTTGAAGGTGATTGTTATTTCAGTGGAATGGGAAAAAAAGTGGATTGGTTCAATCGTGCTGTCATCTGGGTGTTTGGTCTTAGTCTCAGTCTCAGACTTATTGAAGCTCTTTGTGATTATATAATTGCACAGGCTGATTCACTCTGCCACACAGTCAAATCTAATCTACAACATTACACCTATGTCTAATTTTACAATCTGAATCATAGGACAGAAACCATGTGAAGGGCACCCCACCAATACCTCTAATGCTGTGCTCTTTTATTAGTGAGCATTACGCACTTGTATCCATCAAGTATGTACCCAGATGGAAGTTTGCCTAGGCTTCACAGCCCTGTAATTCAATCCGACACAGAATGTTTCTCCTAGAAAGTGATTAAATATTCCCCATTAAAATTTTAAAGGTTTATTCTTGGTCATGTCTTAACCTTCAGCCAAGCTTTAAGAAATAACACTGAACAGGTAGTTTTTTCTTAACAAGTTTGCTTCCTCCTGCAGCTGTCTTATTCTGCCGTTTTTAAATGCTGTTCACGTTTCTCCTGTAATTTAACTAAACAGTTTTGGACATGTGTTTTAGAGGATGTTTTGGGATTTTCACTGTGAAAATGTTTTATGTGCCTCAAGACTTTACTTTCTTTTCCTTGTCAAGGAATAAAAATCAACCTGAGAAGACTGTCAATCCTCCCACACCTTCTGTGCATGATGGCAGCTCAAGAAAGTCTTTTCCTCCACTGATTTTGAGTTATGAACAATCAGCAAAGCCATTCAATAGAGAACAGAAGTGTCGCCCCTAACAATGTGCCCTATGGAACCAAACTTTAAAAAGAAATCAATCAATCAACAGCGGTCAACAGCAAGAGACAAATTCCCTTTTGAGCCTGAACTTTTTGGTCCATTTAAAAGATAGTTATACTTCTTCCCACCCCTTTTTGGGCATGTAAATGGAATTATTGTGCTTTTCTTCTTACTAAGATCATTATGATTCTTGATATTTGTATTATTATGTATGTTTTGCAAGTGCATATATGTTAAATTTCATTGCATGTTCAGAATGAATCACTAAAATCAAATCAAATAGTTTTACAAGCCAAGAAACTTGCAGTTTTTGGCAAAGATGGTAAAGAAACATGGGTTTTGTGTTAAACAGCTCAATGGAATGCTTCAAGTCACATAAGATAAGATACGATAAGACAAGATACGATAAGACAAGATAAGATACGATAAGACAAGTTAAGATACGAAAAGACAAGTTAAGATACGATAAGACAAGATAAGATAAGACAAGATAGGATAAGATACGATACGATAAGATAAGACAAGATAAGATAAGATAAGATATGATAAGATGAGATAAGATAAGACAAGATAAGACAAAACAAGAGAAGATAAGATAAGACAAGATAGGATAAGATAAGATAAGAAAAGGCAAGATAAGATAAGATAACATACGATAGGATAAGACAAGATAAGATAGGATAAGATAAGATGAGATGATCCTTTGTTAGTCCCACATCAGGGAAATTTGCATATTACTATTAATTTTTATGTTGCACAAATGTAATGTATAGTTTGCAGCTTACCATAATGTTACTAGTTTTATTTGTCACATGCACAGTTATACATAGTAAAATGAACAGTGAGGTGTATTTCTGTACATGCAGCCGATAGTAAAATAAAAAATTATTTCACATGTAAGACATAAGACAGCGAATGTAAATGTATATCTAAAAGATGTAAACTTAAAGGCGGCAGCTCAGTATATACAAACGTGCATATACTAAGGTGCATGAACAGTGTTTTTTTTTTTTTTTTTTTTTTTTTTTTTTTTTTTTGTTAGTTTTCCTTAAAATAGTCCTGTTAAATGTCAGGAAACCATACACATCACCAAACACCAGGGCGGATGTTACCTTGCACATTTTAACTTATCCTTCGAGAGCAAGGTGAATAAGTATTAAAAGAGGTGAAAATTACTGCTGTCTGGTCACATTGAAGCTGCAGAAACATCTTCAGAGAGACAGCATCTTTCTGGTGTATAGTCTGTATATTCTTACTTTCTCAGCTGGTAAAATTGTCTTTTAATATGACAAACAGCACATAATTCAAACAGGATCAAAAACTAACTTGTGTGTCTCAATTGACTGTAATATAATTAAAAAAAACAACAAAATGAAGTCCCATAGAACACAACCAGGACTTCATCTTTGTAAATATCTGAGAGCTACTACTCTATAGTTTCCCATCATTAATAAAATGACTCATACAGAAATGTATCATTCACTCTGATCGTCTCCATGACAACTGAGCTGAATTCGGACTTCCTTTGAGCGTGATGGTGTTATTTCATTACATTTATGAAATACCACCTCCTTCTTATTATGTATAAATTGAACTTCATTACCTGGTGTGTAATTACAGTCAAAGTACATAAAGTTGATTTCAGAAAGTAGAAAATGTGGATTGAATGCATATTTTAAAGCACTTTTTCCTCAATTAACCCTTTGATGCATGAATTATGAGAACCTTAGTCAAGTTTTTTTTTTTTTTTTTTTTTTTTTCCTGAATGTTTTTATTCCTCTTTAGACATGAAAAAAAAAATGTAATTGAATTTTTTTTTTTTTTTTAAAAATGAACCTATTTTTTATGGAGTTACAAAAACGTCAACTCAGCTGGACACCATGTTTTTAATTTCGGAAGCAAAGAAACGTGCATTTAAAGCGCAACATCAGAAAGTGATATACTGTGTGAAAACTATGACATAAAAACATTTTTAATGCAGCTAATCTGATGTTTTCTCATATTTTAACATACTCTAATACTAGTTATTACTCACTTCATGGAGATAATATGCAAAAAAAACCTTTTTGTTTAAGAAAATTGTTAAATACAGTCTAACAAAAACCAGCAATTGATTTACACTAAAACATGTTACTGTAGATCAGGTTTATCCAGAACAGCAAAGATACAGTAATGGTATGAATTGCAGTGAATGGGATGATGCATGAGCGTCCACTGTGTTGGCTGATGGAACTAAAACAACAAAATCCACGAATATACAAGAGAACAGCTGGAGAATAGCAGTCCACTGTAGTGACCACTATGCATGAAAGGGTTAAAAACTTCACGCATCTGCTTGGGCTGGTTCAGTGTTTGCAGCAGACCATGTACGATGACAATGACTTCTAATTCATTAATTTATTCACATTGTTACAGTAATTTTTGCCCGCTGTTAAACACAAAGTGCTTAGAGCAATAATAATCTCTGGTCTCCTGCAGAAGCGTCTTCTCTATCAGCATAAAACGGCAGCTGCTCTGAATTCCGACAACTTAGCTCGTCCCATTCTGTCTTGTGCGAATTATATAAGTGAACACGAATGGTATGTTGTTGACTTAACGTCTCTGTGAGTGATTGACAACTAATCTCCCCACCGGCAATCCCTTTCAGTGGATGCGCTGAATGAGAAGCTATAGGCAATCTAAACCACAGATGAGATGCAGCTTCACATTTTAAAAAGCTGGAGAGAGGAAAAAAAAAAAAAAAAAAAAGCAAAAATAGAAATGAAATTTCCTGTCTTATGCCATTACAGTGTGACTACTGAAGCAGGCAAATTGGATTTCCAATGAGCGTCAACATCGGTGCATTTTCTAAAACCAAGCTAAATCCGTTAAATGAAAGTCTTTTTTTTTGTTATTTTCTCATCAGACTACCAACTCTGGGCTTCATTGAAGATTTCTCGCAATGTTCTGCAGTGTGAGCAGTGAAGGTAAAGTGCCCTGGGTCAGGTGAAATTGAACAGCCATCATCACTTCAGTCTACTTCCATCTGCTGAAGCCCAATCCGCCATTGATCACATCATCTGGCCTTCCATTTAATGTTCTTACAGCAGCTGATTGCATTCTGAAACCCCTCAGTTAGTTGAAATAGATAGACTCCGGCGACCAAGTACACGGTTTCTAAAAATCAGGTGAAAAAAGCACAAGTATCTCCAGATAATTTAAATGTGAGAGCATATTTAGCACATCTACGGGACTTATGATCCCTCTGGCGGTAATAATGAAGTCTCCATATGGTAGGCCATTAATTTCAAGGTCAGGTTTTAAGGTTAGGCTAGAAGAAAAACACAGTTCGCTCATTATCACGCTGCGGAGAGGTGCTAGAGGCAATAAAAACTAAATGACAAGTTGTAAACAGCTCTTCCTGGAATCAAGCGTGTGGGAAACTAATTTGCTGGCTTTCAGACATTTGGAGTATGTTCCTGTGTAAAGCGCTGTTGACGGAAAGGTGCAAATTATAAATCGTTTCCGCAGACTATCACATGTTTTCATTTTTTTCCGAAGGTTCAAGTTAACATCATTACGGGGTCAGGGTAATGCTTGGGGTAATGCATGTACCAGTTATTAGGGCTGTAAGAAAATATAGGTTCTGCAATATATCGTAATATTTCATTTCATAATACTGAATCGACATTTAAAAGTACTGTATCGATATTTTTTAGGTATTTATTCAAATGCAGACATTGTGGAGGTTCATTTTTGGGTTTTTGTTTTTGTTTTTTATTTCTATTTTACTTATTATTATTTAACACTCTTTTATTAAATAATGTTCCTTCCTTTGTTGGGATTTGAACTAAAATACTGTTCTGATGTTAGTTGTGAACTAATAGAATATGAACATTTGAACAGGATCTTAAACTGTAATGTCTGTTAAACAGAATTTCAGTTTGAACACAGGAACATTTTGGAATATAACATTAGATCCTGTTATGATCAAATACAAATGTGTTTAGTATTTGTGCAGATTTCTGCTGTAATTCAATTCTTCGAGGAAATAATCATTTTAAAAAAAGAAGCAAACAAAAAATTGCCTTTTTAACAGTATCATGATATATCGTGACATATCCTATCGTGATCCTAGTATTGGCAAGAATCTGGTGATACGATACAAATCCCAATACTAGGATCACGATAGGATATACCACGATAAAAAATGTGTTTAGTATTTGTGCATATTTCTGCTGTAATTCAATTCTTCAAGGAAATAATCATTTAAAAAAAACAAGCAAACAAAAAATTGCCTTTTTAACAGTATCATGATACAGGGGTTGGACAAAATAATGGAAACACCTTCACCTCAAGATGATAATGCCCCAATCCATACAGCTAGAATTGTTAAAGAATGGCATGAGGAACATTCTAATGAAGTTGAGCATCTCGTATGGCCGGCACAGTCCCCAGACCTCAACATTATTGAGCATTTATGGTCAGTTTTAGAGATTCAAGTAAGACGTCGATTTCCACCGCCATCGTCTCTAAAAGAGTTGGAGGGTATTCTAACTGAAGAATGGCTTAAAATTCCTTTGGAAACAATTCACAAGTTGTATGAATCAATACCTCGGAGAATTGAGGCTGTAATTGCGGCAAAAGGCGGACCTACACCATATTAAATTATATTTTGTTGATGTTTTAAAGTGTTTCCATTATTTTGTCCAACCCCTGTATATCATGATATATCCTATCGTGATCCTAGTATTGGGATTTATATCGTATCGCCAGATTCTTGCCAATATACAGCCCTACTAGCTATTAGCTGTAAGTAACAGTAGTAGGGTTTGCAAAGATAGCGGTGCATGTTTTGTGGGTCTGTGGGTGGCAAGGTTCTAATAGTTTTGAATTTTTCATTATAGTTTACTTTTATTTGGTTTTGACTTTTTTCCCCTCTAATTCAGTTAGTTTTAATTAGTTTTTAGAGCAGGTTTGCTAGTTTTTATTAGTTTTTGTCATTTTCTAACAAGTTTGCTTAGTTTTAGTTTAGTAGTAGTTTTGTTGTATCTTTTATCTTCCTTGCCATCGTATTCAAATAAATCCCAAACAGGACTCTGCTGCTTTAGTTTCCATATTTGGGGACCAGAAGACGACTCTAAACCACAAGTGGCGAGAAGTGACGGACCCTTAAATATCGTATGGTGCCAGCAGCTAAAATTGCTCGAGGGAAATAAATCGATTTTATATCAATCCAACTTTGACAAAGATGAAAACGAAGGGAATTTTATCCATAATTTTTATACGTTTTAGTTAATTTTGTAAACACACAATACAATTTCAGTTAGTTATTGGTTTTTTTTTAGGGATGTCCGATATTGGCTTTTTTGCCAAAAACTGATATGCCGATATTGTCCAACACTTAATTTCCGATTCTGATATCTACCAATACTGCTGCTGATATATATGTGGGATATTAAACTAATTTTAAGTAACATCACATATCTCCTGTCATGGAATTAACACGTCATGCCTAATTTTATTGTGATGCCCCATTGGATGCATTCTCAAATGCAACAAGGCTTTCAAAATGTAAATACTGTCTGTGCAAAGAATACATACTTCAACTTAAGTTGTGGAAAAAATGCCATATTTATTTATTTTCTCTCCCTCCCTCCATGAGTCTATTACAGTGTGGCAACTCTACTGTACAATTTTGAAAACTGCACATTTCTTTCAGCTACAAACAATGCTTCATTTATGCGTCGGTAAATGCCGGTGAAATCAAGGCATTATTTTATCGGTTTTAATGATAGGCAAAAAAACTGATAACGATATTCACCGATATTAAATTTTTATGCCAATATCGGGCCGATAATATCGGAGGATCGATATTATCGGACATCCCTACTTTTTTCTTTTAATTATAGTTTTTATTTATTTCAGTGAACGAAAATGTTTTTACAATTCTAGTTTTCATCATTTCATTAGTTTTCATTAATAACCTTGGTGGGTGGTAAGTGTGAAAAGGGGTTGGGGAGGTGGGGCAGGGGGGTTACATGTATTTTGACCAACTGACCTGCTCGGAAAGCTGCTTGCCTCTGAGGAAGAAGCCCAGCAAGCAGCCAATGACCACGGCCAACACAGACAGGATAAGCAGTCCGTTCTGTTTGCAGACATTCTTCACCCGCCCCCACACTTCATCCAGAGCCACCGCCATCCTCCACCACCACCTCCTCCACCTGCTTGTCCTGGTCCTGACTGCGCAACTTCGTTACCCCCCTCAGAGAAAACCACCAAGAGTGCCCCCACTCTCTGCCACTTATTCGGCCATATAGAGCCAGGAGGACAGAGCAGTGACTCGGATGCAGAATTAGGGACTACGATGGAGAGGAGTCACAGAAAGACAAGGAAATAGAGAGTAGAGAAAACAGGTGAAGAAAAGGGGGAGGGAATGGGATTTGTTAACAGGAGGGAGTAAAAAGTAGAATCAAAGAGGTAGTCGTCCAAAAATAAAGCACTTCAGGAGTTTCTACGTCCCTCGTCCGAGCTGCTTCCTGGGTATTCCACATCCACATGAGGCTCAGAACATCACACAGACTCTGTCAATCTCTGTCAGCCTGTCTCTTTTTACGTCAGTCACCTCCCTCTCTTTCCCCCTGACAACCCCCCCCACCCCTCCTTTTCCAACATATTCCTCCCGATGGCCAACAGGGGGCTCTACGACAGCTGGCGGTATTGTCATCAGGGTTAATACTACGATCCTATTAGGCCGCGCTGCACGACTCAGATCTAAGGCTGGATTAGAGAGCTCTCTGAACAATTGGACAGAGGATTGTCCGAGACCAATGAAAAAAAGGAAGAAAAAAAAAAATTGCACAAGTGACATGAGGTAAATAAGGCCACAAAACAAAAACAAGACCTAAAGTTCCCGTTTGACCTGTTTTTATGTAAGTACGGCGTGTACACATAATTGAACATAATGATGAGTGAAAAGAACCAGCATCATGCATTCATGTAAGTAAATATATCTCTCCAGATGATTACCCACTAATTATAATTTCTGCTTACAGGCAAAAACCTTGTGCATGCAAATTTCTGGCATGAGATATTATGAAAAATAATTACAGTCTCTCATACAAAGTAGTTTTCCATAGGGTTGAGTTGCATTCACTTCAGGTTCTGTATCCTTTAGTTTGCACATCACATTTTTAAATCCCACTGAGGGTCGTCGGTCGGTCTGTCTGTCTGCATCCGTAACGTGAAATCTACAACTAATTTCAATCTGATGATTTCATTCAAAGTAGGTTTTTATTATGATTCTGCTCAGGCTGCGATTGTTTCTCTTCAGTGTTCCGGTGGCGATTTGGAGGTTGCTCTGAATAATCATGAACTTGTTTTACGTTCAAATAAAATTAAAGTGATATTCATTTCCAAAGCCAGACATTTTCATAAAGATAAGAGTTATAGAGAGAGTATAAGTATCTAGGATTGTGGATTGATGACCAACTAATTTTTAAATATCGTGTGAAATAGCTAGTGTCCAAAATGAAACAGAAAATTCTTTTATAGTTGTCCACTGCATAGCTTGATGTACATGCATACTTCTGCTGCATTGCAAAAATCACAATCTTACCAAGTGTATTTTTCTTATTTCTAGTCAAAATATCTCATCACACTTAAAATAAGATATAATCACCTAAAGAGTAACTTTTCAGGGAGATATAAGAACTTATTTTTAGACAATAGATCTGGAAAATCTTATTTCAAGAAATCTTACCAAGATAATTTTCTCTCATTCCATTGGCAGATTTTTATTTTATTTTATTTTATTTTATTTTATTTTATTTTATTTTATTTTATTTTATTTTATTTTATTTTATTTTTATTTTTATTTTATTTATTTATTTTGCTTGAATTAGGCAAGAAAAAAAAAAAATCTTGAATTAAGCAAAGAAAATCTGCCAGTGGAATAAATGAAAATTATCTTGGTAAGATTTCTTGAAAAAAGATTTTCTAGATCTATTGTCTAAAAATAAGTTCTTATATCTCTCTGAAAAGTTACTCTTCAGATGATTATGTCTTATTTTAAGTGTGATAAGATATTTTGTATTTTATTCTTTTATTTAGGTTTTATCTATTCTTCTGTATTTTTGTTTATTTATTTATTTTCCTTTATTTATTTTATTTTATTTGATCTTTTTACAGTTGTTCTATGACTTTTAATCCCTTGTATTTTACTCTGTTATTTTGTTTTTATTTATTTTTTTGTACAGCACTTTGGTCCACTGTGGTTTTTCTAAAGTGCTTTACAAATAAAGTTGGATAGGATTGGATTTTGGCTAGAAATGAGAAAAATACTCCTGGTAAGATTTTGATTTTTGCAGAATGCTGCTTTAAGAATCTGCTGCTAAACAGAACAGAACTGCTAAACTGACTTTCATTGTTCCTGTAACAGTAGCAATAAAGTCCCATCTCTCTATCTGCTTACCGATAGCTATATTATGAGTATATCTATTATGATTGTATGTCAAAATTAGGTGGTCCTCTTATTCTGTGAGGTGTGAGAAACGCTTGATTTTATGTATTTCTTAAGCAATTACTTGTCTTTTACCTCCGTAGAAGACACTCTGGGAATGACTCCAGGTGTTCATCAGTACCATGGTCAGGAACACCGACAGAAGAATTAACCTTCAGCATATGCATCTGTTTTTAATGTAAAATGTGCTAATGGTCTACTGTACAGAAACGTGTTTACATACTTGATTTCACACCATCAATAAACAGGACCAAAACAAAAAATAAAAGGTTGCATTCATATATTTGTTCAGTGCTGTTTGAAGGAGGTCTTCACAATAGTTGTGAACACCGGGGTGTGGAAACACAGTATACAGTTACTGATGAATCCCTTGTGTTCACACAATGTCACTGATGGAGGCAAACACAAAGAGGAGAGAAATGGGAAAAAAAAAAAAAAAGGACCTCCTGCTTTGACAGGCGTTCCAATACATTTTACCTAGCTGGATGTTTCCACCTCCCAGCACTTTGGAATGCAGCAGAAGTGGTTCAGAAAACAGATAGAAAGAAAGAAAGAAAGAAAGAAAGAAAGACAGAAAGAAAGAAAGAAAGAAAGAAAGAAAGAAAGAACGATAGATAGATAGATAGATAGACTCTAAAACAAAGTGAAAAGTGTACAGTTGACATTATTTATATATTATTGTTATTATTTGATTGTTCTGGCCCCCTTCACATCATGTTGGGCTGAATGTGGCCCCTGAGCTAAAATGAGTTTGATACCCCTGGTCTAGAGGATTAAGAGGTTTGGAACATGGATGAATGCTACTATGCCGCATTGCTGCACTCATTTTGCCCGTGACCAGTGCATGACTGTTACAAATCAGGCTTCTGGGCTTATTATATTCATTAGACATTTTTTAAAAATTGATATTCCAACATGGTGCCCCCTGTGGAAGATGTGTATAGATAGATAGATAGATAGATAGAACGATCGATCGATCGATAGAACAATAGAACGACAGACAGACAGACAGATAGTCTTTTATTTCGAGCACATAGAATCATCAGATAACAAAGAATCATACAACATATAAAAACATAAATAACATTTTTTTGCGCTCGAAAAGGAGTGGGAAGAAGTATAACTTATTGACTCCACCCCCATTTTACAAACTAATAATCAAACTAGATCCACTGCCTTTGCTTTGTTAATGCACATTTTCCTCTGTATATTTTTACAATAACACAAAACATCCATACAAACCATTCATATACACTTTTTTTAGTCACCTCACACACAATCAGATTTGCATTATCAACCGTTTTTAATATAGACTATATTTATATGCACTTTAAATATTTAGTCCAAATACAATGATCAATAAATGTGATAATATCTTTTTATCATGATAACCAATTAACTACAATAACTACTTCTATAATGTTTTATATTTTGTTATTATAATGGATATATACATCCTCTTAATGCACAAATTGAATTTTAAAGTTTTGCTCCAGACTGTTCCACAGATGTACCCCTCTAACAGAGATACACTGGCTTGTATGTTTGTTCTACAGATGGATGGATGGGTGGACGGACGGACAGATGGATGGATGGATGGTATATGCTAGGGTAGTGCATGTATTAGAGGGGTACTGTGCAGCTTTATTTAACCCGTAAAGACCCAGTGCTACTTTTGTGCCAGTTCCCAAATGAATCTTTCTCTTTATTTATTTCATTATAATATTATGCTCTGTATTTTGTCCTTTTTTGTGATAATCATGTATTTTCCTATATTTAATTCACTGATCATGTAGAGCACAGGTGTCAAACATGCGGCCCGGGGGCCAAATCCGGCCCACCAAAGGGTCCAATCTGGCCCGCAGGATGAATTTGTGAAATGAAAAAAAATTTCACAGAAGATATTAACAATAATAACGAAATCATTTTAATTCAGGTTTCACATACAGACACATACAGTCCAATTAGATTTTAAGTGGGTCAGATCAGTAAAATATTATCATAATAACCTATAAATAATGACAACCCCAAATTTTCTCTGTTTTTTGGTGTAAAAAAAGTAAAATTACATGAAAATGTTTACATTACCAAACTAGAAAAGTACTCTGAGAGCGCAGACCTCCGCCAAGGCAGATCAGTGCCCCCCCTCCCTCCCTCCCCCCCGATCACCACCAAAATTTAATCATTTGTTCCTTGTGCCAGTATCAATATTTCCTGAAATTTTCATCCAAATCTGTCCACAACTTTTTGAAAGATCCAGATCAGTCTTTGCCATTTGATAAGAACACCCCATTGTAAATCCCTGAGTCAAATTGCATGAGATTTGCACAGTTCCCCCATATTGTGATTTCCACCATAAATATTAGTCCCATATTTATTTTACCTATATTTTAAGATTCCTTGACCATGAAAACATACCATTAGCAACTGGATTCATAATTATATCCTTATTAGTTCAGTAGTTATTCACGAAAATCACGTTTCTCGTAATGGCGGTTTTCTTCTGGATCTAGCTCCTTAAGTATTAAAGCTACATGAAATCCGGTGGCATACTCCCGATGCGGAACTGACTGAGCTACACGATGGCACTTGTCAGAAATTTCTACCTTTAAAATTAAACGCACAGTAGGCCAAAAAGTAAGGGCACCCCCATTTTTTATATAAATTGAGATAAAATCCGCCTTCTGGATCAGATCCGGATCAGCCTTTGAAATGTGATAGAGGACCCCATTGTCAATTCCTGAGTTAAATTTCATGAGTTTTGGTCAATAATTAAGCGAGATATTGGGAAACGAAAATTTTGGCCCCATTTACCACAATGTTAACGAAAATTTCAAAGTGATCCAGAATCCAGGATTTCTTCCGGATCACCCCCAAAAGTTAATCATTTCTTCCTTATCCCATTTCCAACAAACCCTGAAAATTTCATCAAAATCTGTCCATAACCTTTTGAGTTATGTTGCACACTAACGGACAGACAAACAGACAAACAAACAAACCCTGGCAAAAACATAACCTCCTTGGCGGAGGTAACTATACGTTTACAAAAAATCTGAATAACCTGAACAAATATGAACAAATGGAAATCTCTTATGAAAATTAAATGCAATTTTACCAATATTCTGCCTGTTAATAAATCTTTTGTGCGTTTGTAATACACATGTGTAAATGATAAACTGAAAAACCGAGGCAGAATATTGTTAAAATTGCACTTGTTTTTCTTAAGACAAATCAAGTTGTTCATGTTATTCAGATTTTTAAGGAAACTTTGTAGATATAAACCTGATCATAATATAATTTTACTTTTTTCACTGTTATTATTTTAGTGGTTCGACCCACTGCAGATCAAATTGAGCTGAATGTGGAACTGAACATGAGTTTGACAGCCCTGATGTAGAGGTTCATAAAAGCTCAGATTAAAGCTGAGGGTTATTATATCAAAACAGAAAAAATTACTGAAGAAAAAGTCACTTTTTCAACAAAATCTCTCATTAACTGAACATAAACCAAGTGTCTCCTTTCACTGTCATTGATCCAACTCTATGGGTTTTACTGGTGAATCAATGTTGTAGAAAATGACGGCGTTTCAACGTTCACTACGGAGCCTCTGAACGTCCAAATGGGTCAAATCTGATGATCATGAAAAGATGACAAACTGTATTTTATACCAATTATTTACATGTATTGATAGGATTAATGGATCAGGAGGTATTAAACACTTCAGATCAGTAGATAGTTTGTGTCACCGGTGGCTCTTTGGGTCTTTACAGGTTAAGTGCCAATTTGTATGTAAATTGCATTTTTCAGTATTTCAACATGTAGACTTCATATTTAATGGCTTGTGCATGTCTAATCTGCACCTGTACTCTCAACAAAATAGTAGGGTATAAAGATAGGAAGCTTTGTCTGACAGTCTAAACTACTGTAGCATGTCATTTTCTATCTATTACAGGGGTGTCAAACTCATTTTCTTCCAGGGGCCACATTCAGTCCAATTTAATCTGAAGTGGGCCGGACCAGTACAATAATAGCATGATAGCCAATAAATAATGGCAACTCCAAATTGTTTTAGTGCAAAAAATTACATTAAATTATGCCAGTATTTACATTTACAAACTATCTGAACAAGAAGGATGTGAATAACCTGAAAAAAAAAGAAATTTGTAAAGAAATACAAGTACACTTTTATCAGTATTATGCCTTGACTTATCATTTATACATATGCATTACAGATCAGATCTATAAAGATGCAAAACATTTAGTAACGGGCTGAATATTATTATTATTATTATTATTATTATTATTATTATTATTATTATTATTATTAATATTAATAATAATAATAATAATAATAATACTGAATATTTCATAATTTAAGGTTTTTTTGCGCTAAATCAAGGAGAAAAAATTGGTGTTGTCATTATTTATAGATTTTATGATATTATTTTTGAGTTTGATGCCCTAACTTGCACTTTGCAAATTCATCCCCAGGGCCGGATTGAAATCTTTGGTGGGCCAGTTTTGGCCCCCGGGCCACATGTTTGACACCTGTGATCTATTAGACCAGGGGTGTCAAACTCATTTTAGTTGAGGGGCCAGATTCAGCCAAATTAGATCTGCAGTAGGCTGAACCAGTAAAATAATAACATAATAATATAGAAATAATGTCAACTCCAAACTTTTCTGTGTGTTTTACTGTGAAAAAAGTAAATTTACATTATGAAAATGTTTACATCTACAAACTATCCTTTCAAAAGATGTGAATAGCATGAACAAACTGAAAAAATAAGTGTAATTTTAACAATATTCTGTCTCAGTTTATCATTTCCACATGTACATTATAACTTACAGATCACAGTGGATCTACAAACACACAAAACATTTAATAACAGACAGAATATTGTTAAAATTGTTCTGACTTCTCCTAAGACATTTCAGGTTGTTGACATTTTTTGCAAAATTATACTTTATTTTAGTGTAAATACATGAAAATATTTACATTTACAAACAGAAACATTTGAAGTTGTCATTTTTTCTGTGTTATTATGATAGTATTTTACTGGTCCTGCCCACTGGAGATTGAATTGGTCTGAATGTGGAACCTGAACTAAACGGATTGTGTAATTTTTGCATTTCACAAATTCATCCCCAGGGCCGGATTGTAATCTTTGGCGGGCCGGTTTTGGCCCCCGGGACTCATGTTTGACACCTGTGATCTATTAGATGCACTGTGGAATATCGTAAACCCTTTTGCATGTTAAAAATCCCTGCATTGATTTGAATTTCTAAATATACAGTAATGACTGTAAATGACATAATTAAATGACGGATTGGACACAACCCACCCACATAAATATTGATGTACAAGCAAGCACACCTTCACTTAATAAGTCCTCACTGTCTGTCAGTGCAACAGAAGGTACACAGCCCACATATTCAGTAAATATTATTCAGAGCACATCCTGCAGGAAGATTATTGACAGCCGGGATAGAATCCAGTCACCGCCCCACTATATTTCTTCTAATTAGCTTCATCCCTCAAACACAAATGCAGTAAATTCATAGCTTTCTATTCCTGTCGAGGGAACTCATCTTTCCTTGGCATTTGTCTTTTGTATACTGTCTGCGAATACTGAGAAGGATTTTATCTGAACTTCATCGAAGGCCTCTTGGAAGACAGGAGAAGATGGTGTTCAGGGAAATGCAATTATACTGTATGGAAAAAATAAAAATGCATTAAAATTAATATAAGAAGCACCAGGTTACACTCGTGGATTTAACTTGGATATAGTTCTTTCCTCAGTGACGTTCACCCTCAACTCTTTGCCGTTCCATCTTTATTTTTGACATTAACTTATCGCTTCTGTGTATGCTTAATTATCTCTCTAACAACCTGTGTCTCTCGTTTTTATAGTATTTCAGTACCATAAAGACTCTAACCTTTTCCTGTGATATAATGAAAATGAGTCATCTATCATTCTTAATGTACTCCAATGTCCCTTTACTAGTTTGTGCAGAAGTTCCAAGTGTTTCATCATGTGCAAATTTACCCTTTTGTTTTTTTCTGTATAAAATATTCATCTCTGTAGATATAAAAAAGAAATGTTCTGAACATTCAATAAGAGCTTATTTGTGCAGAGGCAATACAACGGTACAAGCTGTGATATTATTCTAATTGTAGAATTCTGATGAGGATACAATACCTGTGATTATGTTGTCTTTCCTTTTGTGGGGAGCTAGGTAAGATTTCTGTTAAAGTACATCAGAAAGTGAAAAAAAACAAGAGATTTTCTGACAGCACCAAACTACTGAAATATTAAATTCATGCCCAATTATATCTTTTGGAGTGTAATTTATCTTCATTCATTAAGGTAGTAGGTGCAGCAGCTTTGTAATTGCACTGCCTCTAATCAGAGAATCTGAGACGTCGACTTTTCTTATCGTGAGCCAAATCGAAAAGCTGGTTGGGAATGATTAGTTTGAGACTGCTGCAGCTGAGGATCAGATGTTCAGATCTTATTTTTTGTTAAAGTCATATCAAGTCAGTTACCTTTGTATAGATGGATATCACAAATCCCTGCAGTGTCTCACATTCTGCAAATAAAGAATGTGTCCGGTCCCTGTATTTTCTATCTTGTTTCTTTTCCCTTTGTCTCCCAGACCCTTATTTCCTTGTGTGTTTGCTCTCTCTCCCTGTTTTCCCAGGAAATTGTGGAGACACAGGTAATTGAGAAGCCTGTACATCAGGGGTGTGAAACTCATTTTAGTTCAGGAGCCACATATGATCACAAGTGGGCTGGACTAGAAAAATGACAGGCAATAACCTATAAATAATGACAATAACCTAATAACAATAGACAATAACCTATAAATAATGACAATAACCTAACAATAATAACAATAGGCAATAACCTATAAATAATGACAATAACCTAATAATAACAATAGGCAATAACCTATAAATAATGACAATAACAATAGACAATAACCTATAAATAATGACAATAACCTAATAATAACAATAGGCAATAACCTATAAATAATGACAATAACAATAGACAATAACCTATAAATAATAACAATAACCTAATAATAACAATAGGCAATAACCTATAAATAATGACAATAACCTAATAATAATAATAATAATAATAATAATAATAATAATAATAATAATAATAATAATAATAATAATAATAATAATAATAGGCAATAACCTATAAATAATGACAATAACCTAATAATAACAATAGGCAATAACCTATAAATAATGACAATAACAATAGACAATAACCTATAAATAATGACAATAACCTAATAATAACAATAGACAATAACCTATAAATAATGACAATAACAACAGACAATAATCTATAAATAATGACAATAACCTAATAATAACAATAGGCAATAACCTATAAATAATGACAATAACCTAATAATAACAATAGACAATAACCTATAAATAATGACAATAACCTAATAATAACAATAGACAATAACCTATGAATAATGACAATAACAATAGACAATAACCCTATAAATAATGACAATAACCTAATAATAACAATAGACAATAACCGACAAATAATGAGAAGTCCATTTTTTCTCTTTGTTTTAGTGCAAAAAAGTAAAGTTAAATAATGAAACTGTTGATATTTACAAACAATCCTTTCACCAAAAAAAAAAAAGAGTGAATAACCTGAAAAACCACAAACATCCAGAAAAATAAGTGTAATTTTTGACAATATGCCTCCACTTATCATTTATACATCTGCATTACAGATCACAGTGGATCTACAAAAGCACAACACATAACAATAACATTTCAAATGTTGGAATTTGGGGTTGTCATTATTTATAGGTTGTTATGTACAGGCAGCTTGTCAATAAAGGGCGCCCCACCTGCCTCACGTGAAGAAGACGATAGGAATCACCTACAATAATTTTACAAAAACATTAATGTTATGTAACAAAACAAAAGAAAGGCTACGTGCATGGTTTAGAAACAAGATGGACATATTTATTTTAACAAAAGACGAACAAAACTATAAACTAGGGCATCTCCTGGCAGGGTGGAGGTCTGTGTTGCATGGTATGGCCACGCGCCATGAAGCTGATCCAGCTGGTTTGAAAGATGCCTCATGCAGCAGAATGCAGGCGTAATCAGTAATCAAGCCTGAAACACACAAACTAGACCAAACAGAGCTGGCACACACACAGTAGAAGGCTGAGACCGGAACAATTATTTAAATAAATGAGTTAAGATAAGATAAGATAAGATAAGATAAGATATTCCTTTATTGATCCCACAATGGGGAAATTCACAGTGTTAACAGCAGCATAGAAACATACACATAGACATACACATTCACGTAAAACAGTCATATAAATTTGAATAAAAGAAAAAAGTGTTTAAAAAAGGAGAGTGCAAATATGCTTTGGTATGTAGTGCAATGGTTATAAATATAGAAAAAAAATATATATATATATATATAAATATGGATTTGAATATATATATATATATATACAACATTAGATGGAATGGAGGGAGGGTTGTTATTACACCACATATGTGGTGATCTACTGGGAGCAGGACTGGTTGTGCAGTCTGACAGCAGAGGGAAGGAAGGACCTGCGGTATCTCTCCTTCGTACAGCGTGGGTGAAGAAGCCGGTCACTGATGGTGCTTTCCAGGGCTCTTACAGTCTCATGTAGGGGGTGGGAGACATTGTCCATGATTGATGACAGCTTTGTTATCATTCTTCTGTCCCCCACCACCTCGACTGGATCGAGACTGCAGCCTAGGACCGAACCGGCTTTCTTCACCAGTTTGTTCAGTCTTTTCCTCTCTGCTGCCGTGATGCTGCTGCTCCAGCAGACCACACTGTAAAGGATGGCCGTTGCAACTGCAGACTTGTAAAAGGTCCTCAGGAGAGCTTTCTGCACACCAAAGGACCTCAGTCTCCGCAGTAGGTGGAGTCTGCTTTGGCCCTTTTTGAAAAGAGCCTGGGTGTTGGCAGCCCAGTCCAGGTTATGGTTCAGGTGAACACCCAGGTACTTGTAAGAGTCCACTATTTCAATGTCTGTACCCTGGATGTTCACTGGGGAGGGAGGGGAGGCCTTGTGCCGGCGAAAGTCCACCACCAGCTCCTTTGTCTTTCCAGCATTAATCTGGAGGCAGTTCCGAGTTATACATGATGCAGCCAGTGAGCACTGTGTATAATCTGCATTCAAGTGTAGTACAAAAATATTTTTGGTTGTTTAGTGAGCAGTCAAGTCGCATGTTTCCTGTTTCCGTCTGAGAACTCCATAGACTCTCATTATAAATGGTGCATGCATAATAGATCTCCTCCAATACAAGAGGTAGGAGAGCCTCAGTGTGCAAAATTTGCTCCCAAGCACCACCCACAGGAGTAAACGATACACCCCGACAAGAATCAAGATCTTCCTCAGAAATGGAATCAGAGAATAGGTCTGTAAGTAATACTACTGGGTTTGGAGTGTATTGCTGGATAGCTCAGTGGTAAACATAAATGGACTTTGGTGTTGGGAAGCACGGGATTGATTCCTGGTATGAGTGGTATCAGTGATACGTATTAACCCTTACATTGAATTTCTATTTCATTAATGTCATGTGATCTACCTGCACTACCTTCACCCCTGGTCTAAATGCATTGTCCATACTATCAGTGGAAAAGACACTTATCAGGGACATGTCTGTGTTTAAAAGCAGAGACCGTCATAAAGGACCCTCACCATGTGTTGTGTAAGAAGTTTGCTTTGATGCCTTCAGGCCGGCGTTACCATGCACCTCAGAGGAGAACCAATAGATATTCAAAATCTTTTATTCCTTCAGCTATCGCACTTTTAAACTCTGACAGCAGCCATTTTAGTCATTTTAAATTATTTTTTTTCTATGTTCGCAGAACCAATAGGGTCTTTTAGTCTGAATTGGTATTTATTGATTATTTATTGTTGATTACACTGGATTACAAAAAAATGTTTTTTGCAAGTTGTCTAGGTTTTTTCAGCTGAATTAGGACCATTTTGCACTGCTAAATCCAAAAATGACATCTGTTTTTCTCAATCAGGTCAGGTTTTTTTTGTTAGTTTGATTTTGAAAAATTTGATCTTCTCACAAAATTGATTACATTTTTGTGACTTTATCAGTTGATTTTTTTTTTTATATAGTTCTCACCCAAAATAGTTTTTAAGAGAAAAAAAAATCTTTTTCTAACAGGATGTATTTATTAAGTGTTACAAACTGTAGCAGAATACGTCAGGCTTATTTTTGCAAGATCTTCTAGTCGAAGCCATTTCATTCACCTGTAATATTAAAAAAAAACATTAATCATAAATTGGCAAAAGTAAAATCTTCAGAACTCGTTTTTTGCAAGAAATATGAAAGAATTTTGTATCATATGATGTGAAAATGCCCATAAATGTAAGCAAAAATGTTAAAAAGCCAATATGTAGCATAGTTCAGAAAGTTGACCTGATTGAGCAAAATTAATGTGATTTTTGGATTCAGCACACCAAAATGATCCTAAATCAGCTCAAAAAACTTAAACAATAAATTTGTTGTTGACCTGTGTTATTTAAATGCATTTATTCATAGTTGCTTTCAGTCATCCTGTATTTGTGCACTGATTTATTTATGTTTGTCACATTGCACTTTGGATGAGGCTGATGTCTGTGGTAAGCTGCAAATGAATTGCCCGTATGGGATAAATAAAGTTTTCTGAATCTTTAACAATAGAGTCATAGAAAAATGTGCATGTTTGAAGGACAGATGGGTGAAATTTACATATAAAAAAAAAACATGACTGAAAACACACCATGCAACCCACCATCCAAAGGGTTAATTTGGTTAATCTAAATTGCCCATAGGTGTGAATGTGAGACTGATTATTTGTCTCTATATGTTCAGCCCTGTGATGAACTGGTGACATGTCCAGGGTGTACCCCGCCCTCACCCATAAGTAGCTGGGATAGGCTCCAGCGACCCACGTGACCCTAGTGAGGATAAAGCGGGTTCAGAAAGTGAATGAATGAATGAATGACTGAAAACGCATACTGTGTATATTTCTTTTAATTTAAATGCATGTACTTTGGTGTATCCTAGTGGTGATATGTGGTTATACTGCCACTAAAAACTGACTTGGATACTGTGCCCCACCAAAAAATTTCACCAGCCGCCACTGTTATTATGCTGTTATTTTATTGGTTCAATCCACTTGAGATCAAATTGGGCTGTATATAGCCCCTGAATTAAAATAAGTTCGACTACCTTCACTGAAAATGCCTTCCGTGTAATTTTTGCACTTCACAAATGAATTCCGCAGGCCAGACTGGAAGCTTTGACGGGCCAGTTTTGAACTGCAGGCCGTATGTTTGTACATCCCCATCATTACCCTCAGTTATAAACCCTGGTGTTCACTGTCATCACTGCAGGAAAATTATCTTAACCCTTTCATGCATGAATTATGAGAACCTTAGGCAATATTTTTTTCTTGAGTGTTTTTATTCCTCTTTAGGCATGAAAAAAACAATGCAACTGATTTTTTTTTTTTTTTTTCATGAACCTATTTTTCATGGAGTTACAAAAATGTCCATTCAGCCGGACACCATGTTTTTAACCCTTTCATGCATGAATTGTGAGAACCTGAGTCAAGATTTATTTTTTGAGTGTTTTTATTCCTCCTTAGCCATGAAAAAAACAATGTGATTGAGTTTTTTCTTTTTCTGTGGAGTTACAAAAATATCCATGCATTTGATTTTTGAAGTAAAGAAACGTGTTTAAAACCCAATATCAGAAAGTGATATGAAAACAATGAAATAAAAACATTTTTAATGCTGCTAATCTGATGTCTTCTCACATTTTAACATATTCTAATGCCAGTAATTACTCACTTCATGGAGATAATATTAAAAAAAAACCTTTTTGTCTAAACAAATAACAATTGATTTACACTCAAACATGTTCGTGCAGATCAGGTTTATCAAGAACAGCACAGTTACAGTAATGGTATGAATGTCAATGTATGGGATGATGCATAAGTGTCCACTGTGTTGGCTGATATGGAACTAAAACAACAAAACCCATGAATATACAAGAGAACAGCTGGAGAAGAACTGTCCACTGGAGTGACCTTTGCATGAAAGGGTTAATTTTTGAAACAAAGAAACTTGTATTTAAAACTCATCATCAGAAAGTGATAAACTGTGTGAAAACTATGAAATAAAACCGCTAATCTGATGTTTTCTCATATTTTATCATACTCAAATATTAGTTATTACTCATTTCAAGGGGATAATATCCTCCTGAGACCCAGGAAATTGGCAATTTTAGCTTTTTTACATTAAAAATTTGTCTTGATTGGAAACTGCATAATGTAACAGTTTTTTTTAGATACATTTTAAAAATTATTTTTATGTATTGATTGATTTTTTAATGGAATGTCCTTTGTAATGGACGGTATTTTTTTTAAGTTAAACTGTCAAACTTTTGTCCCCTACAGAGGACAAAATGCATTTCTGGGTCTCAGGAGGATATGCAATATAAACTACAAAAAACTATGAAATAAAAACATTTTTAATGCTGCTAATCTGATGTTTTCTCATATTTTATCATAGTCAAATATTAGTTATTAATCATTTCATGGGGATAATATCCTCCTGAGACAAATGCATTACTGAGTCTCAGGAGGATATGCAAAAAACCAAAAAAAAAAAAAAACCCCAAAAAAACCTTTTTGTTTCAGAAAACTGTTAATTACAGTCTAATAACAATTAGCAATTAATTTACACTAAAACATGTTACTGCAGATCAGGTTCATCAAGAACAGCAACATTACTGTAATTATATGAATTGCAGTGTTTTGGATGGTGCATAAGTGTCCACTGTGTTGGCTGATATGGAACTAAAACAACAAAACCCATGAATATACAAGAGAACAGCTGGAGAAGAACTGTCCACTGGAGTGACTACTATGCATGAAAGGGTTAACCTCCCATGCTGAAGTTCTGGTTTGGCTCCCCCATGGCCTTACTGAATGAGACTCTTGTTTATGTCCTGTACTCCCTGCCTCTCATATCCTTTGGTTCCTCCATCTCACCACTACCTCCAGCCTGTCCTTTCTCCTTCTTACACCTCTGCAGAAGGGTCCACATCCTCCCAGCTGTGACACAAAGCAGTCACAGGCAAATAAAGGAGAGAAACTGATAAACTGGTAAGGCAGGAAAAATGAAAATTGGTCTCATGTTGAAAAGATCACTTGCAGGTGTGAATGTGAGAGTGAATGGTTTGTCTCTATATATTAGCCATGCAATGAACTGGAGATACGTCCAGGATGTAGGGATGGGAGTCAAGATCTGGTTCTTGTACAGACCACTGATCCAAGGAATTGTTAGTCTGTTTACTTAATCCATAAAGACCCAAACATCCACAGGAGACCAAAATCATCTACTGATCTGAACTGTTTAATACCTGTTGATCCACTAATCCTATCAATACATGTAAATAATTGGCGTAAAATGCTGTTTGTCATCTTTTCACGGTCATCAGATATGACCCATTTGGATGTTCAGAGGCTCCATAGTGAACGTGGCAACACCCTCATCTTCTACAACATTGATTCACCAGTAAAACCCAAGGAATTTGATAAATGACAATGAATCGAGACATCTGATTTATGTTCAGTTATTGATATCTTTGCTGAAAAAAGTCACTTTTTCTTCAGTTTTCTCTGTTTTTGATATCCTCCTGAGACCCAGCAATGCATTTTTGTCCTCTATAGGGGACAGAAGTTTAACAGTTTTACTTAAAAAAAAAAAAAGCTGTCCATTGCAAAGGACATTCCATTAAAAAAATCAATCAATAAATAAAAATTATTTTTAAAATGTATCTAAAAAAAACTGTTGCATTATGCATTTTCCAATCAAGACAAATTTTTAATGTAAAAAAGCTAAAATTTTCACTTTCCTGGGTCTCAGGACAATATAAGAACTTTTGAATTAACTCTGAACCTTTATGAACATCTACATTATCAGTAGTAACTTTCCATTGACCCTCAAAATGCGCGAATATAACGTGCGCAAAAAAATGTATCCAAAGGAAAAACGACAATTTCGCCAAAACTAATTTCTCAGGCAAAGCGCAATTTGTATATTATGGAAAACAACAATGGAAAGACCTTTTTTCCACAACTAGAGTCACCTGAATAATAAAAAAAGGATGTTGACGGACGTTACAACAAGTGAAGAAGAAGAGTTTTAAAAGAAACATGGTACAGTATGTGTGGACACACCAAGAAAACCAAACCATTTTTTTTAGTGCGGGATAGGTGGGTAATATATAATAATAATAATGAATATATCTCTAAATCAACAGGATATTTATGTTCATTGCCATGTTTATGGAATGACTTCTTGTGTCGTCTTGCGATAAGAAATAAACAAATCATCACATTTCTGATTTAATGGAAAAACTGATACATGCACTTCTTTTTTTTCTCGACATTTAGTAAATATTGGTAAAGTTTTGGGCAGATATCCAATGGAAATGCAACTAGTGAATTAAATATAGGGAAATACATGATTTACACTGAAAAATACTGCAGAACACTGTGGATAATATTATAACAAATGGTGCTAAGTACAGTCTACTCTCGTTAAACCACCCACTGTTATACCGCCATTTTCGCTCACTGCCGACCAAAACCATTGCACAAAAATCCCCAATGCATTATTCCATTAGCTACCGCCATTTCCGCCTATCGCCATCCGCCAGCCCAGTTCCATGCACAAACAACACTTATACCATTGATTTCCCGACCGTTATACCGCCAGTGTGATTGCCATCGAGTACACATAAATTTTAACAATGCACTGAAACAAACGCGCCAGACGCTGATCGCGACAAGCTACTAGTAGGTCTACGGAACGGCCACCGTTCATTTATCGCAGAACACTCAGTAGGTCAGGATGTCGGGAAGAGGACGTGGGATTAAGCCAAAGCCTCAAGATGATGGGGTGTCATTTCCCGACACGGTATAATAATGTTTAAAATGTTTCCCCACTTTAAATGATCCCTTACAACATAACAGAATCAAGATTTATTTAGAAACGCAATTAGAACGGGTTAACGGAGGCAGCATAGACATCATATAGTAAAGACATGCATATTATGGACGCAACCTGTTGTAACGCCATTTTCGCTATACCACCAATTTGGCCGTGAACGGAAGTTGGCGGTATAACAAGAGTAGACTGTAGCTGGGATAGGCTCCAGTGACCCCTGTGACCCTAGTGAGGATAAAGCGGATTCAGACAATGAATGAATGAATGAATGGATGGTGCTAAATCACTTAAGAAAGGTTAAATAGAGAGAAAAATTAATTTAGGAGCTGCCAAAAAAGTAGCACTGGGTCTTTATTGGTTAATGATTCTGCTTATCGCTTCCAGGACGTAATCAAGTCAAATGCATCATCATGTAATTTCCATATTTTGGTTCAGAAGTGCTCAAAAGTGTGGCTGTATTGCAGTAGTAAAGACGACACTAGGACCATTTAAGTTGTAGAGCTTATATTATGACAAAGGGAGGAATACCTCAAACATGCAGAAACATTTAGCCACACAGAATGCAATTAAACTGCACAAATGTAACGTCTTTGGCTGATTAGTGACGGACTCTGGAAGTGGAGTGTACAGCATCCTCTGTCACAGCTGCTAACATTAAACTCTTCTAGGTTCTATCCATACTGTTAATGTTAATGCTGTTTCACTCTGTCTGCTTTGATGAATAACGTCCATGTTTTATAATTACATTTAGATGATGATGAGACTCAGAGGCTGCAGCAGGTAGCTCTCACACTACTTTAACTACCTCATTTTGTAACTCTGAGTTTGATTTGACTTGAACGCAAAATATTAGTGCATATCTGACATTAACCCATAAAGACTCAGTGTTACTTTTATGGTAGTTCCCAAATTAATTTTTCTTCATTTTGACCTTTCTTGGATAATTTATCACCATGTACTACTTATCCTCTGTATTTTATGGCGTGTGTGTGTGTGTGTGGGGGCAGTTAATTCATGTGTTTTCCTATATCATGTAGATCAGGGGTGTCAAACTCATTTTCTTTAAGGGGCCACATTCAGCCCGATTTGATCTCCAGTGGGCCGGACCAGTCAAATAATAGCATAATAACCTATAAATAATGACAACTTCAAATTTTTTAGTGCAAAAAATAACATTAAATGATGAAACTATTTCTATCCAAAACAAAAAAGATGTGAATAACTGGAAAAAAACGGAAATTTCTGAAGAAAAATAAGGACAATTTTATCAATATTATGCCTCAACTTATGATTTACACATGTGCATTACAGATCAGATCTACCAAGGCACAAAACAGGCAGAATATTGTTAAAATTGCACTTAATTTTCTTTAGACATTTCATGTTGTTAGTTGTTCAGGTTATTCACATTTTATTGTTAAAGGATAGTTTGTTAATTTAAATACTTTCATAATTTAATGTTTTTTGCACTAAATCAAAGAGAAAAAATTGGTGTTGTCATTATTTATAGATTTTATGATATTATTTTTGGGTTTGCTACCCTAACTTGCACTTTGCAAATTCATCCCCAGGGCCGGATTGGAATCTTTGGTGGGCCGGTTTTGGCCCCCGGGCCACATATTTGACACCTGTGATCTATTAGACCAGGGGTGTCAAACTCATTTTAGTTGAGGGGCCAGATTCAGCCAAATTAGATCTGCAGTGGGCTGAACCAGTAAAATAATAACATAATAATATATAAATAATGTCAACTCCAAACTTTTCTCTATGTTTTACAGTGAAAAAAGTTAATTTACATTATGAAAAAGTTTACATCTACAAACTATCCTTTCAAAAGATGTGAATAACATGAACAAACTGAAAAAAAAAAAGTGTAATTTTAACAATATTCTGTCTCAGTTTATCATTTCCACATGTACATTATAACTTACAGATCACAGTGGATCTACAAATACACAAAACATTTAATAACAGACAGAATATTGTTAAAAGGTTATTCATATTTGTTCAGGTTATTGACATTTTATCGTTAAAGGATATCAGAATTAAATATTCTTTGCAATAAACTGGTGTTGCCATTATTTAGAGGCATAATATCATATTATTTTTCTCACATTAACCCAAGAACCAAGATTATTTCTAGGTTATTATGCTATTATTTTTGAGTTTGATGCCCTTGACTGTTAATATCTTCAGGGTAATTTTTGCATTTTGTAAATTCATCCCGCGGGCCGGTTTTGGCCCCCGGGCCGCATGTTTGACATCTGTGATGTAGATGTTCATAAATGCTCAGAGTAAATTTAAAGGTTATTATATAAAAAAAAGTGAATTTTCAGCAAAACATATCATTAACTGAACATAAACCCAGTGTCACCGTCCACTGTCATTGATCCAACTCCATGGGTTTGACTGCTGAATTAATGTTGTAGAGGATGACTGTGTTTCCACGGTAACTACGGAATCTCTGAGCGTTCAGTGGGTCACATGTGATGACCACAAAAGAATGACTAAATGCATTTTACACCAATTATGTACATGTTTTGATACATTAAGTGGATCAACAGGTATTAACCCTTTCATGCATGGATTATGAGAATCTTACTCAACATTTTTTTTCCTGAGTGTTTTTATTCCTCTTTATACATAAAAAAACAATGTGATTTTTTTTTTTTTTTTAATTAACCTAATTTTCATGGAGTTACAAAAATGTCCATTCAGTTGGACACCATGCATTTAATTCTTGAAGCAAAAAAACATGCATTTACTGACTGAAACCATGAAATAATTTTTTTAAATGCTGCTAATCTGATATTTTCTCACATTTTTAACATACTATAATACTAGTTATTACTCACTGAGATTATATGCAACAACAACAAAAAAAACTTTTTGTTTAAAAAAAAAAAAAAAATACAGTCTAAAAACAATTAGCAATTTATTTACACTCAAATATGTTTCTGCAGATCAGGTTTATCAAGAACAGGAAACTTACAGTCATGGTATGAATTACAGTGTATGGGATGATGCATAAGGGTCAAAACACAGTATTTGAAATCTCTTTGACGGGACATTTTAGAGGCAATTTGACAGTTTAGTATTGCTAAATGACCCACATTTTACTTTTAAATTCAGTTTTGCTTTAGTTGGACCATAAGGGATTATCCAAAACAAGGAGCTACTTTATATTGAAATAAATGTTAGAATGGCAATCAATTAAAGTTCGCTCTCTGACAGGACATTACTGTGTTTTGACCAATAAGCGTCCACTGTGTTGACTGATATGCAAGTAAAACAACAAAATCCATGAATATACAAGAGAATAGTTGTCCACTGTAGTGACCACTATGCATGAAAGGGTTAAATAGTTTAGGTCAGTAGATGCTCTTGGCCAGTGCTGGTTGTTTGGGTCTTTATGGGTTTACAGACTTCATGAAATTGCAAAATCCAATGAGAATCAATAAATAATTGATAGGGAATCAGTTTGGAAAATGAGAATAACTATGTGTTTGTTACCGCAGTATAGGCAATCCAGTAGTTCATACAGTGACATGCATCCCAACAGCAACCAGTATTTGATTTGATTGGTCTACAACCATATGCAGAGACCAACATGTGGAATATAAGCAGGAAAATATGGGACTTTGAAGTGACAGGAAATACACACAGGAAAATAGCCTTGGTCAACAAAGAAATAAGTATTATTGCACCATTCATCACGTCTCCCAGAGGGCTCTATGCATGAAGTCTTGGGTGAACGTGATGTGTATGTTAATGTACTTTGTCAGCCTACAGCATTCACAGACAACATAATAGCATATTATATACATTACAGGAAAACAACCAAAATTGCAGGATAAAATATCGCCGTTATGCATTTCTCTGAACATATATACATAAATTCTCAGCATTTCACAAATATATAATTCATATCATTTTTCCTTACCTGATTTGACATCTGAGTTGAGGATTTTCACAGATGTTTGTTAAATATTTTGTGCATAGTTGCCAACATCAGCCATTTTAGATTGATGGTGTCATCTCTTAGAAAATGTTTGACTTGACTTACTTTACCGTGGTTCTCCTGAGAGTACGTCTAATTGTTTTGGAAAACTGAACCATGATAAATGAATTAACTACACTGTAACAAATTTTACTGTTAAATCAGAGGCGATTCTCATAGACTGCAAGGGAAGCCCGGCTTCCCCTAAAATTATGAAAATTAAATGGTTAAATATGTACAGTTGTGTTGACATTTCATTGACTACAAATGTGTTAGAACACGTTCATCTCACAGACGAGTTCATTCAGAATCAGCTTTATCACAAATCAACAGACTCGATGTTGTTCACTTCTCATACATTCCTGGTGTGCTGTTTTCTCATTCGATCTCTGCTCAGTGCATTTGTCCGTAGACGCCGGACATCTCTGGGGGTGAATGGAGCTGTGGGCGGAGCTCGGCCGGGCTGGACACCAGAATCCCACGTGCTGATTGGAGGATCAGTTGAAAGGCTGAATCCCGTTTGATTGACAGCTATTTTCAGATCTACTTCACTGACACAGCTCAGTTTAATACTGTCACACATTCTGCTGTGAAATCAGAGAAACCACTACGAAATTACTCGTTCATTTCTTGCACTGTAACTAAAATACACTCATTGTACTTCCTTGTTTCAATTTAACATAATTTCAGCATTTTCTTGTTTCAGTTCCATAATTTAATCATTTCTTGTTCGAGTTTAATATCGTTTTGTAGATAGTTAAATCAGTCAAACTGTCGGCTAGGTTGGAGTGAAAGGAGCATCTCTAGTTTAAAAAGGCTGAAGTCTTACACTCGCAACACAATGGGCCAAGGCAATCTAAGCAGAGAGGACACTGGTCCGGTCCCTGGAAAAGACGCCTACTTGGTACGATAAGGTCACTGAGCATTTTCTTAAAAAAGGAACGGAGGGCCGAATGTATGTTTAAATAACGACAATTTTTTTTTTAATGTAAGCCGACAATGAGCTTCCCCTATCTGAAAGACGAGCAGACGCCGCTGCATACAGTAAAATACTGGAAGCTAGAGTTGCCAGCATGTTACTGTTATTCTACAGTATCTCTGCTGTAATCTACAACTACAGTTTCTTACTGTAAAAAGTATTACGGTACTGGGCTGTACATAATATACCTTTTACAGTAAAATACTGTTAACCACAGTTGCTGCATTTTACAGTAACTACCGTACTCCAAGAAACAATATATTACTGTCAAATGTATTTAATGTAATATTTACAGTATAACACTGTGAAAAGCTAGGATTTTAACATTTCAAATTACACTTAAAAATACAAAATCATGACCATTGCTAGAAAAAGCTCAAACAAGAGATGACCTTATAACATATAACCGCGTAAATGGACACGCTGTTTAGTTTAACTGTGTCCACTTTGCAGCTGGCAAGTATGCTTCAACTTAAATTAGCTGCATGTTTGCTACATACGGCTAACATCCCGAAATATGAAGCAGCATTATCACACGTGTTATACTGTGCAAGTTGTGTCCAGTGTGAACGCAGTTTGTGGAGGCAATTTAATGTTTAATGAACCCAAAATGCCACAGTTACATTGATAAAATCACAATTAACTTGATAAATGAACAACTGGAGCAGAATGGAGTTCTGTCAGTGTCGGTAGAGAAGCATCAGGTGACCTCTGTTCCAGTGCTGTATGGGGTTAAGTCCAGGTGAAAATAGTCATCCTCACTTATTTGCTCTTTTTATTTCGTCCTTCTGCTTAAAAAAAGAACCACTAACCTTTGATGCAGCAAGTCTATAGTTAACATTCATTTGACTGAATCTTTTTCTAAATGAGCTGGTGGGATTTGATACCAGATGATTTTGTTCAGACCAGTTATGGGCGGACAGCAGTGGAGGAACTGAAGAAAATACTGTATAATGCTGTCAAATTTTGCAGTAGCTTACTGTTTTAAATTTGCACCTTAACCCTTTCATGCATGAATTGTGAGAACCTTAGTCAAGATTTTTTTTCTTCAGTGTTTTTATTCCTCCTTAGGCATGAAAAAACACAATGCGATCGAGTTTTTTTTTTTCTATGGAGTTACAAAAATATCCATGCATTTAATTTTTGAAGTAAAGAAACGTGTTTAAAACCCAATATCAGAAAGTAATATGAAAACAATGAAATAAAAACATTTTTAATGCTGCTAATCTGATGTCTTCTCACATTTTAACATATTCTAATGCTAGTAATTACTCACTTCATGGAGATAATATGCAAAAAAAACCCTTCTTGTCTAACAAATAACAATTGATTTACACTTAAACATGTTACTACAGATCAGGTTTATCAAGGACAGCAAAGTTACAGTAATGGTATGAATATCAGTGTATGGGATGATGCATAAGTGTCCACTGTGTTGGCTGATATGGAACTAAAACATCAAAACCCATGAATATACAAGAAAACAGCTGGTGAATAACTGTCCACTGACCTATGCATGAAAGGGTTAAAGACCTCATTATTTACAACATTATAGTGTATTTACAAATAACAGCATGATACTGTACAAAATTTACTTTTTTTTTTTTTTTTACAGTAATTTGCTACAGTGCGTCCACAGATGCAGACTGTGCATGAAATGTATAATACATGCCACAAAAGAGGCTCAAACTGTGTGTTTTACCTTCAAGGTCCTTGGTGACACACCTCTATGCACCTCAGCCTCCATCACCATGATTACATCAAAGACATACACAATGCAGCTTATTTCATTTCCATTAACAACAATGCCCCTCTAGTGACACATGGGAAAAAGCAGAGGCTCTCCCATTATGTTAACATAACAAGCTTTCACATGATGGATGATATTACTCTAATTGTAATCCCAGATGCCACATCTGCTGTGAGGCTGCTGTTTAATCCCTGACTGGGTTTGTCTGTGGCCAAAGACGTGGACTCTGATGTGGATGGGCCCTTGCATGTGGAATCCGTTGCAGTCTGAAATGCTAATCGCGAATGCCATATCTGTGTGACCTGCAGGAAATGTCATAAAAACCCACCAGCCACTTTGCTTGCAGATCATGGGACATCCACAGCTTTAGTTCTGCTTCCTGTAAAGCTCTAGCCTTTACTATACCTAACTGTGAGACCAGAATATCAATTAAGAAAACTGACTGGTTTTGTTTCGCTGGTTCTTTGCTGCTTTTTTCACTGTAGCGATTACTCTGCTGCATAATTAAAGGAGACATTGTGTTGATGGTGTTGGTGGTTTTGGAATATCAGTACTACACAGAAGCCCTTAGATGTGGCTGTCATCATTTATTATATTCATTAAATTTTTGTTTTTCATTGTGGTTTTTTTTTTATTTTTTATTTTATTGGTTTGGTATTTGCTTTTCCATTTGTACTTTTTGTGTCCAGTTTATTTTAATGGTAAAAGTGTAATGAGATTCTGCCGCATGTAAAAAAAAAAAAAAAAAATTGGCTGAGTGATTGACTGACTAATCGATAACTCTCCTGTCTTAACCTTTTCACCCACTTAATTGATGTTCTTTGGAATATAGAATCCCTGTAAAAGGAATTATATGATGATGTTAAAGACATCTAACATCTGATCACGAGACATGCAGATATGTAAAACCTTAATTTACTTTACTCTTCTAAAAAGTTGAGGATGAGGAAATGTCAACTTGAATTTGATATTAAGGTGATAGTTCAAAGTTATGCTTATTAGTAAGTAAGTAAGTAAGTAAGTAAATTTTATTTATAGAGCACTTTTCACAGACAGAGTCACAAAGTGCTTTATCAATGCAAATCAGAATCAAATTAAGTTTACAGAGACCCAACAGAATCCTTCAGGAGCAAACACTTGTGATTGGTGACAGTGGCGAGGAAAAACTTCCCTTTAACAGCAGAAACCTGGAGCAGACCCAGACTCCTGAAGGATGGCTGTCTGCCTTGACCAGTTGGGGTTAAAGAGAGGGAGTAAAGGAGGAGAAAAGAGAGAGCAATAGAGATATAGAGAGACTGGGGCGGGGGGGGGGGGGGGGGGGGGGGCGACGACACATGGAGTACTTTATGATGAATACATAGAGTGTAATCAGTTTGTGGTGGCCCTGGGTCAGGTGGGAGACTAAAAAGCCTTTTTGAACAGGAGGGTTTTGAGGTGTTTCTTAAAGCTCTCTACAGAGTCCATGGACCGTACAGGGTGAGTCAGAAAAAACGCTCTTTTCATTTAAAGAAATTGTACCACTGAAATGGAAATGCTTATTGTTCTTTTGATTATACAGTCATATTGATGTGGTTATTGAGCATGTCTGGAGATTGAATCATTGAATTATGGCATAGCATAACAGAGGGAATGTCCATTGTTTATTGTGCACCGAAATATCTGCCAACACAGTTTATGCCACCGTGAATGAAATTGAAATTGTCAACCATTACAGCATGTTTACTCGCCATCAAAATGTTTTGTCTCAACGAAGTCGTCCGGCACGACCTTCAACCTGGCTACCATTCAGACTGATGCAAATCTGTGCTCGTTGTCGCATCTCTAACACAGCTCTTCTCGCCATTCGTGTTCGTCGTAGGGCTTGGATTTCAGCCGTGATGCGATTTCGGAGTTCCTGAAGAGTTTGTGGAACAGTCTGATACACACGGTTTTTAAGATACCCCACAAGACTGAGGCAGCTGGGGCATGGACATCAGGGAAGCGGTCTTGAAACTGCCAGATGGTTTCTTGGACGCTACCAGTTTCGCAGAATTTTGTCACCATGAAAGCTCTCTGCACATCCGTAAACTGTGGTCTTGCCATGATGAAAACTCCCTGGGCACTGTCATGTAGGCCTATGTCCTGAGTGTGAAAGCAAAGCCCCGACTCCTGTAATTGTTGTCAATTTCAAGTTTGTTCACTGGGGCATACATTGTGTTGGCAGGTATTTCAGTGCCCAATAAACAATGGACCTTCTCTCTCTTATGCAATGCAATAAATCTATGACTACATCACCAGACATGCTCAATAACCACATCAATATGACTGTATGGTCAAAAGAAAAATCAGTGTTTCCGTTTTAGCAGTACAATTTCTTTAAATGGAAAGAGCGTTTTTTCTGACTCACCCTGTAAGTGTAGAGGCAGGTCATTCCATAGACGTGGTGCCACAGCTTTAAAAGACCTGCCACCGCGTGTGCTAAAACAGGTGCGTGGAACCATCAGCAGGTGCTGTCCTGAAGACCTCAAGCTGCGAGTCGAGCTGTAGGGCTGGATCAGGGAAGCAATGTATGCAGGGGCCTGGCCATGTAGAGCCCGGAAAGTTAGCACCAGAATTTTGAAATGAAGACGATATAGAACAGGGAGCCAGTGGAGAGATTTAAGAATGGGAGTGATGTGGGTTCTCCTGTTTGTGCGGGTCAGAAGCCTGGCAGCAGAGTTCTGGACAAACTGTAGACGGGCCAGCTCCTTCTTGTTTAAGCATGTAAACAGGCTGTTGCATAAACAGGCTATTACTTGAATGGATATGAAATCCACCTCCATTACTGTTCGTTTGCACAATAACTTGGAGCAGAAAACAGATGGCTGAGTTTCACTGAATGCAAACAACATCCTCCTACAAGCACAACATTGCAAAACTTCATATTCATAGAAAAAGTAAAATGTCAGGGTGATCTGATTCTGTTTTATGCTCTAGAATGGCTAAAAGGTTTTGGATTGCGTTAGATAACTATTAAAAAATAACATATTTTCAGAATCTGTTCAGTAGGAAAGGATGCATGCAAATAATGTCTTTGTATCTGCTCCATAAAAGCATGACATAAACTTCATGTACTGTTATTTGGGTTTTGTAGGTCGGAAAAACAACAGTCAATCACTAGTATTTGACAACTGTCTGTCATCATATAATGGGTTTATTACTTCATAATTTGTGTTGGAAATGCAAAAGTTATCAAGATCTCATTTGTTCATGTAATGTTGCTTTGTCCTGTAACTTTTTACATGTGGACATAAGTAATTAAAGAATTCAGGCTTGGTTACGTATACCTGTACTTGAGTCTAGTCAGTTGTATCTTTTGACATTTCCAAATCTGCATATCCTTTGCACCAGAAAATCTAAGTTAGACCTGAATATAGCTAAAGATTTGGGAATGAAACATATGGATTCTTCACTTAAATGTGTTTTATTCATAAATATAATCCCATATATTGCTTCTAAATATTCTTCATCATACTTCAGAAACACACAGAATGTTTAACAAAACAAAACAAATTTTTCCAAAAAATAAAAAATAAATAAAAAATTGTGTTATTTCCCACAATTTTTGGCCACTGTCATAACAGAGAGCGTGAGCAGACTCAAACACATGGTGCTGAAGAAGTAAAGATGATTTATTGAACAGAAAATAAACATGAACATGAAATAACAAGAACCCGAGGGATGGAAACAGTCAGAGTCCATGTTACAACACAGAGGTGAATAATGTCAGCGTCCAATGTGAGTCTGGGGTGGGCTGTGGAGTAACAGTAATGGTAGATGATCCAGCATCGCCCTGGAGCAGAGGAGCCCCTTATATGAGGCTCTGATTAAGATCAGATGCGGTGCTGGTAGGTGATTCTCGTTAATTAATTTGAGGGAAAGGTCTGTGGTGACACAGGATTGCACCATGACAGCCACGACTGTAGGGAATGGGTTAATGTGTTGACAGAGAATTCATCATATGAAGTAATCAAAACTAATTTACATAATGACAAAGAATCATATTTACTGGTCTGGAGGGAGTTTTTAGTCTCATTGGATTAGAAAATATGCAAAAAGAATGAAACTTTGTGCTCGT